>NC_143443.1:6875000-7500000 GCF_987193195.1 Phasianus colchicus
TGGTGCTAAGCAGAGCCCATTAAAGCAAGGTAGAATCTGAGTTTTGCATACAATTTTTACAGTGAAACTTCTTCACTCAAAGCTCTCTTCCCATCAAGTTTTACACTTGAGCGTTTTCTGAGCAGGTCATAGAGCCTGACTGATTTGGTGAAGAGCTGTGAGCTGAAACCCACCCACTGCTTTCCAAAGCTTGGGAGTGCGTTCAGATGGCGTGGTACTTTCTGGGGAAAGGGAGCTTTATGTTTGCTGAGATCTGTGCCTGTTCTCTGCCTTTGAGTAGATCAGAGAAAAAGATCCGAGTTACTTTAGCAGGCTGCCTATGGATGCTTCCAAATAGCACGCTGCTTTCTGCCATGTCCTTTTCATTATTTTTTTTTTCTTTGTAAATCTTATTGAAACTGTTAAACCAGATATCCGGTTCTGACACTTTTAAAGAATGGAGCAGTGGGTATTCTTTCATTATTTGGGTCTGGCCACAGTTTGAACAGCTCCATTGCAGTTAACTCACTAGAAACATTCTGCAAGAGGAAAGCAGGACTTCAGGATGCTGGTATAGGAGAGTGGAAGGTAAAAGTCCTACCACAGTAAGCCTCTGCGGTCTGTTCCCTTGGAACACAGCCAGTCTTTGCTGCCGTATCTAAACAGGGAAGAAAGCATACTGTGGGACAAGGCTAACTTCATAAACACTGTTTGGTTTTATGTACGTATTTCTGTGATTACAACGGACATCTTTGTACTGTCAGACCTGTTGTCTCAGTGCTCACTGTTTCCTCAGCTGTGTGATGTCTGGTGCAGTCAGCTCCCCAGCTCTGACAGCCTCGTCTGCCTGTAAGGCACCATGCACACCTGGGCTATGATCTGAGTAATAAGTAATGGTAAAAACTGTGGCTAAAAGCAGTCATGAGATCATAAACCAATCAATATAGCACAAACTTCTATTTAAGCATTCAGATACACATATACAGTTATGTGCACGTGTGGAAAACCTGATAATCTAATCACAGAATCACCAAGGTTGGAAAAGACTTATAAGATCACCCAGTTCACCAGTTACATGAGAGAAGAGGCTGACCCCCTGCTCACTGCAACCTCCCTTCAGGTAGTTACAGAGAGCAGTAAGGTCTCCCCTGAGCCTCCTCTTCTCCAGGCTGAACAAGCTCAGCTCCCTCAGCTGCTCCTCATAAGGCCTGTGCTCCAGACCCCTCACCAGCTTTGTTGTCCTTCTTTGAACCCGCTCCAGGTCCTCAATGTCTTTCTTGCAGTGAGGGCCCAAAACTGGACACAGTACTCGAGATAATTGATGTGTATGTAGTAGGGCATGGAGAGAAACATTGATCTGGATAAGGAAAATCAAGGTTTATGAGTGGTATTATTTGTGTAAGTTCTCCAATTGCCATTTACATAAGATCTGACTTTTGTGCTGTTCAAACTTGCTAAGTATTTATACGCTGTTTTTCTAAAGTATGGAATCATAAAGATTGTGTTGAGATCTCTTTTGACATGGAACATGTGTACCGAAGGATGTTGTTTCATATTGTGAGACTGTTGCAAACTTGGAACGGAGGGGGTTTTATTTCTTTGTTGAGCTCTGGGTCCAGGTTTCAGAGCTGGACCAAAACTCTTTTAATTGCTTTGTCTTTGAAGCAATTAAATTAAACAAGCCAGTAATACTGATCTAGTCCATGACGCAGTACTGTGCAAGTAATGCAGTAAAATGGAACTACGTTTTGCTTGTCTCTTAGAAGTGAAAACCCTTTTCAGTTTTCTTTAAGCACTGTTTGGTTTTAATATTGAATGTACCTGAGGGCATTTAAGTACATGGAGTTGCCTTTAAATTTTTACTGCAGTTGCTCCCTGAGGGGCTCTTTGTTCTTTTTTTTTTACTTTTATTTTTGTCTTTTTCTTCACCCTCATTTTCTCATTTCCACTGATTTTGGTTGTTTACATTCAACTTATTAATAGATGCTGACTGTGTTTTGACTGCTTGGGTTAAGCATTTACTCTGGCTTGACTTCACAAACATGGTGTCCAGGATAATTAGGCGAGTTTGGAACAGTTGATAGAACTGTTTGTAGCATCTTGTACAGCTGAGGTGGCTTGCTGACTCTGCTAACCCTTAACTCTTTAAGCAAGTGATGTGAATTAGAAAACTCCATTGCCTTGAAATGTCCAAGTATTTGGTCTGAGTACTTATGTTATTTTTTAGAAATAAGATTTAAACTCTTGGATTATATGAATGCTTTTTAAATTGGCCTTTGCAGTACTAAGCATATTATTACCCCTTGGCAAGCTTCCTGTCCTCTGCTGACAGTGATTACCTCAAATATTTTAAGTACATGACAGGTTTAATTTTACGTATGTGAGTTTTCTTTTTGCTTTCTAGAAGAACAGTCATAATTGAAATTAACCTGGAACTGAATGTAAGTTTGACCCTTGACTGTGTTAAATAAATGTATCTGTACTTAGCTAGAAAGGGATCCATGTATGTCAAACCTGAGGCAAGGAGAGCAGCGCACTAGTAGTTCTGTTTTTATTCAGGGAGTAAGTGGAAATCTTCAATCTTTAAATGCTGTAATCTCTGAATGCTGTCTTCTCCTTGGTGTTTCCTAGCTGAGATGTGAGGAACATGGATTGAAATCATGACTTTTAGAACAGTCACTTGCAAATCCATTTCCTTTCATCTTGGGCTGCAGAGTGGCAGGGTGTAACAGTTTCACTTTACAGCTGTGGGTTAATGTAGAACTCGGGATCAAGAGCAAAAGGTGAGTGGGATTGAAACACTAAATTGAGTTAAAATATGAAATAAAGCAGTTTCTCTAATGCTGTTCCAAAGTTCTGTTCTGACATAATGAGCAGCTGCTGTTATGTATTCCTCACCTGGAATCAGACTTTGCTTAGCGGCATCCTTGGTTAGAGCAAAAATAATGACCGTGTCAAAATACAGGAGCGTAACTACAGGGGAGGGAGTCTGCAGCAGCAGAAGATTGCAGCTTGCCTCTTAAATCAGGTAAAATTGTTGTGCAAATGTCCTTTGCAATATTAATAATTTAAGAGCCTAACAGTGGTTAAACGCTTAGGGAATTCTCAAGCCCTTAAATAACTTTTTAGGTTGAATTGTTTGTTATTTATTTTTCCCTTGAATTGTCAGTAGCCGGTAATATATATGTGCTGGTTTGCATCCTGGCTTGGCATGCAGAAGAGTTGCTTTTATAAACCCAGTGAGGCTTTGGTCCTTTGAGATGGAGGAGAGCACTGTGTAAGGGAGTTGATGGGTTTTGTCTTCTGAGTTTTGGCTGCTTCATGCTGAAACTCTTCAGGCCAGACAGTCAAATGCCATTTCCAGTGAAACATGCAGTCAATCACCACCTGCCCATGCTCTAAGATAGAGAGCTGTGTCATCTAACAGGTACTCCCATTTGGTACAGAGCAGAAAATGGAATTTTCAATTTTTCAGTCCAAGCACACACTGAAAAACCATTGAATTGCGTTACTCGTTTAACCTCAGAGGCAAGGTACTTGGAATGTACTTGCTTAAGACTTTTTATACAACGCAACACCTACACATGATGTTGTCAAAACGGGGGGGTTTTCTTCTGTCTGCTGGCAGCGTATTCCATAGGGGGCTGCCTGTTAACTTCAAAGAAGAATTGTCACACTTGTGTGAGAGATCAGGATGGAGCTGAACTACTGTGTACACCGCTGGCAGCCATCAAATGCTGTGTGCTTGTCTCCTCCTCCTGTTTGGAGACAGCATTGTTCTTGCATCATGTGCTGTCCTAATTCTAAATGCTTTCAAACAATTATGAATCTCATATATTTATTATGAGATTTTTATGTATAATATATATGAGTGTGATATGCGCACTCTTGTTCAGTGCTGGTGGAAGTGCAGAGCTGGTAATGGTGACTGTTGAAAAATAGTGTTTTGTAGGTAAGAACTTGCTCTATCAAATAGTGTTGTTGTGCTTTTTGAATCTGTTGTAGTTTCCATGGAAATAAACAGGAAGCGTTACTTTTGGAGCAGCCTAAGTATGTTGAGGTTGGTGGTTAGCCCTAAGTGTGATTAGATTGTATGCAGTAGGCCGAGAGCAAATTGTTGTATTTAAGCAAGCTTGGAAGTTGGAAAGGTTTTTTTTTTCTCTACTGGGAGCCAAGCTCTTCAAAGTGAGTTTGCTTCCAAGGGTAAGTACCACGTGCTCCCTCAGTATTTCTTTTTTGAGCTTCTAGCTCCTCATTCTGAGCCAGACCCCAGGTGCAGAGCAGCACCATGGACTTGTGACTGCTCTGTGCCACGGCAGCTGGAGGAGAACAGTCTAGAGGCAAGTTCTAGGTAGAGTTTAGCAGCAGAGGTTAGACTGACCTTTCCCTGTGTTGCAGCAAGGATAGCTTTCCGACGTGCTGGTGTAACAGTAATTGAATGGACCTCGCAGTGAATAATAGGAAATGAATCATGCTTGTTTAATTTTTTTTTTTTTTAATTCTCCACCAGCGTAAAAAGAAATTAATCTGGCAGAAGTTGTGTGTTTTTTTTTTTCTCCTAGGTTTCTGCCTTTCTTGATTACCATGACAGGGCATAAGAATAATAAAGATGAAGGAATACCTCTGAGCTGCTGCTGTGCATGCTGCACACCAGAAGCACTGTGGTCCCACATAGGGACACAGACTGCGTTGCATCAGGAATGTGTGTGCAGTCGTGCATGTAGGTGTGCTGGGACACCTGCCTTCCTGGCACTGCTGCTCTGTTCTTGAAGTGATATTGCCCATTCCAAAGGCACCACAAAGTAATTCAGTGCTGTCAATAGTGGAAAAACTGGTATTTTTTTTATTAGGGCTGACCTGATTTTAGTGAAAGAGAAGATTGATTTAGCCACTATGTGTCTGCCATATGCTGAGGGAGCATTAGTCTGCATCTGCAAGGTGGCAGAGGTTGGAGGACACAGAGCCTGAGCTGGCAGAATGATGGGGAAAAGAAAAGAGGCTGTGAAACAGTTTCTTTAGGAAGCCCACGGAGCATGTTGCACTGAATAGTTGATACAATTTTTTTCTTTGTTCCTGTTATTTACTGGACATTTTAGGATACTCAAATTTATCTTTACCATCTTTACCATACATACTTGACCATGTATGTACTTTAGACTGGATGTTTCTAGAAATGTTACTGTTGTATTCTTAAGGGCTATTTTGCAGTTAGAATTAAGAACTGATGTTGTCAAACGCATTAGCTCCAAATTTTCAAACCTCTGCCCAGGTCTCATTGAAATCAACAGAGACCAGAAACTATGGGAGTATAAAGCCAGTTTAAAATCTTCAGGATTATGTTTTAGCCACCAAAAGTAACTTGCTGTGTGACTACAGTTTGCTTTGGACACCATGCTTAGAAGGATGGTATAAATGCTTCAATTTGAATCATTAGTTAGTTGCAACGTGCCTGTACTGTGCAAAGCTTTTCCATATTAATAATACTGTTAAGGAGAAACAGTTTTAAAAAAACCAAAAACTATCAAGGCACCTTATTATAAAGTGTTTAGGCTTTATTAATTACAATTGCTTTTGCATTTAAACAGTTATATTAGCAGCAAGATCTGAATGTTTCCCCATACACTTGTTCTTAAATAACTAAATGTATTAATGAAACATGAAATAGAGTGTCAATAACAACCTGTCTGGATTAGGGTTGCCAACAGGCTCTTATCTGATCCCACAAGAAGGGAACTTGTTACTCGGTGAGTTTGAGATCGCAGTGTGTGCCTGCAGTGCAGCTCAGTGGGCTTATGTTGTGCCCATGCTTAGGCTACTGCAGTAGGAGAAGACTCCCTTTCAGTAGTTTGTCAACACACATCCATTTTCAGAACCAGTTTATTTGAAATTGTACGCAGAGACAAAGTCAGTAAAGTAAAAAGCACACAGTAGCTGAGACTTCCAGGTGGTCCAGTTTACCCTTTAGTTTTTCCTGTTCTATCTAAAATAGGAAATGCTTTACAAGAAATGTGACAGCTGGCTGAGGGCGACTAAATGTCCTGAGTTGTTTTCTCTATGAGAGAGAAATCCTTCTGATACTGCGCAATATGGTTCTCAAAATGTGATCTTTAACTTCCATGCTGCTGCATTTTTTTCAAAGTAGGTATGTGTAAGCTCAGAAGAGCTAGGATCTAACTGAACTGCTTCATGCAGTGGTGTTAAGGCAGACTGAATAGTCAAATTAGCTTTGCACCATTTTCACATTAACTTCACTGAGTCTTAAAAACAGTACATAGTTATTGAGTTTACACTTTGCTGAGGGCAGGTATAACCACCAAGATGCAAAATCATTGGGAGCTTTACAAAGTCAAGAATGTCAAAAAGTAAGAGGAATGGTCTGGACTATTTCTGGGATATTTTATGATGTTTTATGTATAGAATCATAAAACCATGTAGGTTGTTGGAAAAGACCCTTAAGATCAAGTCATCATCTCTATATAGTGCTGATTTTAGGAAGGGAGATGACACCCGCTGATATTTTGCACTGACCTGTGCACTGTGACAAACAGCTGTTCATCTTAGATTTCTGCCAAGTTCCAAGGCATTTAGTAGCTGTTATCAGCTACTTCTTTGAATAGCCTCAACTGAACTTCTTTAAGTAACATAAAATTGTAGGGAGAGAGATCTTGTGTGTTGCATATAGATATAAATAAATGAAGTACATGAGACTATATTCTTATTTTCTGTGTGTCTGACTCTTAGTGTAGTTAGTGAAGGCATTTCTCTTAGTCTTCATGCTGTAGGATGGTTGTTTCTTAAGCAGGGTGCAAATCAGAAAAGCTGAGGTGCTTGAGAGGATAAAATTCTAGTGGAAGTGTCTGAAAGTGCAGCAAAAGACAGATAAGTAGATGTTAGAAACTTGCAAGTTGATGAATAAAGCTGATGCTTTTGGTGAAGCACGCTTAGGGTCAACATGTAGTTTGTAAAACAGTAGAGTGGAAATAGGGAAGGAGTATCAAAAGGAAGAGCACATCTCTTGGAAAGCTTGAACTAGCAGTCTATCAGTGGTGATGTTGGAAGATTTCTCATGGGTAAACACAGTCTGCATGATAGAGTAGGAAGATAGCTGCCATCTTGTGTGGACTGGGAGGGATATCATGGTTGTTAGAAAATCTCTGAAGAGTTCATAGACTTATATCACAGTGTTGACAGAACAGAAAGGAAACAGCAGACAGCAATAATTTCATGAATAGAAAGGCAATAATGTTTTGACTGAGCCTTGTATATTTTTTAAAGTATCTGTGAGTAAGATCAGCAGGTTAGCCAGAGAAGAAGGGATGAAGGAAGGAAGACGTGGGAAAGAAGCTGGAGGATCATAAATGTTAAGGCTTGTCTGAAGTGAAATGTCTTAGTAAAATTTGGTCGTTTTGCTTGCTTATTTTATTTTAAATGTGTATCAATTTGGATAACAAGATTTCTTACAGTCACATTACAGTCAAAATGACAAGCACAACAAGGACAGTTCATCCCACTGTGATAGGAGGCCCAAGGTCAAGTCTTTGTGTTTTTCTTTTTCTTTTTTTTTTTTTTTTAGACTTCCAAAACTCATATTAATGATTATTGTGTGCAGTCATTGGAGGCAGACTTGAAATGGCATTTAACCTCATTATGTTTAACTCTTCAGCTATTTTGTCTGTGCTCAAATGTCTCCTTTTGCATTGGAGAATGAAGAGGTAGGATGACCTTTGTGCAGGTTACTAATTCCTTTCTGCCTTAAAATACACTGGTGCACCTCAGTGAGATTTGTACTTGTAACTTGAAGAAGGAAAATGTACTAGGCTAGCACCATAGTTGTCATTGATCTCTAGTTTTTGAGGCAAAGTAGCAAAGCTGAAACTGGAATTTTAGAACTCAGTAAAAGACTGATACCTTACTCTGCTTAGTGAGCTACTGCTGAATAAATACACAATTGAATCTTTTTTATTCTAGATGACAAGATTTGAAATGAAATAATCATATTTCACTCCTAACTGAATTTTAGTGCTACTTCAGAAGGGAAGGATTAATTTTAAATGCTTTCCTGGATATTCATTTCCTTTTAAACTGCAAATTGCTATAATCAAAATGAAAACTCTTGACAGTGAATTTAAATGTTCATCTTCTGTTTCTCATCATAACTTTGTTTAATAGACATCTACCGTTTACCAGAGAAAAGCCATTCTAATTCCTCACAGGAAATGGAAGCAATTTCTGTATTAAAATTTCAGCCTGTATGGTGAATGAAGGCTAGACTACACACCACTTTGTTCTGAAATGGTGCTGCATGATTTGTTTCTCAAAATTGATTGCATGGAATTATAAGACTTTAGATACATTGCATGAATTATATGACAGACTGAAGAAAATTTAGTCCAATTACTCAATTTAGATTTATTTTTTGAATGTGTAAGTATAAAATCATTCATCCTAGTAAAATCTTTATATAATGTATTTGGCTAAAGTCTGTGGTAGCTATCCAGTAAGAAATGAAAGGTTGCTTCTGATTTCTGACAGCAACTAGGACTGTCAAAATGCTTTCTGGTAAGAACATACATGACTGTAGATAGATGAATTCTGTTAAAAACTCTGTCTGGAATAGCTTAGTAAAATATCTAATGTTGTACTACATGCACTTGTGGATTTTCTGGTCATCCCTGGTCACCCCAAGACTTTGCTTCAAATAAAACTATGATTTAGACTTGATGTGGACTGCTTTTTAACTGTTTCCTGTTTATAAATATGAGTAGCCTGGCATAGATCTATCTTATAAGTTAGAAAACAGTCTCAGTTCCCTTATAAATTCTGTCCCCAGCACCTCCTCAGTTTGAAGCTTCAGGAAAACAGCCCACAATTATGTTCTGGTAATTGGTCATTTATTCTAGCTGAATAACTCCTTCACAGTTTAAACTTCTTCCAAGGTCATTTACCTCCTCTGGAAGAGTGGCATGTAACATCTCTTTTGAGTAAGCTTTTAATTTCCAATGTGTAAATAATCACCATCTCCCATGCACCTTAGGCAATGTAGCTTTGCTTCAACTGAACCTCTGTAGTGGATTTCTATCTTTTTGGTTTGTTTGCTTTAATTAGTTGCTGTGTAAGGTTTTATTAGACCTGTGCTTTCACTCTCAGCTTTCTGTTTGCCATTTACTGAAATGGTGTGTTGTATAATCTGAAAAGCATGTACCAAACATGGAAGTACCTTTCCCATTCTCTGCTCTCTCACGACTGACTGTACCCATTGGGTCACAGCTTTGATTTATTGCAAGTCTGGGCAGTGACAGCAAGTGATGGATCGTGATGGTCTTGGTATTTCAAAAGTAAAGTTCAAATTATATTTTAGAAAATTTTCCCCTCCTTTGAAGCACCGCATTTGTAATCCTCCCATAGTGTTTATGGCAGTAGATGACTAGTGATGGATTATTTGCACATCCTATTAGACTGGCATTATTTTGCCAGTATAGCCTTTTAATTAGTGTTGACTTTCTTGTTTGTATATTTTATTCTTAAATTATCAGCAAGAATTGATTTTTAGAAAGGATCACGCTGGTGATATTTTTAATATGACGCTAACTATAGATATTACATTTCTTCATGCTGGCAGCAAGGAATGTAAGGGAATGGGCTTTGTCACAGAGTGCAGATGGCTTTAATCTGTCCAGACCCTGGATTTGATATTGTTTGATTTGAACTAAAATTAGCATGATGAGTTTGAGTGCTATTCTAATTGTCCAAGTGTTGTAGCATTGCAAACCCATTCCTGACACAGTGTTGGGAAGGCATGAAAGTGAAGTACCAACAAATGTTGCCAGGAGGGATGTGGAGCAGGAGACTTGAGCAGCTGCATTAGGCCTGACAGGGATGTGGCCATGCAGGGATGTGGCAGCCCATATCATGCTGTACAGTGTCTTGAGGCAACACTTGCAGGTATTCCAGCTTAACTCCAAAGTATGAAACTTCTTGTTAGGAAAAATAATTATTTTACTCAATTGTAAAACAGCTCCATCTGCAGCACATTTCCTTAGCAAAGAATAGCAGAGGCAAAACTGAAACATTTTGTAAGAAAAAAAATGTCTTGTTATACAAAAGGCAAAATGTATCGAACTTCTAAATGGGCTACAGAGCAAAATAGTTGCTGGAAAATGCAGAGTAAGAGAAAGCTACATATGCTTTTTCTCATATATGATTATCTTGTGTTGTGGAAGATGACAGCAGCATCCTAGAAACACTGATTTTTTCTTTTCATTCTTTGCTTGTTCTGAATCCCAGAGGGTAGCTGCTTGTCCCCTAACAGAGTTACTTATGTAGATAGGCTGTGAGTACTTTTTTCAGTATCCAAAAGCAAATACCCATGTACCATCTCTGTCATGTCTTTAATGGCACTGTGTGGGTATGTTATTTCTAGGCCTGACTAGTCAGTATCATCTTGAACTCCTGTCCAGTAGCCTGAGAAATTTTAAATCAACTCTTTAGGTAGTGTCCTCAAATAGGTCTTCTCCATTTGTGAATGAAGAGTCAAGCAACTTTATGAAAAGTATTTTTGTTTTCTGCTTATGTATGCATTTATCTCCCCACCACCTCCTACTCTTCCTTAAGTTTTGCCTAAGCAGCACCTCTCTGAGATCCTGCTTGCACTGACAGTGTTACTTCAAGTCTCCTCCTTGCCTGCCTGTGCAGGGGGAGGAACCAGGACAACAAGCAAACATTCACAAGTTATCTGTAGCTTGCATTAAGTAGACTTAGATTTTGAGGAAGATATAATGCAAGGGGTTCCTGAGCCTTTGGATATGATTTTAATGATCTCTTTTAAGAGAATATTACTTCTAGTTATGTTGTCTGAGTAGTTTATCTTTTATCATACCTGTGTGAAAAAATGCTCAGAATATGGAAACAGAGGCACAGACATGCAGAATTAGGTAATTATTTTCTTCTAGAAAAGCATTAGTTACCTGGTTGCTTAACAGTTTTATTGGGGATTGGCTAGGAATTTTGCAGTTGCCATGAGGCATCTGCACACCAGACCTCCAAGCATATTACCGAATGTGAGCTGGCATGGTTCTTCCAAAGCCAGAGATGGGGCAGAGACCTGAACCATTGGAAGTATATAAAATCTCCCTTTGTTTACTTCTGATAAGACTCTGAAGAGCAAATAATTTCACTCTAGATTCTCTTTCCTCACCTGCCCTTTCTCTGTTTAGATTTGCATTGTCTCTCATAAAGTGCTGCCAGCACCTCGTACTGGGTGGCCAACATAGAATCAAGGTTTCTCATGGGCTGTTATTCTGCAACAAAGCAAAAGTGTGATTATTCAATGACATAATAGCATGAAGAACACTGGCAAGGTAGTTATTCAAAGGTGGCTTACATATTGGGAATTCTTTTAGATAAAACTAAATGTTATATTGTTGAAAAGATGATTTTTTCTTGTAGAAGTAGTTGAGAATTACATGTCTAAAGTCATGCTTACGGATACCCATTTATGTTCTAGGCTTTTGGGGAGGATCTAAATAGAACCTGGTTACCTTCTTTCCTGTTTTCCTGCTCATGTCCTTCAGGAGCTGTTCCCCCCCCCCCCCCCCCCAAGAATGTAATAATCACATGCTCTTTCATGCTTATTTACACTGGTAATAAAGATAGAATTTAACTTTCTAATGCTACGGTTATTAAAGCTGATTAAAAATTAATCACTGTCAATGATATACATCACATATTAATAGTCTATATTTTTTCAGTGCCAGATGTGCTGTGGCTGATGGCTAAAATATTAATCTCTCAATAACTGTAACATACCTGTATGTGATGAACAGACCCAATATTTCCTCAGTGTAAGTCATGGATGTATTAATTTGTGTACTTCCAGGTTTTTAACTAGTGTTGTTTTATCCTTTTCAGCATGGCTCAAACACTTGGTAAAGGTTAATATCAGAACTTCAATAACTTCAGTGATAATGCAGTTCCCTAGATGAGTAATAAGAATGTGTATATACACCCAGATTTAATAAGCATCATCATGATCAAAATCTGCTAGTACCAAAAGATGCCTTGCCACTGTTTCTTAATATCATTGCCTTTCTGAAATAGTTGGATGACTTTTTGCTGGAATGACCACCTGCAGAGAAGGGCATGTAGGCCTGACGAGCACAGCCTGCTGAACACAGTTGGCTGCAGATTATTGAGGATCAAAGCAGCAGGAAACCATTAAAAATAAATAAATAAATCTTGTATGTAGAGCTGACATTTCTCTCTATATAAACTAATCATTCCACCTGAATCCAAATCGTCCTTGCCCATTTCTTTCTCTATCTGGAGCTGGTAGACAACAGTCTTTTCCAATCTTTGTCAGGCAAATGGAGGGGCAGGGGAGGAGGATGCTGTGCAAAGAACTCACAGGTGTAGGGCCTCAGCACCCACCTGAGAGGTGATGGAGAGGCTGGAAATCTGCTCTTGGTTACCTTCCAGACTTTGCAGCGATATATTGGAAGAAAACACCATAAAATCCAAGTTCCTTTTTGTTGGGATTAATTCTGGCCTGATCATGACAGATTCTTAATCTTTTTTGTGAGTTTGGTGTTGTTGAACTGCCACAGTGGATCTTCCACGGCCGACTATTTACTTTCTCAACTACAACCTTCTGCCTTGTAAGACAGTGGGTTCTTTGCTCTTAGGTCAGCCTCTGCAGAATGAAATGCCTCGGCCAGCCTTGGCTCCTGTCCTCCTCTCTTGCTGGCTTCTCCTCTCCTACCCTGCTTTGCCATGGCAGGTCTGGGAGGTGCCATTGGAGACACAGGAAAGAATTCTGACATCACTGCTGGTGAAATGTATGCTAGCTACTTTTGGGGTAGGCTGGTCTACAGAGAGAGTGAGAGCACGTGAGAATTAGGAAGGGCTTTGTGGATGTGCCACTTGCTGCCTGGCCACAGAGTGTTTGCCACCCTGGCTGATCTGCAGTGCTTGGGAGAGCAATTTTTAATGGAATCTCTAAGAACAACATGCTGCTTCAGAGGTAGTTCAGAGTGGAGTGCAAAATCATGTATGGGTAGGGGAGAAGGTAATACATTACTGATGAAATGAGAGATAAGGATGCCCTGGTATAGAGGTGAGTATACGGAGACAGAATTGCTCAAAAGGAAGGAGCGACTTAAGAGATTTGATAAGCACCACTGTGAAGAATAAATTCTAATTTTATTAAGTTTCCATTAGTTATAGACACGTGTTGAAAGCAAAATTACAAAGTTATCATTTTGCATGTACTGTAATCCATAAAAATTGTATCAGATAAATTTAATGAACCTGCAGGCTATGGAAATTTTAATTTTCAATCAAATGTGGTTTCCAGCTGCTGTTAGTAGAGGCTAAAAAGAAATGGGGGCAAAGTTAAAGGGGGCTTATGAGTCTTTTTTTTTTGTAACTTAAATCAGATTACATGAAATCTATTAATTAGAGAACTAATAATAGGTACCCAAATTAGTTGAAGTGCAAGCTGCAACACAAACAGACACTGTACATCTTGTAAATCTGAGATAAGAGACATTTTGGTGTGTATATAGACCTTTGAAAAGCCTTTAGAGAAGGAGGAAAAAGTATCTGTCTAAAGGCAGAATGATATTCAACCTTGATTTTAAAATCTCAGTAGTAGAACTTGTAGTATAAAATTGTATATAAAATCTCTGTAGGATAACGTTAACTCCCCAGTCCAATTATTTATGCAGAAAGCTGCAGCTAATGGCTGCTTATATCTTTAAAGGCTGTATGTGCAGCTCATTTTTGTCTTTTGACTGCCAATGTCGTGCAAATTGTAAACACAATTATAAATAGAAAAAAAGAAAGTTAAAACTCATCTTACAAAAATCTATAAAATACGAACTTACCCTTTAGTTATTTTATTTTATATATATATAAAATCCTGTTCAGTTTGCTGAAGGGAATTGTAAATCAAAGTGACTATTTATTGCAATGGGAATAAGGGATGAATAAAAAATAAAAAAAGACAGAAAAGAAACTAAGATATGAAACATCAAAGACAGCGTCAGATAAACATCACCAGAATTCATCTGCGGTAGTGAATTGCAAAATTAGAAACAAGGAAAAGTTTTTGAACAGTTACTCTGAAAACTTATTTTCATCATAATATGTGTAAAATGCAAATTCTGATGATTATGTAAATTGTTTTCTAGTATGATTTATGTAGTTCCAACTGTATAATACCATTTTTGTGAGGTGACTCTGAATAACAATGTAGATCTTCTCTTTCTTTTTTTTTTTTTCAACTTGAAGTTTTCAAAGTATCTCGGTTTGTCTACTGGTTATTTTTAAAAGCACATTATTTTAAATATTAGGAAAGGTGAATTCGTCTGTTTTAGAGTGAGGACAGTAAGTCTGTGCAATTTGTTTATTTTTCCTTAGGATAGATTCTCTCCAAGTCTTGGCATCTTGCAGATATACAGGCTGTGATGCAGAACCAGGGATGATAACTCCATTTGCTTTCTTCTCTGTTTTGGCATATTCAGCATATATCCTTTCTTTTGACTTCTGTGGTCATGCTGGACATAGTCCTCATGCTAATGAGATGAAAATTGCCATGAAACCTTCTTTATACCTCTTCAGTCACCTTCATGCAAGTATGCAGCCCTAGTGAGAAAGTACTTGTATTTTTCTTCATTTTTCTTTATTTTCAGGTTTGCTTCTTTGCTACACAAATGAATATTTTTTCAAGAAACCAGAATTGTTCATTAAACCCACAGTCCAAAGATGTAGTAAGGCTAGACAATTTTGAGCCATGTAGCACAATAATACATTTTTATTTTTAAATAAGGCTTATGGGTTCTTTCGGCTATTTCAGATCTATTCTAGTCTCACACTGGGATTTGTAAATGCTTAATTTGAACCACCATATCCCAGAGGAAATTGTTTTAATAAGCTCAGTGGCTTACACTGCTTTTAAGAATGTATATTGTTTGTTGCATGGTTGGTTTATTTTAGGTTCTGGTTAGCAGACCAGTGAAAGAAATCAGAAATTTTATCCTTGTTTAGATTTTCATTAGGCCAAGTAAACTGAAGCTCTTCAGTCTCTTGCTACAAAGCATGCTTCCCAGATCCAATAACTTCTGTAGGCCTGTTCTGGATTTTTTATCATCTCCTTTGAAGAATGGATGCTGGATTTGCATGGCAGAGTTAAACAGTGGCTTTGCTAATGCGGTGGCTGAAGCAACGCCATCTCTCTGGTCCTGCCTGACCTGTCCTGCCAGCCCTTTTCTAAGGGAATTAGCTCCTTAGTAGTGTGAGAGTCTCGTTCTCTGTAAGAATTAATATAAAGAAATAATTTAGCCAAATTAGTAGTCACTGAAATCCTTTTCACTTGGATGTTTTCAACCATGATTCAGAAATAATTATTAATTTTACATTATTTTAAAAAATGATAATTTACTGGAAATGTCCTGCATAACAAAGTCATTTTACTCAGCTTTTCTTTTGAAGGCTGAGAAAACGGGATATCAGAGCATAAGAAAGCAGTGGTACTCACAGAGGATGAGAGTTACAGTTGTTTTAGGTCAGTGTCCCTCTTTTTGAGACTGAATACCTTAGTTCACAGATACAGTACTTGGTGGGTCTTAGAAGCTTGAAGACAACTTCAGCTGGCAGATATAGGAACATTTGCTATTATGAAGACTTCCATCAAATTTCCTGCAAATAGAAACCAGATTAAGCCTGGAGAGATGTCTTCTAATATACCTCTAGGTATTCTATTCTACTCACTGGCATCAGTTGATTCACCCTACTGCAATCTTGCTAAGTCCATTTATTTATTATTTATCTATGTATTCATTTATTTATTTTAAATAAAGCTTCCCTTAGGAAGTGTGTTTCCAAATGCATTTCCTGGAAGGAATTAGGCAGCAGAGGGATGGGAGCGGAGTGAGTGGGGGGAATTCTCCCTTCATATCCTGAGGATGGGCACAGTGGGAAGGGGACCTCTGGCCTTACGTGGAATGAGGGAGAGAAGGTGAAGGAAGAGGAGGTGCTGGCATCCATTCAGGAAGAATTGGAGCCAGCAGCACAGAGGGCAAAATTTTCTGAAGGTGGAATTTAACAGCTTTTATGAACGAAATCATCTATGTTGATGCATGTTTGTCCTGTATAAATGCATGTTGTCTGAAATCTTGAAATTTTGCACAGTGAATCTTACACTTGATTTCTGAATAAGAACTTAGAGCAATGTATTATTCTCAGTCCTTTTTCTTTTTCCCAGAACAAGGTCAAAAATGTTAATGAAGCAACAGGCTTGGCAATGTGCTTGTTTGTGTTATTTTCTTCCTTTCTGTTCTCTAGCTGATGGAAGAATTTGCCTCTCTATTCCCATAGCATTCCTTATTGTCCAGTTGTTTCATTTTCACAGTCGGCCTTACTATCTCTATTCGCATCTCTTTAGCCCATGGGACTGTGCACTTCACTAAATCCACTGCAAATTTCAGATGATTCATTCTCTTCTCTTTTAAGTAGGTTTTTTTCTCACTGTCTCTCCAGATTGTCATCAGCCGGATGCAAAGTACACGTGGTCTTCTTTTAGTCCTGATATGTTTATCCTTAATTAACTAGTTGATATTCATTCTGATATTCCTCCTTTGGCTTCCATGCTCAAATTGTACCCTATTTGCTCAAGGGAAATGTTCTTATTGCTCGTTATTTATTGATCCAGTAGCGAAGTCCCTGCCTGTCATATTACAGAGACCTAAGCAGCTATTCATGTTTTCAGAAGCACTTTTTCTAGAATGGTTTGGAAAAGAGTACTTATTTACACATAGGTAAACCTCTCTGAGTGTAAACACATCACAGTAACTTCTTCCTATAAATCTCAGTATGACTCACTCTGCACTGAACTATTCAGTCATCTGTGGTTGCCCCTTGAATCAGCAGCCAGCACTGGAGAAAAGAGGTGGGAGTTGCTGTGTTGGATGTGAGTACACAAATTGAAGATACATGAGCAGAAACAACAGGAAAAATTATTTATGTATATCTGGATCCTATCATACAATACTTAGCATCTGAGCTTTACATATGGAATAGATCCCACTGTACGAAGAATTTAATGAGTGACCTAGTCGCTCTCAAGAGCCTAACTTCCAGCCCCCTCTCTTTCTGGTGTTAAAGCACATTCTGCTGCTTGCTCATTCCACTCCTTTGAGCAAAAGAGCTGTGTTCATACAGACAGTGAGTACTTGTTTTCAGGGGAAAAAATGATTCTTTTTCATGCAAACAGTAGATATGTACTAGAGCCTCGGAGGTGGCTGGGATGTGAAGTTTCGAATACTGTCACTAGATACGCACAGCAGTGGTTCTGGGGACATGTCAAAAGAAATGAAGTGTGAAACTGTATCTGCAACTGCTTGCCAGGAGGTTTTGAAATGAGGGTGTTTCCAGCAGCTTACACGGTTGTCTCATTCCTTGAACTTTATGACTATATTGTCTGTGCTGCTGTGTAAGTCAGTGTAGTTTTACATCAGGAGAAGAATCTAAATAAATGCTAAGGGTGAGAAGAAAGAAGGCACAGACTGTTAATGTACTCAGTGACCAAGAGCAACATTGTGATAGTATGAGGGATGATGGTATGAATGGATGATTGTATGAATGAAGGGACTTGGAAGAAATACCTGAGCTGAAGTGAACCTAAGACGCTAAAATAACGAAGATGTCTAAAAGACAGTTACTCAGCCTTCTAAAGGCTTCCAACTGGTTTTTAGAAAAGTGTTTCAGTGATCAACTTCTAAGAAGTCTCTTGCCTCATAACTCCCAGAAATTCGTTAATTATAACAATCAAATACACTTTGAAGACGCAGAAATGTTAGTGTGTATTGAATAGCATCAAAGCACTACGATTATCATGATGTTTATGCTCAAGCATAAGTAAGTAAGAAGACTAAAATAGGCATTATGTGCACATGGAGCATGAATGGGCTAGGAGAATGTGAGGTAGAGCCCTTATCTCATCTTTGTATTTCTGATTGTTTACAGTACATGGAAGTTACCTTACAGCTATCAAGAGGCAGAGCTCAATGTGCGATCTCTCAGGGAAAAAAAAGCTGGGATTTATTCTACCTAGAGTGAGGAGCAAAATAAAAGATAAAAACTTGCGTATTAATCTGAAAACCTGTAGCTAGTTCATCTAGAGTTCAAACAGATTTTCCATGCTTTTGTAGGAAAGCATCACATGCTGAGTAGTTCTCATGAGCTGAGCAGATTTAGTGTGTTTTTTATTTTTTTTTCCTCTTGGGCATTAAATTATGTAAAATTCATGTGAAATTTTTAGTTGTATTTTTAATCTTTTTCATTTTCCTTTCATTGCTTTATTTCTTACAGAGATAGCTGTTTCCTCCTCTCCAGCTATTTCTGAAGGATAAGAAAATGAGAAGTCAGTAATTACATTAAAGTCTTGACCTTACCTGATTGATCAGACTTTTGGATGCCTGGCAGTAATATACTATCTTATTCTTTCTGGCATAACTTCTCCTCTTCTTCCAAGCCATTGCTTTATTTGAAGTAACTGCAATTAGCACAGTGTCTGCTCTGGTGAGCCACATTAAGATGTGCAGATCTGCCAGCCCACATGGATGCTATTGGCACCTGCATGGTGCTGCTCAGCCAGTGGTGTTCCTCACATCCTTTTCTAATGATAAATCTTTTCCCAATGGCATTCAGAATTGCCTTATGCCTTTCCAGCAAATTACAAGACATTAGCTGACGAATTAGGTTAATTAGGGGAGAAAAAGTAGACCTCTTCATGTTAACCTTAGGGTATGTGGGCTTCCTAATGGGCCTTCATATTAATAGTTATATTCAGGAGAGAGAAGCTTGTCAGATTCTGGGGGAGTTGCACTTAAACTTTGTCTTGATGAATCCCACAGTTGAATCTCAATTTAAACTTACTGAGGCATATAGCTCTCATTTCATTTTCTCATATATATATTTGTGTGTGTGTATGGGATATGCTTATATATATATGTATTTATGGGACATGCTATAGTCTGTAAGTATGCAAATAAAAAACCTAGCGTCACTGAAGTAAATTGAGAACCCTCAATGAGGGGGCAGTATTTTTCCAGGCTTGTAAATATTTCTCTGTGCTACTGCTCTATACAAATGTAGTTAAGAGAAGAAAAATAGCTATGTTTTCAAGATGGCTTTTACTTTTGTAATGGAGTGCTTGGTGAAACTTGTCAGGGCACGTATGAAACCAATGAAAAGCATGCTTTTCAAGAGCAAGTTTGCTGTGCTTTCAGAATAGCTGCGTACTGCAATACAGCCACAAGCTGATAAAAACCCACCTGAAGATTGGAGAAGAGGGCTGGTTAAAAAGGTGTAAGGATTTTGCTTGTTTCTTTTTTTATTACTACTTAAAGAAAAAAAGGGCTTCACATCCTGAAAGGTAGGAGTGCACTCTGCACAGCTGAAGTGTTTATCTTGATCATAAATCACAGCGTGCAGTATCTATGTGAACACTTATTCATATGTTGAGAGATTTCATACGTGGGAGGGGACTTGGAGCTGAGATTCTTCACGCAAAACTGAAGAAGAGCTTGAATGTTTGTAGGACTAAGACCTAAAACATCTCGTTTTTCATTCTGTTAAAATGTGTTACTTTTGTTTACAGTATGAGGAGTGGAGAATCTTTTGGCACTAATCTCGGTACAGTGTGCTACCTTGGTGTTACCAGTTGTCTTTTCAGTAATCATTACTCGTTATTTTCCAAAAATTTGGAGCTAACAGAGGGATGCCTGGGGATATTTTAGCTGATGACAAATATAAGCAAATTTGTGTTTTTATTCTTCAGAATATTTGTTGATTTTTTTTTTTTCTTCCCCTCTGGGATCAGTCATGTTGCTGGAGAATAGAATACTTGTGTTTGCCATCATACTGAAAGTGGCTGTCATAATGCAAATAAAAAATTTGCAGTTGTCTTTTTGTTAATTTCTTACTATGAGACAGACTAATTGACGGTCATTATACGTGACATGAACTTAGTTTCTGTTTTCAGCTCCTCACGCCACCGCAAGAGATTCGTTATCTCAGTAGGAATCCATCTTATCTTGCTTTTAACAAACTACACTGGAAAACAGAGGAGTCTGTAATTGATTTTACATAGTTAGATGGAGGCAATACTGCAAAAATGAGCTTCAAAATGTAAAGGAAAGAACAGTGCTGATCTTCTGCATTCAGTGTCTGTAGAAAAATGCACTTTGTGAGGCAAAATGGCTCACAAGGAAATGAAGAGCCAAGGAAAAGAAATTTCCAGATTTCAGTTGCTGCTCTCTTAGTTACAGCCTGGTCAACAATATTTGAATGACACAGAGTGGCCACAGGGTGGTTCTTCCTGAGTTCTGACCTAAAAATATGCTCACCATTGTCCTTGACTTGTCAGCCAGTCACCAAATACTGGCCACATAGTTTGGGATTGACTCAGCTTGGAATTCTGTGCCACCACACTGAAATTGTGGTGAATTCTCTGAAAAGGAAAGGAGCGGAGTGGAACTTTTTCAACAACCAATGCATCATTTAGACTTCTTAGCATAAAGGTCTGGAGATATTACGAAACACACATCAGTGAGGATGTGGTTGTCCAAATCTGGGACTAGTTGAGAAGCACTAACCTTAGAGAGAAGTCACAGCTTATCAGTGAGAACTCAACCCCCAGATGGTCTCACAAACACGAGAGCTTGCAGCTCCTAGAGCCTGTTTGCCAGCTGTGTGTCCAGGGCTCTTGACTTCTGCTTGAACCTACAGAAACACTGCAGAGGGAGAATGTTTCCTTAACAGAGTTGAATTATGATTTGCTGACACGTAG
Organism: Phasianus colchicus; assembly: GCF_987193195.1. Taxonomy (NCBI): domain Eukaryota; kingdom Metazoa; phylum Chordata; class Aves; order Galliformes; family Phasianidae; genus Phasianus; species Phasianus colchicus. The sequence goes on from NC_143443.1 coordinate 6,895,828, forward strand.
TTAAGTAGGTATAACAGCAACTAGCTTCTGTAATGTGTATTTATAGTGTATACTTTATTATACAGTGCAGGTGTTTATAAAGTACATTGAGCACCTTAGCTGAAAGGTGGTATATAAATGCAAGCAATAATTACAGTTGCACATATAAAAGAATAAGGTCTTCCTGCCAGTAGCCTTTCCTCAAGGGGGAATTTAATTTCTTTATCTGCAGGAATTTTATTGCAATCTCTCTTGAGATTGGAATGTGTAGTTTTTAAAGTTGATTTAAACTAGAGGGACAGTTATTCTGCATTCCATTAAAATGAAAGGGAGCAATTTTTCCTTCTCTCTGCTGGACATTTGGCTATGCGCACTTGTCTTTGCGTAGCTACAAAGAATGAATCTCTTTCAAATTCTCAGCTGACTTTGTGTTTTCTTTCAAGGTGAAGAGATGCCTTTTGCCTTTCTACTGAAGACATTTTCTCTATCCATTCAAATTATTTCAGGATTCATTTGTTTGCAATTGTTTATCTAATTTAGGGTGACTGGACTTAGTTTTGAAGGATGTACATCGTGTATCAAAGTACAATAACCAAGCTTAAAATACAATAACAACAGTAAAAGTGCATTAAAGCAAACAGGCTTGCAGTCCCCAAAACCCAGCCTTAGATTTTCATTCAGATTTTTGTGTAAAAACACATGGCCTTAAGAAGATTCATCTCAGCTCTCCAAAAGAAGAAAAATACAAGTACATTCTCCTAATGTCTTGGTGGATGGAAGCTTAGAATTACTTACACTCAGCCAGAGCAAATATTAGGCTCAGTAGTTTATTTTCATTACTTTAAGATAATTTAAATGATATAAAACAGTCACTTGTTTAAACTTAAGATGCTTATCTGCAAAATCATGATGTCTGTCAATACCTCTATTTTTATCTCCTAAAAGAAGATACAGCACTAACACTACATATTGTCCTCAGAAGTATTTTTATGTATTAGCAACAGTAATGAGATGAGGAGCTATTACAGCTCATTTAAGTGGTTCACCATTGGACAAACAGTTGGCAATTATTGCACCTGGAAGAGCTAGATGAGTGATTTGAATAGAAATGCTAGTTCTCTAGTGAATTTCCTTTTCACAACAATTGCAGCATATGTCCACTTTTTTTCCAACAGTAATGAATTTCCTGAGGTGGTTTCCCTTGTGCTTTTGAATGCTAAGCATTAAAATCCAGCAGGAGAGACCTGTAGTTGAGCTTGCATGCTAAATGCGAAAGGATTGTTGTAGCCTTTAAAAAGTTTTTCTGCTCTTGGGCCTCCTGAGAAGCTTCAGACCGGACCAGCTGCTTCAGGTATGAAGCATCAGTTGTGTAGAGTAACCTTTAATATTATTGTCACATCTGTCTCCTATTGCAAATCAAATCTGAAAACATTTGCTTGTACACAGATCTGACTTCCTGATTTCTTCTGTCCCTCATCCATTCAGGAGTGAAAAATCACCGCTATCTGTTTAGTCTCTATTTGTAGACCTTTTCTTTGTTTAAAAATGTAATAAAGGAATCTATGCATGTAGTGTAACTGCTTAATAAAAGTAATTCCTTAGCCATTATACAAACTCAGCCTTTGATATCGCAAGGGGTTCTGGTTATACCTTTGAATTCATATCAAAACACACGGTAAGATCTTCAGTTTCTTCTGAGAAGTGGTCAAATGTCAGGCTGTGATCTAGACTTAAATGGCAAATCAATGCTCCCTGTATTTTTCAAAGCTTACACTTCTGCTAGTCTGCTTTATTCTTTCCAGAAATCGTAGAATTTCTTTTTTTTTTCCCTTCCCTGTAACTTTTTTGAGAAGAGGCAATGCAGCTTCTAGGTCTGAAGGGCAGTGCATAGTGCCTGGTTGGTCTAGCAGAGCCAGCACTGGCACATTGTTTTGTATCTGATCTATACTAGTAGAACTACCTAGGAAAGTAAAGTGGGGAGAAAGTCCATTGAATTCCTGGAAATTCCCAGGTTAAAACTGCTAAAGATGCACTTAATCTGGCTGCTCATAGTTTGCATGGACAAAGGAAAAACTACTACTCTATGAAGTCATTGGCACCGAGGGTTATAATGCAGAAATATAGCTGTGGAATGCATAGAAATACACAAGAGATACATCTTCCTGATGTATTCCCTTCACTGCCAACTGTGAATTGTTGGGAGAGTGTTAGAGGGAAGTATCACTGTGTGACTGCTCCTGTTTTACGCTATCCAAAACAGGTTATAGAGCAAGACAGAACGTCTCATTTGGTCTCATCTGGTATAGCTATTCTTATATAAGTTGAATAATAATAATAAGAAGAAAACAATGAAATTGTATTTCATTGAAATAAAGCTATGACTTCATGGATTTACTGTGCTCGTATGATTATTAGTTACTGAGTGAAATTAGAAATTATTTTGATTTCTGGCATATCTAAAAGCATGTAATGAGCAAAAAGGGTCTTTTTAGCAGAAAACTTTTCAGGTGAAACTTACGAATGAGATAACTAAATCACAGACAGTGTAGAAATGGTGCATTCCATCATTTGTATAAGAATGATCTGGCTGTCAGCAGTTACCTTAGCACTGACTGTTGAAATATACAGACAGACATGCAGTAGGTGGAGAGAGATGTTACATGCATAGTGAGAGATTGTAAGAACAGAGGGGAAAAAGTTGTTTTTTTTTTTTTTTTTTAGAAATAGAAAATTAGCCTTAGCCATGTCATTTTACATTTTCAATGGGTTCTAATGAGAATGTACATTCAAATAGTAATTCAGTCATATACTGTAGTTATAACATATATTGTTACAGACTTTGCTGTTGTTTTCTTCTGGTCTGAACACTACTCACAGTCAGAATTGCATTGTGAGTCTCTCAGGTTGAAAATCTCAGTGCTTGCTGGAAGTTGAATTGTTATAGATGGTATGTATAAAATAATTCCCATTTGGAAGCATAAGCTGTATTCTATTCCCTATTTGAAGGAAGAGAACTTTGTTACTTATTAACATAAGAAGAGGAGCCGCTTCTGATGTCTACTTTCAGTTTTCTAAAATACTAGTGTATATTCAAATCCTTCAGGCAGGTTATTATCTCTAGCAAGAACCCATAGATGATATTCAAAATCATTCATTCAGAAAGTGTACAATGCAGCAGAGGTCTGATCTCCGGGATGTGCATCTGTTTCTTTTGTCAGTCTTATTATTCCTTATTTCTTATGTAAACAGTTTGCAATTGTGAAAAGAGGTAAAATGAAAGGAAACCCATGAAAACGAAGTGGTTTAGGAGAACCATTTCAGAGCTTGTAGATTATCTTCCAAACCAGTGAATCCTACATATGTATTTTATTCTGTCTTAAGAAACTAAATTACAAGTGGGAAATATTATGCACAATCAAAAGATACAAACCTACAATAAAGCAGAATATCTTCTTATTAAAAGTAAGAAATATCCATTAAGAAATGGATTTCTTTTTTCTTGTTTTCTCTTAAAGCTTAAGCGCAAGGAAGAAATGCCTTGATATTGTTTCTAAAATGTTGGGAAAATGGAATGTATTTTTAGAAGTGTATAAGTGCTAAAATAATGAAACCATCCAACTCTCTTTGACACGCTTGTTACTGCTTAAAAATATCACCAAAATTATGCTCAAATAAATAGAATGCTGAAGTGTGAAGTATAGAGCCTACATTCAAGCAAATGAGAACCCAAAAGCTCAGCCTTTTCTGCCTCATCTCATTGTGTTTCACACTTATTTACTTTTCTCTTTTACAAATGTACAAGTGAAAAGATTGGTGTTATTCGATAATACAGCTTGGTGATGATACTTCAGTGCTCCTAAAATTTACGTGCTGATGGATAAGAGTGAAAGAGTGTGAAATTATTTCTTGGAGCTTCTCCAGCCCAGCTTTCAGCTCCAGCTTGTTTCCTTCCAGCTTTTTTCTGTCCAAGGTGGCACATTTCCTGGTCATGTGCTGCTTCTTTTTATGTCAACTGGGGTTAGGAACTGATGTTGAAAGGACAATATATACTGCTCTCTACCTCCTGGAAATTTCTTTCTGCAATGAGCCATCCTTAGAGGCCAGTTGTGCCCAATTGTACAGCTGTTTCACACAAAAATGTTAGCTTTAAGCTGTGTCAAGGCCGAGAATCAGATACTACAACTTAATGACAGCAAATGTTATCATAGACTCTCCAATATATATATTTTTTTTCTGTAATCAAGATTGCAAGTAATATGACAAAAATGGATTGCTTTGTAAATGAAAAGAAGCTTTACCTAGTGGAAGCTAATGCCACATACGGTATGCTTTTAGAGATGTCTTCCAATAAACATTGCAGTGATCAACATAATCTCAAGCAGTAAATGATTTTATCTTATAGTCCAATAAATCTCCCTTTTTTATAGCTTGCCTTTGTTTTGCAGACATAGTAAAAAAAAAAAAAAAAAAATCTTCTCGATCTCCTGTTGTCAAATCTGAATGCATAGCATATCTGTCAGAATTAAGAAAAGGGCCCTCAGCTACAGCAGTTCCCTCCCAAGCCAGATGTAACTGGAAGGACATAGTTCCGAGTTAGTTCCAGTTACAACCTGCTAATTTCATGTGGTTGTATTTAAGACTAGAGTATTTCATACATATCCAATTATTACAGGGTTTTACAGATACGTTTTATGAGAGAGGTTCATCTTTTTGTGCGTAGTGTCATTTTCCTTTTTGAGTGGAGGTGTTGCATCACTGCCAAGAAGTTGATATTTGCTAAAGAGTGAATTTTGGATACTGTCTCTGAAATTCTGCTTGCCATGTTAAAGGTGCATGAGATGGATATACATGGGCAGTGAGATGATTAAAATCACACAGAGGGACTTCTGTGGTTGAGTGTAGGCTACGCCCTGAGCTAAAGTAACTGCTAAAGGCAGAGATGGGTGTAGGTTATGTAGATACAGCATACTGCTGTTTTCTTTATCAGGCAGTCTAGGAACAAGTATTTAACAGTTATTGAGTTCAGATTGCTGTGCTTTTCCTATGAAGTATGAAATGATTGGGCATGAGGAATTATTAGTAATAGTTCAGGATAATTCTCATGTTAGAATTTGAGCATTAATAAAACATAAAGAGTCACTGTTAAGACTACAGGAGACAAAGTACATGCACTTAACAACTGCATTTATAGGAATAAATTCACAATTGAATTTCTGTTAGTATTTGTTTGAACTACCATGGAACCAAGATCTGGTTTTATTTTACATTGAATGGATTTGTGATCTACTAAATGTAGGAAAAAAAGAGAAGATCAAGTTATTTTCTCATGTGATATGTCAGACAAAATAAAGCTGAGCTTAATTCATTATGATTTATAAGCAGATGCTCCTGCATATGTGCATGTGTTTGTGTGTTTCTGTACTCATACGTTTTAAGAATTGATTGCCCTCTTGGTAACAATAGCAAATAATTATTTGAGAAGAAAGGTCCCATTAGTCAGGCAGCTAAATTGGTTACTCACCCCTGCAAATTGCTCTTCAATTCCCACTCCCATTTCTGAGTTCCTACCAAGCCTTCTCTTCCTCCCCAGTGTCGTGTAGGAACAGGCATGTCAGCGTTGAGGAAGATACAGTCATGCAATTCTTTCTAATTGCCAACACTGAATAAATTCGCATTCATTTATATCTGTGAAAAACTGACAGATTGTGTTTGTACACTTGAGCTTGGACAGTTCCTTCCATTTCAGAGTTTGCTTTGTTGTCAAGCTGGAAAAAATATGAGTCCTTTCCCTTTTTTTAAAAAAATTGGAAAGTAGGCTATTTTCCTTTGGAAAAAAGAAGAAATTGTGAGGGAATACAAAGTACTGTGAGAGAATACAAATTGCTCTTCCAAGTCCAAATTGCCTTACCATACACATCAAGGATTTTATGCTGGTCTACAGCAGTTTTTTTAACCAGTGATCTGGAGGGTCAGCTGAAAACATAAGGCAGAAAAACCTAGAGCAATATCAGCGTGGTCAGTTTTTGGTAAACAAGCTTCCTTTGTGCAACGATGACTTCAGATGCTTACACAGACATCAGGTTATTAATAAGCCATGTATTTTGTAAACATATTTTCTTACTGTTTGTCAAGCACTGCAGTCATTCTTGAAAGACTAAACAGCATTAAAAAAATTGTTTTCTAGTATCACAGACCCATTAAGTGAGCACATGTATAGGAATGAACGCAAGTTTATGGAATTTAAATTAGTAAAATCCAAACTTGGCTTGACAACTTTAATAAAATACTTTAACCTGTAGACAACAGTTGTTTGTCACTGTCATCATTTCAGCAACCTCCAATATTTAGCAGTTACACGAGTGCTGAATTCCTCTGGCATATTCCAACCCATCCTTTCTTCAGTGACTCAGGATTTTGGAGACCAGCAGATGCCCAGCAGATAACCTGTGTGTGACAGAGCTGCTGTGGGCTTGCCTGTATCACCAGCAGAGCCCCACGAGGGCACCATGCTGAGCATGGACTTGGCTGGAGGCATCATCTCAGCAACTTTGTCCAAGTTAAGTCTGCTGTGGTCATCACATCACTAGCTTCATTTCTGTTCTTTTCTCAAGTTTCTTCATAATTGTGACTCTTTCCTGAATCTGAGTGAATCACATTAATGACCGTTTCCATGTTTAGATAGAAGTGTGAATATACTGAAGGTAACTTTCAGTGTCTTATTTCTGGATCTAGTATTTACTACTTAATTGATGTTGCACTTAAGACTTTCAGCTGGTGCAACCTTGCAAGATGTTACTTTTGTTATGTCTCATGCAATACTTCTCTTGTGGGGAAAGATAAAAGAAGTTTGTATATGTATTTCATGGTCATGTCATGCCAAGATCAGTAGTGATCTAAAAGCTTATTCCTATGAAGCAACAAGGAATTCTGCTTTCTTGAAGAAGGTTGGATTTTGATCCCTTCTCTTCAGTGGTGCCTTGTGGTATTGATAATTAAAATTTTATCAGAGAACTTCCTTACTTTCAGAATTAAACAAACAGAAAAAAGGTTTTAAAATCTAGTTTATAGATACAGAGATGTTCACTGTCTATGAAAGGCTTGGGGTGAGGCTGTCCTGATGGAGGCATCCTCCCTGGGCCTGTCCATTGGCTACAACAGCTATGGCTGCATTTGTGTTTCCTAGGTTCTACGGGTCACATCAGTCAGCATGTTTCCAGTTTCTTCATGTACTTGAGATAAATATTGTTGCAGTTATGGGCAACCCCTGCAATTTAACAAAGCAGCAATGCTGCCTTCCATGAAACTGTCCCAAATCTTTTGTTCTTGCTTTAAAAAGGCTACATATTTGGATGTTTACTCTAACTTACACTGTGCAGTCTCACCCAGGAACTTTCATAATAAAAGTGTGAGAAGCAAATATGAGGAGAGTTAAAAATGCCTTCTTATCAAAACAAGCTCTATACATATTTGAAATAAAATTAAGGGCTTCTTATGACATGATACAGCTGCTGTCAGGTCACTATTAATAATGAGAGCAACCTGGTTCAATATAAGCTTTGACCTTTTCCTTGCTTGAAATTTCACTACAAAATAAAAACTCAGACATTTATTATTGAAAAATGCTGATAGTCATGAAGACAGAGTACAGTTTGAACCAGCAGTTTTCAGCATGAAAGTATAATGAAATGTGTTCTTCCATGTTAATGTCCTAACAAATTGGGTTAGCAAAACTGATTTTGTTCAGTCAGCTTGAAGTTGAGGAGTAGAGCTCAAATAAACTGATTTTGAAGGGTTTGTTTGCATAATTTCCCATATTGAAATGCTGTATTTTTTACAGTTTAATATATCCTAGCACTTGGGAGCTTTGTGTACTGTTTCATGGATTTGTAGAAGGGGAAGAAAAAAGGAGGGCTGTATATATACTGAACATCTTAATTTTTTTAAGAGAAAAGCATGCATGATCTTATATGAGTCAGGTTGAAGGAGAAGGAGGGAGGCTTAGGGGTGAGATCTTTATCCCCTTGTTTCGCCATCTCCTGCTGGCTTTCTGCATTTGAGCTGTGATTTGCTTGGGGTGGGACTGCCTTTGTGCCGGGTTCAGCCCTGTGGCCTTGAGCTGCTGAAGGGAGGTATCCACAGCCATGCAGCCACGTGTTCTGCTCTTTCAAAGAGTGCTTCAGAGACCTCCAGGGAAGGGAACTTACGGGTTTTCCCTGCTGCCATTGCCTATGAAAGGGAGCTGTGGGCAATGGCTGCCCTAGACATGTGAGGCTGTGTGGAATGCTCTTCTGACAGCGCTACAGGAAATAAAAGGAGTATTTTTCCACCTAATTAGTGATGCTTGCCTAATTGGCAGAGGTTGATGCAGCGGTCTTTTTTTTTTTTTTTTTTTTTTTTTGCTCCTGTGTTACAGATATACGCGGACTGCAGGGATTTCTCGATCAGGCCTCCAGGCTGGGACTTGATGTGTCATTACAAAAAGTGGACAGGAACATCAGCAGAGTCTTTGCCAACCTTTTCACCACAATGAAAACAGAAGAGCTGAACCGCTATCGGGACACATTACGAAGGGCTATCTTACTTCTAAGCCCACGGGGAGCCCAGACTTTTATTAATGAGGTCAGTGAACAGTTATTTTTATCAACATTTCAAGAATGTATATGATGACTTATATGATACCTAGCCATGTTTTTGGAAGTGGTAGATTTTGACAGTGATGGTTGGTAAGCATTGAACGTTCTTTGTCAGATCAGTTTCAGAGTATAAAAATGTAACATACTTCATTTCATGGAAACTTTGCAGTAAATGCAAATGGGGAGGTGGTGACCAGATGGACGCTTTCAATATGAAACACAGTTCAGTGGGGAAATTATTCTTTTTTTTTTGCTTGTCTTTCATACCAGTACTCTTGACTCGGATTTCAACACTGTCCGAAGTGACTGGAAAATCTACTGTGGTATATTAGAAATGTAACATAACATGTTTGGGAATATCATCTGTGGAAATCTCCAGACTTGTTGCAAAAGTGTGCATTACTGATGTTTGGCAGCTGAATCACGGTGTTTTATCAAGTACAAAGTAGGAATTGTATGTTTGCCTTTTTCTTGATGATTTCTTGGAGTCATTAATGCTCATTAGGACAGGGATGTGGCTGTTGGGCGAACTCATAATTAATGTTGTGCTAAGGGCTAATTTTTGGCACTAATTAGCTTTATCCAGCCTTTAAAATATTAAATAATGGATTATTTTGCAGAGCTTTTTATATGTCAGAGTGGAGAATATGAGTTGGATCCTCAGCCTAACTTTCATGTATGTTCATTAGTGAAGAATTGGGCTTTTTTTTTTTTTTTTAACCAACCAGGGATAAGGATGAACCAAGAAATTAAAATATGGATGTGACCTATTTCTAATTACCACTTCTGCAATATCGTAGTCTGCTAAACTTAAAAAAATATGCAATTTTTAAAAAAATCAAGTTAAACTAGCTCATTAGGGCTTTTTTTTTTTTTTTTTTTTTTTTTTTTTTTTTTTAAGATAGCAACATAAGTAAATTCTCCGTATTTATGTTCAGTGGTAATTTTTAAAACTAATGGAGTTAATTTTATCATATATAAACATAGCAAAGGAGTAGCTTGAGCAGGACTGAGCACAGGGACAGATTTCAGTTGTGTTTGTGCGTGCAGAAGGATTTTCAGTCGAGGATCAAGGGAGTTCATGCCTTAGAAGTAGAGTTAGCTTACACAGCTCAGTCAGTAGCATTATTTGCTTCATAGTAGACCTCTAGCAAAGATAGGTGAAATTGGTTTTCCAGGGGGTCCTCACAACATTTCCGAGCCAGGTATTGAACAGAAATCGTCATGTGTGTTTTATTATGATGTGCACCAGCAAGAGGGTCTGTTGCCTTTCAGTGTCCCAGACTCCTGCAAATGTTATCAGGAAGCAAGCCTGGCCAGGACCCTGAAGGTCTCCGGAGTGTAGGGGCTAATGTATTAAACTGTTTTACTACTCACTTCACCTTAAAGCAGTGTCTATTATAGGCATTAAGGCTAATGATCTTGATATATTTCCAGATCCCTACAGGAGTTTAACTGTAGGTAGAAATGAGAAGTAATTTATTTGGCAATCTTCCTGTATTGAATCTTGATTGATTCAGAAAAGCTTTATAAAAGAAAATGTAAATCTTTGAAAGGAGCTCTCAAAAGACTCGAGATTCAAGGTGTGTGAGGTAGGGAAGAATACCTCACTACTGGAGGCTGGACATAGGCAGTAAGAGCAGCTTACTGATGGTTGGCCTGATGGACCCAGGCCTGATGGACCCTTCCAGCCTCAGCCACTTTGTGATCCCATGTACAATTTCTGGCAGTGTAAATTCTATATGTAGCAGAGATTCCTTGTTAAAATTAGTTGCTTAGTTGATATTTTGTAGTTGAGGAAAAGTCTCTTGGAAAAACTTCAGCCAGTTTTGTTTAAAATCTGTTGGCTAAATGACAAATCTTGATTTTTATTTTCTTTTTCAAGTGTTTCATAAAGACCCTCTTGTGGAATGCATAATAAAAACAAGAGACATTCTCAGACTGTCTGGATTGTGAACCCTGACATGAATGATTGTAACAATTTTTTCTAAGCAAAAGTCATCCCCATCAGTCATTTGAAGCAGGCACAAGATTTATTTTGCTTGTTTGATATTGAAAGTGATACATTTTTCCCTCTAAAAGTATGGATCCATGTTTCAGTCCTGCTTATCATCTCTTGGGTGGGCAAGAGAGATCCCATCTAATTTCAGATGAGATCTAGAGTTAGAGGACTCTGAAATCTCATATATGAAAGCCTTTCCAAAGCACAGAACTCAATTTTAGGGTTTTTTTCTCTCTTGGTTTTCATTTAGACATTGTTTTTACTTTTCTGGCTTTGTGCCAGATTCTGTGATGTGTCAGCCTTAATGCAGCGGAGATTACTGACATTTTCATAGATTTTAAATGCTAGTTATTATGCTGCTGAATTGCTGAGTCTGAGAGAAGGGAGGAAGAGAGGGAAAAAAAGAATCTTTTTGATGGTATAGGTATAAGCATGTAATCGGCCTATTCAGAAAACAGAATATAAATACACTTACATTAGCCATCCCTGATTTTGCTTTTAAAGGTCATGCTTTGGGATTAAAGCAAACCTCATCTATGGAGCACGTGTGTTTCCTTAATCGTTTTGAGAAAAATGCTTCCGTCTCCGCCTGCAGAAGTCCTTTTGTATGTGCTTGGCCTGGTGCCACTGTTCTGTTTGCATGCCAAACCATTCTCACCTCTAAGTAAGCATGTAAGAGTGAATTATTATTTTTTTGAAGACCAGACAATGTGATTTCCCCACAAGGAAATATATAGAAAGAAAGGAGGACAATTCAGTGAGAGATGGAGGGGGGGCACACAGCTGTTACTGTCTTTGGCCCCTATGCCAGGATGTGAGGTTCAGAAGGCTCCCCTCTGAAAACCAGCCTATGGAGGGATCCGGGTTCTGCCTGACTCTTCCACTTGCCCAGTGGATATATTTTTTTGGTTGCAAGTAGAATCCTACATTTGTAGGGATTGCTTTTATCATTAAGAGCTCTGCACTATATGGAGACATGAAAACAGTACAAAGATTGGTGTCAAGAATGATAAAAGGATAGGAGAGCGTGACCTGTGAAGACAGGTCTCAGGAGCACAGTACATACAGCCTGCCTACGGGAGTATAACTGACATATTTGAGAAGAAACATGAGAGGAGGAGGAGGAGGAATTATACGAGGTGATGATGGGTGGTCTAACAGGAAGTTATGACCTGAAGCTAAACAAGGCAAGTTTTCTCCCAGGGAGGTCAATTAGACATAGTGAGTGGTTGGCAAGAGGTCAGCAAGGCATTGTCCTTCAGGGCATTCAAGAGCACGCTAAATAAAACGGTTGGGTAGCTTAGTGCAGCCATCTTTCCTGAACTAGTTTGAAGGAATGTGCTAGATGACCCAGGGGTCCTCCTGAAGACCTATCAGGAAACATTTGTTATGTGAATAAATTTAGATTTCGTACATTTTTTACACAGTGTATTTGAAGAGGAGAAAGAGATCTTTTAGGTTAGGGTTTCTTAAGTTTTCTATTGCGGATTTGCAGTAACAATTGCTGAGGCTTCTTTTTTCTTCTTCACAGAACTCATATGGTTTGTTTGGGATGTAAATCTTGATGAGATTTTTCTTCAAAACCATAGGTGACATCAGTTGCTTTATAGACTTCAGTCATCCTACTTCCCAGTGTTATCACTTGTACTTTTGTAAACCAGTAAAGCAGAAACTGTAACAGTTGCATGTGGTTATTGATTTGAAAAGAGAAGGAATTCTTGGCTTTACAAAACCTTTAACTCAGCATGACTTGTTTTTTTGACAGCTTCAGTGAAGTGCAAAATATTTCTGTTTAGATAGGTCTTTGAGAATGATATTATTACTTGCAAGACTGTCCCGCCTGTAAGCTAGTAAGCTGACTGCAATGAGGTGCCCAGTATGTATGCATATCACTGCAGCATGCCAGCTGGAAGCAGAGCACTTTGCATGTCATATGCCTAGTACTGCAAGCAAGTAAAAAGCAAAAATAAAAAACGTATAGTAGAGAGCAGATTAATTGCATTAAAAATTAATGCTAAAGCCCTGAATTGTTGAGGCAGGATAATCTGAATCGTTGCAATCCCAACAGCAGCTGAAGATTTCCACTTCCAGAGTGTTAAGAATTTTGTTAGAGTTGTGATTTATCTCTGCCCTGTTTATGTAGTCACCTCTGCGTACTCACTGGAAAGTAATGATTACTCTTTTTCTCTGGCTCATATCCTGTGTGTGACTAGTTCTTTAAAGGTAAAAGGAAAAAAAAAAAAAAAAAAGAAAGAAAATGAAAAAAAATAGATTCTGCTTCTTGCTTATGTACTATTTCACAGCGATTTGTGGCCTTCCTTCATTTCTGGTCATCGGAGTTGCTGAGTACCTCGTTCCTGGAGTACTCCCAGTTGGCACTTGTTTGTGACCAGTGCTTCAGACTTCTCTCTTTCCCTTCTGCAGTCACTGACATGCAATTACTTGATAGGAGCTACAGGAATTATTTATGGCATCTTGAACACTGCACCCACAAGTAAATGTGTGAAATCTTTTTCTGTAAGAAACAAAGACTTTTCTTTCTCAGAATTAAGCAGGAAAAAAATAGTTTAATACTGATTCTCTGGAACTTTGTAGTTCATATTGGCATATATCTCTTTTCTATTTACGTTGCAAATGCACAGCGTATTAGTCTGTATTTCTGTTTTATGTACAGTATATAAACATCATGAAATATGGGTGAATAACTTCAGGGAAAAATATTATGCCTCTTCTGTTTTTAGAAGGTAATTCCTTTGTTTAAAGAGCCGGTAATGATTTGTGAGTGCTGGTAACAGAAGTTAGAAATAATAGCTACACAATAGTACAATACTTCAAGATAAATTACACCCGCCTGATTTTTAGCAAATCCCCATCTGATTTTCTGCTTTTTCCTCAGAGCTGTAATCGTGTGTGCTGTTGTTGACAGTTGCAATACAGTAAGACTCTTTGTGGTTAAAGAGAGTGTTAGCTATAATTAAAACCTAAACAAACCTCATTAAACTGCCACAACCTGACTGAAAACAAAGCTTCCCATTTTGGGATAATTTGACTTAGAAGCAAACTTATTTGGGACTAACAGCAAGAAAACAACAACAACAAACTAAACAAGCAAAAAAACCCAACCCCATAAACAAAAAATACCACTGTGAATGATCCAAGATATGGGATCACTGCAAGCATATGTTTGGAGCAATCATTACTTATGTTATAGACTTACAGGCGCACTGAAGAGAGGAAAATAAAGTCATAATTTGGTGAACAAATTACTTCTTTAAATGCTTACACAGCTTCATGTAAATACTACTGCAGGTACGCTTAAGTGATCATGCTTTTAAAAATCCTGTTTGACTCAGCTGGTGATGTTGCATCGAATTTTGAACCTGAGTGTTGTAATTGTGAGAAACATGAGGCTTGCATCCCATTTTGTACTTCTCTAACAATAAATCACAACAGTTTTCTGAGGCCTGGGTAACATTTGAGACATTTGAGAAAAAAATTGTGGAGATTGAGTCCATTGGCAAGAGTTGCAGTAAGTCCTTATGAGTCTAAAGACTGCTTTACTAGCAGTCTTACTAAATCCCTCAGTATGACTGATAAAATGTCTGGTCTGAAGGAACTGGATTTTATCTCCTGTTTTTATTCTGTTGACTGGGCTCATGAATAGAGCATCTTTTTTTTTTTTTTTTTTTTTTAATGTCATTAAATCAGCATATACATGAACTGGCTGTTCTTGCTCTTTGGGCAGGGTCAGCATCAACGTACTGCAGTGCACTCCAAGAAGTGCAGCAGAAATTCATGAAGGCCTGAACCTTCCTTTGCACTGATATTAATGTTGAGTTGTCTCTGTTACCTTTTATAGGCCTATTATTTTGCCTGAAACCATATTCCAGAAAGATAGACAGGGAAAACTACATAAGGAAATTAAAAAAAAAAAAAAAAAAAGAAAGAAAAGCAAGTTTATCTTAAATTTCCATTAGGATAAATAAAGGAAGTCCAGCTGAAATAGTCCTGTTACAAAGCAGAACAAAGTAGGGTTCTGTATAGTGTAGAATACACTATAGACTGTAGTGTAGACTGTATTCTTGTGTTGGAAAGGTGATGTTGAACACAGGGTTAAAAGCAGAAGGGCTATTGAAAGGGAAGGCAACTGTATAGCAAGTGGAGGAACAGAACAATAAACTCAAGAATTTGGAAAGGAACAGTTATATAATTATAGGAGAGAATGGGCATCCTAAAAATATATGTTTTGTTTTTGTTGGTTTTTTTTTTTTTAGTAATAAGCACTTGTTAAAGTTAACAATTAGATGTGGATTAAATGTGTGAAAAGAACAAGCATCTGACAGAAGCGTAGCTGAGGCTTACCAAAACTGATAGTTTTAGATCACTTTGTTGAAGGAATAACAATGCAAGACATACAGTTTCTATTCCAGATAGAGAAGGTGTAAATGAGAAAAATAATGTGGGAAAAGAACCATCTAAAGAGAATATCATGGTATTATTGACAAGGAAATTTCCACTGTGAATTGGTGGAAATTCCTTCTGAAGTCTCACAGAGATGAATGTTGTGAGCAATCCCTTCAGTGCTCCTTGGATAAAAGTTTTAAGTGAAGTGCTGCTGAAATTGCTCTTAAGTGAAATGGACAAAGCTTCTTAGTGAATTATGCTACAAAGAAGTGTCATCCTCTCTCTCTATGGTGGAGGACTTAGCTATGACTCAGAACTGCACGCTATGGTTTGAGGCGCTTGGAGTAATCTAGTGATGAGAAGTGGCTGCTTAGAATTGATGGAAAATCAGAAATGCTTGAGGCTGGAGAAGCCACTTTGCTGTAGGATCAGTGTAGGACAAGCGAAGGAACTGATGCTGGGGGGAATCAGGTAATGGCTTTAAGGAAGAAAGAAGTGAATCTTGAATCTTGAGATGATTGTATTCTTTCTCACCCAACTTACATGTGATTACCTGGAGGTTATCTGTGGAGAATGCTGAGGAGCACCACTTCCCTATGAAGGAGTTGTCTGGCAAACACGAGGCTGGGGATTTGATATTCTAACTCTGGCAAGTATTGGAAGCTTAGGCAGTTCTTGGAATTTTCTTCTTAATGTTTGAAACTCTTAATGCTCAGTGCAATTTTGGGTACTTTTCCACTGCAGTTTTTTGAGTTGTTAGATGTGATTCAGTTTCTAAAAATTTTTCTGCTGTCCGCAAGTAAGGTTGTCAGGTCAAAGGAAACTGTGCCAAATATCTGGCTGACAAAATGGTCCAAACTTTTAAAACTAACTTCTAATTGACTTGCAAGCTCAATTTTTTTTTTTAATATATATTTTTTTCTTTCTCTCTTTTTTTCTTTTTCTTTCTTTTTCCTTATCCATTGTATATTTATATTTCCTGAACATCACTCATAAATATAGGAGCTGTGTGGTGTGAAGTAGTGTGTTTGTATGGGAGCGCCCTGGAGAGGCCGCTATGTCAGTGTAGTGGGAGAGTGCAGAGGCTGACACTGGTGTCAATGTAGTGCTGAGTCTGGGTTAATGGGTTCCTCTTTCTTGTGTTTGCATGGTTGGTTCCAGAAGTAGCTCTCTGCACAGATTTATCCAAATGATTGTGGCTGTTGGGTAGAGCTGTGTTCATGGTTTTGTTTTTAAAGAAGAAAAGCTATTAATGTCTTGGAAACACAAAAATGGGCTGTTGGGCAACGTATGATTCACTTTCTTTAGTATTGTCTTGAATGGCATCCAGGATTAGCCTTTCTATAAGCTAAGAGACCAAATCTCCAGTGAGCACTAAAAAAAACAAAGCTAGCAGAAAACATCCCCTCTCCTCACTCCTTTATATTCAGAGGCCATTTTTATCAGATTATTTTAGTTCAGATTGCTCAGCTGACTCCTGGAATGCTGTGCAATTTAAAGTCAAAGATTATATAAATATATTTTTAATGTAGTGGAAGGTTAAATACAATATTCTGACATATCTGTGGTCATTACAATACATTAATATCTGAACCATTTCTCTAAAATACTGTAAATCTGCAGATTACTTTATCATTCAGAGCAAGGATAATTTTCTGCAATTTATCTGTCACTTACCAGAAAGCAGAGATTACTAATTAATTATAGATGATTAATTTTAAAATACGTTCTTGCATTTGCATTTCATCACTATACCAGTGTTTGCCTATTGTAAGACTTGAGCAGAAGCAATAGAGCTTCGTGCAAAAAAAATACACTCTTCTAATAAAAATCAGAAAAATGTAATGCTCACACAAAAGCTATTTACCATTTTCCAGTTCTAACTTTCCACAAACCTTCAGTGAATCGTTCAGCTTACTGTGTTACGGTAGCTTGACTTTGAGGATTATGAAACACATATTGCAATTATAATGCATTCAATTTTGAACTTTCAACACCAGTGCATACGCATTATGGTTACAGGTTGATGTTTCCCATGGACACATCTGTAAGCGCATTTGAGCAGCAGGACTGACTTGGAGCTGGGACTTCTGCTCAGTCTGTCAGTCATCTCTCCCCTAAGAGGCTCTTGTAGACCTGATGTACTGGATTAAGGAAATCACTGGCTCAATTCATTACTCTTTTCAGGGGTTATAGAAGAAGGCCATTTATCCTGAGAAGAAGAGATGAGTAATAATTGCTAATAATGATTTGCACCTGCTTTGCATCTTTTTCAGAGGAGGTTTTTAATCACTTTTAGTAGGTGAAATGAAATGATATTTACCTAAGACTTACTTTTAGTTTCAAACTAATTTGGAAAATGATTTAAGCCTTCACTAATTGCTTGCAGCGTGCAGTATAGCAGTATCTGTGTGCAAGATAAAAGCTTGGCCTAGATTTATTTTGGTTTGAGAAGGTTAATCCTAAACGAGGACTGGTGCTCAGTTCCTCTTAAAGTTCTTTCTATGCATGTGGCGTAGGTGCAAGGGTCAGCCTTTGCTGCTGTAGCATTGTCAGCATGTAGGAGACAGCACTGATGGTTATTTCCTCGCAGTTCAGAATGTCAGAGCTCCCAGAGAATCCAAAATAAATACTCATGTTAGCTCTCTGGAAATGTAAGGGAAGAAATATTCAGGAACCTCGTGCATTATGGGCAACCGGTTAGATCCAATTACATTAAGCTTATAACTTGAGACAGTGTGATAACCGTGCAATGAGATTGTCTTTTCCTCAGGCCAAGAGTGTTCTGTGTCAAACAAATAAAACAGTGTATCATCAGCATAAAGCATGATGTGCCATCTCCTTCATTTACCTTTGTACATTGTACAATGAAAGGATATAAGTTGTTGGTCTTCTATGGTTTTTAATTTGTTTATTTTAAATAGTATAATCCCATCATAATTATTTTCCTACTGCTGCTGTTAGTACCAGGGGTGCTATCATAAATACTGTGCTTGTATTACTTGAGTGCCTAATTATGAATTGGCATGTTGTTTTACTGGATGCTGTATGAACATGTGTCCCCAAAGAATTTGCAGTGTACAAGAGGTGACAGACAGTGTCTAGATGAGAAGGTTGTTCAATGACAGAAATAGTCTTTGTATGAGAATCCTAGCAATTAGCATTTTGAAAAGACATAAAGGGTCTTAAGATTTGTGAACAGTTTTTGGGTTTTTTTTTTCATTTTGAATAGGAGTAGAGGAAGTTGACACCAAGACCAAAATCTCAGTGATGAAGTATAGGTAACCTGGAATATTGGGATAAAAAGTATATGGTGTTGGAAATTGAGATTATTATTGTGTCTTTGATGTTACAGATAATCAGGGTGCTGCTGAAGCAATGTGAATAAATAGGTGAAATGATCAAAGTGAAGGGTTAGAGATCCTCTTTGCAGCAGAAGTTTCTGTAGGATATAAGAGAAACTTTCAGTTTTTAAGGTCAGAAAGATGAACTTTGCAGTAATCAATATGTAATGTTGTCAAACTGGGAAAGGAGATTTAGCATTACAGATGGATATAAAGAATAGTTTATTAGAAAGGTTATGTCTAAAGAATCTGGGAGATTTTGGGCTTATCCTGCATGAGAGGCTTTGAAAGAAGTAAGATGCAAAGATGACTCTTGGATTGTAGTCTAAATTGGCAGGTCTGATGTTCTGTCTGTCTGTTTTGACTGAGAAAAAGGATTTCCTTTTCCCTGAAGGGAGAGGATTGAGAAATCTCATTATCCCCATAAAGCTTATGAGAGTATCCAGAAACCAGGTTAACAATTTAGACTGAGCAAAATATGAAAAATAAATCACAGAGTGGTAGAAGAAGACGGAACAACATGAGGATGGCAGTGGATTATTTGCCTTTTTGCTTGCTGGATTGAGTTAGCACAAAGAAAGGAGATCACAGAAGGAATTGATGAGGGACCTTCCTCGGGAGCTTGAAGAATATTCCAAAGTCCCCTGGCAAGGCTATACTGAAGGAGTGGTGTAGAAAGAAACCCAGAAAGAAGTGCTGGGACAATAAAATTTATCCAGAAAAAAAAAGGAGTTCAGCTGTGTTAAAACCAGCTGGCAAGTCAAAGAGCAACAATTTTAGAGTTTGGCTAGGAAAAGTTCTTGAGTTATGTCAATACAAATGGTTTTACTGAAGTACAGAAGACAGAAACCGGAATGAAGAGGATTTAGCCTGAGATCAGGAGAGAGGGAGTCAAGGCAACAGATGCATGTTTGAGGGGCTGTAGCTGAAAGGGAGAGGGTGTAGAACTATGAAGAGTGTGAAAAAGGAGGAAGTCTCAAATGCTTTCTGGCTTCAGGAAGGATAAATAAATTAAGAAGAATTTACTGTCAAGGTATATATAGGGGTATCTTCTGATTCTTATAATACGAGTTGTGTGGAAGATATCTTCAAAGGTTCTGGATACTGGAAGGCATTGCATGTATGGAGTGAAGGGAAAGGATGGCAGTGGCAGCAGGTTGCTGTAGGCTGGGGATTGCATGTTTTTGGATAGACAGCGAGTGCTTTCCAGAGTGCCAAATTAAGAGTTGGCCCCGTTTGTCTCCACAGTTCTCATTGGGAACGAAGTTTCCTTTGTGTTCTATCCTCCAGTGATTGGAAAGCAAAAGATAAGTAGGTAGAAGAAATGCTTTTCCATATCCCCCCCACAAAGTGAAGAGAACAGCGTTGTGCAGAATTCTTTCATTTATTTTTATTGAGAAAGGAGTCAATGTTCCAGATATTTGGATCATTTCCTTTGCAGTGTGACTAAGGGAATAAAAGAACAGTGGCTCTGACTGTGTCCTGTGTGGGGCAGAACATAAACTGTGTTTTGTAGAGGGCAATTTCTAATAGAATTTTAGTTTTTAGTGCTGTCTTTTTACTGGAAAAATCTTTGTGCTGAAATTTTCACAGAAGGAAATAAATCACACTTCTGTACATTGATTTGCTGTTTTTCAAACTAATGGCATATGGCTTTTTTTTTCCCCCCGCTGTTTTTGTTTTTTTTGTATATCAGAGCTATGTTAAAATATATTTTCATGATTTTTTCTCAAAGATAATTTTTCAAGGTTCATCTCTTCCTGTTGAGGAAGCTGCCTAACGATTATCCCTAAAGCACAGAAATGTGGAGGATACAGGATTATTAGTCCTTTTTTTCCTCTTCTGGGGCAGGGGGCTGCAGAGAAAGAGGGCAATTTACTGAATTCATTTGAAATGGGGTCTGAACTTCTAAATGTCACACCAAGAACTTTTCCAAAAGGTCGTCCTTTCATTTGATACTGCCAGGTATGTCTTTGCTACTATTGACCTCTAGTTGTTTCATTTGATGGAGCTGATATTTCTGTCACTCCAGTGTTTCTTGTATCAGACATGCAGCCTTTAACCCATACACACTGTGTCAAATATTATAGCACTTTTCAAATAGTAGGTTGGCTTTATTTTCAGATAAATAATGCAGCTTGCACATAAAGTCCTACAGAGCATTTTAAGAGCTGCTCAGGTAACTTTTAAAATTTGTATTTTATTTATTGAATTGAGTCCTCTCAAACTATAATGGAGTTATAGTTTGCTCTGTGAATGAGATCAACTTGTTTGGCACTGAGCCATCCGTTCAACTTGAAGCAATCAGATTTAAAAGCTTTGCACTTTTATTAATGTATGTGCAAATAGTGATTGGATTCCAAGGACACTCTTTAGGAAAGCACCTTGAGTGACTGGTCTTGATATGTAATTAATATTTCCTTCCAACTTAAAAAAAAAATCTAGTTAAGATTATTTTTAGATCAAACTGAAAAGGAAAAAAAAAAAACAAAATAAAAAAACACAACCCCTTTCAAAAAAAAAGCCCATACGAAAACCATACCAATGACCGTGTGTGCTTAATGGAAAGTATCTCAATTTGAAAAAATAACCATTTCCGCAACATGTTTTCCTTTAAAATTATTAAAGAATATTTTGAGATGTCCGTCATTGCATAAAATAAATGAAAAACAAAAATGAAACAAAATAACTACCTTGCTGTTCAACTTCTAAAAAGTATTGGCATTCAAGGATATTATAAAAATGAATGTCAGTTGTGAACGCGCCCTGATTTAAAGTCAGAACAATCCAGCACTTCTGCCAGGATACAGGGATGAATACTTAATACATATTTGCGGTTCATTTTACCTGATAGTTTGCATAACCAGGTTGCACCCTAGCACTGTAGGTGCTCTAAGTGTCACTGTATAAGTAAGATGGTTACCTCATCCAGGCCAAGTACGCAGTGAAAATGTCCAAACTGGAAAATGTGTGGCATGCACGAGTGCTGAGTCAAAACTTTGATAAGGAGTTGGCCTTGAAGCTTCCTGCCAAATTCTCCTGAATCTCTGGGAATGTATGGATGGGATTCTCCCTGCCTGCTCCCTCTAATAAGACCCTGAGGAGTACAGCACTGCTGTGAACATCAGTGAGCCTTAGGTGTCTGACGTGTAAAGGCACATGGGAACATGTGTGCCAGGACATCTCCCGTGGCAGTGCTCCGAACATCCTATGTCTTCCCTAGGATTTTTTTTTCTATAGTGTAGTAGTTTGTATAGAATAAAACTTCAATTAAAATATATATATATATATATATATATATATATATATATTTTTTTTTTCTGAAGAATAATTTGCATGAAATTCTTCAGAAGGGTTCATACAGCCCAAATCATCCGACAACGGAGTAACTCATGTTCAGGTTTGTGGGTTGGGTACTTTCACATCTAGTTTATATTTGCATCTTCAACTTTTTCTGTCTTTCTCATTCTGTTTGAGTAGGTCTTATACCTGTTTTTCAAATGTCTGACTGGATTTTAATAGGGATATAATTCCCAGAATAGTAGGGAAATTAACCCTGGAAGGCGTGAGCTCAGAGTTGTTTTATTTCAGCTCATTGCGACCACTGGCATTTCTAATATGCTCTACTGTCATTTCCAAACAATGTCAAAATCTCTCATTGTAAACTAGGAGGGGAATGGTATCTTAAAAACCCTATTGGAACTGGTTATTGTTTGAGGCAAGGGACTTGCAACGCTGATCAGATGGAACAGAGACAGTACAGAAAGCCTGCCTTGCTCAGGCTCTGCCACCAAATTTTTTTTGTAAATGGCAAAGATACAAAGAGTAAAATGAGGAAGAGTCAAAGCCTTAATGAGAGAGCGAGGAGGGAAAAGTCACCCTGGTGCTGGCTGGCTCTTCAAGTGCAGAAATCTCTAATGGAACATGCATGGATCACTTGAGCTACTGAGCCTGACCAGGAGCTGGATGTCACGCCTTCCACTCTTCAATGGTAACTGATGTGGAAGCTGTTGTTTGTGATTTCTGAGTATTTATGGAGTGCTGCAAGCTCAGTTGAAAAGGAAAACAAACTTGAATGAAATACCTGAGAGGAAGTGTCAAAACATCACACATTTCTGAATATCGTGAGGCAAAGTCTCTGTTTCACCATTTTGGGGCTGTTGAATAGAGATGCCTAAACAGATCCATGCTTCTGGAGAATGTAAGAGCCTACATGATGTTTTGAATAATCATTTGGGGAGCATAACTTGAACAGAAAAAATCAGTGAGGTCAACTCCTGCCTGTCAAAGCTGCTTGGGAAAAAGTAGAAACGTTTTACTTTTTTAAGCAGAAAATTTCAGAATAACTAGGTATGTTATCTGTGAAAACAAACAACTTTTTCCCCAACACTACTTAGGAAGGAGTAGCTGAAGAAAAAAAACAAAAAGAAAATTCTGTATTTTTCAGCACAGTATTCTTGCATGCACCTTCATAAAAGTGGTGTATGTGTATGCTCTCAGGCAGCGTGCTCCTGGCCTTTTGGGGGAATGTGTTTGGCCTAGCTCCCATGCACCATCTGAAGGCATGAAATGTCTGCAGAGGGCATGCTAGCCTCTGCTGAGCGGCGATATGTGGGCGTGGGGAGGCAGGCTACTGCTAGGCCTGGGCTGCCAGGGATGCTCAGGACAACATGTCAGCAGGGTCTGCTCCATCACACTCTCCTCTACGTGCAGGATGGAGAGACTATATGTGCGGTACTTCTTTCCATCACTTCTTTTATAAGCTGATCTTATAACACTCCATCTGATATTCAGGCACAATTTCTGATGTATCTGAGAGTACAAGCTTGTCAGGAGGATTCCTCTATCCATTACGATTTTCAAGATCAAATCTATGCAAGTGATCAATTTTGCGAAAACATCCTTAAATAGACCTCCAGAACTCCACAGAGAGAAAGCCAGCAGTTTGCTGCTCATGACCAGCAGATCTGGTGACAAGAGGACTGCAGGTCAGGTGTATGATTCATAATTTCCATCTGCTTGTAAACTTCTGACAGAAATTTTCAAGTGTAGAAGCTAAAAGCCACCTGGCAGAAGAACACTATCAAGCAATTGTAAACCACTGTAAAAATCAAATGCTATAATCATTTGAATCTCATTAGTGTCTCTTCAGTTGTTAAAAGCAGTGTCCAACTGCAGATAACGTGGGATTTTCTTTCATTCCTCAAACTCTATTTTTAATATTGTACCGTGAGACTGTCGTTAGTTGATCATGTTGTTCACACTCCTGCTGTTGGCAAAGAAAGACCCCGCTGGCTGCTTACATATACTAGTTAAATAGAATGTGAAAATGAGTCACAAGATGTATGTTCTTTAAAGTAGAAAAGCCATGAGCATGTTGATATCAGCCTGGTTGTACTGGACAGCCTGCATTGCTGATCATGCCTAGCTTGGATCATACTGGTCACGTTGATGCTCCCACAAGTTGTACATAACCTTTGTCTCTTTGTTTTCACTGCTTTGAAAAATGAAATGCAGCCTCTCTAGCTGGAGGATTTGTGTTTTTCTCTTGTTCCCTTTTTTTTTTTTTCCCCACTTTCCTTTCAAACATTTCCCTTTGTGATAAATTCGTGCTAACTCAATTCTAACTTCAATCAGTAAATAGATGGAGTTAAAGAGATCTTACCATTAAATAATAGTGGTGATAATGTTAAAATGAGTGACGTGGACACTTAATGAGAAGTGTTTGCATTGTTACAATTGTTACCCTAAGATTAGAATTAAAAGTACATATAAGTCTTCACAAGGAGGTAATGACCCAGTTAAAGAATTGCCATATAAAGGCGATTTGCATGTTTATAAAGCTAAAGTAAATTCTGTTCATTTCAACCAAAATTTGTCCCCAAAAATGTCTCCCCAAACTGCTGAAGCTCCAAGTTGGCTGCTGTAATTAAAAGTGAACACTTACGTCCCATCTGTTTTGCCGAATCACTGGAGTTATGAACACTGTCAGCGGCCTTGGGCGAACAGATAAATCAAGAGGCTAGTGGGCTGCTCTAGAGCATAATGACTCCCCTCAATTTCCTGCTCAGTTCATTGATATTGATTTGCAAATGAATCTGCCTGTTTGTTTATTGGAATCGCGTCATTACTTCAGCAAAGTGTTCTAGCCAAGATGCAGCAGCTTTTCCAAGGGCTCTGGTTTTCATTGTTTGTCACTGTCACTTGCTTGTGGAAAGATCAGGAAAACTAGCAGTGGGGACTTAAAATAAAGAAATAAATACAAAAGAACTTGGATAAAGAAGTTATTCAAGCAACTAAATGAAGCTTAAAGAATAAGAATGCAGCAGTGCTCCAGCTGGGCTTAAATAAACATAAAGACAATTTAGTATGGTAAACCATAGCTTGTGTGCTGCTGCTGTCACTTGTTATGTACTTGTTGATATAAACATTCCTAAGATGAGTGGTTATAGTTTAGATCAAGACTGAGGGGAGGCTTTATTTTTGTTAGATAACATGATACAGATACTAAGGGATAGCTTTGCTGTAAGAGGTGCGTTTGGAGGATAAAATCCAGTAGCTCTCATAAGACATTAGATGGCAAACTAATAGGAAGAGAATTATCAAAGTGGATGGATAGTTTTAGACAACAGGACAAATCAGATGTTTGTTGGAAGAGAGTCACGTGACTGTCTTGATTTGAACTATCCATAGAATGCGTATTCCAGAATGCTTTAAAAGTCTGTTTTGTTATTCAACAAACTTCAGTTAACAAGAATGAAAAATTTCCATGCATCGCATTCACTTTAGGACAATTAATGATTCCACAGCAGTGTCATTCTCCTGAAGCTACCTGCTTGTGTCTCTTTTTCCTGAATCTTCATCTGCCCTCCTTTGGTCCTTCACAAGAATGAGTAAAAGAGAGTAGGGCTTGTCTTTTGTAAAGCTGGACAAAATAGTGTCATCTATACATGAGACAAGAAAGACAGGATGGAATAATGGAGTGCTGCATTTGTTTTGCCCACATTCGAGTACTGACATTTCCGTTCATCAGCTGAATCTTCTACAAAATGTCAAAATGTTATTGAAGAAAACCCCGCGCAAACTCCTTCCAGCTTTGTTGCTTTTGACAAGTGTACATGTAGTCCTCTTGTGTGCAAGATTGCTATATCAAAATGGTTGGATTTGTGCATTTCCTGCCACTACTTATTGGCAGGATGACTTCTGGAAAGGTTAAAGTAACCTATTCATCCAGAATTCTGGCAGCAAAGGTAGCCAGAAATTGGGTGCCAGTCCCCTTCTTTGAGCTTGACCTTACTTTCCTCTCCCTGCATATAGTTCCTGTCTAATACTCTGCTGTTTCAACGCTGTAAATATTTTTTGGTGAGAAACCTGGGTTGAGTTGAATTTTTGTGAGAGCTTGGCCACCTCTGCAATTCTGAGCTTATATAATTCTAGGGGAGAAATACACGATTAATCTTCCTCCATGCTGGAGAAACACTTTTTAGAATGGGTGGTGCTTCAGGCTGGAATTAAATTTTTATTTTCATATTTATTGAGTTTGTAGAGTATTTAAAGATTAATTTCTCTCACTTTCTTGACTATAAGCAATGAATGGCTCCTGAAAAAAAAATTGAATGATTCCCTTTGTTTTCATTAATCAGTTCAAAAACTATTTATTGTGAATGTGCAACAGAGTAATACAAGACTATTACTATCTCACAGCAATTGTCCATCAGGCAAAACCAGTTGCAGATTTTCTGTGAAAATTTGGAAAAGCTTCAGTTGCTCTTTGTCTGATTTCTGAGTCATGTCATAATTATGAGTCCAGATAAACACATCTGTTGTGGTTAAAAAATTTAAATAACAATATTTTATACTTTTAACGTTGCATAACTCAATCTATTGATTTTAGACAATGAGAAATACTGAGGGTTTTTTTTTTTTCTCCCTACATATGGTAATTGTGCAGTAAACAATGAAATCCTGTCACATATTGATATATGGACAACACTTTTGATTGTTTTACATTGAGTGATCATGGCCTTCAGATCCATTTTGCATAGAAAAGCGTGGAAGTGTATCAGTATGAGAGAGAGAAAAAGGAGAGAAAAAATACCTGGCATCTTTCTTTTGAATACGCAAAATGAGAGGTTTCCTAACCACAGCTTGTCTCCAGGCTCCTAGTATTGAGTGCTATGAGTTAGCCAAGCAAAGTTTAACATAGCAGTGAATTTCTCAGAGCATCAATAGAATGTGGAAATTGCTGCTTTTCCACTTGGTCTGTACAAGGCTTTTGGAGTGCTCTCTGTCACTGTTTTCTAAGTGCATCCCTGTTACCCAGTGGCATAAGGTCTCCATGGATTTGGATGCAAGTGGGGGCTTTCTTCACCTTTTCCTTCTTAAATTAGAAGAAATTCAAGGCATGTGTCAAGAGATATTTCTTGTGAATGTATTGTTTTCCCTTAAAAAAAAAAAAAAGAGCAGTTTTTTTTTTTTTTTTTTTTTCTGAAAGCAAGAAAGAAGCTGTTTTTCCTCTCAATCTTGACAAAATTCTTAACCATTTGGGAGAAAAAGCTCATGCATCAAAGAAAATAAGACCTCTTGAGAGGGTAGCAAAAGAGAAAGTATAGAATGAGGATTAGAATACAAATTGTGCTGCTAAGGATGTTTTGTGGTTCTTGATGTCAAAAGAAGTCTGAAGATCACCAAGAAAGGCTTCAAGATCACAGAGTTTTTGTTGGAATTTGGAGGAATTCCTTTTGGTATCAAGAAACAAAGGGCTATTTCATATTTATATATATACATAAAACTCATCTTGGCTCAGTTGAGGAGACCAGCAGGATAAAATGAGAGGTTAGATGCTCAAACAAGTATGAATTTTAGCCTTGAGACCTTAACACTCAGTAAAAAGTCCTGAAATGTTCAGACTGACTGAGGGACACCTTTCACATGTAGGCAACAGTAGCACTAGTGCAGATAGAGGAATGTTTGGCATCATACATTTCAATACACACTGAATTTTTCTGGCCTCTGCTTGGCCAATATCAATTTGAATGCTGCTTGCACTATTGTTTTGCTTTTTATTTATTTTTAACTTGAAGTATTAGGAAAGAATATTTATGATGAACAGGAAATGCTGAGTTTAGAGAGGGCATAGAGGGACCTGTATTTGTTTTGGAAGTTTTTTGCCTTGCCTTGCAAGAATCCCATTTGTATTTAATTTAAAAATTTATGAACAAATAATGAATTTTAAATAGAATTTAGTGAGATGGCTTTGAGTTAGCTGCTAGTTCTACCAGTAAATAGTAAATTGCATTTAAGATTACCAACTCAAGTATGATATAAGCTATTAAAAATACTACCAATAGAAATTTAGTTCATTAACTGCATTGCTAAGGCTGTAAATGTATTTCTTCAAATTCAAAGGGGAGTTCTGTTTACACATATATATATTTAACTGGTATCTATTTTCGTACATTTCTGAAATTTGATAATCTGAATATAATGTATATTGACTTCATTGTAGTTAAATAGTGTGAGTTTAGGCATGTATACCTATATGCATAAACAGCAATTGACTATAATATTTGAATATTCTGAACATGTAAGTATGCCTGGACTCTTAAATTAGGTATTGGACATGTAACTATTCTCTTTATATCCAAACACTTTACTGTGCAGTTAGGCAACTAATTAGTGTTGCTAGAAAGTTATACAAACACTCATGCATACTATTTTTAGTACAATTTACAAGAAAGCTTCCATGTTTCTGTTTTGGTTAAAATAAATTTGGTTAAAGAACATTTGGTCAGCAAATGAGTTACGTTTTCAGACAGCTTAAATGCATGGCATCTTAATGTAAAGTTGAAAAGGCACACACTGCCTTATTTTTTGCCAAAATCTGGGACTGCAAGGGGTGAGGAAAAAGACTGCAGGAGATAATGCAATCACATTTCTAAGTCCAGTGGCTTAGAAAGATAGTATCTGTTATCAAACAACCTCAGAGGCTTCAGATTCCTTTAGTCTATGTCTAGGGACATTGTTATCTGCTTTTTTTGATTCTATTTTCCATGCAGTATCAATCTGGGGACTTCCCAGCCCATTTTTTTTCTGCTTTCATTTTCTTAGCATATTTTAATTTCATATGTAATCTTAGGATTTTACAAAAATCTTTTCTTTTAAAATTTTGATAGAGAATTCAATAAATGCACGCAGTGAAGTTCTATCCTATTAATAATTATGCTATTTTGTTTTTCCATGCTGAAAAAGTTGATGACTAAATTATACTAAATGAATTTCTGATTTAACCTTCTATGTCATGATTTCAGCTTCCTCCATGACTCATTAGTTCTCTTGCCTGTTCTCAGGCAGCTTGTTAGGGTATCAGGAGAAGCAGGCCAATAGAAAATTGTTTACAGATTCAGCTATCTCACATGTATGCAGTTTTGAACCTTAGGGTATTTGAGGCCTTTTCTATCAATTGCTTGGGTTGTAGCAGTGCTGTCCTTATTTCATATTCTTTCAACAGTGAAGTACAATTCAGATATTGTATCTGTTTGCCAGTGACTGGCACTGTGAGAAATCACAGAGCTGTGCTGCTGACTTAAAGTCAAGGGGACTGACTGGTTTCCAACCAGCATCCCTATTGGCACTAGCAGCTAGAGATCAGCTTGCTTTGTAATGCAGTGCCATGTAGCTATCTTGAAAGTAGCATCAGGTAAAACAGGCCTGCTGTTATTAAAGCAGAAGACTGTTACTGAGTTATTTCAGTTTTAATAGCTTCTTGTGTTGAAGTACACATTCGTTTATTTAGCTAGTTAGTTTTAGTTTTTCTAACAGATGCCTAAGTCATATCTCAATTGGCAGGTTGGTTAGAGAGCTGATCACATAGAAGTTAAAATCAATTCAGCTGTCAGAGTAACTGGAGATAAATGTAATTAGAATCAAATTCAAGGACATTTTGAGAAAGGTAGGATTCAGACACAGGATGGCACTGGGCCCTCGCATAGAAGTGTAACATCACAACGACCTTCTTTCTGTCACGTGTAGAGGGGAGAAAATGATTGTGAGGATGCGTATGGTTGGATTCCTAGCACTTACTCCATAGTGGCATATCTACAAGATCTCCAGACCTTGGATGTCTCAAAATGCCAGCATTTCTGCCTCTGTTAGGACATAGGTAATTGTGGTCTTCCAAATTTAGGTCCATGTCTTGACATCTGTAGCAGCTCAAATCCAAGAAAATCTTCATAACTTTGCTGGGTCCGACTTCATTCATTTCCCACCACTCCTCAAAAAGGGGGTCAAATTAGAGGCAGTGGAAGTTCTTCTGTCACTCATTCCTTCTGACTATTCCCAGGCTTTCTCTGTTGCAGCCTTGGTGCCCTCAGAAAGCAAATTTCCAGTTGCAGTGTGGCAGGGTAGTGTCCTGTCCCTAGCAATGAGCAAACAAGGCAATTAATTTTTAGCAGTGAAGTGTTTTTAGGCCAAACTGATACAAATAAGTTGGCATTGACCAAAAATAAGTACTTCAGTGTGTCCAACTGGGCGTATATCTGAAATCATTGTTGTGTTCCTTTGGAGATTGTACAACAATTGCTAAGACCCAAGAAATGAATCATTATGATCTCAGCCATGTCTTCCTGATGGCTTCAGATGTCCTGGAATGGGCAGACTGACACTTTTGGCTCTGAAGTAATCACAGAGTAGCAGTGGCCTGGCCAGACCTGATCTTGGAGCATTTGAATATAAAACTGAGTTCTGCTAATCTCCAGCACTACGTGAGCTGAAGGAAAACAGTGACCTCTGGATCAGGTAAACCTGCACACTGGGGAGGCAGATACTCTTTGACAGAGAGAAGTCCAGTTAGATAAGACTTGCAATGAGTTTCAAAATATTTATTATCATTAATCATCTCAGGTCTTCATGTATTTTATGTCCATTTTAGTGTCAGTCATTTTAAAATCTTGCCAAATTCTTGATCTCAGCAATTTCTGTTATAAATATTCAGTTCACTTCATGTGAGAAAGATGTCCTTTGTTTTACTGTGCTACAAAGCAAGAGAAATACCAGCTCAAAGGTTGCTCTCTCCAGAGCATTTGTTACTCAGTGTATTTTATTACATGCCCTATTATTCATCTCCTTGCTAAAAATAATCTACTTATTTAAATTCTTACTACTAATTTTCCCTGACTTTTGAGCATCTTTATCTTTTTGAGTTCAAGTTCTTCCCCGAATATTGAAGTACCATTGGTTTCTATCTTCATTATCTTGCAAACAGACAACATTGATGAGCTGTAGAAAAGCTATTTCTTTTTTTTTTTTTAATATGCCAAGAAGGATGTAATTGTATGTGTGCAATTTTTCTAATTTTTATATGATAAAACAAAATGAGAAACAATGCAAAAGAATATTGGTGGACACAAACACTTGCATGGAAGGTGATGATACCAGATTTGAACTAGGAACAGACTTCATTAACTGACCAAAGACAAATTCACACTTAAATAAATACTGTTGCTTTGTTTTAAATAACTGTACAAGACCAATGGATTCATTCAGTTGTACTATTTGTCTCTGGGACATCTATCAATGAATCAATGTCTTTTATTTGACTGGCTGACACTTATTTAATTTGGTGTAATATATGATACATGGAAAATGCCTTTCAGTTTGAAACATTAATGACAAATTGTTACCATCATTCAAATTCTGCGTATTACAATTCATGTTGTTTTTTTCTCTACTCATCAAGTTTACTAATAATGATTAAAGATTTTCTTAGTTACATTGTCTTTGACAGCACTGATGATTAAAGATATGGGCAGCTCGTGGTATGGAACAGTTCGCTTCTGTCTGTCATTGATCTTCTCTTTCATATTCTCTGCCAGTTAGATCTAAGCAGAGGTACAGAAGAGCAAGGTTACTCAGCACATCTGAATGAGTTATTGATGAGTAGACATCAGTTAACATAATAAAATACGTTTTTTAAAACTGGTAATCAAGGGAATTATATTTCATGCTTAGGAAAAGATTGATAGTACATTTGGAATTAGATACTTGCAATTAAGAAAAATGTGTTACATTGTAGTATATAGTACAGTGGTAGTACAAGAGTTTCATGTGATTAGAGCTTGCACTTCATCTGCAGTTTAATACTTTGTTATGAATTCTCTATCTTGTCACATGAAAATCCCATCTTCTTGGTTTTAGGGGTAGAAATACTACTGTTCTGTAGATAAGACCTTAAAAATAAATCCATTACCTAAGAATAAGAAAAAAAAAAAACATTGAAGATGCTGCACATGACTGATCTGGAGTTATGTTTAAGTACTGCATGCCCTTGGTAGGTGTTTACTGGCTTAGATGATAAGCACATGACCGTGCTGAGCGTACTTAGTTTCAGCCTCCAGCTCTGTCACGCACTTGCTGGCTGACCTTGGACCTTGGCAGGCTGTTGCTGTGCCACATGCCATAGTTTCCATAATGTAAGAATGAGCTTTGTGATGCTGACCTCCTCTTTAGAAATACAGAATATCAAAACCAGTGCAGTGTAATGAATGAGCATAAGTCTATTACATTTATTTAAACGGAGAACAGACTTATTCATCCTCATATGAGAAGAGTTTTCCGCTTGGTCACTGATACAGAAATCAGTGCCTTCTTTTCCAGGCTGTGACAGAAGGTGTAACTTCAGGAAATAACTTTGGCTTGCTTCTGTTTCTTCTATTCCCATCTGTCATGTAGGAATCATCATCTTTTTATAGTGGTTCTGAATCTATGGGAAGAAATGCTATACAATATATGCAGTTTACTCATGCTGGGTTTTAACCTTCATGGCCAGGATTGCTGTAGTATGAAGTTTCTGGGGAGATTTCATTCAGGATTTGTAAATAAGTAACTGGATAGAAACACTAATTTTTAATGAGTGAAGAAATGTCTCTCACACCATTTCCCTCTCTTTTTTTCCAGCTTATAATAGTAAGTTTCTAAATGCTCCCTCAGTAACCCTTCACTCCAGCATTAGAACTTCCTCTTTAATATTTTCCAAGTGAAAAGTGTGGGTTCTATGGTTCTGTGATTTCTGGTTAATAATTTCTCTCTAGTGTTGTGCCTTAAACCTATCTTACTTCTATAAATATGCTTTTTTGGCAAAATGGAATAATAATTCAGAATAATTGCTGAACAATTTATTTTAAAAGTGCTCAATACATATGGTATTGTCTTAGATATTTTCTTATGGGTATCTGAACACAACATTTTTATGCATTAAGGCTGATATATATGTATGTGAAAAATGTTTTTTAATGGATAATACTCTTAAATATATTTTCATATTAAATTTACACATTGCCCATTACACAGAATGTAGTTCATTTAACTAATATGTATTTCCTTATTTTGCATATATGTATTGAATTATGTGTAAAATGAATTTGAAGAGGCTCTCTAACCACACTGACTTCAGATTCTTGCAACAGAATTAGTAAAGATTAGGAAATGCACCTGTGTATTACTTCTTTAGCCATACATACATTGTAATTATTCTGAAGTCTTTCTTCCCTGTGTTTATGTAGACTATAATTTAACCAAGTGAGAGATCTGAAGACATAATACTAAATAATCTAGCTGTAGATTTCCCTGTTCATTGCAGAGAAGTTGGATTAGATGACCTTTAAAGATCCCTTCCAACTCAAATGATTATATGATCATGTGAATACAAAGATAAGGATGCATCCCTGAAATCCCTCTATGAGGCATCAGTACCTTCTGACTGAAGATGAAGAAATATGGTCTTTGCCTTAAGTTAGATCTTTGTGCTTGAATTCAGAAATTTACTCTGGCCTCTTCCTAGCAATTTACCAGACCTTACTAAATTGTAGAGTAGAACATATGATGATGTCTTTATTTTCTGTCACTGTTATCTGGTTCATTGATCGTGTGTGTGTGTGTGTGTGTATGCATGCATGCCTTGGTCTGTTGTGAGGTTGAATAGAAACACACATCAAACCTGGTTTGAGAGTATTCATTTATTGCACAGCTAAGTGCTGGCTACTCTGCATTAACTGTTGACTCGCGTGTTTCAGCTGTAGTTCTGACCTTGACTTAAGCAGAGCTGCATATGGTATGTAGATAATTCAGCTGTTTTTTAAACCCGTGGAATCATGCCTGGCTTAATACTTACTCATTGCAATGTGACTGCTATACCGTGTTCAGAAACATGGTAATCACTGATGTTCTATGACACATAAAATGTGCAGATACAAATGATGAAATAGATAATGTGGATCTATTTTTCCAGATTTTGCCTATGGACAGAAATTGTTTGAGGAGCAATGATAAATGTTTACTTCATGTGCATTGAAGTAGTGCCATTCCTAAATGTTTTCTACTTTAGTTTCCTTTTATCTGTGCTCCTGCACAATTTGTCCCAGAGCTGTAAGCTCAGGTAGAGGAGTGCTGCTTTATTATGACTCTGAATGTGACCTTTAGATGGAAGAGGCAAAGAGGCTCATTGAGATAAGATAGAACAGAAAAATGAATCTGAAGTATTTGTAATTAGGCAAAAAAGCATTTTATAGAAAGTTTCATTACTAGTGAGAAGAAAAGCTGCAGATAGTGATAAAATCAGGGTTAAAAAATGACTGAGCACAGAAACAGATTTTCAGAAAAATACCAATGACTTGAACTCTGCTGGGTCAAGACCATATTTCCAGCATTCTGCCTCTGCAGGTCGCAGCAGGAGATATTAGGTATGGACAGCAGATAAACCTGGCCACCCTCTGCTGCCCTTCCTCTCTACAACAAGCACATCTATTTGATTAGGAATATTAGAAAGAATGAGCAGAACTATATCCTTTAGTATCTGATTTTGACTTGTCTACTATTTTGTACTTATTGAGAATGCTTGCCTCTACAGGCTTCTGTGGCAACAAATGCTAGTTTGTGACCCAAAATGCACATGGGCAAAAGAGGATAAGTTAAAAGTATATGAAAGTGTGATGTTAGCTATCTGGCTTGGTGGCATAACACGTAGCAGAATAACCTGTGATGTTTTTTGTTTTTTTTTGTTTTGTTTTTACATAAATGAAATATTAATATTAAAGGGGTTGTTATCTTGCATGGACAGAGTTGTTTGGTTAGATGGAATGGAATATATAATGGAATTCAGAAAGCAGAGTCCTAGCATAAGATAGTACAGAGTTTGAATGGATTTTAGAAAGAAAGCTTAGTGCTGAACAATGAGTAATGGTATGTTCAGCTGTGAAGATTAAATGAGTTTGGCTGTATTTTGGAATAAATCTCAGTATCTTCTTTGTGAAGATGGAGTTACATGCTCCTGTCTGTGCACAGCTATGGCTTTTAGAAGACCGTGGCTTGCTCAAGATGATGAAACATACAGAAACTCATAGGTGTGTGAACAGATAAGTCTATTAAGATTTTGCTTTCTGTAAGAAGGTTTTGAATTGCCTTTTTTGTTGAAAGGAGATGCAAATTATCCTCCTTATCTAGGACAATTAATCTCTGTGAGATAATGGTGGCCCAAAATTATTGATTACATCATCAATCTCAAAACAATTTTTTTTTTTAATTGATTTATAGGAAGATTCAGATTGCCCAGAATTAGTCTGAAAATGTTGTCAGCTTTCTGTTGGTTTAAAAGTCTGCAGGGCGGAGACATTCACACGTTCACAGCATACACATCTTTTGTCATGTTATACAAGTAAATAATCCTCTTTTTTTTTTTTTTTTTTTTTTTTTTTTTTTTTTTTTTTACTGCTTAGCTTTGTGCTGTAAATAAACTGTAGGGTATTCCTGCTTTGATCTTTGATTTGTGATTACTAGCTTTTTCAGGGTGATCCTTCTTCAGCTGAATTCTTTGTTGCTACTGCTTTCATAATTGTTAACACTTTTGAGGCACAAAATTTCTGTCTAATAGGATAATGCACACCAGATAATTAGGCTAATAATACCCTAATGAAGAAAAAGGAAAACAAGGGGAGTATAGCTGGAGACTCATTCTTTTGCTATTAACAAGCTTTGAGGAAAACATCTGAAGATGAGAATGTTAGAGGAAAAAATACAATTCTTTTAAATTCAGCTTTGAAGTGGGAATAATATTTGGTTAAATTAATATGAACTGATAAAGAGCAAATTTATCTCCCGAAATAAAAGCAATAATTTCGTTACATTCACACTTTATATTCAAGTGCATCTCCCTATATTTGTCTTTCAAGAAGGCAAACCTATTTTTTTTTATATATTCACACTCCCTCTAGCACACTTTTGAAATAAGAACAACAGTGGCTGATAACCTTCATACGTTTTACAGATAAGACATTTCAGGATTGGGTCCTTACTGCTCCCAGCTGTTTCAGCTGTAACTGCTTGTCTGACAAAATTTAACTGATTGTTCTGTAAAGTGCTTTTAGATGCCTTAAGTAGGGCTGGCTGTATGGAAAAGAAAAACTTCCATCTTCCTCTGTCTAAATAATGGACAGGGATTTACTCTATTGAGATATTTCAAGTACTGTGCTGCAGTAAAAATGAGGTACAGAGGAAAGATTGTACACGGTAGTAATTAAATGGAGTTAAGTGCCCGTTTCTATTCCATCTGTGTTATTTCTGTGTAAAATTCTTCAGAAAATATATCAAATTGATAGTATCCAGTGCAGGGCTTGTCTAGAGCACTTCCACTTTTCAAATTAGCAAGCTGATTCATCATTTTAGCTTTTATAGGATAAATGCAATTGACTGATCATTCACTGAAGTACTGGGATGGCTTAGTTTTATTATAAAGATGCAGGGATGAGGCTGTCCATCAATGAGGTGCATTGTTCAGAAGTTCAGCTACAGCAGCCTTTTGAGGTCAAGATCTCTCAGCCTTTCCTCATCATTGCTTCTTGAATCTCATGGAAAGCTAGAAACCTCTTTGCTCAGATAGTGGGGAGAAGTATACTTAAAATGCAGTTGTCACGTAGTGTAACCTTGTCATGACATTTCAAACATGAGTTGCCAAACTGTGATGCAACATTGCTGTGTGTATATGTTAAGTATAATCACCTAAAGGATCACCATGCAGATATGATCAATGTTTCATCCTCAATTTGTTCTTCTTTTGTAAGAACCGTTTGAAATCAGCAGCCTCAGGTTGAGCGTGGTCTAGATTTCTGGACAAAGCTTTTCTCTTTGGTGTTACATTTCTGTACCAGAATGGAAGATTTAGTCGATCTGAAAGGAGAGAACATCAATGGAGCTGTTTCTCAAACTGTTACCAACTTTATTCCCTCTATTCCAGGAAATTGGGGGGATGCAGTGAATGGCCAAAGGCTACTCACTTGATCAGTGGTGGAGTAAAAGATTCAGCTCTCAGCTGTTTCATTTCAGCCCAGTAGAGTAACTGTTAGATTGCCTTATCTCGTCAAAAAAACCCTTGCTAATGAATTATATTCGTGCTCTTGGCAGACTTCAGGAGTGTGACAGCAAGGATTTGTTGACTCTGTCCTCAAAGTGGTTATCATGGCTTTCAGTGGATTTGTTGCTTTTCCTGTCAGGTCATGAAAGCCTCTATTCTTCAGGCACTAATGTCTGTTCTTTCAAATCATGTTGTCGATATTGATAACTGAATAATCATCTCAACTATCCTCTGCAAAATCATCCTGTTCCCAGGAGACTCTTGACAACAGAATGCTGTTTATTTTATTTTATTTTTTTCTGGAAAGTAAACAAAATAAGCAGGAGTGAAAGAGGTGGAAACCTAGAAAACATTAAATACTTAAGTTATTTAAGTTCATGTAAGATTGAGGTTTATGCCCTGGGGAAAAAAATCCAGTAGTTAAATACAGTACTCTCCTGCAGGTATGAGAACTTCTATGGTATTTCACTGTAACAGGGCACTGTCTTGTCATGCAACATATGCTTTTCATTACAGAAACTCAGTTGTTAGTATTAGGTTCTGGCTTTAATGAAAGGCTTGAAGTTTCACGGAGATGGATCGAAGTCCGAAATGAACAAACAGATAAAATAATAAACATCATTCAGGTTTCTTTCAATGTAAAATTGCCACGGAAACTCAACCGAACACCCTTTACTCCTGTGAAATACAGTGTGTAAATCTTTGCTTTTAACATCAATTATTTACTGAGCTTTCCAGAGACTGCCTTTGATGTTCAGGGGTAGCTGTGCCTAGTCTGACCCTTGATCCTTCTTCATGGCCAGAGACCAGTTGTGGAAATGTGGACAGAATTCCATTTAGGTTCATTATGTTTGTATTGAATTTTGTTATCCCTCTGCATATGGTCATTTGTCTCATAAGTACACCACAAGAAAGCTGAACACATTTGCATTTCTTTCTCCCTTTTGTGATCTGTTGACTCTTTCACCTTGCTTTAGTCTCTTCTTTCCATTTAGCTACCCAGCAGCAGCTTTATGAGGCTTCATCAATTGATATTAATAACTACCTTGAAAGGTTTAGAGACATCACAGATTTTAAGAATTGATTTTGCATCGAGTTAAATTTGCATTTTGCATTGACCTCAACAGATGAGTATTTGTAACTGATGACAGTAACATTTGGGACATAACATGAAGGAAACGGAAACTAGTTTCCATTCATCTGCCTAGCTATTAGATTGATAATTTTACATGAAGCTGTAAATTAAGCATTTATCAGTCTTAAAGTTTTCTGGGTAATAAATCTGCATTGAAGCATGTTTGAAGAACGCCAACAACATTAGTGCCATATGTTGTACAAAAACAGCCTTGCAAATAGGTGCAATTTCAGCCTTGAGATGAGGTACAATAGGGAGCAAAAGCTGCAGCCCTCCTTTTCTCCCCATACTCATTTTGTATCAATACATCACTATTAAAAACAAACAAACAAACAAAAAAAAAAACCTCATTATAAATTAGAGCAAAATGCAAACTTAAACAACTCAATGTAGAAAAAAACGTGAATGGTACCCTTTCATTCCACAGCATACGTAGGTTTAGTAAATCTACATGTAATTGCTTCCTATCCTTTCAGGCAATAGTAAGGGAAACAAAATTAGCTGCATATAACACATCCAGAGGAATTGAATAGGTGGAAAAAAGATAATAAGCAGTTTCATAGCGTTTAATTTGTCTTAGATTTGTGGTGGAAAAACACAAGCTAATGAGCGGACAATGAGGTATTAAGTCCTTTCAATATTTAAAGTTTGACAGCTGCATTTTGGAATGTTGAAAATAGGAAACAGACTTCATAACTTCAGATCTGCACATCTTTAGGAGCGCAGACAGGGCCTGATTGAGTCTGTCAGGAGCAAGACGTTGGAAGAACAGCTGTCTTGTTCACTTAAGAACTCTGTTCAGTTCCTTCCATCTGGTTCAGTCGAGTTTGTTATTTGCAAGCTTTTACATGCAGTGTCTGTTGCTGCAAAAGTTGGGTTAATGGAGAGTTTAGCTAAAAATATTTTTAATGGCTGATTTATTAGCCTCAGGCTTGAAACTGCATATCTTCTTTGAAATACACGTTCCATCTTTACAGATTCTTTTCTTCCTCCAAGGTTGAGCTGAGGTTGTGGTGACAGTAAAATTGTTTTGATGCCACAGCTGCATCAGTCACAAGCAGTGATGTGGAATCTGACTGACTCCATTGCTTAGGGTGTATTTAATAAGAGATTCGTCTGCAGCCCTAGAGACTGTACATTTTGATTTTTGTTTGGGCAGAACTTCACCAGAGAGAGCTATGGTTCTGTCAGGTAACCATATTCAATGGATGTCAGTAGGACAGAAAGGAGACTCCTGCATTCCGCATTTGATGTTTTAAATGAGATTTTCCATGTGGCACTTCCTACAGATGTTAGGACTTCAGACACAGATATATTGGCTAAGTTCCAGGAAGGTAAGCCATCAGCCCTAGCACTACCCCTTCTAGCAATAACTGAAGCTTGCTTTTTTTTGTGAGGCTTCTCTCTTCAGCCACTGCTCAGTTCTCTGAATCTCCTGGGAGGTCCATGTGCTCAAAAAGTCTGAAGAACAGATTGGATATGGTTGAACAAGGAAGGCACTCAGTATGGCGTGACATGGAATAGTAGGGACGCCCAAAAAGGCAATATGGTCTCACTGTTCTCATAAGGAGGGTTCCACATCCCTCCTTATAAGGGTGGGAAGTAAAGCTCTCTGCTGCTGTATTCTGAGCCTTTGAAGTTTTTATCCTGATGCTGGAAAAATACCAGCTCAGGAGTATCTGCAGGCCCAGAAGTGAGTGATCATGATGATGTTCTGCCACTAGAAGATGGTTGCAAAGCAAACAGAACACAAATTAGGGAATGGTTAAGTACCCCAAAGAAATGTTGTTTTCTCAGATTGTCTGGAATTGTTTTTGATTTCTTTTACCTGAGAAAGTAGCAGTAGAAATATGTGAGTAGTGGACAGAAGCAATTTTAGATAGAGTCTGAATTATGAACTGAGACAACTCAAAACAAAGAGCAAATGAAAGTGAGATGCATTGTAAGTTCAATTAAAAAAATGAGAGGGAAGTGAGGAGGCCATCGGTAAAATGCTGTGCCAGGAGAAAAGGAAAAAGAGACTCATTGTTATTGGAACCTATCTAGAGAAATGTGTTTGATCTCCTTGCTTAATTGATCCGATCTGTGCCTGGTGCAGGGTGCAGATGGTAGGTGAACATGAGATATTAATTTTCATAAAGGATTTGAAAATGGCAAGGATTTGAAGTCACCTCTGCACACGCTGGGGTTCCTGCATTGAAAAAGCAATAGATATTTCCAGAGCCATCATAACATCTTATGGTTTGGAGTTGTCTTCAGGTAGAAAGAAGTTCAGAACTTAGCGACTTTTGGCCTTAATTGAAATTGAATCTCTTTGATAGATGTTGTTCTATTGCTCTTTCTGAATAGATCATACCATACTCACTGTAAGAATAACAGTAGAGTGAAAAAATTGTATTTATTGTGCTATGCAACTGATTTTTTTTGTGCGCTGAATTGTATTTGAGTGTGCAATAAAGTGTGTGCATCTTTACATACATATTTGAAGTTTATCTAGAGCACAGCCTTTTTGCAAAACAAAGCATTCTTAAA
Source organism: Phasianus colchicus (assembly GCF_987193195.1). Lineage (NCBI taxonomy): Eukaryota > Metazoa > Chordata > Aves > Galliformes > Phasianidae > Phasianus > Phasianus colchicus. The sequence continues at coordinate 6,936,254 of NC_143443.1, forward strand.
ATAACATTTGTTTCTTTATATTAATTGGAAAGAAACTTGTGTATAACACGATGCCAGATGTTTGCTACCATCACAAATCACACCAGAAGAAAAAAAAAAAAAAACACAGGCATAATTATTTAAGGAAATAATGAAGCTAGAAGTTTGGGGGAGTAATTTGTCAGGTAAATGAATCTCAGCATGAACTGTATGAGCATGGAATGAAACCTTATTTGTCAGAAAGCTGTTAGCTATTGGGGAGGACAACTGCTTTGTTGCTCTATTTTTCTTCTTCCTTTCTTTCCCTTGTTCTGCTCTCAAAGTAGATGGTAAAACATGGAGCTTCCAAAGTGACATGTATACAAAACTCTTACTGAAATAAGTTTTGAGGAAACTCAGACCCTTATAGCATTACAAAGACTCTGTTGAAGAGGACAAAGTATGGCCAAAACACATTGCTTTTTTTCTTACTTTTCTCTGAAATATTAGAAACTAGTATATTTTTAAGCGTGCCAAATATCACCTAAAAACATTTTTTTTCCAGCTTTATTTCAACTTATGCGTGAGAGCTGGTAAACCAAAGCTAATTCATTTTGAGGAGAAGCAGTAGGGATACATACCATTATATTCTTGATAACAAATCACTTTTCCAAGAGATGTATCTTGCTTTCCAGATTCCTCTAAAGTGATGTGTATTGGACCTCACTGTTCAGCCAGTTATAGTCCTGAATACCCCTTCAGATGTGTGCACTCTCAAACAATTAAATAGGAATAGGATTTTCAATCTGTAACCTGGAACAGACAGATACAGAATCAAATCAGACAGAACCAAAATATTTTTTCTTTTTTTCTTCTTAATCACTCTAAATAATTGTGTTTTGCCAGGATGAAATGTTTTCATCTGAGATAATTATATCTTTGTTTTTAACACTTAAAAGGAAAAGAAATCCATGCTTTTTAAAATACTAAGCAGCGTCTAAAAGAAGTGAGACTATGTGATGATAATGTGTGTGACTCGCCGGCCTAGGAATTTGCACTTGCTGACCTATTTTGGTGATACTTGTTGTGGAAGTAGAAGTCTTAGAGTTGCTACTTTCCAGTGTATTTTCTGGGATAAAAGGCAGCGAGAGAAGAGAAACCCTATTTGTACTGTGGCTGGAGGAAAGGCTGTTCCAGCTCTGACTGGAGATGCCACACCAAAATGGCATCTTGGGGTAACATGGAGTTAAATCAGCTGGCAACCAGTCTTCAGTTTTGTTTCCCAGGGGTCAGTACTGAGGCCGGCTCTGTTTGATATCTTTATTGAAGATCTGGATGAAGGGATTGAGTGTACCCTCAGTAAGTTTGCAGATGACATCAAGTTGGAAAGAAGTGTCCATCTGCCTGAGAGCGGACAGGCTGGATCAAATGGACTGAGGCCACTTGTATGAGCTTTAATGAGATCAAGTGCTGCGTCCTGCACTTTGGTCATAACAACTCTATGCATTGCTACAGGTTTGGGGCACTGTGGCTGGCAAGCTGCGAGAGGTCGAGGATCTGGCAGTATTAGCTGACAGCAGCTGAACATGAGCTAGCAGTGTTCCCAGATGGCAAAGAAGACCGACAGCATCCTGGCTTGTATCAGAAATAGTGTAGCCAGCAGGGGCAGGGAGGTGATTGTCCCTCTGTGCTTGACACTGGTGAGACTGCATCTTGAGTACTGTGTTCAGTTTTGAGCCCCTCACTACAAGAATGACATTGTGGAGCTTGTCCAAAGAAGGGCAACAGAACTGGTGAGGGGTCTGGAGCACAGGTCTTAAGAGGAGCAGCTGAAGGAGCTGGGATTGTTCAGTCTGGAGAAGAGGAGGCTCAGGGGAGACCTTATTGCTGTCTACGACTACCTGATAGAAGTTATAGTGAGGTGAAGATTGACCTCTTCTCCCAGATAACTAGCCATTGAACAAGAGTTTAAGTTGCACCAGGTGAAGTTCAGTTCGGATATTTAAGAAAAATTTCTTCTCAGAAAGAGTGGTGAGGTATTAGAACAGGCTGCCCAGGGGGGTGATGGAGTCACTGTTCCTGGAGGTGTTCAGGAAATGTGTAGGTGTGGCACAGAGGGACATGATGGTGGTAGGCTGATGGTTGAGCCACATGACCTTAAAGGTCTTTTTCCAACCTTAATGATTCTATGAGAATCCAGGAGAAGCCGGGCTGGGCTGGGCAGGAAATGCTTGTGCAGGCAGCGGGCAGCTGTGATCGAGGTCTCCATTGGTGGAGCTAAGGGCTCAAAGGAGAGGAGCAAAGCAGTTTTGCTAGACCTGGCTCATAACTTCCAATGCTAAAGCCAGAACAGATGTGTACCATAAGAAGTATTTGCCTTTTAGAATAAGTGAACACAAATTAACAGAGTGATGAGGCTATAGAAACAGTGCTCTCCCTCTAAGTAGGATTCTGAATAAAATTAATCAAAATCTTCATCTAGGATGAATCAAATTATGTTGCCTTAAAAATGTAAATTGTTCACTTGTGACAAGCCCCTGGTTTCTAGGAATTTAGGATGGGAATAACGTCAATATACCAGTTAAGCTGCTCAAAAACAGACTTATTTGTGTTTTAAGTAAGTGACTTCCTGTTAATGTTTTCCCCTTATATAATTTGCTCTGTAAATAGGACGATATTATTTTGATGTGCCCACAAAGGATGTTGTTGATGTCTACGCATGCATGCACACGTGCAACTCATGTTCTTTGGTACAGCTTTCTTGTGTTCAGGTTTGGGCAATTGCTGTGGAAGACTTGCTGCCTGTCGGATCTTGCTGGGTTTTTTTTCACATTGTTGTGCTGTGGCTTCTTAGTGTATAATTTCATGCTGTTGCATCTCAAAATCAATTTCTTTCAAACAAAGCAAAGGTTGCCCATGTTGAGTTCTTAATTGCGGACATGGTTCTTGCTCTGCTTGTAAACAACCATCATGTTTTGCTTGTTTCCCTAATAATAGAACAAATGTGTGTGTACATATATGGGGTTTTTTTTGTTTGTGTGTTTGTTTGTTTGTTTTAAGAGAAAGATGTGGATTTGAAATATGAGAGGCTGGGGTATTTTGTTTGGAATGAAGTCACTGAAGAGCACCAAAGGAAACCTTAGGAAAGAGCTGCAGTTTGAGTACAGCACTACTCCTTTAGAGGACTGCCAAGAATAAAAGAGTTTTGAAGAACATAATTGTGGGAAATTACTATAATGGCAGCTATTTTGTGTATGGTAGCATTAATAAAACAGTGCTTCCGATTTTTCTTTTTTAATTTCAGTGAATATACTTGGTAAGATCAGATGGTTGTGTTATACAAATATCAGCAAGAACAAAATGATGTACACTGTTGCATTTATAGGTTATTTATTACTTGTTACATAAGTATGATATTGATTGTAAGCTATTCTAATTTACTAACCTCTCCAAGCCTAATTTGTTTTGATGGCCTGTAAACAGTCCTGACAGAGAAGGAAAGGCAGTAATGACCAAAACTCCCAAGGTATTCATAGGAAGAACAAACTAAGTGTTTGGATATGATGGGCCCTTGAAGAAATATGATTCAAACAGATGAGAATAGACATTGTCAGAATGATGCTGATAACCTGATAGGACTTGAGAGTGGGAAGGAGAACAGAATCCTTTTTTTTTTTTTTTAAATCCTTTACTTTATAAAGAAAATAGCAAAATGGTTTGAAAAGAAAAAAAGTTGGGATGAACACACCTAGGGATCCAAATATTTTGAAACTTAGAAGAATTTCTTTTCTTTTGATATTCACTCAAAACAGTTTCCAGTGTATTATAAAACCTCGTTGCTAATTGTTTCTACCACAATACGTGACAATCAAACAGGCTTTCAAATACTTTTCCCCATTACTGCCACAAAACCCTTTTTTATAGCATTAATGCAGTGAAGCAGGTTTTACTGCTGGTAATGTTTCACATAGGCTGAGAACCTGCCTTCAGCTGGTGACGTGGAGGCAGCCAGCAATGCAGCCATGTCCTGCATCACCCAGGGATAAAGGGAAAGGACTTAGACATATTGACACATTCCTGCTCTTCTCTCCTGCAAGCGTGAAGATTTCAGGCAGTGTATAACTCTGACCATTACCTATTGCAACTTTGGAAGCTAACTGAGACTTGTTTGTGTATTAGGATAGCATGAAGTTACTGCTCAACAGTGAAGTCTACTTACTGCCTAGTTCAAAATAAAGAAATCCAGTGTTTTTTCCATCCTTAGCTGACTTCAGGACAGACCAGGAATTTGTGTTCGTGGAGGATGTTGATTAGATTTTGATTTATTTTCTATTGACTCCTTGCTGGTTAGGGAGAGCAAGAACAGGTTGGACTTTCGGTCTGATTTTGTCATCAGCTTATTGCAAAGGCATCTGACACTTAGTACACAGTATTCTTTTACTTTTAAAATTGAATTCTACAAGAAATGATTCAAGTTCAGGATGAAGTGAGCTAGCCCCTAGAGTGGGAGCTCTGGGTGTCGGAGAGGCTGCTGAGTTGGTGGATGAGGGCAGCTGCAGCCTGCCGTGCTTCCCCATACTGTGACTGAGACTGCAAATGAGCACAGGCAGCATGAAGTGCCGAGGGTGAGGCAAGATGCTCAGAGTAGTTCTAAAAGTATCTGAAACCGGTTCCGTGTACATATAGACCTTCCTCCTCCATATTAGATGAACAAGCACTAATTTTGCTACAATCCAATGGAATAATGTGCACAATGTCATGCAAGGGATATCTGCTGTCGCAGAGTACACACCAACATCTGTTTATCCCATATGGAAAGCTTTTGAGCAGTCTATATAGAAACAATTCCACTAACTGAACATATTTTGTTTTTCCTGACTCATTATTTATTTTAAGAACTTCTGTTTAGTAAAGCAGATCCTTCCTTCACAAGAGCTTTTTCACTTAATATAGTTATTATTTGTCAATATTTTACTTTCATTTTTGAGGTATTCTTGTTCCTAGCAAAGTTTAGCTCTGATATGCTGGAGAACGGTGGCCTCAGGTGAGAAGCAAACAGTGGAAACATTGAGCTTACTATAATGCATGTGTAATGGCAAGAATAATGCATGTCTAATGGCAGGAGGTCTGCCTGGAGGTGGTTTGGTGGCAGCTGTGATGTGAATGTAAGAGCTGTGGAAAACAGGATTTGTTGACTCTGTATCACAGATTTCAGCATCCTGCTTACCATCATCTGATGACAATGAGCACACCACAGAATTTGGTCAGGGCTTCTAGGCCTTGTTCACCTCCTGCCAAAGGCCTTACATTTGAAGCAGTGCAGTAATCGAAGGATAATAATTTGAAGAGGGCTGCATTCCAAAACTGACCATGCTTTGTCTTTAAACATTTGTCTACCATTTACTGATGCTTTTCCAAACTCTTCTGTGCATATTCTTTGCATGCAGGAGCAAACTCTGTGACAAAAAAAAAAAAAAAAGTAGTTCTATAACACCATTGAATGTCAAGTACTTTCCTTAAAAATAATGATTAAATACATATTGTTCTGGAATGTCAAATTTTGTCAGCCATTGCCCCACAGTTACAGTATGTTGTTTCTGCTTAGAAATAGATGATCCCCTCATAATCTGATCGGTTTGCATAAGCATTAGAAAATGATGACCTCGAAGTGGTGAGTGCTGTATTTATAAATAGAAAAAAGAACAATTTAATAAAAGGTTTTAAAAGGTTTCTTTATAGAGTGTTAGTTCCAACTCCCCTCTCCTCTCAAAAAAGCCTATAAACAAACAACTCCATAAAAATGCAAATACTGTTCTTTCAAGCCTTGTTAATGAATAAATTAGCTTGCATGATTAAAAAACACTTGAAACAAAAAATAAGAAGTAGAAAAAATTCCAGGTGGAAGTTAGGTGTTCCATAATTAAGAAGCAAGTGAAACTCTTTTACCAGTCTATTTTATTGTTTATATTTTAATTAAGCCACTCCTTAGCAAAATATCCTTTTTGTAAGAACAATTTGAGATGTAAATAATTGTGTCTCAAACCTTTAGCCGGGCATTATGTACATTTTAATTTCAGCTCTAGGGAAGTTTTTCAGCTCTGGGGAAGGGAAGTACTTTATTTGCTAATTGGCTGCCCAGAAATATTACATGTCAACCAGAAAATAATAAAAATAAAGAAAGACAGAGATGTCAGCCCTCCTGAAAAATGTATATGCCTTTCACTGATATCAGTATAAATGGGATTTATTTTTGCATGTGTTACAGGTGGGAGGGTGCTGCAGAGAGTGAGAGCTGCTGTTTTGCGTGACCTGAGCAGGGAAATGAACTTGAGCAGGGCATTTGTAAGCAGGGGTGCACACTAGAGGGTGCTAGCATGTAGCATCACTGCTAACGCTGGTGTTCTGCTCATAGGAAGTATTTGGGGATCAGAAAGGGGTTTCTGCGCAGCGCGAGACCAAACTGTGAAGGTTTTGACATACTTTGCCATGTTATTCTCACATTTGCATGTTGTAAAGCAGTATTAAATGTTTGTGGCATGCTTTGTTCAGAGCCCTTCCCATTAGTGGAGACTTTGCATGGAGTTTGAATTTGAATCATCTTTCAAGACCTGTAATGCAGTACTTGCATCTTCCTCGTATTTGTCTTGCCAACCTCTCTGTCTAACTTAGATTTTAGGTAAGGTATGTGCCTTCTAGCTTTTATTGTTCACTCAATGAAAAGAGATGAGGGTTAAGGTATACCGACATCAAGGCTAAGGGTATGGAGTTATAGCACAGCATTTCCTCATTGCTCACTGCCCTTCTCTGCATCTGCTCTTTCTTCTCCAGTTCTTTTCTCTCAAAATTTCATATGTGAGCTTGGTCGCCTAGTCTGACACCTTAGCTCAAGAACTAATTTATCTGTCTTTAACTCCTACCTTTGAAAGCCGCACCAATCAATTCTAAAATAGCAGTGTTGGCTTCTCATAAAGTGGTTTGCTTTGGGAAAATATCACAGTATCAACGTGGGGAAAAATTGAGTCCTATCTTACAGAAGAGTGTATTTGCATTTGTCTACAGATCAAAGATGGTTTTGAAGCAACGAGTAGTCATAAGAATAGCTCTGCTTTACCTTTGCCCATTTTTTGAGAGTAAAAACAGACAGATAGTTGGGAAATGGTGTGAGGATGAAGAGAACCGGACAAAGATGTTGAGTCTTTGCTGCAAGGAACTAAGCTGAGGGGTTGTGTCTGCAGAGCAGCAGTAGGGCAGGCAAAAACCTTTTTGTGGCCAAGGAAAAGGACTGGGAGATGGTCTGGAGAGATGCAGACACATGGGGGTGGTGTGAATGGAAGAAATAAGCAGGTGTCCATGTGCAGATCTACCCTGGGAGATTTGACTGGTGCTATTCTGGCCTGGGGAGTGGAGCCTGTTATGGGCATGGAACAAGATGAAATAAAGCTCCCTTCCAACCTGGCTTATTCTGTGTCTCAGTGGGCAGCAGAGCAAATGGGACAGATCGTGCCTGGTGTGTAGTATGAGCAAGTAGGTGACTGAAGCATGAGAGGGGGCACGCAGAAGCCTCTTTTTAGAAGAGGTTATTCTCATAGAAAAGACTTGGGAAGGAGAAGCACAAGTAAGATGGTTACCCTTAAGTAAACCTTTGAGGAATAGCTTAGACAAAAATTAAATGATGAGAGGGATGGAGGAAGGACCCTAACCTCACATAGGGTACTGTAGAATTGGAGGCACGTAAATCGTGCTAGAGGACTAGTAAAAAAAAAACTTTTTTGAAGGAAAGCTGGCTGATAGCAATGGGAAGCAAAGGACCAGTGCAGGTGCAATTGCAGGAAAAAGGGGAAGGAGAAACAGATCTTACATGGTCCAGGTGCTCTGTGGGACACTGGAGGGTGCCTCTGCCAGATAAGGTATAGTCAGATGCTGCAGGCAAAAGCAGAGTGGGATGTGACAGATATGGCCTGTGACTCAGAATGTGGCATCGTTTGTTTTTTATTGTGTTTTACCTGCCTTTGTCTAGCTCCATGCCTCTCCCCATGTTTCCCAATTTTTATTCTGTCCCACAAAGTTCACCTTGTGCATTTGGCCATTGGTGGGCTGCTGACCTCTACTGTCTCTTAAGAAAAACTTGTTTTTGTATTTCTTTGTAAATCAGGTGCCCCGTCTCAGGGCAGCACAACAGAGGCTGGCCAGGAAGTGGGGCACTGGATGGTCTGATAAAGCTGCAAGTGGGTGAAAGAGTCACATTTTTTTTCTCATTTGGCCTCAGATGCTTGCTGTCTAATTACTGAGCCCCATGGATCGTGAACCACACAGCTGGCCTTCTCAGTGATCTTGTAATTCAGTCACTGAATCATACTGACTTTTCCTTTTGCTTTTCCTGATGTATTTATAAATCTAATACTCTGTTCCTAAGACAGCAAAAGCGATGAAATATCTGGAACTTCAAGGATTAGGAGAAATTTCAGTTCTCAGTGATTCACTCGTATTCTGTGCTTCTGCAAAACCAGAAGTTCAACTGTAATTCCCCTTCCTCTCCCACATCACGATGGCATTGCGTATGCACAGAAAGGAGGAACAAATCTGTTTAATAGTCCTGACTTCAGCCAGAGCTGAAATTTAAAATGTGCTATGTACGTGAAGATGTAAGGAAGCATCACATAGTGCCCAACAGTATTTAGCTCACAGGAATACTTGCCATCTTAGTGTTCCAGTGCAAGATCCGTAAGCAGCATAGGTGCTCAACCCAGATGCCCAGATCAAATGCTTGATTTCAGAACAGCACTCTTTTTGGAGAGGATGTTGCCTGAACATGTGAAATCTCCTCTCTGTGTGTGTTACATATAACATTTCCTTTTCTTAAATATATGCTTGAGATTGTTCTCACAAGTCCCCTCCTCTGTTTCAGTTTCTGGCGCTGATGAAACTTACAGGCAATTGAAAAGCTCTATCTATTTGCAAGTGTTTTTCCATCTAATCACAAGGACGAATAATAAAATTCTTAAAAATCAAAAAGTGAGAACTTGTCTCAGTGAAGTACATTTGGATTGTACGTGAAACTACTCTTGGCTGTTCTGGGTCATCCAATTGCTACCAACCTTCAGCTTCTAATGGGAGCAGACTCTTTTAGGGCATTGTCAATTCTTCTGCATCAGCTTGCTCTCCTGCATGGCTGTTATTATAGAAATACTTTTTATCTGCTTCTTTTGATTTCTTTGCCCTGTTGAAAGATCAAGTACAATTTTGACTAGAGGAATATGTATTATGAACTTATTCAGTATTATCAGTCCTTCGCTAAAAGCATAGGTTTTTGGCTACACAGAAGAAAGACATTAAAATAAAGGCTTGAGAGTTTTCTAGTAAATGGTGGAACATCACATAGATATTTCTGTGCTTCAGAAGATCTCACAAAATAGGCATCCTTGGTGAAAGGGGCTAATCTTCTGAAACCAGAGGGCTGCAATTGTATTAACAGATATTTTGTAATTGGGAAACTGAATCCTTGGAAAAATGTTAATAAATGCATGCTAAATAACCAGGAGTCCAAGCCCCCCTCCCTTGCATCATTCATGTATACGTACTGCTGTTCTTCTTGCAGTGACTTTTGTCCATTATTTGTATTTCCTTCTTCAGTTCCACTATTGGACTGTGATTAAATTGATTGTTTTCTTCTTTGTTGAGGACTGACAAGGAAGAAAATCTTAACAAAATATCCAGCAATGCAAGCTTGGTCACTTCATTATTTTATCTTCAGCAGTTGGTCACGGTGTTGTGTTTTTCTCTTACAGAACAGAACAACTGCAAACATGTTAAAATGAATGTACTTGAAAATGAAATGTGTAGCATTATTGTACTAATGACATCTGCTGTGGGTTGGACTCTGCATGGAGAAAAATGAGAGGAAGTTGCTTGCAGTTCCCCATTAGATGTTGCTCATTGCTTTTTTATTGCAGCATTTCTCCTTTCTCCCATAGGCTTCTGCTATCCCACCTACCCAGCAGCCTCTCTTTTGCAGGATGGGCACAGAAGCCTGTTCTGGCCCAGAAGACATGTGCAGCAGTGTGCTGCTCCTTCAGGTGCCAGGGTCTATATGTACTTGGAACTCCTAAGCAGTGCCTTGGTCTCCCTCATCTGCCTCAAACATCTAAACACAGAATCATAGAATGGCTTAAAGACCAATCAGTTCCAATCCCTGCAATGGACAGGGTTGCCACCCACCAAATCAGGCTGCCCAGGTCCCCATCCAACCTAGCTTTGATCGGCTTCCAGGGATGGGGCAGCCTGTGCCACTGCCTCTCCACTCTCTGAGTAAAGGTTTGTTTCCTAATACCTAACCTAAGTTTCCCATCTTTTAGTCCTGTCACTATCAGAATGTGTAAAAAGTCAGTCCCCCTTCAGCATATAAGTTCCCATCAAGTACTGGAAGGCCACACTGAGATCTCTCCTCAGACTTCTCTAAGCTAACCAAGCCCAGTTCCCTCAGTCTTCCTTCATAAGAGAGATGCTCCAACCCTCTGAACATCCTTGTGCCCTTCTCTGGACCCACTCCAACAGCTCTGTGCCCTTCTTGTGCCTCTCATCCTTGGCAGCAAATGAAAAACATAATTTAAGAGCAAATGACATGCCAGTCCTTGAGCACACAGACCCAAGTCTCGTTTAGTCTGAAGAGGTTTGCAAGGCCAGGAGACTCTGTAATGGTTGCACATGATTATTTTGCTGCTTTCCTCCCTGGGCGTGATACAGCCTAGCTAAAGAAACGAGGGTGCTTTAGCATCATACTTTAAAATGTGGGGGATACTTGATATATAGCCTGCTGTCCCTCTAGTTATTTTGCTGAAATACATATTAAAACCTGTTTCTTTAGAAAACATTCTGTAAAATATAATGCTTTGAATACTTTGAAGGCATATTTTCTTATTTGAGGTTTATACTATGAACCATTCCCTTGATTTATATCCTAATGATCTGATTTATAGCCATTCATTATTTACATTTTATTTATATGTAATCTGATGCCTGAGCCTGGTTATCTTCTTTTAGAGCTGAGAGAGGATAATAAAACTGTGATGCAAAACAACACAAATGCTTAATTCTTCAAAGTCACCATTTTTCATGCTCTGCAACAAATAGAGCAGATGAAACAATGGAATAACTTCTTTGAGCCCAAATAGTTGTAATTCCTAGGTTGTCAATTAGTCATAATGACTGCAATATTCTTAGCATATTTCATATTTTTGAGTAAAGTAGAGATTTTTGTCTTTACTAGCCTCTGCAGAAAGTGGTCAATTAATAATGTTCACGTTCTAAGCATTTTAAAAATCATTTATTCCTCATATTACTTGGGGGAGATAACTGAGATGACGTCTCAGTATTGACCTGAAAGTATTTTTTGACTTACTTTTATGAATTTGATTTTGAAATGGTATTTCCCTATGTAACAAGTTATAAAATAGCCTGGCGTGCCTCAGGCCCAGCACTGCCACCAGGTGAGGGGAGGAATTTACATTTCCTCTGTGTCCTCTGTGCTACACGGCCTCACCTCAAACACTGCGTGCAGCTTTGAGTGCCACGCCGTAAAAGGATCATGAAGGCATGAGAGAGCATCCAAGGAAGGGCTGCTAAGGTTAGTAGTCTGGAGGGCACGGTCCATGGGTATGGCTGAAGTCGCTGGGTTTGCTCAGCCCAGAGCAGAGGAGCTGAGGGAAGCCCTCATGGCGGCTGCAGCTCCTCACAAGGAGTGGAGGGGCAGCGCTGAGCTCTGCTCTCTGGGGACTGTGATGGAACAGCATGGAGCTGCACCAGTGGAGGGTTGATGACATGGAGGGGACTAGGAAGAGGTTCTTCACCAGAGAGTGCTTGGGCCCTGGAACTGCTCCCTAGAGTGGTGGTAATGGCCCCAAGCTACTTGTGTTCAAGGAGTGTTTGGGCAGTGCTCTCAGACATAGGGTTTGAATTTTAGGTGGTCCTGTGTGGAGCCAGAGGATTGGACTCGAGGTCCCTCCCAGCTTGGAATATTCTGTGATTTCAAATTCTTGTAACAAATGGACTGTTTTGTCTGATGCAGACCTGATGCAAGGTGCTGGGTGCCATTTGCTTGGAAAATTCACAATGACCTGACTTAGTCTTTTGGAAAATGAAGCTGAAACAAACTCATATCTAATGTTTACAATCTGAGTATACTTTCTCAGGTGCATTTTCACCATTTAGTTGGAAATACTTGATCCTTGGAAATATGTACCCAGCTGTGTACATACTGAATATTTTCTCTGCTGTCTTTCTATCTTTAGATTTCCTCTTTTTCTTTAAATGGGACAATCTGGCTAACCAAATTGTTGGCAGAACATTCAAAGAAGATTATAATTGCCTGTGCGTAATTCATAGCACAAGGAATTTTTGATTTCTTATACTGTTTACTCTCAAGTTCGTGTTTTTGTTGGCATTGTGGGATTTTCATTTGGTTGTGGTTTTATTTTTGATTGGTGATTTTTTTTTTTTCTTGAGGATTTTGTTTGTTTGTTTGTTTCAGGGATTTGGGCAGCATGTAGAGTAGGTATATCAGCAATCAGTAAGAATGGTTAGTAAGGTGGTGAGATGTAAGAGGAGCCAATGGGCTTGTTCAGAGTCCTTGGTATAACCCTTTTTCTTTACACTAACTTTGGGTCTGAGGTCTCCAAAATCATAGCTATGGGAACATACACTTTTATTGTCTTCCCTAATCACTGGTTGCAAAAGCATCTCCTTAAAAAAAAAAGGTTAAAACTCAGTCATGGGAGGAATCTTTTTCAAGATAAGACAGCTGTACATGTGAGAGGGGGCACACAGTCGGTGCCATTGTTCTCCATGGTGTCAAGATAGCTGTCATTCATTTCTGGCTAAGTTGTTTATTCTCTTTGCCACTTCCAAAACATTGAGCTCTCTCTTATCATTAAGTAGAGGAAGGAAATTTGAAATTGTACAAAAAAAAAAAAAAAAAAAAGTTTTTATATGAGATTTTTGGAATTGATTTTTAGTAAAATTGAGCAGAGGAAAGCCTAGGAGAAGAATATTCCATGCTACCCTTTCCATGGTTTGAGTGACTGACCCCAAGAGTCATGCACAGCTGGTACCAAATCAACCAGCACCTTTGCTGTTTGAGGCCTTGTCCCTTTAGGATGGGATAGCTTCCTTCCTCAGTCCTGTGTCCAGCAGACGATGAATTATCTTCCATCACCAGGAAAAGGCTGTGTATTGTCATTGTGGAGTGATACTGACAGGGTAGTAAAAGGGAAACAAGGGAGGAAAAAGCAAGAAAGGGCATTCTGTATTCGTGTTAGCTGTACTAAAAAAACTACTGTTGGTATCAGGGGTTCTCTCTTGTATGCTGCTTTTTGCAAACACTGAATTCACCTTAAGTGGTATGGGTTTCTTTGCTGGGCTCTTATGTTGGGCTGAGTTTTTGCCCAGGCACATTTTTATGATGGCTAAAAGTCCTTAACAGAAAAGTTTCTCCTAGAAATACTGTCAGAGATTTAACTAGAATATCAAGAATGAAGTTGCTATGGAAAGTGTGTTGAATACAAAGTTAATACTATGAAACTTGTTTCATGTGGAGCAATTCTCCCAATATTCCTATAGTAATAATAATAAAAAAATCAGTACCTCATAAAAGAAAGAAATGTGTGATCTGCTGGACAGCTGGAAGACAAGAGTATACTGGTACTAATTGTATTCCTCTCAGTGTCCAAAATCCATATCGTTCATCAGCTTTAGTAACAGCCACATCCTGCTTAGGATTCAGTTCACATTCCTCTGCCACATTCTGCAGCCATCACGTTATCTGCAGAGGCAGGAGTGACTGCAAACAGTACCAGAATGGAGCAGCCCCATGACTGACTTGGGTGATGACTGATATTTGCCAAAACAATTTTTAGAAAGTGCTTACAACCCCCCGAATGTCTCCTCCACAAATAAACATACTTGGCAGATTTCCATCCCCTTGTGTAGGAAATTGTCATCATAAATCAAGAATAAAAGGAATCGGGGGGGTTGTGGGCTGTGACAATGTTCACATTTCTGATTTGTACCCTTTGGAATGAAGGATAAGTGACCGTGCTGTGTATGTTCCAAAAGTGCAACAGGTAATAATTGGCTATACAAGGTTGGCATAAAAGGGCTTTATCCAGATTTACTCACATAAAAGCAGGTAACAATTGTTAACTGTTTTTCACGATTAGGACAGGATCACTAGTGATGCAATTGTTGTCGTGTCTGATTTGCTGAGTTCCACTTTATTGATTTTATTTTGATAGAAGTAAGACTGATTGCCACCTTGGAAAATTAAGTTGTCCTTGAATGACACTAAGTATTACATTCCCCTGAACATTCATTAAGCCTCGTGCTTTAATTAAACTTAAGTATTACAGATAAGTGTCAGAGGTGCTAAAACAGAAGAAGCAGAGACCTGATACGCCCAAGGGCTTTTTCCCTCTCTCTGGAAAACGTCTAGATCATTGTGGAAGAAACCAGAGAGGTTTCTGAGAGACAAAATACATTAAAATGTGAGACTTCTTTCTCTTTTTATTTTCCTTTCTACATTCGTTCTGATCATGTTGGTTCATAAAACATTTATTTCTTAAAGGGAAAAAATGTTTTATGGATACATATGTCCGTTGCTTTTGTATTTTTTTTATGATTGCTGTTGAAGCAAGGAACTTTTGGGGAAAGAAGGCGGCTAGTCTGACAGAGTTCTCTTCTGGATCCAAAAGGTCTGTTTCTGTTACTTATTGCCTGGTGTTGCACAAATAATCTTATCTTTCCTCGTGATTTCATCTCCAAGTCATTTTTGCTGGCTTCTTAGATTCTACTCCAAAGATCTACTCCTGCCTTTATTTTGTCAACATGCACATTGCAGAGCTGCTCAGTTTTAAGAGCTCTAGCTCATGTTTTAAGTAATAATACTTTATTTTTAATGAGAACCTTGCTGACTTTCAATAAATTCATATATCATAGTTTTCTTCCTTGCTGTTGTTACAGCCTGCGGTATTTGTTTAGCATGGTATCTTATGTTAGCCTATGTGATGGCTTTCACATGTCCAAATACCTCTGTCAGTTACCAGGTTGCCACTTCTCACTCATTGATGGAGAACCAGTTGCCTTGGCTCCTCCACACTACTGCCACCCAACATTCAACCCCTGAGCAGAAAGAGCTAAAAATAAATACTTTTTATTTGTATATCTAGAGTTGCTTAAAGGTTGACATCTCCATTTCACAGTGTCACTGATGAGTTGCAGAGAATGCAGACTGAATTCCTAGGGTCCTATAGTGATATTATAGGCTAAATAAATGTTACAGGAATGCTAGAAGCATTCCTTAAATGTGAGCAAATCTGTGTATAAGCACGTATCTTGATGTTTGACATAACTCAAGCTCGCTGGAATGAGCAAGAATATTTAATAAGAAGCCATTTACTTATGTCTTTGCATGTTCATCATCACTGAAAATATTTCTCTAATGTTTTCTGCCTGTCACATCTCTGCCTGTTTAGGAATTTATCCCTTCTACAGCAAAATAGCTGTTGTTGAATCAGCAATTTCCTAATAAGATGTGATCATAAAGGGATGCAAGAGATTTTGGCAAAAAAAAAAAAAAAAAAAAAAATTGCTTAGTGCATGCTGTTTTATGATTAGAGATGGCACTTTCACTTTCAGGTAAAGTGCTTGAAGAATGTTGATAATAAAATACTGTTTAGTGCACTTTTGCCTCCTAAAAAAGTGATATGTGCCCGTTAGAAACAGAGTAGAGACCTTAAACAACTACAAATTTGCTTTGGCCCAGTGAACTCTGGAAAAAAATAGGGAGATTTTGTTTGTTGTCCTTCATTACTTATCATTGCTCACTCAGGTGAGCGATTCATGCATTGCGCTTATGGAGTTTAATTTACCAATACTGCTATCTGCAGAGAATGCAACAATGTACATAATGAGACAGCCATAATCAGAATTTGCTAAGGTTTATTAACACCTTATCAGGACTTTGGAAGGATCAGCACATATGCACTCTTAATATGCATTATCTCACTTCAAGAAATTTGAAAACAGCTGAAGCAAAGGTGTTCTCCGTGGCTCATTAGATCCTCAGAGCTTTGACAGAGAGAGGGGTATTAGTTGG
This sequence comes from Phasianus colchicus, assembly GCF_987193195.1. Classification (NCBI taxonomy): domain Eukaryota; kingdom Metazoa; phylum Chordata; class Aves; order Galliformes; family Phasianidae; genus Phasianus; species Phasianus colchicus. The sequence goes on from NC_143443.1 coordinate 6,952,356, forward strand.
ATAAATCAACCACATGTAATGATTAAAAAAAATAAATAAATTTTAAAAAAGGGCTTGATGAATGATATTTACATTAAAGATTTGGTTTTTAATTATAGAACTGTGTTCAGAGATGGAGCAAAAGCAGTGTTGTGGTGTCATGGCTGCAGTAGCAATCCATGAGTACAGAATTATCCCTAGGTAATGACATGACTGTGTGGCAATAAAGTGCTGTTTTTTTTCTGGTGAAGTCTGACTACGAAGAAACAAAATGTCATGTACTTTTTTTTTGCAGAAATAATTGAGACTGAACAATCTACTAACCACTGTTTGAATTCTGGTTCTTGAAAGACTACAGCAGTTATAATCTAGTATAGCTGAAAACAGTTATGGTGGAAAACAGGTAAAATGCTATGTACTTTATGCCATGTACTTTATGGTACATATTGAATATGTACCACGAATATTGAAAGAGTGAATATTGAAAGAGGAAAGATCAAATGAGTTAAGGTCGTGAAACAAGATTGTCTTATATTATCTTTTTGGACTGTGTTAGATAGAACGAATGTGTTTCAAATGGAAACATCAATATCTTAGACAGTGAGCATGTCACTTGGGTGTCCCAGTTAAGAATTTTTATCTGCCTGATACTGGGGCAAATGGGAAAAGTGAATTTGAGTTTGAATCTCTTGGAAGATCTATTGCATAATATCAACTTGCCATAATACAGGAACTCCTTACTTTAACTGTTCCATTTAATGCCTGCCCTTCTGTAGCAGTCACTGGCTAGGGCAGTTTTAGTACTAGAGAGTAAACCCTGATCATCATCTAGCCACTATGGACTGCTCTGCAACCTGCCTCTAAACATAGCTTTCTCAGGAACATGGTTCAGTTGATATCATCCAGAAAGCAGTATTATTCCATGTTTTATCAGGGCAGTAGGATCTCATTCTGTGTACTGTGGTTAGCCAGTTCCCAATGCTGCCCCACCCTGCAGCTACTCAAATTCAAATAAACCAACCTGCAACTTCTATTTTATCTCTACAGATTTCTACCGCGTCTCAATTTAAACCACCCATTTTTTGAGGTGCTTCCTATTTGGTTCATTAATTTCTCCATGCTTTAGGCGCACATAGCAAAGCAACACTTAAATTCACGCTGCTTTTAAACATCATCTTTTGATATTGCCCCATCATCACATCTGTCTTTACATATCCACAGGTGTCGTCTTCAGAGCTTTGGTAGTCTTTGGTGGCTTGCAGACATCCAACCTGTTATTTTGTCATCCAGCTCTCATCTTTCACACTCCCAGACAGCCCTGTGTTTCTGTTACAAAGCTGTAGCAATTACATTAAATATTTTCAGGCCTGTCTTAAGTTATAACCTGTGGTCTTCACTGGCAATGCAGACCTTTGTTGGCCTTCTTCAAGACTTGCAACACTCCTTTTCCCTTCTGTAAAGTGTTTTCATTTATCATTCCCCAGAAGCCAGCTTTTCCTTCCCGTCAGGGAATACCTGGGGCTTTGTTTCAAGCCATAGGGTGTATAGTTTTCAGGTGATCCCACCTTCTAGTCAGTATTTCGAGGTTACCCTTATAGTCTATACAGTGTTTTCCTCTGGAAGTCTGAATTTGATCAATAGGGAGTGTAGCCTCATCTTTACCCCATGCCCTGACTTCTGAATGTGTATCTAAAATGATGATTCTGCCTCATCACATCAAGGCAAATGCTGCACATCTGTTTGTCTTATTTCACCCTATGACATTACCTGTCCTGTAATATCTGCGATTAAGCCTGAAAACACGAACAGTCATTTACCTGATTTGAATGCAATGACAGCTTAGCTTATATGCAGCCAGTCCTCGGAGAGGAATATCAGTACAAATGATTTTGTGTTATCAAACCAGGAGGCAGCAAGGATTAAGTCAGTAATACCAAAATATTGATACTAATCACAGTCATTGATAGTCAAATCATAATTAACTCTCTGCCTTCCAGTCTTGAAGGTTTTAACTTCAAAGTATGATAGTTTACCAAATCAATATTTCCATAGTGAAGTGAAACTTGGTATTAACTTTAACAAACTGCATTGATATGAGCAGGAACAAATGCAGGCAGGCCTCCTGGGTGAGACAGCAGCATGGCAGCGGCTGAGCTGGGTGGCACAGGAGCACACACTGCATGTCACAGAGCTCCTGGCAGAGGAAAAGGAATCAAAGCAGAAGCAGACACCTTTGTCCACTCCCTAAGGTGCAGTAGATTTCATTGTTTTTAAGATATGTTGCCTCGCATCTGAAATTGAATCCTTCCTAAGCAGGCAACCTAAATTCCACATGTGCCTTTTTACTGTGGTACTGGCTCCTTATTACAGGATTAAGAGTCTCTCAGCCTTCTTTTTTTTTTTTTTTTGGCACATATGTAGTGATTGTATTGAGTTAAGTTCATCATGTCACACACCGTAATGCCAAGGTCCTTTTCAGTAGAGTTCTCCTAAATGCTGTTGTTTTGGCATCTGTTTTGTTTGAAAGAGGGATAAACCTCAACTTCTGAAAAGGATTTCCACAGCATCACAGAGCCATTACAGTAATGTTGTTTTTTCGTGAAATTGAACTAGTATAATGAAAGATGTCTGTTCCTGGTATCTTAGGTGAATAGTATGAATGATATCAGGAAGTGAATCCCTTCCTATGAGGGAAGGGAACTAGTTAGTTTTTAACAGATCACTGAAGTGGAAATATCTCCCTATGGTCACATCTTGTGATGGGAAGTAGCATATCAAGGACTGACCAGTTAATATTAGTTCACATGTATAATCTATTAAAAGAATTAAGTGCATGTATTTTCCTTTTAGAGTTAATTCTTGTCTTAAATTTTATTTTCATTCATTTTGTCTCATGCTAGGAGTATGAATTGCATGAACTTTATTATTTTTATTTTATCTGTCTTTTTAAAATGTTCTGTCAATCAGAAAATGCTTGTCAGTTGACACGGTTACTCATAAAAACATCTGTATTACTTATCCAGTGCTAGAGGAATCTAAACTAAAGAGAAATCTGTACCAAAGGAATGAGATTAACTTGTATTGTTTAGATTGAATTTTACTAATCAGAACTCCAGTCTGAATAAAACCTATTTAGATAACATTTCTAGAGGGTTTCATGGATGTTTGACACTCTTAACTAAACAAGAGTAAATCAAAACAATAAATAAACTCAATTATAACTTATATGCCAGGGGCAGAATGGCTTCCATTTGTGGAAGGATGTTCATATTTCTTCACAACAACCAGAGGGGAGCAGCTTTTATGAGTTGTTCTTGGTGGACAGCCAGAATGGATGTGCATCAGCATTGTGTCAGTGCAAGGACAACCTACAGCATGTCAGATGGCTTCCAAAGATTTGTGTCTATTTCATTGTACTTGTGTAGTACGATGGAAGTGATTTCAGCTGGGCTGGGCAACTGAAGACACAATCTCTCTTGCTGTGGAAGGCTTGTTCATTGTTGTTGGGAGTTCTTGCATTTGGGTATTTGGTGCCGTCTCCTTTTTCATCCTTCTGTTACTGTTAAATCAATGTTAAATAATTCTGACAAGAAAAGAATGGAAGAAAATGAATTTCTTTCCATTCTCTCTTCTCCTTTCCTCTGAAGTGAAAACAATTTTTTTCCTTGCTTTTGATGATTGAAAGTGACTGAATGGAATTTCTTCAATTTTTTTTTTAAACAAATTTTACCTGTAAGCAGTCTAAGTAACCAAGCAAAAAGATAGGAAGCATAAATTGTATCTGGAGACTACAGTATTGTAATACATTTCCAGACATGGGCTTCTCTGGTGAAAATTATTTTCTAAAAATTCTTACAGTGATTAAATTTGAGGAGTTCAGTAAGATTAGAAGTTTTGTAGTTGTTTTTTTTTTTCTTCCTTACATTTTGATCTTTAAAATAGCCTTTTGCCTTCTACTTTTTTAGGAATTTGTATATATTATCTTACAAGAAATAAAAGAGCATTTCGCTCGTTGTGAATACAAACTCAGGCTTTTATCTTGTTCAGTGCACTCTACTCAGAAAATGTAAAAGATCTTGGTGAAAATAGTGTACAAAACTAGCCAACGGTGGTGGGTAGGTTTTCTGATCATCTCAGCTTTGAGTGCTTTCCTCTGTCTTCTCCCATAGTGAGCTGAAGCGCTTTTGAAGGCACGCTTCTCTGTTGTGCTGTCATCCATTTCTGCACATTCTTTAAAATGCTGAGCCAGTAGTTGACTGCAGTGCTGCTGCGTTTCATTAGTGATGATCGATCCAACCTTCCTTTGCGTAACCCTAAATGGTGCCATTGAGTAATCTCCAACATATCGCTTAAGTAGAATTACGGTGCTGAAAACCAAGTCAGCAGGTAACAAGTTGATGGTTAATAACTGTCTTTTATATAGGACATCAATGGTTATTTTAAGAAATGTAAATTCAGTATGCACAGTAATTTTACTATAGTATAAATCTCCCATTTTCTTGCTACATTGGGTGTTTCCATTGGATTTTCAGAATTATTTGTATTCATTTAGAGATTCAATTGCATATTTGAATTTTAAATACAATTTAAAGGTTTTTTTTTTCTTTTCTTTTTCTTTTTTTTCCTTTCCTGATCCTTTGATTTAGATTTGATAGATAAAAGAGATGGGGAAAGCTTTTGAAGAGTGACAACTAGCAGATCCTGAAGTAAGCAGTGAGGGGTACTAGGCAGAAAAATAAATTATGGAGTTCATGCCAGGAAAACTGGACAAACCTATAGTCACTGGCAAAGGGAAAGTTAAGGGACCTGCTTGGTCTTTTTATCAAATTTTCATAACTTCCTTAAGTTTTGAATGTTGGAAGATTGGGAGGGTTGGTGTGAGGTAAGTAGAACTTTTTCAATGACAACTTTTAATTAGTGTGGGTTAGTCAATTTATTAATTGTCATTTTCTTTGTAACAATAGGGGTGTTGGAAAACTGATGAGTTTTCCAATCCATGAAAGTGGTACTTAGAAATGTAATGAAACTGTTCGCTAGGAGTCTTAATTAACCACCAAATTATATGCACTGCCCTTTAGTACCGAGTCTTTCTAACTTCATTCTTCAAACAACGTAATTGCACTGTTTCTCGGGGCTGCTGCCATACTGTAGCAAAGGGCCACAGTAATTAATCATCATAATGCAGCATAAGTGATTTCAAGCTCGTGTTTTTATGGTCTGAGCTCAACTCACTGAATGTGATCCTTCCGCTTTGTTTCCCTCTGTATGTTTGTTCATCGTTGTATCTGCATGCTGATGTAGATAAACTAATTTCAGTGCGTCTGGGTGCAGTGATGGCAACTGGCCATTTTCCAGAGCTTCTCACACCTTTCAGTGCATCCAGGAAATTCCTTTATTTGACAAATAAATCTGGCTTAATTTGGAACGGGGGTGGCTTTTGTATAATAACTTGTTGATGACTATTTGTATCTCAAACATTTTAAAGGAAGTTTATTAAGCAGCCTGTTGCTTTTCTGTCCAGGCATCTGAGCAAATGCAGTCTGAGTGTTGTACAGACTTCCTCCTCACAATGGGAATACCAGAGGCTGAGTGATGGTTGCAAGGAGTTTTTATGGCTTTCACTAATGCCTGCTGCTCCTTCTTCCCATCTGCTGCTCAGTTTTCAATATTGATTAAATGGCAGCCCTCTCTTTCCTGTAATCAAGTTACTCAGCAAGGCCTGCTATAAGAACCAAGAGTAATTAAAGTAAGAAGTTAAAACAGTCTTGTTACCAAAATGAATGAATAAACAAAGGCATCATTTTGTGTGAAGATGTTTTGTCAGTGCACAAGTATGGAACAGAGCATCACAAACTTGCAGAATCGCAGACCAGGATTTTATGTATATTTCTGAATAAGTGTGAATAAGAATATTCTATAAAACTCCTCAAATGCAGAGATTATATTATTTCTTTGTATAATTTTTATCCTCATGCATAGCTAGTGAACCTAAGTAGATAGCAATCTCTGATTAAGGAAGCATTATCTCTTCTGCAAAGGGAACCAAATCAGAAATTAGATAATTTGCTCAGTGTTTTATATGGATTCTGTTGTATTGTTGGGCATAAGCAAAGCCTTTCATCTCTTTAGTTGGAAAAAAAAAAAAAAAAAAAAAAAAAAGATTTACTCCCCAAGACTAAATGTGGATGTATTTTTTTTTCCTTTATATTCTTGAACTTTGTACTTGTGGATTGATATATAGAAGTGCAATCCTTTTCTCCTCCCAGCTAGTCTTGTTCCATTACCTCATTCTGTTGCATATACAAAGGCATTTTGTGCTGGGATTTTAATCTAGTGTTTAAATGTAAGCACATAGAAAGCTATGTTGAGGTCAGAAAACTACTCCCACTGGACAAAAATAAGCAAGGGAGAAATTAAACTGTATGGCAAGAAAACTTTATGGCAGAGATATATTAGATTGTAAAATAGTCGTTTTAAGGAAATATTAGAAACCCATTCACTTGAGACTTTTATAACTAGAATTGACAAAACACTAGAAAATGGTCTGTAGAGGAAAAGTTGTGTAATGCAGAGAGCTAGATGAAATAGGATAATTGAGCTTTTCAATCTTGAAATTCAGTGATTTGGAGATACTGAAGTAAATTATAGCTGTGATATATGCTTCACAGACTTCCATGTGTTATGAATGCATATCTAAAAACTGGCTCATTCAGACCCCACATACATAACTGGCTTTTTTTGTTCTTCCTTAATAGCTAGCTTAAAAGACATTGTTTGAATAATGGCAGCCTACGCCACTTACGACACATGCAGTGTCCCATTCACGTGATGGTACATTAAAAAAAGATTTGTGAAAAGTATTCTTCTAAAAATAATCCTGGCATGGACACAGTTTGGGTTTTCACTGTCCTTTTTTGTTGATATTTTTTACTTTTTTCAGCATTTAAATTGCTTGTTGCTCTTCTCTTTCTTCAAGCCTGGGTACGTGTCTGTTCATTGCCATAGAGTGCCTCAATCTGCACTGACCTACAGAGCTTTGGAGTTGTGTTTCCTTTACAGCTTCGTGCTACAGCATTTGATTGTTGCCACTCCCTAACAGTCATTCATCAGCTCGAGTTCTTGTGCTTATCCAAAAATAGAAGAGCATTGCCATAGGTAACAAGTGAAATATGACTTTTAAAAATGATTCTGGTGATTTCTACTGTTTTTTGGTTTTTTTTTTCCCCAAAGTAGATGGAATTGGGATTATTCAAAATTTCTCACCATTTAGTCTCTCTTATGAGCCATTACTGTGGTGACCACAGCAATACCTGTTTGAATTTCATGGGTTTGCTACTTCGTTTAGGAAAGTTTTAGGAAGGCTTTAAAAGTTGTGCAGTTTCCTTGCACTAAGATGTGAGATGCAAATGCTCTTAAGACACTTAAAGTAATCTTGACATGCAATATGAATGTCATTTGTCATTAAAAACTAGTACTAACAAAAGAAACTGTATTTGTGATTCCAAATTATTCCAGGGTTAGGTACATTCTGAAATGTTTGTATATTTTCCTGAGATAAGAGAGCTGTGTTTAACTTTCATCCTATTCAGGTTTATTCAGATAGGTATACATATAAATATAGATGCATAGATGAAATGAAAACATTTAACGAAGCACATTGGAAGTGCAGGTGTCAAAGTAAGCAAAAATAAAAAAAGAAGACACCATTAAAAATGTTCTGTTAAATAAAGGTGATTTTTCTCCCTTTCATCCATGTTTTGGAGACTTTTCACTGTTCTTCAGCTACCAATTTGATGAGGATGTGACATTCACTGCAAATGATCAGTGATTGACCTGAACCTGATGTGACAACTGCACCCAGCCTCTTATGACAGGGTTCCATCACACGTTTCCAAGGAATCTGAGAACTGGTAATTCTTCAACATTTGGAAAGGAGAGGTGTTTACTGTTTCTTATTTTCTGTTATATCTCTGCTTCATCCTAATGGGCATGACCTGTATCTACCTCTGCATCCACTTCTGTGTGCTCATATCTCTCCTTAGTATTCAACAATTTATTGCCTGGTTCCAAAATTCTGTCCTGTGTGATTCAGGGTTACCAACAACAAAGCCCTGAATTGCACTGCACTGTTGTGGTGTACATCATACAGTGCTTACTGTAGGAAAAATACTCTTTCAAAGCAAAATATTGTAGGTCCTGTTTCTCAGAACATGTTGCGAATCATTTCATTGCATAGTGACTAATTGCAAAATGTAGTATTACTTGAATTCAGGTATAAAATCACCTGAAATAGCCTGTATAGAAATACTACCCTTCCTGCATTCTGTGCTGAACTAATCACTCCTCATGAGCAGCACAGTTAATGGGCAGTGATTTGTACAAGACCGCTCTCCTGCTGTCAGAACAGAGGTTTGCATGTAGGAGTGCGTGTGTGTACATACAAGTAGTGACAATTTGTAATTTCATATCGATCTTTTCACCATCAGAGACTCTAAATCTTACAGCTGTAGCACAGAATTGACAGCCTTGAAATGTAGACTGTCAGGTATAAATGGTTCAGACGTGGCCCTTGTTTCAGTCATGTCCGGAATGTTTTTTCAGAAGATTGTGGAGGAGATCTTGAAAGTGGAAAATTATTCTCCTGTTAAAATGCTTGCTCCGTTCCACTGAAGTTAAGATAATTAATTGTCTTTATCGAATCAGTGAAACAAAGAGACGTCTTTGGGGTTCCTACAGTTTATTGTCTTCATTATTTGTCCTCAAGTACAATGATGAATTATGTAGATGATATTAAACTGGAGGAAGCTGAAAATGGAGATTTATTTAATTGCTTATGTAAATCTGGGGCAGGTATCAAGTGCCTTTCGAGAACAAGCACCCTGTTGATAAAAATTTGGATATTTTTAAGTTTGGATGAAGGAATTAATACTGCGCAAGCTGGATTTTGCATTCATTTACAACTGTTTAAAGCAGCAGTTTAAACATGCCATCTGCAATCACCAACTGCTTGACAGAGGGTTAATGTTTGCTATTTTCCATTAGCTTGGATCAGGACATTCTGAAGTGAGCCAGGTTTCTTCATGTTTCTTGTACTGGCTGGGAACAAGCTGCAGGTAGAGGCTGCCTGGCTGCCTGTGCCTCTGTTTGTTACTGTGGAACATTGTGCTGCTGACCTGTATCTACCTCTGCATCCACTTCTTTGTGCTCAAATCTCTCCTTAGTTTTCAACAGTGATTTCGTTTGTTGCCTGGTTCCAAAATTCTGTCCCGTGTGATTCAGGGTTACCAACAACAAAGCTCCCTCGTGGATCTTGACTCAAGTCCTCCCTCTGCTTGAGCATAAATACAGCACCATGTGATCCATTCCCTGGTTTCAACCATCTGAGGCCCCACTGGATTAATTAATGTTTAATCTCCCATTTTTTTTGTCCCTGGCTCCAGCATTTCTTGCTGGGATGTAAGTATTCTCCCTTGGGCATCACTCAAGGCCATATTGGTGTGCTGGGCAGCAATTTTGTCTTCAAACTATTCTGCTTATGGTAGTGTTAGGCTGCAATGGTACCTGAATGGCTGGGAAGCAGGCCAAAATAATTTCCCCATAATAGCAAATAAGACCAATAAAGTAAATACTGTGTTCCTTAGCTGAAAGTTTCTCCAGAGGCTTGCCTTTACAGCTTCTGTAATCAGGGAGATTCTCCTGAGCTCTCCGGTGGCAGAGGTTTGGGAGCACCAATATTACTGCATGTCAGAGCTTAGCAGCCCACAGTACATTTAGGTCTCCCAAGTCTTATTAGAATTTTAGCACTAAGTACTTAATTTTTGCAGAGTAAACAAATGTAAAAAAAAAAAAAAAAAAAATCGGCAACTTCCCTCTGGGACATACAGTAGATTTCTCCAATAAACTATTTTAATTGCCTGCATTTTAATGGAAGGACATTTGGAGATGAAGATTTTAAAAATTAACAAACTGTTAAACGATCAGCGCGGTTACGGCAGCAGAGGGAAATGATGGCTTTGGCTTTGCGGAGGCACCTTTTAATTTCCAGCGACCACATGTAAGACCGTATCTTCAAAAATTTCATTTGGATGCAAAGATTTTGGAATGTGATGTGCACACAGCCTGCCTGTGGCAAAACATACGTGGGTCTTGTGAACAATATGGGTATTTTTTCATTACTTTGACTGCTAAAGGAAGTCATAATAGATTGGGGCAAAAATGGGCTGAAAGCTGAGGAAGGACGTGGCAGGTTGTGTTAAAATAGAAGGGATTTATTAGGAATTTATTATAATGTCTTCCAGGAGATCAGTATTTACATGGTTTCTATTATAAATCTACAAAAAAAATCATTCACATGCAGGAAAACGTGACTTACAAGTTAAGGCTTATTTCACAAGTACAAAGTTTAAAACCAGGCATATGCGTAAAGCTTGCTTTTATTGTAAGGCTGTGTTTATGGGCAATGCTTGATGGTGTGGTACAAATAAGGAAGGTGCCTCTTTCTCTAGATTGTCACCAATTCTATAAAATAGACTTGTGCAGATAGACACCTGATGGGATTGCCAGATGCAGAACTACACCTGCAGCACAGCAGTCAGCTGTAGGAGCAGGGTGCCTATGTGTGGAGGGCTGGATTCACACACCAACACACACACATACACAGGGAAGAAGTTACACTATGAAGAAATCAGGGCAGTTTTTGAAAGCAGTTTGGAAAGGAACTGGAAACTAATGATATGAGGATTGAAAGTCAGTAGATTCTCTGGATTTTTCAGAGAGAGCCTGAGCAGCATAATGCAGTGCTGGGATCGCCTCTCTCTCTTTTCAGCCACGCTTTGGTTTAGGATTTTTCTGGGGACAGGGAATATTAATAACAGAAAAGTCCAGGAGAAAATGAACACTTGTAAGTAACCAGCAGTGGGTGGCTTGTGGTTACTGCTGAGGGAACATGCATCGGATGAGAAAGTATGTATTAAAAATCTGGCTTGTTCCACCTGGCTATTTTTAACTCACTGCAGAAAATGTGACTGATTCCTCTATCTGCTCACACATTCCTCTTTGAGCACTGGCTGTCATATTTCTGTCGCATGCACCATATTTTTCAATAAGTTATCTTTTTTTTTCTCCTTCTTATTGCTCCATTATGAAGGTAATATATATGTGAAAATATTCTCAAAATAGAAGTAGCCAGTCCTATTAACTTTGCTGATTAAAAGTGGCATGGAAGAATTTTTACTTGCACATAGTGATTTTGATTCTGATCCCTTATCTGTAGGTGTTTTGCATGGTGTTATTTGGGGTATGGTTTTGCTATGAGCCTCGTTCCAACTGAAGGCACATTCTTGTGAAAACTGTTGCCAAACATACAAAGCATGTCTCTGCCTTCTCAATATGGAGAGAATACTTCCACCTTTCTAGAATGACCCTTTAGCTGAAGGACAGTACTTTGTTGGTTTTGTTTTCCTCTTTCTTTTCTTTTGGCAAATCACTTAGGAAATAGGCTTTTGGACAAATAACAACCACTGTTACAAAGAACAGTTTGTAGATTCTGTTTATGACTTGGTTCTTGGAAAACAGCGAATGTTTGCTTGTGCTACATGTAAATTCAAATGCTCGTTGGAAAGCTTTTTGTATTTAGACAAAAACATCTTTAATAGTTTCATTCATCATCATGTGTGGAATGACAGTAATATCTATGCTTTTTCAACTCCGTCTCAGTATTTTCAAACCTAGAAGCTGTTTTTTCCTGACATAAATGGTAGCAAGAGAAGAACTCTTTCTCCTTAGGTAAACTTGCTTCTTTGCAGAACACTAATTAGCTGCTGTTCATTAGTACGGCATACTGAAAATATATAGTGACTATATAAGACTTGCTCAGATATTGACAAGCACTTTTATTTCTTAAATTTTTGTCAAGATTCATTTTCACTGTAGAAACATTATTAACTGGCTTTCAAAAAATCTATAGCTGCAGATTCATTGCTGTCAATGGAATGGACTTCTCTGCTAGCTTTAGCAAGATTTAGGTTAGGTTTGGAATATTCCATTATACCAAGATACTGAACTAGGTTGTGACCCTATTATGTTCTGAAAGTATAAAAAAAGAATAAGGGTGCTTTACTTGGGATAAAGCACCACTGCAGCAGGGCTGTTAATTCCACGTCAGTGGCCAGCCAGGAATGCAGGGCTGTTGTTAAAGATGGAGAATGGCTGCAGCAGCCTGCGTCAGGCAGAAGGGCCCCTTTATGGCTATTAATACACAGGACACTTAGAGCTACTCTCCAAATTAGCATTTTTAAATTAGCTTTCGTCTTTAAATGACTGATTATACAAGGGAAAAAAAAAAGCAGTAAATCTCTGCAATGTTTCATTGGTCCTCCACTTTTTTTTTTCATTATTCACTAGTGGAGAGTTAAAATCTCTCTTCACTGAAAAGAGCACTTGGTAACTTCTTCACATAGGATGAATGTTTTCCAGTCAAAAAGAATTTATGGCAGAGGTGTTCTGAGCTAATTACTGACCATTGATATGCGCGGGGGAAAGCAGGTTCCATAGAATGGTTAATACTTGTTATAAAACACATTTTAACTAAGTATAATATATAAAAGAATACAGGCGATGAGAATTATTGCACATCTGCAATTCTTAAAAATTATTTGAAGGAAAAAATATTTTAATACGTCCATCAGCTGAACTAACAAGGGTTCCCTATTAATATAATGTGTGTCAGAAGCTCAGAAATACTCATTTTGGAAACTCTGATTTGAAGCCAGTCTTATTCTGGTGAGTAATATAACTTAAATCAGGATGAGGTATTGTGTACTTTTCTTTCATTATAATTGACAATATATTAGACAGTGATGCTTGAAAGCAATGAATATTAAAATAATCATATAGTGGAATTTAGATGATCATGTTTAAGTGAAATGTGCTTGTACAGGCTCATTCGTATATGCAGAGCCTCTTATCTCAGGTTTCACAGGTGTTTGTATGCAATATGAAAGACTTAGTTTTATACCTACCTGCACCTACCTCGTCTAGTTTCACTGCTGCACAGTTGGGTGATCCCCAGCCTCGGAGCAGCCCTGCCCAGGTGCTGCTTTCCACATCCATGGTGCACCATGGCACCACAGCAGCCTCTTGGCATGGATGTCCAGATGGCATGCTGTACACTGAGCAGTCATCATAGAGTTCAGGAGGCACTTTCTTGCCATGCACTTGTATGGCCTCGCTGCGGCCTCCCTGGGCAGTTTTGTTCCCCAGCTTAATTACAGCAGCAGAGAGGCTGTGTCTGAGAGCACAGTGAGAGAGAAGCCTAATACAGGTGGTCATTATTTGGTCTGCGGTACTGCACAGAGCACACTATCCTTGTCTCCATATGCTGTTACATCTGACTTCGCCTTCTGCTCTCCCTATCCTACATTGCAAAGCCCAGGTGGCTACAAGAGATGCCTCATTTCTTGTTCAAGGTACCTCCTAGTCCACTCTTTGAATATACATCATAGGTACAGTTCAGATTCCTCTGGACCATTTTGGATCAATCCTCAGGGGTGGAGAGCACAAGACACGCTTGACCTGTTTCTCCCCCAACCCACAGCCATGCCCGAACCATTTTACAGATTTGGGCAATGGCAGGAGTGTTAGGGGAGCTGCCTGAGCCAGGCACAGCAGGCTGCTCATGGGGCTCAAAAGTGTCTGAGGCTTCGAGCACAGTGTGCCAGCACTAAGGCCAGCTATGCCCTTCAGTCTGCTGCGGTTTGGCCTCATTACAACCAGTTTGGCCTGATGGCTGGTGATGAGAGCAGTCCATTGGAGTCGTTCATGGATAACTGAGGAAGCTGATGAGATCATAACTTCCCTGGTGTTCTTTTCAAAAGATCTGAGGCTTAGAAACGCTCTATAAATGCCAAATTATTATGATAGTCTGGCAATTGTTAGGATAACAGCAACTTTTAAAACACATTATATTTTTCCCAGAGCTGCATACTCTTTACAATCATCCTGTTGATTGGAGAGCTGTGCCTATCATCATATATTTGTGTCTGAAACTGAAAGAGAAGTATCTTTTGGCAAAGTTAGAAATGGAAAACAAGAAAAAAGTGACAGTAAATCTTTGATTTCAGCATTTACAGCAGGTAGATTAAAATACTCATATCGTGAACTCAGGTATTCATCAGAAAGAACTGTCTATGTAGTAGCTCAGCTATTTCGTCCATTAAATGGCACTCAGATACAGTGATATATTTCAACAAATGTTTTGGTTATTTATGGGTTTTCATATTGTGCAGTACGCATTATTGTTAATTTATTATTGCATCAAAATTGTGGTTGATTCTCCTTAAATTTTAATGTAAGACCATTTTAGCGGGTTTTGAATTTATTTGAAATGACTAATCTCAACAAAACGCTGGTAAAAAAAATCTAATTATTGCACATAGGAAAAAAAGAGGAATGTGGTCGAGGGACTGAAGAAGACATGGTCTTAGGGTGTATATTTGTATAGGAAGCAGATCCTTCTGAGGGTACCTGTTTTCTGTGAGTGATTTTCAAGAGGAGGTGATCAGTCCGCCATGCTTTTACCAGCAGAGGGTTCCCCGGATGAAAGTTCTTATGTTGTTGATGTCAAGACAGGAGCTGAGAAAAATGCGCTCGATAATTGAAGGGGGAAAAGACTCCGATGAACACAGAATTATGTCTATAATATATTAAGATACATATTAAAAGTTTTTCTCTTTTGAATTGTTTCATCGTATTTCTCAGGAGATGCTGCTACCAACACCACTGCTTGATTTTATTTGTTGAATAAAATTCTGTTACTTAACAGTTCTATATTTGGCAACTTTTATTACAGATTATCAAGTGAGTTCAGCTTTTAAGAGAGTGATTTACCTCTTTTCTTTTAGAAATCCTGTAGTTTAATGGAGATGTTAACTTTTCATTGTGCATGTTGTTTTCTATTACATCTTTATTCTTAGCTCTAGGAGAATGAATGCATAAATAAAAATCCACTGTTCCTCTGCTGCTCTTCTGCCATTTAAATCCCTATTTATCTCACTCTTGGATGCCAGAAAGGAAATTTAATGTTGAGTATTGGTTCAATAAATGTCAAGGAGGGCAGGCAGTTTATATCCTCTTTTGCAATAAACATTTAGCTCTCCTGACACAAGCAGCATGAGAATATTGGAAGGGAAAAACCAGTGTAGTGGCCTCTGCTTTTCCTCAAAAGCTGAAAATGAGAAATGGTAGTGTTGGCCATGCACACAAAGCTGAATCTCCAGAATTGATATGCTGTCGGGGATTCAAATAATTTTCTGATAAAACTAAGCATTTCTTGCCTGGGATGTTGAACTGCAGTGAGGCTTGGTCTTGCAAAATGCTGGTGCATCTGTAAGTATGGTGTACATTTAAACATTATGTGCAAGTACTTTCTTTGCATGTACTATTTTTTGTTTGCTTTGTTTGCATTACAATAAAAGGCAATTACATTTCTTACCCATCAGGTTAATAAGCAGTTGTAGAATTACTGAGTGAAACTTGGGTTGTAGTCCTGGGTGTGCATCAGCTAGGAAAAGGTAGAAGCACAGCTCTGGAATGAAACATTATGCAAGTTACCTGGAGACTGGTGCCATCAGGTAACCTATCCTCTGAAAGGTTAAAGAACTTTCTATGTTAGTGTTTATTTTATGAATAGCTAACACAGGTCCTGTTCATTTTACAGCAAGAAAGTACTAATGGAAATAGAGAAAATCTTTCTAAAATGAAATGTTTATGAGTTAAAGGTACTGAAGTTAAATCTCCAGTTAATTGCCACACCTTTCAAGATGGTCCTTCCCATCTTCACTCATCAGAATACCATCATCTCACTTTCGAAGAGAGCTTCTCTGAAGTGATGAAGAGGTAGCAGGCAGACATTAAGACATGTGAACAAATGTACATTAAGGTTTAAATTCCAGTTTGCGTGTCTGTAGGCCTCTCTTGATGTGCTGGACAGAGTTTGAAGAGATACAACGTTCAGAGATTGTTTATTTAGTACAAAAGACGTAATGGTTTGGAAGCGTTCACAGCGTTAAATGTCACATAGCAAAAAAGTTCTATCCTAGTTGGAATAATGGAATAGTAATAGGTTTATAATTTTTTTATAATCAACTATTACATTACCAATATATAGAATATGTGTATATTCATTGTGTACTGATAATGTCATATACATCCATATCACATAGCGATATGTGATTTTGTTTTTTGTCTATTACAGACAGACCCTTTATCAGTTAACTTTTTTAAGTACGTGCAGTTAAAATTCTTCCTGTTCTTCAGATCCAGTATTTCTCATCCTTACATCCCATAACTGGTACATTTAAAGTCCTCCCTTTTCTTTCTGAGCTTTTCTTATTATCTTTCTCCTTCTGCTTTAAGTTCCTGTTTAAAAACATGAGGGGGGGAAAAAAGCTCCTCAAAATGAAGCCTGCAATTTGAATAAAGAATAGAATTAGAAATACTCTTGAATCTTTCATCCCTAAGAGTGGCAAGTCCTTTCTGCTAAAGCTTTTTTGTTTTAAGTCATCTATCAGCTGCTTGTTAATCAAACTGAAAACAACATAGCTGAGTTTGAAATTCAGTCCTTTTGTCCTTGATCAAAAGAACAAGCTTAAGCAGATGGCTGACAACATAACTAAAACCATTCACAAAACATAACTTTCTGCCTAGAATAAGAAAAGCACAGAAAATTTACAAAAGCTCTCTTTTGGAACTTCTAGACACTTAATTTCAGGCTGATGAAATCCCCAACCATCAGTTTACTTTTTTGATCATGGAGAATACTGAGGCACTGGGTGTATAGGACAGGGGTACGTAGGGCTGGTATGTCTCAACCTGCCTGTATTCAGAAAGAGAGGGAAAAATACTGAGGTGAAGAAAAGCCTGGCTGGATAGTTAACAATCCAGCTGGAAGCATTCTGAAGCTGACAGCATTGCCAGCTGAAACGGTTGAAGTTTCATGTGATTTCATGAGCAGCAGGTGTTACACTGGGGATTAGGGATTGCAGCAGCACTTGTTGAGCAGCTCCTCAGTGCTGCATAGCACTGGTCACAGCTCAGCAGGGCCACGGGGTACTGTGCAGCTGGGGCACTGCGTGGCAGAACATCCCACCTCCTGTGGACAAACTGCCTCTTGGGCTTAGCCTGGGGAAAGGAGGGCTGTGGTGCGAGTGTTAGTGCTGGCTGATAGGGCTGGGCCTTCTGACTGCAGCGTCTGTGTTCTGTCTCTGCTGTGCAGTGGGCATTCTTGGATGCAGCCCCGAGCACTCAGCCAGCAGCGGCTGCATCCCAAAGCAACAATCCTGTTAAACAAGTATCATGGGAGCGTGTCACTTGGGCTGTCAAAAACAAGGAAGCCAAGCATGATCGCTTCTTCTCCCCTTCCTATTTCCCAATTATGGAGCTTGTTAGATCTTTCTGATAGTTTAATCATTAAGAATTGTGGCTGTGAATCCTGACAACATGCAAATCAGGGATGCCATCTGTTGATCAGTGCTGCGAACTCCCGAGGCTCAGCACCGGGTTGAGCCGCCGTGAGGTGTGCTTTTGTTACTCACCTTATGCATGAGAGTGCTCAGAGGGATGCAAGTCAGGGATGTGGAAGGAGACAGCTTCTCTCTACCCTCATAAAGAGCTTATTTCAGGCAGCAGAACAGCAGGTTTCCCTTCTGTGTCTCTCTTTACAACCTGCTGCTCTGAGACAGAGCAGTAGGCCCACGTTGGCTCCTGCCTAAAAGCATCCAGGAGCTGCAATGGCAGTGGGCACAAAAAGGGATGCTCTCAGCATGTGCTGCCAGAGCTGGGAGCTGCATGAGAAGTGGACCACTGCCAAAGTGCCCGCTGCTCTTCTGAAAGCAGCCCTTTTGATTTCTCCTCATTCTTCGGAGGTGAGCTACATACTTTAATGTGCCTTGTGGAGATGTGCTTTCTTAATACTGCAATCTGATAATATTGTTATTTGGCTCAGTCTAGTTCTTGAATTGTGAATAATCACTTTCTATTCACCTTCTCCAGGCTATTTAAAACTTCAGAGTTGCTATTCCATATCTCTTCAGTGGTATTTTTTCCAGCTGAAAAGCTGCGGCCTATTTAGTCTCTTCTCATGCGCAGGAGCCATTTGACTGACATGGCCAGCTGGTTTCTTCTTTGTTCATGGAAGAGCCACTGTAGTGGAACCATTTTAGGTCATTATGGGGCTAATAAAAAGCCATGTTTTATTTGAAATAACTTAAAATATTGTACTGTACTACCAGAAAGCTTGCAAAAACTATAAAATCCTGAAATGCCACTGCTGCCTCTCTCTGACATCACCACCCCAAAAAATAAGCAAACAAAAACCAACAAACCAAACACAAAGAAAGACTGACATACAGTAATGTAAAAGGAAGTTGTATTTTGCTGTAAGGTAGTAATTCACTGCGAGGCTGTCTGCTCCATTGGGATAGATTCATGTAACACATACAGCTCTTAGCAGAAATTGTTGCTGCAGGTTGAAGCAGAGTGCCCCAATTTCATAATAAAGAAAATTGTTTATGGCTGAAGAAAAGTTAGGATCTTCTGTCATCGACCAGAACAGGTCCACTAAAACATCAATTATCTTAACGTTACATAATGGCTCAGGTTATGAGGAGTATGTGAATGTCATCTGGTCCAACCACACACTCAGAGCAGGGCTAATACTGAAGTCAGCACTGACGTTCAAAGCTGGATTGGTTTTCTCATGGCACTGGTTCACTGACAGGGATTTGTTATGCTTTCTGATTTTTATGTTTTGAGAAAGAGGTGGCTTATTGTTTGCTTGGGTAATTGACTTTTTTTTAATGATCTTTGTTTTTTTTTTCAGTGCATTTATCAGTGCCCTAAGGACTACATTAGATTACTGACTTTTAAAAACAAAACAAAACAAAGCACTTTTTTAATATATGTTTCTTATTTTGATACCTAGAATCCTTACAACCATTAGTTCAAACCTAGGAACACAAACATCACATCTGAGCTTATAGGGGCCTTTGGAGTTTACTGTTTGAGCCTTCTTGGCAAAGATTATTTAGGTAGGTTTATTTCTGCTTTACTGGTCTTTACTCTTACACTGGGGAGAAGCTTTCTCTGGCTTAAAACTAGTAACCCCACTGCTCCTATTTCCGGCACTGACTTCTGATATTAACAGTAGGAAAAAGGAGACCCAGCTGTACTGTTTTCCCTGAGCTAAGATGCCAAAAATGTTTTATGCTCCCTTCCTATTACAGGGTACTCTTACTGGATATAGTTAAAAGTCTGTGCCATCCTCTGCTATAGGTGATCCCTGCAGAATTTGGTTTCTTGTATTAAGATTTGTTTTTTCTTGTTATTAAGATTTTGTTTACAATTCTGTAGTGAAAATACTAAGTCATGGCCTGAACCAGTGATGGAGCACCTGATGGGAAGGCAGGGACAACCCAGGGGAACTCAGGTGCATGCAGTGCAGCTGAGTGACTGGAAGGAGTGGAGTCAGGATCCACCCCTTACAGACCTCGTTTAAGGGCTGGCAGTGGAGGTGAGGGAGATCTCCTGATGGAAATCCCTGTGTATTTGAGGCCTTTTGAAGGTAAGAAGTTCTTTTCCTTTGTTTCTGTGGCTGCTGTGTTTAGGCTTGTTCTCGTTTGCTGTAGCCACAGACTTTGCCACCCTGCTCTTACCATCCTATTATTGTATTACAAATACTATGCTTTTTTTTTTGTTTTATTTTTTGTATCTGTTTTTATGATTTCCTTGGGATTTTATTTCTCTTTTGCATCTGTGAGGCTAGTAAGGTACCACACCAAATAGTTGTCAGCCTGAGCTGAGCACTGTGGTAGAAGGAGTTCAGTTTATTTATTAGCAGCCTTTGTTTCTTACAGGCTGGATTTTTGTAGCATTGGAGGAGAAAACATCCTCGGTCTCATGTTAACTACAGTAGACATGATGTCTAAAGTGCAGATTCTGCAGATGTGTGATGGAGGAGTAAGTTGTCTTTTGCTACTGTTTTTCACTTAAAATAAATATAGTTCTGTTACAGTACAGAATATGACCAGCTGTAAAATAGCTTAAATTGCTCATTGGAAAAACACTGAAGTGAACACGGTTTCTAATTAATAAATTTTATGATCTGGTTTCACAAAGCTTCAAAGTGTCTTGTAAAATAGGCTTTCTAAGCAGACTGGCTGTTATTCAGGATCCTTTGGAAACTGAAATTCTACTGATATTAAATGCACATGGTAGTGATGGCTTATAAAGATGTCAGAAGCCTGGCATCAAAAGGACCAGCTGTATTTGAGACACTTATACTAAATGGTACTTATGAGCTTATGTAACCTAATTTTTTCTTTTTTCCCTATTTTTTATGAATTGGCTTATATGAAAATTTGGAGAAGGAAGTTTCTTGAATTCATTATCTTGAATTCCTACATATGTAACTGTTGTTAAAGGTAGTTTATGGAACAGACCTCAACTGCAAAACAGCAGATAAATGACAAAAAGGCATGACAGAGATTTTTAGGCTTTTTTGTACATACTTGGATAGTGAATCTCTGAGATATGTCCAAACTGATGAGATAGGCATTATAGCTGTTTAGCCCTGAGCGCTGATAGTGGGAAGATTGCTTCTTCCTCAGAATGCCATAAATAAGCAGATAGTGGACTCAAAGTAATTTGAAAGTTTGACTCGATAAAAATTTGTCTGTTTATCGAGTGCTCTTTGGTTTGCTTTTCTTGGAGGAACAGTAGTATTTTCCTTTAGACTAAAATAGAGCGATTTGTCATCGTTGCACCTTTAGTCATCAAGCTAAACTAAACTGTTTATCCCCAAAATGGTATATTGCTTTATGAATCATATCTTATCATTTATAAACTGACTTGTTCATTCCTGAGTTGTCCCGCAAATGGTAGCTTGTGCTGTGGTACTTCTGGTAGTGCAGCGATAGTCAACTGATTGTGTGTATTAGAAAACAGACAGATGATATAGATGTTGATTATGCAACGTTTATACAAAACATCCACCTAAGCACAATATCAGGGGCTTGACTGTATTCTTTTCCATAACATGGGGCTAAGATGTGGACTGCTACCATTACATCGATACAATATAAGTAAGCTTAAGTTCATTCCATATGACATCATTCCCCAGACTGTTGTTTCCATTAATTTAGAATATTCTTTTTGCTAATACTGGAGACAATCATCGTAACTAATAAGATGTTAAATGTTGCTAATGGTGTATCCTCTGGGTAGCTCAAACTTCTCAAAAAATCAAAGATGCGTAGAAATGTCTATGCTGTTTTTGCTGAATTTCAAATTGGAATAGTTCATTCTAAAACAAACTAATATCCTTGCATTCTCTGCAATCTAGAGCAACATTATGTTCTGTTTGGTTTTCACTAACCAGGCCTAACATAATTCATTTCTTGTCAGGTATAAGAGATACTTGGGAAACTAACAGTAGTTCATAGAATGGCATTTATTTCTTTACAGTGTGACTTTTAAATGTCACTGTTCTCCTAAACTCATTTGAAAGCAAAGAATCAAATTTACTTTTTCATTATTATTTTTGCATTAGGCTATGAGAATTTATGGCTTGTTTATTCCCTCTGTCCCCTCCGTTCCTCAGTCTCCGAAGTGCATTAGAGCTCTTTTGGTTGTAAAACATTCCAGGCAGACACAGCCATCTTTGTATGCCACACACAATGTATTTTCTGTGTTTCCCCTTATTCTTCTTGTAATTACCAGGAAAAATTCCATGAAATGGGATTTTGTTTTGCAATAATTTATCCACTTGTGCTACTAAACCCCATTATATTGGGAGCATAAATGAGCATTGTCAAAGGATTAGTAACAGGAGGAGATGAAATCTTACAGAAAAAAGATTCCATTCAAAGTGGGCCTAAATAAGTGGGACCATTATGTAGACTGTGTGGGTGGAATATTGTACCCCTACATATAAAGTTTTCAATTTCCTTCATGAGTCCTCACAAAAAGAAGTTTTTCTTCTCTTATTATTATGAGGGGAAAAAATATTTTGAAAATAGTCATTGTCACATTAGAAGGAAACCGTTAACCTTCATCTTCATTGGTTCACTATGTCATTTCCAAAGAAAATCATTTTATTAAAATGTTTATATAATACCAACAGTTAAAGGTTGATGATGAGTATTGTCTGAGTTAACCGTATTTCAGCATAATGGCTATGCAATCAATGGATGAGAATCTTTCATACAGAGCCTCCGAATGCCATCATATATATATTTTAAACTCATAGTTGTCCGGACTTGAGTGAAAAATGATATTGATAAGACTTAGCACTTTAGGACTGATTAGTCCTTGGGTCTATTCCTGAGAGTTTTAGAAGTGACTTAAATATTGATAAGGAATGTGTTGCTTTTGCAACACGTTACAATAAAAATTGTAGCTTACAATAAAAATTGTAGCTTGTTGGAAATCAACAGTTTTGAAAATTTTACTGAGACTCTGTGTTGTTGCCCTGTAGTATTTATATTTTGTTGCACTTCATATTTTACTCTGTTTTTCCCATTCTCATTCCTACTTGCAAGTCCTAATTTTAAGGGTCTAAAAGTGCTTAGAAGATTTTCCAGACTGCTGTTACGCAGGAAACATAAACCAACCCAGACATTTTGCTCTTTGCTGTGTTGGCTATCTTATAATTAGGGTTGGCTAGTGCAGTTAATTACAGTGTTCCAATTAAAGTCACCTGTTGCTATGGTTATCTCGCTGCTCTGAGCTGTTGGCATGCACTGCATTGCTTGCTGAAGGCTGTCAGCTGCCTTGCTGAGAACTAACTTCACACTGCTCTCATCTCACATCACTGACAGAAAAGTAGTCCTGGGGTGGTATTTTGCAAAAAATCACAGTTACTTAGACACCAGGGGGAAAGCATTCTTTTACAGCTTCAAAGGAGGAGATTCTGCACCCTGAAAGAGGTTTAGCTTGAAATAACATCTTGTGTATACCGCCGGAAATTCTATATTCAGTTCATTAAAGCAATTCTGTGCACCCCATTGCCACAGGGTCTTAAGTTCCTCACAACTTTTTATGTTCTTCACTTCACCGCCTGACGGAGAGCCCTGCCTCACCGAGCGAGAGTAGGCGACAGAGACAGTAAATGACTTGGACGAAATGAATTGTGTAGAGCACATCTGCAGTTTATGGCTTTGGACTGCCTTTTCAGTCCCGGACCAACAGCTCTTCCCAGCCCAAAGAGGCTTGTGGTCATTATCAGCAGGATTTTCACAGGGACTGCCATATGTTATGGTGGTGTTCTTGCACTGAAGTGCTCAGCATTTTCAGAACAGAGTACATTTATAAAATCATTAATACATTCAGAGACTCTTATCACGCTACTTATGTTCCATCTGAGAAGTGGTAGAGGGAAAAATTGCTATTTCTATTTTTAGAGCACTTTCAGTGAGCTTACACTAAAAAGGTCATCTATGTATTCCTGTGGTGCCCAGTGCCAGAGAACAAGGTCTCTCGGCACTGCAATGAAAACAAATAGATTTTTCTAATTGTAACAGAACCCAAGGATTGTTGGAGGTGGAATATGAGTCATAAGTCTCTTAAGTACATGTTATTTAACATTTACATTGCAAAAGCATTTAGAAGAAACCCTTGTGAGATTGGGCTCTTCACTAGGCTAGGTACTGTGCAGATTTTGAGTGAGAGACTGTCCTATTCATTTAAATAAACTAAAAAAAAAAAAAAAAAAAAAAAAAAAACCAGAAATGAAGCAATCTACCCCCCTTTGCATGATACAGGTTCAGTGCTTTTCCATTGATGAGGGGCATATTTGCAGGCTGTTTATAGCCGTCTTCTTTCCTGAATGTGTTTTAGTTCCATGAGGGCATTGTTTCAGTGGTAGATGTGAAGATGCATGATACACGGTGCAGCTGACACGTGTGCATGTTTTGAGTGCTGTGCTAGTCAGGCCATCAGCTAGGCAGCTTTTAAATGATCATCAGCATTGCCATTTCAAATGCTATTCCTTAGAGTCAACTGTAAAAGTAACATCTTTCTCAAGCAGATGTCTCTTTTTGCCTCATTCTCTTTGCAGTCCAGAAAGGTGTGTGTAACTAGAAACGTCCTAAATGTCATATAAATGATGTACGGATAAATCCTTCTAATTTTTTTTTTCCCTCCTGAATAGATAAATCAGAGCTGCCTTACTGTGAGCTGGGTCTGTTGTTTGGGTGAGCTTAGGAGATAATCTGTCATATTTGTCTGTTTGGTGACATGATGTTTCTTACAGCAAACAAAAATAAGAGCCTCTTCTGACAGTCGAGGAGATGCCTCTTTATCAGCAGCTTTATCAATATCAGTGCTGCAGTGCTGTAATTTCTCCAGATTGAAAAAGAGTATACATGATTTAATTTCTGTTATCTGATCTGCTCATGTTGGACTGAGTAGGACTCACATTTGTGGTCACCTTAAGTCACACCCTCACTGTGTGGTGAAATCGAATGAGAGCAGAAGCACTACAAAATGGTGTTCACTCTTGTCTTTCTAAGTGTGGTTGCCTGTGTGACTTGAGGAGTTGTCTAATTTGGGCTGTGACCTGGATGAATATTCATCTGGAGTTAGAAGTAATCTTCTGGAAAAGTGATACAAGCAGATTCTGGCACTTAAGGCTCCTTATGAGAGAATGTTGCACAGTGTCCCCTCATGAGGAATGGTCTGTGACTGCTCAGAACTTGCATGAAGTGCTTTGCGTAGGGTTTGAAGGATGTTAGGCATCTCGAGTGTCTGTTTGTTCTTACTGCAAATAGGGCCTCACAAATCTGCATTAATTTTCAGCTCGGGGCAAGAATCTCTTGGTGTGCCCCTTGGGGGAGTTCGTGCCTGCTAAGACAAGCAGTTTGTCCCATAGCATGTGCAAAAACATGTACTTGGCACTTACTTACAATTTTTCAACAGAGCCTTGAATCTCAAAGATTTCGAGCACTAAACAATTTCCCACCAGGAGCAACCTGGTGGGAATTAGCACTGTGCTTGATGCTGAAGATGGAGGACAACATTCTGATATTAACTTCTTCATCACGCTGTGTCCCTAAATTATAGCTGACTCTCTTTGTCAGGTACTTTCTTCTTTAAGAATGTTGTGCTGGAAAAATAATCAAACCAGCTCTGTTAATGTTTGCGAAATAAGGCCTCTTACAACTAGGTATCTTTTTAGAAAAATAATACTTTTAAAAAGCTTAAAAAATGAAGAAAAAATAAGTTTAAATTCAGGTTTTCATGTCAGATAGGAAATGAACTTAATCAAGGCTTTAGGATATGCACAGCATCAAGGAAGGTGATTAAGGTGATTAGGATGTGGTATTTCCAACAGAAGCTTTGGTTGAAATGTCTACAACTTCCTAGTAGCCTTCTTGCAAGTAAAGAATTATTCTTTTCTTTGCCTATATGCATTTGGAAGTAGCTATTTCCTTTTGATTTAGAAGTAATGCCTGGAATGTGTATTTTGTAATCAGGTTGGATATACGTAAAATATAGCTACACAACTGTTTTTATAGAAAAGAATTACTTTGTCCTTTTCTGATCTGGTTATTTAGCAGAACTAAAGAAAAACCACAAATGCAAGTCTGAGCGGTGTGATGTGTGCGTAACAAAGCCCTCCTATTACACCTTCCTAAAAATTAGTCAATGAATAATTAATTTTACATTTGCAGCAGTACAGTAATAAAGCATTAAGATGCTCAGTCTTCAGTCAGCTCTGTGAAGAATTATTTTATACATATTATTTTGGTTTAAAATATGGGTACTAAAATTTTGCTAGCAGTTATATATCAGTGGGAATCTCTTCTTGCATGAATTTGGTAAGGTTCTTGGCAACCAGTAGAGTCTCTAGCAGTAAAAGCAATAATTTCTTATCTTCCAGTATAGTACAGCTTAGCTTCAAGTTACAGAGCACATCTTTCTGCTTGTGTCCTGTATGACCAGTCTAGGACAAAATTTCATTTCTTAAGATATTTGACACTTACAAGCATCAGAGAGCATTCCAAGACCCGAAAGAGTGGAATGAATCACTTCATCTTTTATTATGCTCTTGTTTATTCCTGTATTTACTTTCTTGTTTTTGTGTGGTGGAGATGCTTGCAATCCATGGCACAAAATGTAGCTCTTCCTGTTCTGGGCCTAGTTAAGTCTGAGCAGGAAAGGAGAGCTTCCAATATTGCTGAAGCATTAAAGTTTCACCTATTATAAGAATCCATCACCTGAAGGAAAGGCTGATATCAAAGCAAATCATATTTTTAATATAAGTTAAAAAGTTCTGGCTTCAGCTTTAGTTATGGCATATTGTAAATCTTTTTGAGTCTCACGTTTCAGGTGCAATAAAAGTGGTAAATAGTAATTTCAATTCTGAAAATGTTCATTGATTCCACAAAATCTTTCTCTCTCACACAGATGAACTGGGATTTTTGTTTGTTCTCTTTAGGAGGCCTACATTTTAAATTTGGTTTATTTTCTTACATGCTTGAGGCACAACACTGAGTTACGGTAACTTTTGGGAAGGGAAATCCTTCGTAGCAATTTAAAGCCTTGTTCAAAGAAACAAATGAAAATATCTGTTTCTCTTTGTAGTGCGGATGTTCTTCAAGACTTCCAGTTTTAAATGAAGTGGGAATTTAATAATTTCCAGGGATCAAATGCTGCTATTCAAGGTTCTGCTTGAGCACTAATTGAATACAAGGCAAACCTGTATTTATGTCAAATATTTACGTGCTTATTGCTTGTTGATAGTTAGTCTTGAGTTCTCATATGAAACTCAGCAGGTGAAAACATCTTATATGAAGTTTTACAAGAGAACTATATTATGTTTTCATTAAGAAGTGGAGTAGACACCAAGATTTATGGCAGTAATAAGGAGGAAGTTCTGGTATGTTTTTCTCCAAAAGAAGCATTTGCTTTTACTGCGGAGCCAACAACAGTGGAACCTGTTTTTTCCTCTCTGCAGGGCTATTGATGATATATTATTAGAGTTTTCAGCTGTAAGTGTGGGTCAAAAAGCTGCAATTTTTATTTATCTTGCAATTTACTTTTTCTCCTTGAAGTTCTTAGTCTAATGAGGTATAGGCACTGGAAATTCAAAACTGGTGAGAGATGCTAAATAAACACATGAAGAAGAAGAAGATGAAAAATAACATTAAAGTAGGTATGTTTTGGCTTAACGCTTTTGAAGCCTTTATCAAAGTATTTTCATAAAACAAGAAAATAACAGTAATTTGTGCCAAAATGTATGACTGGAATTCCTGTGGGTGGAGGAGGACTGTACAGTTTTGAAATCCTGACCTCATTCAAGTTTTCATGAAGGATGTATGTATCGTTCTTCTTTATCCTATTGTGGCCTGCCTGGGTCTTGACATCTAGTTCTTATGTCTCCAGTGAGAACACTTTTAGTTTTCAGCCTCTCAAATGCAAATTAATTCTTGGTATGCAGTTTTATGTTGAGTCCAAACTCTCCACGATATTTCTGTCAATTATCCTTTACTCCAAAGTTTCAAGAGGAAACACTGCAATGCAAGAAAACCCTCAACACAAGGTGTTCAGATGCTTTTATTCATACTAATGAAGTGAAGATGATTAAACCTTCAAATCTGCATACTGCTGTGGACTTCCACTAGTGGGCTGCATGACCTCCCTACAATGAGTCTCTGCTTTGGTGGAGCAACTTCAGATGTGGCCAGACCCACTGGTGGGTGAATGCACAGTGCATGCAATAAAGATGAACGTTGGCATCAATTAAAAGCAATGTGAGAGGCAAGGCCGTGTGTTACTAAGCTCTGTTCTCAGAAAAGGTGGTACTTAATATTTTATCCATGCCTTAAAAAATGACGTTTCTATTGGAAGTCCTCAGCTGTGCTGGAATACGTAACTTGCAGTTCTGCTGGAAGCTAAAAGGCTGTGCCAAAAATCTCTTATGTTGAGTGATTGCATTTGAACAAAAAGCTCCTGAGATTTACAAGAAGCTGTTCCAGTGTACTACAGTGAAGAAAAATAAAGTATATTTATAATGATGTCCCCACACTTTTTTAATGCAGTTCATACTCAAATTATGTTCTGGCTACACTCAGTCCAAACAGAGATGGAAAAGGAACAGAAGGGATTTATCTCACTTTCCAAAGACCTATTGTAAGCTGCTTGGTGAGCCCTTATGGTGATTTTAAATTATGCATTAGCTGTAACGAAGTCAAAGACAAAACTGTACTGAAGCACAGCTCCAGACGTTTCCCAGTCATACTCCCCTACCGCCCTGCATATAACACAAGCGTTACTGGTCACTTCAGAATAAAACACTGTTTTCAGGGAAAAGAAAATGTTTTGACATTTTCTAAATGCTGAGCTTTGACTTCTATCTCACTTCCAAACAATACATATACATTTTTTAAAAAGCTATATTTTAAGACTCAAACGCAGAGTTCTGCTTTGAATGATTTCTTTAGTTGACCTAAAACTGAATTTCTAATTTTTGTCTGAAATGCGTTGCTACAGAAACTGTTTCAATCCATTTGGAACAAGGTCATGTGCACTTTTTAAAAATTTGTCTGCTAAACAAACAAAAGTTGTTATTCACTGAACTCTAAGCAGAACCACAGAAAATTATAGCAGTATATAATTTGCCTTGCCAGTAGATGTGAAAGGCGTATAAGTTCCTGAATGAGGTACAAACTTTATCAGTCACAAAAAGCACATATTTTATGAAATGACAAAGCATTTCAAAGTGGTACTGAAAGAAGACATGTACCTTATAATATACAACACACCCTGCCTCTCATCCTCAGCAAAACCTTTTCTGAAAAGAAAGGTTTTTTGTTTTTTTTCTTTTTTTTTTCCAACCTGTATAAAGCAAGAGTTCTACTTCTGAATTATGCTGGGAATAAATCAGGTACCTTTGTCTTTCTAAAATTATTCTTGAAGTATAAGAGAATTGTAGGAAAAAAGACCTGCAACGTTTGAAAGATTTATAACTTGTTAAAATTTCTTATATAACAGTATCAAAGAAGCATTAGTAAATTCAAATGATATATCAACTGGTAAAGTTTTCATTTTATAGGCACATTATATGAAAAAAAGCAATGCTTTACAGATGTGTCATGAGTCACAGTTTAAGTTACTCTCTTTTTTTAAATCAGAAGAGAAGTTTCCTTTTAGTCAGTAACATGTAGTTGATGATATCCTCAACTATCTGCTTTATTGCTGGTAGAAAATGATACTGTAAGTAATGTTCATGGAGAGAAATTACAGTGTCATAGAAGCTTTGATTCTAGTTTTGCAAGGTGATATTTTCTTCTGAGGACTGTGTTATATCATCAGGTAGACTTAATGTTAATAATATCACTTATATGTGTGTGTATATATATGAATCACAACTATTTGTTGTGTAATAGGATAAAAAAAGAAATCTCATCTCAACTTTGGAAGCATCTATTTTGAGATCCTTCTACATTTGCAGAGATTATCAAGGGAAGTAGGGAAAGAGAGCAAACGTCATATTGTGGAAGGCAAGGGTGTGGTGAGCCCAAGGGGCAAGAAGAAATAACCTTTCATGTTACCCTTCCAAGTACTACTTGCATTGTCCCTCTTAGTGGCATTTGAATTTTGGAACTTCTAAAATTATTTTTTTTTTAACTCTAAGATTACTTGTTTCTTGGGTCAATACATGTTTTGTTTTAATTCCAACAATATTATTTATTGTTTTATTATATAATTCATTATTTCAGATGATGTTTTTGAATTTCATGGTATACTAATACATAAAGCTGTAAAATCAGTAATTTCAACCACTATGGGGATTCTTTCAGTAAAGTACCTAAGCTTGTGTTCAGCTGAATCTGAAGGGAGAGATGGTTTCAGAAACAGGAGTGAGAGACAACTCAGAATAATCTTAATTATATATAATGTGCTTAGGAGCTTTGCTCAATGACTGCTCTTCCATTATGACTCAAGCAGGCAGGAATGCATTTCTTATGCTGTATAGGGCAGACATTCACAAATAATAGTGGTTCTCTGAGCCTTTCACTGTATGATTCATACTGCAGTTGTTCCTTGATAGTAGGATTCACACCGATGTGGAATCACAAAATGACAATTTTTTTTTTTCTTATTTCAATAACAACAACAACGAACTCTCAGTATTTGAAAATCAGTTGTGGAATTTTCTACTGTGGGTTATGAAGTTCACAAATGTGTTCTAAACGGTCTTCACATTTTGCTGCTTTGTTTATGCCCCTCTAGAAAGTCCCTGGTGCCTGGCCTCTGCTTGCCTTCTGTTAGTGCTGTTCCCATGGACTTTGCAGGTTCTGTGACCCTGGGGGTAGAACACAGCCAGGAGGTCCAATGATCAGAAGTGGAAGAAGGGAAAAGCACATAAATGTGAAGAGCTGCGGAGAACTGTGCCTCGTACTTCAATTGTCACCAGAAGAGCAAGCAGGGAGGAGATGACAGCTGCTGTTAGAGAGCAGTGTATTCCCTCTGTGTCCTATCAATCATCTGTGACTACAAACACCATGGAAAGTGGATTTGGCATAGACAGAGCAGGCTTTGACACCACTGCTGCTTTGCTGCTGTGGGTAGTCTGCTGTGTTCATCACCAGTGCTCAGGGACGTGGCTGAGAAGCTGAATCTCCCAGCAGCACTTCATCCATTACTTGCTGGGCTGCTCGTGGCATGTCTTGGAGCATCTCCAAGCTACAGTAAGCCACAATGTCCGGGCAAACAAGGAAAGGCTTTAATAGAGCAGCCTTCTCTAACCATACCATCTAGGTTTGCTCTGTAATCAAAGGACAGACACCTCCAAAGCATGATTCACTAGGCTTCTCTTGAATAGGTTAAATTACTCTGG
The DNA here is from genome assembly GCF_987193195.1 of Phasianus colchicus. Classification (NCBI taxonomy): domain Eukaryota; kingdom Metazoa; phylum Chordata; class Aves; order Galliformes; family Phasianidae; genus Phasianus; species Phasianus colchicus. Next base: position 6,983,233 of record NC_143443.1, read on the forward strand.
AGTTGAGTGTCTACTTCTATTGATTTGGTATTCTAGTGAGCTGCTTGGATTGGGAGCCTAATTTTAGATACCTAAACTTAGCTGAGGTAAATCTCTCAGAAGTGCACAAGAAGGAAAAACTTTCATGTTTCTAATGCTAGGAAAAAATTGCTGGAAATATAATAAGTTGTTCATTACCACATTTTTCATTTAGGTAATAAAGATAAGTCATTAATTGGTACTGAATACAGTACAGATCTCTCTAAAGGACTGGGCCGTAGTCACCTACTGGCATGGGATACTCAGGTTGACAGTAGTGATCATTTCATGACAATCACTTATAGAAAGTAAAGTACTGGAATCATTGTATCAAGACATTACATAGGGCTGCATGAAATGCATCAAAAGGCTAACTGTGCTTCACAAAAATCTTACTGGCTTTGAAAGAGATTTAATATTATGAGTCATTAGTGCTATTTTCCTGACTTGTCTTCTGAAAAGTTCCCCCTTGCTGTTTAATTGAAAGGACTTTTTTTTTTCACTAAATAAAGAACTGGGCAGTTAAGACCAAAAGGCATTTACACCATTACTCAATCTGAATGTCATTTCTTTTCTGAAAGAAATGTTCATCAGTCAGAAATTGGCACTTTGAAATAACCATTTTTTAGGGCCTTTGGAAAGAATGGAGTGGTGAAAAGTAGTAAAAACAAAGAAAATAGACTTAAGAAAATAAAAAACAAGAAAAACAACCTCTGTTAGAAGATCTGTTATTCTTCGTGTGTCCCACACTGGTCGAACATACTCCATCTCCTTTTTCTTTGCCCTTTTGCCTGGCTCCGTTGCTACTGCCCTGACTTTCCCTAACAGCTTGCAGAAATGGAGGGGCCATTTCAGGACACCCACAAAACACTATGTCTATAGAAAACAAGTGAACGCATTTCATGATGGAAGAGCACAGAAGTGTGGAAACTGTGTCACCTAATAGCATAACCTTCTGTCCCATCTTGAAGAATTTGGTTTTTAGAAATGCTCCTTTACCAGCAGCAGCGTTTAAACATCCTAACAGGGTGTTAGTGAGAGAGGAGCTCTGGCAATGCTATGGCAGTGGCACTAGAAAGGTGTTCAGTTTTGGCATTGCCTTTTACTTCTTGACACTGACTGGACACAGTGCAGTAACTGGGAGAGATGTTGTTTAAACTCATTGAAACGTATATGATGCTTGTTGAAATCAGTGAGTTATGTCCAGATGCTTTCATGAGCTGAAATGATCCCAAGTACCACAGCACTGAGATGTCTTTTCTGTGAATACCTTGTGCACTGTTACACAAAGATTATAACAGACTGGTTTTTGTTTTCTCCTGTGAAACATAACCCTCACCCATCTAGTCTCTAGACTCTGTTTAGCTTTTCCTTGTATATGAATTACAGATATGTAAACTACAGATATCCTCAGGATCTCACTTTTATAATTTCAGACAATGAAATTCCAATCATATTGGATGCATAATAAATGATGGGAGTGGATCTTGACTGGATTTGAAGGTCCCCACATTGCAGGAGTTTTATCACACTCTTTCCCCAAGTCTGTTTTCACAAGTGAAATGAAGATACATTTTGTGTAAATATTAAAGATATAAATTATATTCATATATTTTCTGTTCTTTTTTATCTGAAAAAAAAAAAGTGTTCTGTGAGACGCTTTGACTTCTTAGAAGGATTTTCTACCAAAAATTCTGCAAGATTATTTCTTTCGTGACAGTAAATACAAATAGGTTGCAGATTTGAAGAGGAAGAGCTGACACTTAGAGAAACTTTTTTTGTATAAAACTATTAATTGTTTACTAGAGAAACACTTTCTGACCTACTGGGGGGAAAAAACGAAGTGTACCTTTGGTTATTTATGAGAGTAATAGTGATAAATGTTATTTTTTCTTGTCTAACTTCAGATACTATTTTTTCTGCTTTTTTTTTTCCCTTTGGTAATATGAGTGTGATGCTGTTACATCCTTCCAGAGCTAGCACTTTTTTTGTCTCTCCTTCTGTGGTCTGTAAGCAAGTCCTTGCTGAAGAAACAGCTTTTCAGTTTGGGTTTAACATTTTGTTTATCTTTCCCTATCTCTTCTTAAAGAGGAAAGCAAGGTCTTTTCTTGCCATGCCATCAACAGAAAGTAACAGAGTTCTAAGATGTTGAACAGAGCATTTTATATAGAACACTATTACATGGGGGCATCAGTGTGCAGTTTATTCCTTCCACTAATAGTGACTTCCAAGTATTATCCCAGAGCGTTTGTGTGTTCAGCTGCCAATTTTCTTTTAACGGTGTAATGGAGCATAAAGCCGAAATCAAGGATATTCAAACAACAAATAGGTACAGGAGAATATTTATTGAATACTGGAAAAAAAAAAAAAAAAAAAAAAAAGACTTAACAATGCTAGAATGTAATTTCATAGACTCATAGAATCATTGAGATTGGAAAAAAAACATGTAAGATCGTCTACTCCAACCGTCCACCTACTACCAATATTGTCAACTAAACCGTGTCCCTTAGTACCACATTTAATTTGAGATATCATTTTCTCTCTTGAAGGCAAAACATTCACTGTAATTAGTTCTGTGTTGCTCTCAACCAAAGCTTTTAGAACATAGGGATACGTGTATGTGAACAAACACCCAATATATATGCATTTACAAAATATAATGTTCATATTCATTTACACTTGATCAATTGAGCACTATTTTTTTCATGGTCTTGCATTTGCAATAATGCATCAGTTTCAAACGAACAAGCATAATGGTGGTAAAGATTAATACTCTCAGTAAGTATAAATATCCATAGGCCCTATTCAAAAGGTGCCCGGCCACAGACCAACAAGTTGATTTTGAGTTGTTTTCAACAGAGAAAGTCATTTCTCCACTTCAAGATAATACATCCAGACAGAAGAGTATTAGGGATTGTCAGCACAATTTATTTTTTTGCTAAATACTGAGATGTGGAGGCATCCTGAACTCAGGATTCTGTAAGTTCTCTATGTTCTTTTATTGCAAACCAGGCAGTTCGCAGGTTTTTTTTCCCAAAATTTTCTGTGATCCTAATGAGCTTCCGCTACATAACGTATCCAAAAAATTGAAATATAGGAGTTGGGAAGCTGAGCAGCAATGCTGAGGAGATTTTGGGGATGGGAGATGAGGGGACGAAAGAAATAAAACTTTTAGTCTTAGAGGTTTTTTCACTGGTTGTAACTAACTGTTGTAGAAGGGATGGATTAAGTTAGTTATTTTGTCAAAAGTGAGAGATTGTGAGAAACGTATTAGATTTGATGAAGCAGTTATTAGGAATATGCTGCAGATCAAGGATGGAAGTTCTGATCTGAGAAAGTCAGGCTGACTTCTTATTCAGATCAAAGCTGGTAGTTCCAGGTAAGAGATGGAGATCTTTCTGGAGTTTTCTATTATGAGAGTCTAGAGGTGTTTCCTTTATGAAAATTAGCTAAAGAAGTTTGACTTCTCATTTTCAAAGTCAAGCGAGCAAATTCTGAGGCATATTGTAGTTAGGAGGAGTTGTTTGCACCTATCCAACCAGTATTTCCATGCTTTTCACTATGATTTTGTTGGTGTAGGCAGCATTTACACACAGCATTTTCATCCCCAAACTTGTAAGCTTCAGAGGCAGACCTCATCCCCTCTTGCCTTTTGTGCATACATGCCCTGGCACTCGCTTTCACTGTGCAGGATCTGAAGGTGACATCAACTTTTGTGTAAAAACCCGAGGCTCAGAGTCCCTGGTTTTAGGAAGAACCTCCTGACTTCTGCATGGATTTTTAAACAAGCAACACCAAACAGCTGTACCTGGGTTTCAAAATGCTTTATACTTTACTCATTAGAAGTCATATGCGACTGCCTGCGGATGACTTCTGCTCACGAGCAATTGTGCTCCGTGCATCTGTGTTTATGATTCAGGATTCTCCTTTATTCAATCCAGTCTTGCTTTTCATTGTAGTACTACTCAGAAGTGACCTTGTTCTGCTATGGCTTTCCAGGCTTCTGTGTCTCGTGACCCTCCTGAGCAACCATCAGATGCTATCAGATGATCAGTTTCTGGTAGTTGATGGTTGGAGCCCACATTATATTAAGGTGCAATTTCATGGAGAATTTATTGGGCAAATCATGAGTCATACACTCTTAACTTTTATATATAAAAATTTCCAGCCATAGTTGTTTTCTTTTCTTTTTTCTTTTTTCTTTTTTTAATGGTGTTTAAAGTTTCTAGCTTTAAATTTAAAATGAGAACTTTGTACCCCCAAGTATGCATCTGCATCTTCTGTAGTTTTCTGAGTTTCGCCCTGGTAGTTTCAGAATATTACAAACATTAATAAATTTTACCTATATAGCAGCTTTATGATCTAAGGAAGCGTTATTATCTACCTTTATTCTGGGCAACCAAGTATTTAAATGTTGAATCATCTGCTCAAGGGTAAAAATGAAATCTGGGAAGGTCAAGGAGTTTAAAATAGTATGTGGTAATCTCAGGGAAGCTGCTTATTTTCATAACAATATATTTGCTGAAATGCATACACACGTACCCTGTAAAAATACTTCAAACTAGAGTTTTTATTGTTATTTATCTGTTTATTATAGAAAACATACTGTGTGTAGAAGGAAAAACAGAGTACTAGATTCTTTTTTATTTTTTTCTCTAATGAATGCACCATGCTTACTAAAAAAGTAGTATTTGCAAGCACGTTGTTGTGCAAACTTACATTTCATCCCTGTAGCCTTCACATGTCATACAGGATGTCAGAGACATGGATTGCTTTTGTGATTAAAACACATTTTTTCTTTTTTTAATGTATACATGGTGAGACATGTTAGCAAATGCTGCTTTAAGAGAATGCTGCAAGTGGTGTGGATCCACTAAGACCATTAGGTTAGATTCTGTTGTCTTTTTTTAATTTTTCATAGTACTGAATTATTATTCATTATATATATTTTTCTGAGCCGTATTGACTGGTAACTGAAGATTATTCATTTTCATCTAGGATGAGGAAAAATTGCTTTGAACGCATTGTAAAACCAAAGCATGCTCTTTAGCTTTAGTGGGGTAGCATCTGTACTGCATTGGAGTTACTGAAGATTTAGATGCACTGCTAGACAGTGACAGAAGCAAACCAGTAGTCCTGAAACGTTTTTGAAAGAATTAATTTGTAATACCAAGTAGACTAAGGAGATTTTCAATTTATTTGAGCAAGAAGATGAATACAGGGGGAGAAAGTTCTTTGAATCATTCTTAGCTAGGCATGACTTGGTATCTTGTAAAGACTTTCCTTCCCATATCTCACTTTTTCTGTCTTTGTAAGTCATTGAGTTTACTTAAGTACCTGAAAGGGCCTTGAGTTTATATTGTGCTTGCAAAGGAGTACATAATTGCCTTACTGCCAAAGCAGTTGTCCTATGTAATTTGCATCTGTATTGAACAGGTATTTTCTCAGACAAAGGCAAGAGATTGTTCTATTGATTCAGATTGTATATATATATTCCTTAGTAAAAGTGTGCAAGAAAGGCTGTAAGTACAGAGGAAACCACTTCTAACTTTCAGAGCTGTTATACTTTGGGGAGGAGGCCATACCTTGAATAAGAATCTCTGAAGCTGCTAGGAAGCAAACCCGGTTTCTACGAGGTAATTCAATGAACTGTTAACAATCTCCTGGAGAAAAAAAAAAAAAAAAAAAAAAAAAAAAAGATGGCTTCAGGGTTTTGTTTTTTTTTTTAACAGAGGACAACACATTAGTTTTCTAATTGATTACTGTTTGCAACACTTTTTTAGTGATAAGTTGACCCTAGCTGGACATAACCTGTAAGTAGGAAAGACAGGCGTGGCTTTTGGAATAGAAGAGTCTCTGCAGCTTCCTGTTGTCAGCTGGGGTGCTTTGAAGGTAAAATATTTATCCTGTTCTCCCCGCCACGGTTTGGTAGGAGGGGAGAGCAAAACAAAAACAGCTACAGCTTGTGACAGCGCACTAGAAGTCTTGGATTGTCTTCATATCATTTTGGGGAGAAGGTGATGAGGGAAGTGGTAGTAATATTCAAGTAACAAATCAACAATATTCTTCCACGTATGTGCAGTAAGAGTATCTGAATACATGAATGCTTGTGTGATGGCTTTTGTCTTTATATAGCACCCAGATGAATTGAAGCATTGTGTTAAGCGTCTTGTTGGAAACCAAAGGATATAAGGGGGCTTGAAAAAGAGATGTAAGAGTACAGCATTTGAGGACAATAAAGGAAATACTAGGGCTATGTAGAAAGGAATAATTAGACATGTTACTTGTCTCAAATATATAAATTTACTTGGAAAAATATCAGTCATGTCTATTGTGGCTCTTGCAAACCTTTCTTCCTCCCCTCCCTCTCTTCTTCCTCTCCATTTGCATTTTAGGGCAGAGGCGCGGAAAGGATGCTTTTCCTACATGAAAAGAAATACAAGACTATGGTGTGTTTGAGTTATGATTTCAACCTTTTACAGAATTGTATAATGTGTTTTTTGAGAAAAAAAATTGAGCTATATTTTGCCATTTAAGATAACCATATTTACTTCAGTTCTAATGCGTGCTGATGCATACAGTGGCAAAGGAGAAATAAGCAAAATAAATGTCAAACCTCCCTGTTCCTGGTTTTCTATTGTCAGTTTGTCATGGGGATAGTGATAGAACTGTTAGAAAGGATTTGAAGAATGATGAGAACTTAGTTTATCTTTACAAAATACATGTGTCATACATTTATATGTAAATGAGAAGATTATGCTGAGTGACAAAAGGAGAAAATGGTGTTGGTGTTTTCTGCTTCTAAGAGGTATTTGATGATTTATCACATTTACTGCATTATATTGTTTCAGCTAATACCATACCTACATTAAAAGGTATAAAGTCTTTTCAAATTTCTTTACAATGCTTGTGGTCAGCCTTGCATGAAAAGGCCATTTGTTCTTTCCGTATTAGAGCTTGTGCTTTCATGTAGTGTGAGAATTTCCTATTACTGTAAATTAATTTCACTTCATTAAGTGGCTTGGTCACAGGCAAAGGAATAATAGCAGTCAGACATAGGAAGTTACTAGTTTGAGTAATGGTAAATTGGCACCCATCCACTTCTTCTTTGGTATTGGGAAGAAGCTGCCTGCTGTCTGAGCCATTTCATCAATCAGAAAAACCTATGAATATGAACTTTTAAATTAGACAAGATAAAATTATTTCCAACACAAACAGTATTTTACAGTGTGGAACAAGGAATTCTAGCCCCTGTGGGAGAGATTGCAATGATGGTGAAGATTCAGCTTTCTGTGTTATGTTGCTGTTACTTCACGTCACTTGTGATCATTCAAAGTCATTATTCAGCAGAGGTGCATTGTGCATACAGAGCTCAGTTATGAAGAGGAGACCCCAAAGCATGGAGAGTTTGTTTTTTAGATATTAATGTGTCATCTTGTTGTGGTTTATATCTGGCAGGCAGTTAAGGACCACACAGCCGCTCACTTGCTCTCCCTGCATGGGGTGTGGGAGTGAATTGGAAAGACAAAAGTGCAAGACATATGAGATAAAAAGTGTTTTTTAGATAAAACAAAAACTGCATGTGCAAGCAAAGCAATACAGAGAATTCATTTGCTACTTTCCATCAGCAGACAAATGTTCGGTCCCTTCCAGGAAAGCAGGGCTTATCACGTGTAACAGTTTCTCAGGAAGACAAATGCAGTCACTCCAAACTTCCCCTCACTTCCTCTCTTTTTAGCTCAGCTTTTATCAGTGTGCATAATGCTCTAATGGTACGGGACATCCCTTTGGTTGAGATGAGGTCAGCTGTCCTGGCTGTGTCCCCTCCCAGCCTCTTATGTACCCCAGCTTCTCATTAGCAGGGCAGCACAAGGAGCAGAATAGTCCCTGGTTCTTTGTAAGCACTGCTGAGCAACAACTAAAACAATCATCAAAAATCCAAAATGCAACTTCATTCAAGCCTCTGTGAAGAAAATTAACCCAGCCAAAAACATAACACCTCATTTAAATTATGATTTTTTCTGCCAAGATACTCATTAAAGCTGTTGCAGTATTTTTCTTGTGGAGGAAAAAAAAATGATCTAATGGAAATCTTTTAATGAAAACTGATAACTGCTATCTATTTCTAACTAGTCTTTCTTCTAGGCCTGGCCTAGCACTTATTGCAAACAAAAGAAAAAAGACTAATTTCAGTAGATTTCTGATCAAAGCACTGATGTCTAAAGGAGGTCATTTATTCAGGATCCATCTCCCCTTATACTGAGTAGAACTAATGAAGTAGCATAAAAGGCTCTCCAAAACATCCTCAGTTCAAGTTTTGGAGAAGGCTGGAAAAGTCCCCTTTGAGGAGCAGGTTAGTTACTAAGTAATAGAGGCTGCACAGAAAGCATTGCAGCTGTGGAGAACGGCACACAAACCAATCGGGCTCCCAGAGCTTGGGGAATTGTGGTGGATTGTCCTCCAGTGTTTGTTCTGAAGCATTACATACGGCATAACAGTGCCATGGAGAGGCATTTCCCAGTGCTCTCTTAGCTCTCCCCACTGCTACTGCTCTCTTCAGAAAAGAGTAAATTTCAATTATTGCTCTTTTGCACCGAAGAGGGCTCCTAATGTTGACTCTGCTTCCTCAGCTCAGAGGTGTATGTGGCACAGAGAATTTCAGAGTCAAAGACCTGCCTGGGACAGAGAAGGACGTTATTTCTATAATGGAAGCTTCCCGAAGCACTTTCCTGCAATTCACTGTCAGTTCTATTAGAGGATGCAAGTTCTGATGAAGCTAACAGGGCTTGCTTTTCTCTGAAAATACTGTGTGGTATTGACCCTGCACCTTTGATACATCAACATGGGTGGTGTGTTGATTCTTTGTTCCTAATTTCTCCCTGTACCCAAGCTTGTCATGACATTACTCAAGGAGAAAAGCTTGTTCAGATTGATTAGGAATAGTTTATCATTTTTTTTTCCATCTTATTCCTACTATATATGATATGTATCATGTAACTTAGGGTGACATAATTACTTAGATAAATGATAATTTGGCAAACATTAACATATGTAAATTCGAATGGATGATTTTAATGAGACCAATTAGTCATACATTTTAAATCCTATTTGCATTAAAAATGTGGTTATTAAAATTTGAACCCAGTTTTGAGTTGTGGTCACTGTACTTTAAACATCAAAGTTTCTTTGATTTTTGTATCAGATGGATGTTTGTAACTTTTTTTTTTTTCCCAAGTCCCTCATTTTCTCTGGTAGTAGTTCAAATAGTGATAAAAACAAGACATCTCAGTTTATTTCAGTTATTACCACAATTATTCACCTGAGACAGGTTTTGAGACTTCCATGGCAATGGGATGGGACGGAATAGCAAAGTTTAGGAGTATTTTACAGCAGCAGACTCCCAAGCTGCTCAGGCATGTAACTCAAGAGCAGGACTTAAGCAATTAATCATCAGGTATTAAATAAGTGTTCAACTTGAGTAAATTATGCTTACTAGTCAGAGAATGATTCAAGTCTTTGTGAAGCCTGACAAAATTGTAGATATTCTAGCTCATTTTAAGTTAGATGAATAAAACTACTTAAAATCCAGCAAAGAATCATAGGATAGCTTAGGTTGGGGGGAGGACCTTAAAGATCATCCAGTTCCAATCCTTGTCATTATCATGGTTACTGCTCACCACATCAGGCTGCCCAGCGCCCCATTCAACCTGGCCTTGAATGCCACCAGAGATGGGGCATCCATAACCTGTTCAACTGTCTCACCACCCTCTTAGTTAAGAATTTCCTTCTAACATCTAACCTAAATTCCTCCTCCTTTGATTTAAAGCTGTTTCCCCTTGTTCCATCGGTTCCATCCTGGGATTACATTTGTTAGTCCCTTTTAATCCATCATGGATTTAAGTCGTGAAATTCGAAATGAGAGCTATGTTGAAAAGCCAGATAGTTGTTTTGGTTGTTTTTGTTATTTTGTTTTTTGAGCAGTGATAATTTTTCTGATGGTTTTTTGGCACTTGGCATGGATGGCAGCTGTACCTTGTGTTGGAGGTTATTTGGAGGGTATGTGTGTACGTATGCATAGTTTTATACACAAATAAAACTATGTATCTGCAGTTATGCTCAATGAGAATTGAGGATTACAAAGGCTGTTCATCCCTGTTTATTGATGCTAAGAAAAAGTATCTTCCCTTTTGTAATTAGATGGGCAGAAGGGGTAGAAAGTCATTTTACAAGCTGATTGTCTTGGCTTTCGGAAGCTAGTTAGAACTTTATTGCTTGTTCATTTCTCACAGCACAGTTTCAGGTGGCAAGAGGTTACAGTCCTTGAGAACATGTAGGGTGAGAGTTGTTGGCTCCATCCCCAGCATAGAGGCAGAGCTCTCTGAGCAAGAAAGTTTGAGTATATCAAGAAAAGTGGTTGGAGTAACCAGAACTGATGAAAAAAGCTTGTGTTTGAAATTAAAGTCTTTTGAAATTAAAGTCTTTTTTTAATATACCTTATTAAGCTAACACAGAAAATAAGCAAACACACAATTGCCGATTTCTGTCTTTCCTTCCAAAAAGAGCAGGAAAATCTGATGCAGGTTTTTGTGCGGCTGCTGTAGACTCTTCAATCTGTGTGGGAAGACAGTAGGAAAAATGTGTTACGTGGTATATGGAGAGAGGAAAAAGTTTATGTTTGTAGAGTTTATCTAGAGATAAGGGCAAACAGTTCTATCTGTCTCTTTGCTTGCAATGGAGGAAATAGCTTGTGAGGATTTCAGAATGAAGACTGGTTATATACATGTAATTAATTTGGGAAATAAATCTTTCTCAGAAACACACAGCATGGAGTAGGTAAGGGAAGGCAAAATAATAGCATAGGTAGAGTGCTGCAGTCTTTTCACTTGACTGAGAGCTTTTGTTTCAGCTGTACAACACTGATAGCTGAGTAATGTCTTGCGATCGTTGAAGGGGGCAGGAAGAAGTCAGCTGACAGTCAGCCAAGACACAGATATTAGAGAGAAGAACTGAATAGACTTAATGAAAAGAAACAGAGAACAATCGGAGGTTAGGGAAGGTGATGTTTGAGCACGGAATGTAGACTGCTGTGAGAGGCAATTTGCACAGAGCTCACTCATGTGGTATCTCATTTGACACAGTTAACTGAAGTGGTGAAATGTGCTTTCGAAGGCAAGGCAATAGCAAATCTAGCGGGGAAATGGCTTCTTGCCACTTGTCCCAGAAGCACTGCCTTGGGTGGGAAACACATTGTTCTCCCTGATGCAGACCAATGATTACAGAAAAATGTGCATATTTAAACCTCTTCAAAATTGCTTTCTTCCTCTGTCCTCTTATTCCTAAAGCCATAGAAGGGAGCGATTACATGAAACGCCAGCAGAAGAGAATCAAATTGTATGGCCTAATGATTTATTTTGTTTTCCAAGGAAACATCTAACTGACCCCAGCCCTGCAGGCTGCAGCTGTTGCTGTACGTACTTGTGTTTGTTGTATGTGTGAAAACGTTTATAATGTTTTATTTCGTGTTATTTATGCTCAATTTTGCAGTAGTTTTGTGTATTTATTTATTGCACAGTTTGATACCTGTTAGTGTCCTTGTGTGTGTATATATATATGCACACACACACAACATGGAGGTGGTTGTTACTGTGCATCAAACTTGAGGAAAATTTGTCCTAGAAGTTTCTGAAAAATCCAGAAGTCACTTTTTTTCAGAGTCTCTGTCCATTATGGTATCAACACAACTCTGTGTAAAATAACCTTTCTGCTTGGAAATGTCTCCGGCCTTTCTGTAGGCCGTTACTGCCTCCCTCATGGGTGAGAGCGTGGCGGCCTCTTTCTTCCCCCACAGCTTCCTTTTCTGGCTTGTGTGCCCCTCCCTAAGCACCCGTTGGTGTAGATGTCTGTGGGAGAACGCCCACACGAGTGCAGGCACATATGCATGCAGACATGTCTGTCTGCTAAGAGAGGGACAGGGTAGTTCTGGATTGCGGCCAGACTGTTTGGCTGTCAGCTTCAGATTCATGGAGGAAAAATCCTTCTGCTGTCTTCTGGCATTCAGCTGAAAACAATCAAACCCCAGGCTTATTAGGAGCTGCAGGCATGAGACAATAGGATATAATTTGCAAGTGCAAACTCGTAGTGATATTCTTGTAAGTAAAGGTTTTGTTTTCAGTTTGATTGAGGTAATAGAGATGGCATGAAAGGCAGATTTATGGGACAGCCAAGTGTACATATCTTCACAGTACTCATAAAGTGGTGATATTATATAGGGTGATTTTAAAAGTGCATCTGTGGTGAAGACTTGAAGATTATTAACAGAATGTCTCCAAATGTGCATTGTCTTTTCCCTCCTCTGGAGCAGAAAACAGCAGGTTCAGCACATGCTTTGCTGTGACGATCCCTTCTGATGATACTGAAGGCAAAAAAAAAAAAAAAAAAAAAAAAAAAGAATCCACGTTTTTGAAATCAGTGCTGAAGACCATGAAAAAGAATGTGTTCTGTCTTGTGTTGTGTGAGATACTTAACGGGCATTTGATCTGTGTGCTGTAATTTCCAACCTGAAAAAGGATGTAATAGTACTACAGTATTATTTTTTTTTTTCTTGTCCATTCTTGTGAAAACTCACCCTATGCCATCCTGGAATTCACCAGTTTGGAACTTGTGCTAACCTCATTTGAAAGCTACACGTGTTACTTTGGGTCTTTTTTTGTTTTACTTTGTGGGTTTTTTTCTTCCCAGAATTCTGATCGTCAAGGCTGAGATTTCTTTGCTTATATTTAACATGTATTTGTTTCTAATAGATATTTTCTGTAAGGACCTGTTAAATTAGTTACTTTACTGAGTCATTTGCACTGTTTCTTAATATAAGCTTCTAAATCCATCAGTGCTGGAAGATTTGAAGCAGTGTTCCTAAAACAGAAGGTTCTGGGGGATGAAATCTTGTCCCCATTGACTTGAATGGAGCTAGTATTGATCCTATATTACATTATTACTTCATGAACCATATGGTTTATAAGAAATATCTTCTTTTTTGTAAGCCAAGTTCTCCATAGCTGAAGTAATCAGTCTTTTTTCAGACCTAAATTCAGAAAATAGCAGCAGTCAAGCTTTAGTAAATAATAAATATTATGGCAGACAGTTATCAGAATGGTAAAGGATTGCTGTTTTTTGTGCTTACTGCTATATAAAATGAGAACACCTTAATCTTTTAAAAACAATTTGGATTTGGAAAAACAAATTGCATTGAAGCTGACAAGTTCCAAGCTTTTCAAGTCCCAGGAATTTGGATATATTAAGTGATATATTAAGTGATTAAGTGATATATTAAGTCTCGGATGTGTGAGTTCCTAATAGAATCGCAAACTCAAAATTAACTCTTCCAGCTCTACTGTAGCCTCTAATGCATAAAGTGTGTATTTTGTGCCTGTATCAGAAAACCTGGAACAACCAACCTGCTGGTTGGTTTCTGCATTGCCTCAGAGTTTTAAGATGAGGAATGTACTCCTGGCTTACTTGCTCCCATTCCCTGAGAACAGAGGCCACAGTAATATATATATATATATAAGTATTATATATATTATAATATATATTATTGCATTATATTTATTATTATTATTATTATATATTACTGTGTGTATATAATGGAATATATATATACATACATACAAATATATATATACATATTCCATAATTGCTTTTATAGACTGATTATGCCCTCCTAAAATTGAGCTGGCTATATTTTGATCTGCTACTATTGTTCTTGAAGTGAATTCAGAACCTCACCATAATACTGAAAAATCTTTCTCAGTCCAAACATATCTGATCCTATTTGTATCCATTCTTTTTTCCAGCATACCCAAGTGAATTTAGCAATTGTGATGGTGTTTTTCCTCCCGAGGTACTTAAAATACTACTTGAAATATAGCTGGCTTCTGTTACTGTTCTGCTCTTAAGTAAACTATCCAAACTTAAGCTCAACTTCCATGCCACTAGTTACTGCAGGAACCTCCCTGGTGTTATTAATACTTTCTTGCTCTACTGACACTTCAGCTGATACATCCTAGGGTCAAACTGTTCATGGGAGCACAACTTGGTAGAGCGGAGAATAAACCTGTAATAAGCCTCTTGTGTATTCCCAACTGGTGATATCTCAAGTAATAGCAATGTTGTGGGGTTTTCTGCCATTCTCTGAGTGCGTGACCTTATTTTTCACACTATTTCACTGTAATTATATTATCTGGATTGAGAAGTCATCATCTTTTTAAACATTCTCTAAGTACCACTGCGTTTATCATACTTTTTATTTTTCTCAGGAAACTGGGACCATTTCGTTCAACAGTATTTTTCAGAATCACTGCTCATCTATCAAACAAACATTTAAAGCTCTCGGGTTTAAAAGAAGTAACTGCTGAGAAAATGGGCTAATGTAAAGTTTAAAATTTGAGCATAGCTGAGGAAATTTGGAATTACTTCAAGGTCCTCCATTACGAAGCTAGCAATCTGGGCTGTTCTTAACCTCATGATCACAATATCTAACAGAAACACTATAATGTACTTTATTTTTTTGTAATGCATCAGGTGCTTTCATTAGCTTTCTTACTTGTATGTGTGGGATAATGGAAATCAGTGTTTAAGGATGCTATTTCACAAGTAAAATATGCTCTGATTTAAAAAAAAAAAAAAAAAAGTTTCACTTTTTTTTTCCCCTCCGGATTTGTACATCATAATTTAAACACAAATCTGTGTTTCGTTTAGATTTTACCTCAGGAACAATGAGGAGAAAATTACAGTTGTTAGAATGCTAAAAGTGATTTGTTTTCAGTAACAGAATCAAGGAATAATCTGTTATGAATGCTCTTTTCCCTGGAGTTGGAAGATAAGCTGTTGCTCCAGACAGTGTAGAGAAGTTTATTCTCAGAAACTCGTTTGTTTATAACTTTGCAGACACTAGGCAAGCTTCTGTTAGACAAAGTGGAAATTGCTTCAAAGGGTGGAATATGTATTCTTAATTTACTTTTCTGTACTCTCTTGAATAACTGTAAGCATTCAGGAAAAGTAAATATGTTTTTTTAGTCAAATCTGTTCAAGTCACACTATTGTGTATGTATATATATGTGTGTGTGTGTATACATGTTACTGTATATAACATTCTTGCTGTCAAAGATTTGCCAGCTGATAAAGACTGGCAGCAATGAAGTGGCAACCACATGGGCTCAAATGCATCTCTACAAGATTTGAGAAAGTGTGAATGCAAAACATCAAGCATTATGACTTAAATAGGTGTACAAACATTCACCATTTGGAAGAAAAATCTGTAAATGAAGCTGAACTAATCAATGTCTACCTCTCAGCGGTGTGTGCTATGTAGACAGAGCTGAAGGACTGTTGTTTTTGCTTACCTGTTTGCAAAGCCTCACATTTGCATTAAGGGTGGTGTAAAGGGAGAGTTAGCTCTTCCATTATTTCTCACCAAGGGTTTCTTTCCTCCCATTGCAGAGAGTGAGTTATCAGTTGACCACTATGTAGAAGCCTCATGCAGTATAAAGAAAGACAAATAATTCTTTCTTGCTGGCAGACCTGATCAGTAACTCTTCTCCTGTTAAAGGTGATCTTTCTCTTCTTTAGTGCTCGCACAGCCTGTGGCACTGTTTGTGCATGTGAAACGCGCTATAACTGACAAGAAGGTCTTCACATCTGTAAGGATTTTACTTGATTTATGTATTTATTTTGCAATTAAAATAGCAGCGCTGCAGGCAGAAAAGGACTGGTTTGAAAGTGATTATGTTTGAGGCTGAGGCAAGACTCTCGTTGTCATCTTTTCTTTAAAACCAGGCAGTATTTTTAAGTAATTTAAAGAGAAGTGATGTTCTATATCTGAGCAGCTAAATAAAGTGGGTAATGGACAAGGTTCCCTTTGATGTGGATGTAGTTTTCCAAGTTTATGGAATTTACAATGAGTGTAACCTCTGTAAAATACCTGCCTTGAATTATGATTGGTGATGTTATGAAAGAGGCTATAAACCATCATTAAAACTCTAAATTCATGAGAATCAAAGAGATCTCCTGACCCTGTAGTTGATTCCTCAAGTTTAGAGCTTCTGCCAGGATGCACTATCTTGGGAGCTTTAGCTACCATGCTGCCACAAGATTAAGTATACTTTTAAAAGAGGAAATTAAGAATGTAAACTTTGCCACTGTTTTCTTTTGTGTGTATGTTAGAAAGCTAAGAAGTTTGCATCTCTTTAATTATATAGTTACCATCTGCTGTTTAAATCTACAAAAAAATCATGTTCTTCGCATCATATGTGTGCAAACTGAAGTTTGGAGCTTAAGGTATGCTGAGTAGAGCAATGAGTATGCTGAGTATGAGAGTGGTGGTATACATTGAAGTGTATTAGCACTGGCTGTGGAATGGATGCTTGTTTTTAAAATAGAGAGCAATCACCTATGCTGATACTTCATTTGCAAAGGATCTGTGCCTGATGAACCATTTTCTCGCTTATTCAGTTGAAAATGAAGTCTAGTCAACTCCATGTAGGTGTCCCAAACAAGAAGAAAAAACACTGAAGTGTTTTAGATGATTTCTTCTGTTCATGGGGGATAGCAAACAGAAAAAACTGGAGTGCTGATGAGTTTAATTTGTTCTTTGTAGTTTGACCTTCTCAGGAATAGTTTTGTTAACAAAACATTAAAAAAATGTCTCTAGAAAAGTTAGGCTTTTTAAAATAGAAGATAGATGTAACAAATCTGTTGTCTTCAAAAAGAAATTCAGTGTCTGAGAAAAATTAAGTCTTTTTTTAAAAGATTCCAGAGCATCTTCAAAGTCAGCTAGCGTGAGACTGGTAAAATTTTAAGTACAAGATTTTGGAGAGGTTGTATTCTGTAGTTAACATTAGATTTATGTCTTTACAGAAATATTGCTTCCTGACAGCTCTGCAATTATCCAGTGTCACCACTGTGCCAAACAGTTAAATGGTCAATGGTTAACAAGTTTATAAATAGTATTTGATGCTTGAGCTTTGAAAAGTAAATTCTTACTGAATGCTACTGGAAGAACTCCATATACAGTATTTTCCTTCCATGTACGATTCAGCATAAAATGCCATAAATGAAATGAAAGAGAGATGAAATATAAGCATTACCTATAAAAAGTGAATAAGATTAAGCAGAAACCCAAGGTATTAGATTTAAGTGATTAAAATAATAGCAATGTCATCTTTATTACAGTAGTTAACAAGGAACACAGCCATGTAAGCAGGAGATGTTGCTGTGCATAGTTTCTTCTCTCTTCCTTGTCCTTTTCCCTTTTCTTCATTGTTTCTCTTGATTAAAATTAAACTTCTGGGTAGCTTTCTTCAGTATATGCATATATATACTGAGTGTATATATATATTTTACCACCTATGATATATGTAGCAGGAAACTAGTGCAATTTTCAGTTACATTATTATTATTATTCTGTTTAGGCTGTTATCAAGTCATAGTGTACAGAATGTCATGTACATCCTCTAATCAGCATTCATATACTGTAGGAGTGTGTACTAAAAGCAGGGGAAGGTCTGGATCAAGTTTACTCCTGTTTGCATGACATGTCTTATTAGGAACTGGAAATGGTTCTCTCAGTTGTTGGAGTGCAGACCAAGGATGAAATAATATATGCAGTCGGTGATCAAGAGACATGGATGTTAAAACACCATTATGCTTGTGGCTCTTGAATCCTTTCTGCGTAGCTAATATGATCTAGATCTCTGAATTGATGGCTCCTGTTGTATTACATGGCAAATAGCTGTACCTTTGATGGAGGTGGTGATCACTGGAAGATACATACTCAGCTTGCTAGGTGTTTTTTATCAGTGTGGGTGTGCACATTTCTAGGAAGATGTTCAGTAAAGGAAGATGTTCAGTAAAGGAAGAGTATTGAACTTTTGACAAAACTTTTCAATGGAAGGACAAACTCTTCATGAAGAATTTCAGTCAGAAAGGGTCAGGCTCAGTGAATTTCCTTATTTGAAAAAAATATGTCATGGAGCCTTTTTAAATTACCATTTAACATTTAGAGAAGGAAGAATTTCATATTTGTTTGAAATGACATTTAAAAAATTTAATTAACCTGTATTAAAAAGGAAAATGTAAACATACGTTCCTAATACAGCTTATTGAAAGTGAGATCTTTTCTTTTCAAAATTCAGAGTCCAGATTGTCTCACTGTCATGCTTTTGAGTTTGGATGTAATATTATAGCCTGGAAAGCTTACTAATGGCAGTTACTACAATTCAGCTTTAAAGACTATTGATTTGGGGTATTCTTCACAACATTATAAATATTGTAAGTAGATTAAACTTGTCTGACGTTTTTCTTCACATTAAAAAAAAAAAAAGACTTTATTATGGCTATTAATGTTTACTTTATTTATTTTTAATTTATTAAGCTTGATAGGAGTTGTGTTGCTCTGGAAACACTGAGCAAAGAGATACTTAAAATGAAAAGCAAAGAAAGTTTGTAATGAATTGCAGGAATCTCAGTTACTCTGATCTTGTTCATCTGTGAAGCCTTATTCCCAATGCAAACGAGTCCTGAACATGAACAACTGTTTTATTTGATAGAATTTCTAAATATAAATTGAGTATCTAAGGGATATAGACTGAGCCCACCTGCTCTGCCATAATGGACTTTCCCGTATCTTCTGTCATGACTTATTTATATCCAGGGCATATACATAGCTTCTTAGGTAAAAACTTTGCACTTTGATAGTATGAAATTAATTACTGACAGGTGTATTCCATTACCAACTTGGTCGTGTCTTCTTTGGAATATAAACCAATTATCTGATTCCTAGGTTTTTGGTTTTGTTTTTTTTTCCTGGACATCTAAACCAAGAAGAAACACATTTTTTTGAAATGTAAGTCTGTCTCCTGCTAACAAAAGCTAGACTTGTCTCAGAATTACAGAGTAGATTTCAAAATGGTCCTGAAAAACTTGCCTTATTTTCCTTTTCTTTTTGTGAGAGGAATAGTAGTAATGAAAGACTGCACTTAAATCTTTCCTCCAAGGATGTGAAGAGAAAACATAAAAGCCGCTTTTGGAAGTGGGTCGCTGACTTTAGCCTTGCTTGGGACAATAGGAACTGGAAACAGTTTTCTTTTGAAACCTATTCAGTGACAAATGTAAAATGAGCAGGTAATAAATTGTAAGGGTGGTGAATGATATCTTTTAAAACATTTGCAAAGAGCTGAGATTTAGACGTGATTACTTCCATGAGCCTTTCTTTACTTATTGTTTCATTATGAATAATAAATGCATTAACAACAAAGAAAAGTTTATCAGTCATTGTCCTACTGGCCACTTTAGAAATATGAAAAAGGAAAAAATGACAAAGGCCCTCAGATGAGCCAATACTTTGTGATATTTGCCAATGATGAAGCTTTCTCTTTTTTTTTTCTCCACATATTCCATATTAACAAAGCTTACCCTGGGTATTTCTTAGTCTCTTCACTCACAGTTCTCATCCCAGAAAAGGACTTGGGTCCCCAGCTGTGACTCTTTCTGCAGGTCTCCAGTTTCTCCCTGGCTGTAAGTATCCCAGGGGCTGCCCATTGGCAGTCTGTCCAACTGGCAGGGGTCTGCAGGGGGGCTGCAAGCTGGAAAGCAGCTGTACAGTAGGAGTTTGTGGAGGAACCTAATTGCTGGTGGTGGGCATCACAGGACTGAATGTCAACACCTAATAGGCTTTGATGCTAGTCTCAGTTGGTTCTCCATGAAGAGAGTTAAGAGTTGAATACACAACTGTACATGGTGGAACCATTCCATAAGGGTCTGGAGGCAAAAACCTATGAGGCGTGACTGAGGTCCCTTGACTTATTCAGCCTAGAGAGGAGTAGAATGATGGGACAACTCATTGTGCCCTACTCATGAGGGGGAGTGGAAGGTCAGGTGCTGATCTCCTTTCTCTGATGACCAGTGATAGTGCTTGAGGGAATGACATGGAACTGCAACAGGGGAGGTTCAGGTTGGATATTGGGAAGAATGTGATCTGCTGCCAGAACAGACTCCCCAGGACAGTGGTCACGGCACCAAGCTTGCCAGAATTCAAGAAGATTCTGGGCAGTGTTTTCAGTCATATGGTCTGACTTTTTGGGTGGTGCTTGTTTGGAGCCAGTAGTTGGATTCAGTGATTTGTATGGTACCCTTCCAACTTGAGATATTCTATTAG
Organism: Phasianus colchicus; assembly: GCF_987193195.1. Taxonomy (NCBI): domain Eukaryota; kingdom Metazoa; phylum Chordata; class Aves; order Galliformes; family Phasianidae; genus Phasianus; species Phasianus colchicus. The sequence continues at coordinate 7,003,460 of NC_143443.1, forward strand.
TCTATTTCCTGTTCTATCTGTCAGTGCTCCTAAGCTAGACTCTCCATGTTGCAGGTTTATCTGCACTCTACTTCGAGCTGTAATCAGTCTTAAAACTCTGCTTTTGTTTTCTTTTAGTGTCTCTTAGGATACTTTTCAAATGATTTTACAACTGTGAACTTACCACTTCTCACTTGATTTTTTTTTTTTAATTTTTTTTCCCTTGGAAAGCTGTGATGCTCTTTATCCCCACCGTTACAGTGAAAAAATGAACAATATCCTTTCCTGTTTTGATATCCTTCCTGGCAAAACACACACTGCTTCTTTTCTGTCACAAATTTCAGAGTGGCAGCCTTTCCTTCTGGAACTGTAGAAACAACAGGACTATTTGTGTTTGCCATCTTCAGCTGTCACTGAAACATGATTTTCCCTTCTCCATTTGGACACTCATCTGCTTTTCACTGTCTAGGTTGTGTCTGGACACTCATCTCCATGCTCCCTTCTACCAAACCAGCTTTTTACTCTTAATGCTAAGGAGCTGACCCTGGCAAAGCAGCCAGATACTTCCTGTCACTATCTGCTTGGGAATGTTCTTGATTTCAGATTTTTGGAAAAGGTCAGGAATGAATTGCATCTGGTTCGGTTGTTTTGTTTTCTGCAGAATGGCTTTCTTTCTGAACATTGTTGTATTTGTTACAAACCTTTCTCACTTCTCTCTTCAATTCTGCAACTAATGAACAGAGTTGCTTCCTTTACAAAGCAATGTAAATATTTGTTCTCCATGAATATTTTGAATAAAACAGATGGATTTTTAGCAATGTATTGTTTCAATTTATACATTTAAAAATAAACCAAACAGTCTACATGAAAATCTGTGATCATTTTTATCAACAATATATTTTTTACATTGTTTATAATTTCTCAGCAGAGAGCACTAGCAATAGAAGGGAAAGAAGGAGAAACAGAAGATCGAAAGACAAACATTGAGATTTCAGATCCTGTTTTAAGAGTCTTCTACATTCACTGCTCTCTTTCCCCTCTTCCCAGTCTGGCAGAGTTCTGCTCATATCTTTTATATGTTGTTGCGAATAGTGTTTCATCAGCTGAGATTTAAATCTTTGAGTTTGGGTTCTGTATTTTAACATTTGGTTGTTGAAATGTGGCCGGGGAGGAAGAAAGATGTGTAGTCTCTCAACACCTCTTTTTTCCAAATTTGTGGAAGCTACTTGCAGGTCTAAGATTAAAGAAATGTAGATGCACTTTAATTTCCAGGGTACTGTTTATCTCATAAGCAGATTAGAAATCTCTCATTTATTCTCAGACTCTCTATACATAGACAGTATGTAAAGAAATAGCTGTTTTTGTACATATATTAGTATGTTTGTCACCGAAGAACCCATATTTTAGCAATTAATCCTGCTACAATCTATTTCAGAGGTTTTCCTCAGCTGCAGCAATGAGAGATTCCTACCCTGCTTTCTTTAATGAAGGATGCATTTATGAAATAGGCTGTAATAGGTTTTTCAGGATGTTTTGTAGAGAATTCTAAGTGATTTGAGCCAAAAGCTTAAGCAAATGACAAGATGTTGAACAGCTTGAATATTGAAATTCTAATTAAAAATGAATGACCGCAATCTCCCAAGTATAGATACTTTTTCCTTTCTAATGAACAAGAAACAACATATATTACGAACTTATATAATATTTATTTATTTGGAGAATTCTGAAGGAATTTGCTTATGATATCATAGGTGTCTAAGACCTTGGTCTTCACACTCTTTAATTTCTGTGGGCCTCTGGCAGTGAACACACCTCCAATGCTATTAGCACAGTGCTATTCGAAGGCTGAAATCTTCATGATCTCTTTCAGCCGTTCCTTTTAGGATATGGAGGGGTTCTTTAGGGTGACTGTAAATGTGGCTCAAAATTTGAAACTTAGGTTTTTTCCTCCTCTCAGTGTGTCTGGTTTTAGAGTACTGCTTCGTGGGATACAGCGCAGCTCTAAACAGAAGATATTTATAGACTTTTAAACTTGCCTACCTCTAGTTACATTTCTAAATGCAGTTATGTTTCTAAATGTTTCAGGCTTCTAGAGTGAAGAGCCATTGACTTTTGCACAGGGTGCTGAATGGACTAGCACTCTTTTGGCTAAAGATAAACTCTGAGCATCCTAAATTTAGTCAATCTCTTTTAAAAACCTTGGCCCAGATATGTGAACCCAGAAGAATGAGTTAGAATAATTCATTTGAAATTCCCTGGCTATTTCAGCACCCCCGACTTAGTATTTATTCATACAAATCGCTCACTGTTGCAGATAACTCGCAAAACGTAGCCAGTGCAATAACTCTGTACCTGAGCATTATTTAGTTCTGCTTTCCTAATGTTGGCAGCTCTTTGTTTTTCCTCTGTACGTTACTATATGGGCTATTTTAGCTTTGTCTGAAGAACATATTAGAGGGAAGAATGGGGAGACAATCTACGAGTTTTGTTAGGATTAGCTTTCATAGCAGCTACAATTCTTCAGTTAAGGGGTCCGTTTAATTTTCTTGCCGATTTAAAAGAAATGCTAAGTAGGCAATTAAACAAAGGAGACAATTTTTTCACTGCGTACTGAGAGGATTATCTTGTCTCTAGCAGTTCTCATTCTCCATTATGCTGTTTATGAGGCTGATGAGAAATAATGTGTCCTGTCTGTGATGATTTTTCTCCTTTGACTTCTTTTTGATTTTTTTCTTTAAGAATTTTTGTCTTTTTAAAGGAGTTCTTCACCTTCTGGACGTGAGAAATAGATTGAGATCTGTTTATTGGCCAATGTTTTTTCTCTTGTTTAAGTAGACTGGATAACAAGTATTGTTTTAAAACACTGTTACTTAAGTAAGTAATTTACATGTATTTTTTTAACACAGTATTAATGAAGAGCGATGTTAAAAATGTTGATGTTGGCTTAGCCAGCTTTTGTTTTGTTTTCTTGCTAGGATCAGGTATTCCCTTTGTCTATACTAAAGACAGATATCTTGTCATTGCACTTCAGCCTTGTAAATCATGGGGGTTTATGTTCAGCCAGTCATCTGGAGTCAGTGTCATAAGAGAAGGTGATTCATCCCATCTGATGCAAAATATCTGAGTGTCTTATTATGCAAATGTGTTTGGAGAGAAAGGTTGTTGATGCTGTTCCTTTCCAGCCCAGCCACAGTATATAGAGCCTATCAGTGCAGTTGTTTTTGAGGCCACAAAGAGTGATCATGGTGCTGAAATTATCCAGGTTAAAAAGCAGTAACTTAAAAGGATTTTGTTCATTTGTGTTTGTCTTTTTTAACTAGGTACGTTACAATGATTCATAGGGCAATTTATAACGTGGTGTAAGAATATCTGCCCAATAAAATGGATAGTATTGACATAGAAGAAGAAATGCAGTGACATAAAAAACTGATTTTGTGTAATGAACTGCCTCCTGAAATACAAGTGTGTGCTGGGACAGTCTCATTTTATTAGGTGACCTGAATCCACAATAGTTGTTTAACTGTGTGTTAAGCAGGACATTAGCAATATCATAATTACTGTGGTGTACACCTCTTGATCCTTGATATAGTTTTATGACACTACAGAATAACTTATCTCTGTTAAACATAGGGGGAAACTGGGAACTTCCACGTATATTACCAGATCTTTCCGCCAAGATTCTCATTACTAGTAGTGGCTATTGTGCTGGTGGTCTTTTCCAGTTTTACCTTCCTAGTGAACCGTGAGGGCTGTCTGTTGGCTGATAAATATGCTGTCTGATTAGATGAACTGTTTTTCTTTATAATATGAAATCATTATCCAAGTCCATACCAGGAAACTGGAAAAAGTGTCCATGCAAATCATAACTTTCTCTTGGGTCTTGCTTAAATGTGAAGAGAGGATGACTCATACGAGTGTCTCTTGAGTGTCTCAGAGCGGTGTTTTTAATTAAATAGGTTAACTAAAGTTAAACAAACAGAGTTGTAATAAGGCAGAAGTAATATATTTGGGAGGCATGCTTAGAAGAAAACCAGCCTACTAGGATTCATTATGTATATATCCCTCTGAAAGTAATGCCTCCTTTTTCTCTCCATGAGAAGCAGCAATAGCTACAACAGCTACAAAGAGCACAATAGCACTTTTTGGTAGATCAAATTCTCAGCTACAATGCAGTCTTTTTCAACACAGTCACAACCTTTAGCTATGTGTTTTTCCAGTGATGAGCAAGAGCCTGCATGCTTGCAGAAATCTGCACCAGTGGAGGTGAGCCACTGTTGCTTCTGTTGAAATGCACCACCCACCACCTCTCTCTTGCTTACATCCATAAATGGTTTGCTTGGTCTCCATAAATGTTCAGCAAACATCAATGAATGTCAGTAGATGTCACTTTTCCGCATAGAGAAATTCAGTGACATTCCTTTAATTCATACACCCTTCCATGTCAAAAGCCGTTCTTTCAGATTGCCCTTCTGCTGTCATCTGTCACATGGCATCAAGTTTCAATCTCTACTGCCATACCACCATGACTGACTCTGATGTCATGGGCCAAAGGAATAAAATAGGAGGCATTACTTTCAAAACAGCTCTCTAAAATACATGCATACCACATATGTTCTGAGTGCAGTTGTTCATTACAGGATCCCTTATCATACTGATATACCACCATGATGCAGTATGCCTTCGTGCTACATTTATAGATTATCTTAATGGTACATGGGACTTTGGTTTGGGTGCAGTAGTCAGAGAAATGTGACTGCAACTCATAAAGTACCTCTCAATCAAGTAGCAATGAAAGAATTGGAAAGTACTATACTGAAACAATACCAATGGAAAATAAAGTATTCAAACTAAAATGTGACAGTACCTTGCATTGTAAATTCTCTTTGGAATATATTTCATGTTTTATTTATTTTTATTATATTTCTTCTTATTTTTTTTTAGGCTGTGGAGACCAACCTTGCATCAAAAGATAGTCACTGGGTCTACGTAAATGAGGTAAGAAAGTCAAGAGACAACCGAGCTTGGTATATTCACTCATCAATATCCTTTGTTTTCTTATTTGGGTACATCAAACTGAGCGTACTCTTAACATTTTTGCTTCTTGAATGGTACAAAAGGCAAACTCCATGGTGTTGTATCTTGCGTGTCTTACTTAATTGATACAAATTGCATATGAAAAATCAAAATGAAGCCTTCAAGTATTCTATTTTTACCTTCATGTTGATCCTGCCCCATTATCTATTTAGAACATCTCAAAATACACCTTGAATAAATACTCGTGTCTGCCGGAATCTCACTTTTCTCACCTATGAACAACTGTGCTCGGATACCAAGAGAGGAAAGAGTGCAGCCTTAGCTTGTTAAGAGAATGCATTTGCATGACATGCTGGCTTTCTGTAGAGCAGAATTTTGTTGGTGTTTTGGCTAAGTTCCAGGATAGCACAGATTTAAAATGAGAGATTTTCTCTCTGCAGCAAATGGTATCCTGTCCTGCTACTCTGGTTATTTATTTTAGATTAATACCATGATGCCCTAATAGGAATGAGTACAGACTTGTATTTAAAAAGCCTGAGAAAGCTTGAAATCTTGTACCATATATAATCATTTACAAATCACTCACTGTTGAAACTAAATTGCATTGTTTTATATGCTTTTGCTTTCAGTAATGATTTGTTTGAGGGTAGCATAATATCTAAGTTAAAAGATCTGTGTTCACTTTTATTTTTATATTTTGAATGCATAACCTTTAATTTAATATCCAATTCCTTTGTTTAATATCTCATTCCGTTCTTTACACCTAGCTAATAATTTTGAATAGATTACTTTTAATAGTAACTGTGAATTGTGTGGCACTAGAAAGCACTGTAATTAAATATGAGGGTGAGGAGAGTGTGAAATCTCTGCTTATAAAGGCTTTATAAATTCTTTCTAGGCCACGTTACATTTATGTACTTCCTGATTTGTTAGCTGCAGTAATGATCCACTACAAAATACCAGCAAGATGCCCATAGAATCAGTGTTTATATTCACATAAAGATAACAGTGTGTATTTCCCTGAGCATTGACTGAGAGGGAGTGTTCATGAATTTGCTATTTCTGCTCTTCAGGTGTTAAAGCTCACTTCGTGAAGCCTGAATCTATAACATCACAAATAAAAACCTTCAGCATTTATGCACAAACATGTGCTTACATACACACACACGTGTTATACAAGATGTCTGCTCTTATTTTGAAAAGTTTTACGTTTTTCTCTCTGGACTGGATATGGAAGCTATGGTAGCAAAATGCAGATCTAAACTAAAAACTAATTCTAAGCTAAAAAGCAAATTTCCTTGCAACTTAAAAAGTATGGGGAACTTGTTGCTGCAAATAGACTTATAAATAAATGTCAATGAAAAATATTAGTGCACGTAATTACAAATGTCTTTAGAATGCAGTTAAATTCAAACAGAACTGCAGAAGTACTTAAACTTTGTGAAGCTTCAGCAGGTTGCCCAGGAGGTTGTGGATGCCCCATCCCTGGAGGCATTCAAGGCCAGACTGGATGTGGCTCTGGGAAGCCTGGTCTGTGGTTGGCGACCCTGCACATAGCATCATTATGATCAGATGATCATTATGGTCCTTTTCTACCCAGGCCATTTTATGATTCTTTAGAGAAAATTTGCAAATATTTTATGAAGTGTTGATCTTTGTGTGCTTAGAGCTACTGCAAGAAGAAAATATGTAAGCATCCATATGGATGTATCTGTAGAAGGATGGATTCTTTAGGGCCTGTTTCTTACTTAGTTGTGTGTGTTCCCCTATGCTAGCAAGAAGACAAACTTATTATGCTTTCCACATGCATGTTTCCAGCTAGTATCAATGGGAACTCTGTGGGTATTTGATGGAAAACAAGCTGTTCCTTTACTGGATGTTGATAGACACTGTGATTTGCAGAACTGAATAACTTTTTAATTCCCAACAGCCTTTTTTTGATGCAGTTCTGCATGTGTAGCAAACCAGGTGCAATTTCTGTAAAATAGTGCTAATACTGAGCCACTCTTTTTTTTCTTTTTTTCTTTTTTTTTTTCCCCTCTCCCAGGTAGATTGAAGATCTGTTCACCCTATGGTCTGTGTGACCTAATCATCCCACTGCAGGGAAGGAGAGAGGTATAGGGCTAATTGACCCAAAGGGGCAGTAATAGGAAGAGAATACAGTGACAGTTGTTTCCACTGACAGTTCCTTCTATAAAGAGTGTGGGATTCTAGCACATGGGTTCCTTAAGCTATCCTTATTCCAGGGAGTCATTGGAGGGCTTGATACTGAACATACATACTACTGAGACTCATCTCACAATTTGCTGCATTGGACTTATCTGGCTATAGTTAAAATGACTTTATAGTACAGTACTATTTCTACAAGAAATCAATTTTTAAATCTTATTTCAGTTAAATCTACTTTTTTCTGCATTGGTAATCAAATAAACATTTGTATCTTTTTTGGGTTTTTTGTGAGTTTTTGACTTATGTTTTTTTTTTTTTTTTAAGTGAATCTCTGTCCCACATACAAGAATAGGAGTTAAATTTGAGAGTTTCAACTTATTTTATCCCTTCACTTTTTTGTTAGGTAAGCAACACCACTGAGCTAACATAAAACTGTTAAGCTTATTATATTTCAGGTGAACAAATGTGTGCTGTGTTAGGGTTATACACAAATTCTAGTACTCTGCTGCTAGGAGGTTGCATTTTTAGTTTCTAATGACTTAAATCTCTGTGTTGACTTATCCATTCAGTTGGGGTGCCATTGGTGGTACAAAAGGACTCAGGCACCTCTAAAAAAAATGCTGATGGGTTGGAAGGCTGCAACCTTACATAGCAAGTCTTTCTGGATAGAAGAATACATGGGGATGTCTTTGCAGGCCGTATGCTCCCTCTGTGTCCTCTTTCAAGTCATTATTTGCCTTTTTCCTCATCTTCCAGTACGTCTTAAGAACCTTACTGTCTTAAAAATAAATGTTTGTGAAATATGTCTGATTTTTCTCACTTCAGATGTTTCATGTTTCAATCTTGCAGAGCTCTTGAAAGTAGTGGAGATTCGAGGGGGGGAAAGGGGGAGAGTATTTCTAACCACCTCTGTGTTTTATATTTGTTTTGTCCTCTTTACATTTATTTGTCTAGAAATACTAAATGATTTCTTGCACTTTGGTAGTGCTTGTATCTGAATTCTGTGTTAAACATGCTTTTAGCTTTTTGGAAGCCCTAATGTATGTGATTAAAAAAAAATAAATCCTTGCACAAGCAAACACCACTTGAGAACAGCAACTTGTCCAAAAACTTTGATCACTGTCAGTTGCCCATAATTATCAATTCTGACCTGCAGTAAACTGTGTTAGAACAAATCCAGTATTTTGCATATATTTTTGCTACTTATCGCTTGATACGTTGGTAGAGTGACCTGCTAGCTTTGATAGGTGCGTGCTATTTTTTCTTTGGCATGAATGTGACACAGTTGTAGATGCTCTCCGACCTTACCTCCTCCTTTTCAGGGTGTTTGTTTTCCATCTTTTTTCTTTTTCTATTTTTCTCTTACATTTCTTTCTCTTTGGTGCCTGACTTCAAGCATCTCTGCTGGTTACTCTTGACGTTTTTTGTTCTCCCTTTCTCTTTTTTGGCACATTCAGAGAAAATGCTGTGCATTGCCTAGGGCATATGTCTGTGGGAGAAACACAGGAGCAATACTTGAAACTGAATTTGTATGTGGCTGTACAAGGAACAGTGCTCTAGGAGTCTGCATCTGCTTTTTTTGTTAGCAGCAGCAGTAGGTCTAGGGGTACAAATACCATTAGAAGCCATGCTTCCTATTCTGTGGGACATTTTGTGGTTTGGAAACTTTCTCTGTTGCAAGTAGGGGAGAGAAAAAATAAAGGCTGCATACAAAATAAATTCTTCTGCAAAACTGAGCTTGGATCAAAAAAAGGAATTGTTAGACACAGTATTTTGTTCCCATACATCAATAAATTTATGATTCCAGATTTTTTTCTTTCATACGTACATAAATTCATTATTTTTATATAGAAAGCAATTAAATACACAAAGCAATCAACCATTCTTCACTGAAATGGAGTAGCTACTGAACTTAACTGTTAAATAAAATGAGTTGTTTCACCAAATCCTTTATTTCATTTCTATTGCAACAAATTTTCATCACTAGTCAGAATTTTGAATTGGGAACAATTGTTTCAATATCCAAACTGTACATACCAGGAGTATGTACATACCTCAGCCCTGAACCTGAGGAGTGGTGAGAGTCAGCCTGGTTGAATAGCTGTGTGTAAATATAAAGAGATACACTGGAGAAGACAACCTGTATGCGTTTTTGATAGAAGTGTCCAAAGGATGAGAAATGGTAACAGTGGTGGATTTTAATTTCTCTGGTAGCTGAAATAAGCAGTGTTAGGGCACACTTTCTTGCTATGGAGATCATTATTCCTACATGTATAAAATGTTAAGGAGTAATGCGTTCAGATTTTGTTTAGACTAAGGAAGAATGGATTAGGAGTATCAAGTCAGAAAATAATTATTGTGGATTCGATTGTGAGATGGTAACATGCACTGAAGAAGAGAAAAATGTGAGAATTGGATTAATAGACTTCAGTGAAGAGATCTTTTAACTTCACAAGTTTAGGGGACTAGTAAAGCTCTTAAAAAGATAGAACAATGAAAATAGTATGGCAAAAGCACTGTGGAGTTCTGTGAGGACATAAGATACTGTAGTTCAGTGGGGATATTTTACAGATCTTGAAATCAAAGAGGAATTCCACTAAAAAGGAGAGGGAAAAAAGGATGGATAACTAGGGAGGAATGCAAAGGCATAACAGAAAAATGATTTGTTGAGGTGTGAAGTGACTCATAAGAAGTGATATGAAAAGGTTGGATGTAGTAGAAGGTAAAGTGTTAGGTGACTTCTAAGGAGAGGGCAAGTGAGTTTCTAGCATTTTGACTGACTTAGTTGAATCTGCATTGTAGAAAGTATTAATTATAACCATACTGTTATAAAAACATGTTTTAGTCCAGTTTATTTAGGCAGTACACTAGATGAAATTCAGTGTAGTGCTGAGTACTTTGGCTACAAAATAGCTGTTGAGCATCTGCTGGAGCAACTTCCAGTCATCATGGTTTATCAACAGAATATGAATCAATACTGCTGTGATTTAGTTCTCAATAATCTTTCAACAGATGTGTCCAGTAATATAAAAGAGGCAATTATTTTGCACTGCTTGACATGAACTTGGACTTGTTGGAACTATGTTGGACGTTTTGATCAAGATACTGTAAAACAAACAAGGATACAGAACAATTTTGAAAACTGGGGGAGACCACCTAGCATGGTGAAAGCTTGTTAGGATATGACTCATGACGAAAGATTGAAAGAATTAGATTTAGCTCCTGTGAAAATCATGAATTGAAGCAAATGTATGGTGGTAAGACATGTATAGTTAGAAGAAGAATACGTTTACCCTGCAAAGATAAAGGAAATGCAATTTAATCTTCAGCAGTAAAAATTAAATTGAGTATTGGCAAATAGTTGATAATCTAAATATATCATAATGCAAACACAACTGCATTATGAACACCACTAGATGTTACTTTTCAGATCTGCACCTTCTGTTGTAGGTTCTTTCAAATCTCTTATTGCAATATGTGTGTGACAATGCCTATTTATACAAATAATCATTGCTTATACTTCTGATCAAAAAGTTTATTCAATACCTTTGCTGACAGATATGAAATTTATGGGAACTATGTCACGTATTTTATTTGCAGTCAGCGTGAAACTCTGTCCTTCCCAGTTTGCTACTGAGCAAGCCATAGTGATTGCATTTGATTACATTCTGTTAACCAGGTCCAAGTTTGAGATAGCTCCAATGACTTGACTTGGCCAGGAATGAACCTTTTATATCTAGATAACAGTTGTTTGAAATGTATATATTTTATTTGTTATTACTTTCGATGGGAAGATGCGTGTTAACAAATTACTGACACTTTTTAAAGTGCTTTAAAAAGAAATTTAATTATAAGGTGTAAAAATAAGTTGGAAAACCAAAGATTAGAGATTGCACTTGACTACAGTTTTCATTTTTTGATTTCCTATTTAATTTATTCTTGCTGGTCCAGATTAGTCCTCATCAGATCAGATGCAAAGGAGTCTTTGTTGTTAAAACAAAATAACCTATTATTATACAGATTTTTGGTGGTGGTGGGTTTTTTTTTTTTTTTTTTTTTTTTTTACATTCCACAGACTATAGGCTACGTGGAATGAATGCCACATGGAATAGCAAATGCTGAAATTCACACAATATTCACTTCTAAATTCTCAAGTATTACTGAGGGAATTGTGGGGAGAACTGTGGAAATGTCGTGACAGTGGTTTCTTTCTATGTAAATTATGGAGTTATTTCATGGGACTCTATTGAAAAGGAATGTACTAGAGGGAGAATTCCTCTTGATAATCAACTATTCATGTGATTAACTATCATGGCAAAACACTTAGAGGAAAAAAAAAAAAGAAAAGGAGGATTTCTTTCTAATAAAGCAACGTTTTGTTACTTTGAAAAAGCCTATATTGCATTCTTCCATTGCATCTTTTCTGTGAACTGTTGTAAAGATGCCAGAATGAAACTTTGTAAAGGAGAAAGGAATCATACTGTTGATGGTCCTGGTAGATGCATTAGCACAGTTCTCAGTGTTTGTGTGTGTTCCTGGGGACTTACACAGGGGATGGCTATATTGTGTGATTCAAGATATAGTATTATGCTGTGTAGAGCAGCTTGGCTCTGCACTTCAATGTGGGGTCATTTCTTTGTCACTAAGAAAAAAGTAGGTCCTATTATTTGTCACATTTAAATGAAACAGAAATCAACCAAGCTACTTTGTAGCACTATAAGATGGATGGCAGAAAGGCAGGTTTCTAAATCCATAGGAATGCTAAGCATTCAGTTGTTAAAAGATTAATGAAATTCTTCTTCAGCTGCAAAATAAAAGTGAAGTCTCAGAAAAAGTTTCTTCTGGATGTTTTCTGTTTTCAATCCAAAGAAAAGTTTGAAATTGAAAAAATTGAGGCTATGGATACAGACAAACCACTAAAGCAGTTGCAACTGTAAAGTATTTGGATAAATTCTTCCCATCTGTGGTGTTATATTTGTTAGAGGAAGCCCTCAGAATTGAGAAGAAGAGAGAAGTGAAGAAGGAAGAAAATATTTCATGATTTCTACAGGAGTAGTAGTAAAAGGAACTGAAAACAAAACAACAGTACAGGTTTTATCAGTGGCAAGAAGTTGTATACAGGAAGTTAGAGTGCTGAGGGACTTGGAGAACTCCAAGCTGTGTTGAGATGATGTTATCCAGAAGGTATGGTTAACTGCATCACTTGAATGTGAGTCAAACTTTAGACAACAAGTAACCTTACACTTTCTTTCCGGGCTGATGATGAATTTCAAGAGATGCCGGTGGTGCTGCCAGCAGTTGAATTTCTAGAGCTTCAACAGATAAAGAAAAATTTCTCAAACTCAAGCCATGTGATAATTCAGAACCACGTACAGAAAAAAGTTTCTATTTTATTTATGCTTTTTTCCTTCTGCCTTCAGAGCATTCACTCAAAACATGTTTCCTCTTCAGTGGACTCTACGTCAGTTCTCTATTCTGTAAGAGGCAGCTTGTTATATGAGAAATGAGAAAGTGTTCCATTGTTTCTGCCTTGGTGCGATGTATTTCGTGCTTTCTATTTCTACCCTGCAGCTATTTCTGCCAATAGTTATCTTTTCTTTTTTTCTATGTAACACATGTTCAGTATATCCACAGCTACTCATCCCTTTTGCTTATCAAATCGAATGTCTTCTCAGCCATTATCAAGGCACTTCTTCCAGAGGAAAATAATGACATAGAGATCTCTATAAAATATTTTCAAAGGTTGAGAAGGAGCAGAAAATAGCATAGCAATTATCAAATAAAATGTGTCTCAACAAATTACTTTACCTCTCTTTTTCTCCAACAATATCATGCACTGAGACATTAGATAATGCATGATGAACAGTGTTGCCTAATGCAGAGCTTGTAGAGTAATCCTGGAGAAACTTTTGACCGCAGAAGAAAAATCCCATATGGATGCAGTGTTTATTTTCCACTTTCCTTTGAAAAAAATCTTTCTCCTTTTGGCTAGAAATGCCTATGTAATACCTCTTGAGTGGCCAACAGTCAGATCCACAGCTATTTAGAAGTTGTTATGGCTTCATTTTTATTTGGGTGGACTATGTGGAATTCTACTCAATAATTCTCTACACGCAGAAGTTCTAAAAGATTTTTGGAAGAAACAGTCTACACAATTCTATTTGTATTTGTTATGATAATAAGAAGATAAGTCTAACATGGTTCCCTGTGCCTATTTTGCTTGAACAAAGCAGAATTTTTAGTGATAATTCAGAAATGAAAGTAGGGCAAGCATTCTATGATACGCATAATCATTTGAAATTACAGAAAAATGTATAGATTTATAAAAATTGACTAAAATACTAGAAAGACTCTTTTTAAAAATCTAGCAGATAACACATTTCAGTTCAAAGCTTAGTAATTTACATGTCTAAATTTATTCCAATTTTATTCCAGGTAAATCTATATTTGTAACTTGCCGACAGAAATCTTTTTTCTCTCTTTTTGAATACTGTCTCTGACACTATAGAAAAAAACTGCATATTTAGCATTTTTTTACATGTATGTGTGTGTTTGAAACTGGATTTCATATGCACCTGCATTCTGCTCTACGTAACTTCTAAGGTTCAGAATTGACCTAATTCAGATGCTGTTGAACTACATTGAAACAGTCAAGGAGCAAGATTAGATGAGTATGTCATTGTGAGTTCTCATCAGTGAAATCTGCTTTAAAATCAGTGGCAAGTTGTTTGTTTGTTTTTGATCAGTTTTGGTTAACTGTCATTTTTCATGCTTTTACTGTATAGGCACTCATTATAATCTGAGAAAGAATTCTGGACGCTCTCTGTGGCGTCTTTGAAAATAGAAATAGACCTGTAGGAAATTTTATCGGCATCAGGTAAAAGGAAGAGGTTGTGGGAGAAGAGCAAAGATGGAAATTGAACAGGTGGTCATTAGACTTCTATTAGAATGTTTTCTATGACATCCTTCCTTAAAGGATTAACGTGTGTGTGTGTGTGTCCATGTGAGATGCAGGGAAGCCAACATAATGTTAAGGTTTCATAAATCTATCTATAGAGTAAAATTTCAGAGATGTTTTAAAACAAGCTTATTGTGAAGATATTTTCTAGATTTGCAATGTATGAACAAGTGTCCATTTATAGATACATGTAGTGCATTGGGAGGAGGATTGATCATACTACAAAGGCACATATCTGTAGCTTGTCTCTGTGAGCATCTTTGTCCTCATCACCATTCAGTTTTATCCTCCAGCTTTCTTAGGGATCTTCTTTCTGGTATCTCTTTTGATTCTTTAAATTATTAATGTCATTAAAATTTATAATATTCTGTTATTACCTCTAGGAAAATAGAGATTATAATGTGAAACATAATTGTCTCATTTTGCAATTTGTGTTATGATAGTTGGGCACAACTAGAGCAAATTTAAATATTCCCCTGAGCAATGTGGCTAGGTATTACAATCTAACTCAAGCTCTTAATGTGCAGATAAATAAATAGATAAATGAATGCCACAAATTCTTGAAGAATGATCTCTGTCATTAATGTACCACAAGAACAGAAAACTGTTTGTAGGAATACTTCTTCAGTGCTGAGTTGGATGTTGAGAACTACTAATAGCCTGGAGTAATAGTCAGATTTATACTGATGCTTACTTACCAAAATATTTAAGTGCTACCTGAATTATTTAGACTACCCACATTCTGTCCCTTAGTGAAGAAAAAATCCAGCATAAGGGCACATATATACAAGAGCATCCTTTATTTTTCAGAAAAGTGCTCTCCTTCCATCCTGATTCAAAAAATTCAATACTTATAGGTTTGGCTGCAACTTGCTATTTGAGGTGCTAGGCAATAGTTAGGCTCCTTTCCTTCCTTAAAGCATACCCCTGAAGCAAGCGAAAACCATAATCTGTATTAATTTCAGTAACAGTCAGTAACATCATGGGATCATGAAAGCCAGAAAGTGGGCACTTAGTATGGGATTTTGTAAGGAGATCTTGCAAACCGATCAATAAGATCCATTTAGAATGCAGTGTCCACACGTGGTATGAAAGGTAATTAGTGTGCTGTCTTGTGATGTGTAATGATCCATGATCAAGATTGGAAATTCGGGGCATAGTTGCTTATAAAGGTTTAGGACTGAATTAAATGGCTTGCTCAGTTGTCACAGAAAATTTGAGTCCCTAGTTGTTCAAGGGAAGCCAGTAGCTAGTTGCAGTCTGTTTGTGTTTCAGCAAAGCTTTCAATACTGTTTCTCACAATATCAATCTAGACAAAACATCCAGCATGTAGCAAAGCAAAATCATAATGCAGGGAGTGAACAGTTGGCTGAAGGGTTGAGCTCAAAGGATTATTCTGAATGGGGTTACGTCAAGCTGGTTGCCAGACTCTCCAGACTCCAGTGGGATTCTGCAGGGCTTCATTTTAGAGGGCCAAATCTCTTTAATGTTTTTGTCAACAGCTTGGATGAAGTACTCAAGGTATACTAAATAAATGACACTGAATTGAGAGGAACTGTTAGTTCCTCAAGGGCAGAAAGGCCTTGCAGAACAAATTTGTCAAGTGGGCGATTAGTGTGATTTTTAAAAAAGAGCAAGTTTCAGATTTTGCATCTAGGATAGGGCACCCCTGTGTTAATATCTGTACAGACTGGAGAACGAGAGGCAGGAGAGCAGCCCCATGGAAAAGGATCTGGGGGTTCTGATTGATGGAAGTTGAACATGGTTGACCAGTGTGGTCTGGTACACTCCAACTTGGGATATTCTATGAATCTGTGATGTCATATACAGGGGGGAAAAAAAAGCAGATTATTTTTTAAAAATTAACTAGACAAGTAGAGTTTAATTATAAGATCAGTATGAAATGCTTTTTTCCCTTATGACTCCAAGACCTAGACCTAGAACGATATTCAGATTATATGCTGTTATCCTGGTGGATATAAATGTAAGAGACAACTTCACATATAAATTTCCTTTCTTGGCTTTTTATTTTTTTCCCCCTTATTTATCACAGTCAGAGCACAGGTGACCTTTAAAGCTTTACATGCTGCTAAGCCAGAATCAGAGTTTTTCTAGAAATGAGCCCCAGGGTCTGCCAACACCACATGACGGGGAGGCCTGTGGCCATGACACCAGTCCAAGGGAAATGCATCTGCTGCTGAGCAGGATGGCATCTCCTGTTGCCTTCCACAGTTCACACACACACACACACCACTATTCTGCTCCAGGAACTGCCTAAGATGCCCTGTACCACACTGCTTGCAGTCTACTGGGGATCATGTGTACGGTTTGGAGAGGTTCATAGTTACCCTTAGTTTTTAGAGCACTAGCTCTGAAATGCGGTCACGCACAGAGCCTTTTGTTCTGCAACAACTTTTTTTACTGTCCTTTTAAATTTCAAAACTGGAACCTGGTTTCTAATATGAGCAGATCATTTGCTGGTATTAATGGTAATCAGCTGTAGTGTTGTTGCCCTAGCATTACATACAGAACTAAGGCATTAAAGCCTCTAGCTACTGCCAGCTGTCTACACAGGAAAATGTAGCACTTTGAGAGTCAGATTTAGCCCAGTTATGTTCTGGGTCTCTTAGAGTGACTAGGCTCTTTTGTTCAGGATTCACTTGATGCACATAGCTGAGTATGAACAACGCGGATTAATGTACTTAGGAGAACCAACCTGCTCTGTGTTAAGCGTTTTGATGCAGGTTATGGAATGTCTTAAAAAATAACAAATGTTCATGACGTGTAGAGTGCAAAATACAGGTGGCATGAGTTGAATTAAACTTACGGATTATTATCTTTTTTCAAAAGATATCTTCTGTTTCCAGTCATTCAGTCTGTAGGGATGCAGCCTCTAGAGAGTGATGAATTAAAGGTATTCCATAAAGCTGGTGCTCCCTTAGACCACAGTAGCAGAAGCTTAGACACGTGTGTGGCATTGACACCCTCAGCACCAGAGAAAAGTAATCCAGAGATACTTTCTGGAGGGACTCTGTAGAGCTCAAGACAATTCTGTGGTGATCTTCTACAGGGTTATGGAGTGTTAGAAACTTTTGACTTCTGTTAGTGTATATTTTCTGTATTTACTTCACACCAGTTGGTCTGTCATTAATGCAATGAATTTCACCTTCTACAAAGTTAAAAATTTGCATTCCTAAAAAATGATGGGAAATCAACAAAGAAGAACTGAGCCAAAGCTACAGTATTAGTCAGCCATTACAAGTAATTACTATAACCCCATAGTCATTTCACTCTCAGCATTACAGATAAAAATAATTTTTCTTGAATGTTGAGAATACAGCATCAGCTTCACTTCCCCTGATGGCACATTGCTAGATGTAGGCCTTGGTGTCAAAACAGGGCAAGTCCATTGATATGAATTGCTGGCTGTTCTTTACTCTGAGGTACTGAGAGCAGCCCTGTGACCTTGGCCATGAGTTGGCCCAGCTGTGCAGGTTGCACAGCCAGCTGATGTTGGAGATGTGATGTGTAAGGCTGCTGGTGGCAGTGGTAGGGAGCTCGGCTGTAAAGCCATTCTCTGTGATGGATGTGCCTGAAGGGAGGAATGCAGACAGTGTTGCCACATTCCCTGTGGGGAAGGAATCTCCATGGCAGCTGATAGCCATCACAAGCTGCGCTACTGTTATGATTTCAGGATCAGATAAACTCATAATTTTCAAGTGATTTGTTTCAAGGGTAAGAAAAGAGGTTTTTATTTGTTTAGGTACAGAATACATAGAGCGTATAGTTGAGTTGGCATCAGTTGGAACATAAGGGCAGTAGATGCAGTATCTGTCCCTTATCATGAATTTTCTTCATATCTTACTGTAAATTATTCTCTGTGCAGTAATTTACATTCTTGAATGTATCCATCCCTTCCATGAAGCTTCCCTGCTTTCTGATTTTGTAATATCGATTACTTCAAAAGACTTGATTGAGTCATTATTATAAGGATTAGTTTGAAGAAATAATTTAATGTTCTTATGGGAAAAATGTTCTCACAACGTTGTTCTCAGAGGTGGGGGCTGTATTTCCTATAGGTGGTTACATTTTGTATTTGTTGTTTTGTTTTGAGGCTGTAGTGATGTTCTATTCTATCTGTAAATATTTCATTTCTTGTTCTTTACTTTGAGATCTATTGAGGCTATTTTGGGGCTTTTTCCTATCAGGAACTACTTTCACAATATGATAATATTGCCAGAATAGATGGTGCTATGTTAAGCTGTTTTCTTTATTTCAGATAGCACATTAAAAAATGCTGTTATTAAACATAAAAGAAGAACTTCTGTTCTAGACAAAACATGTGCATCTGTAACTTTTGATTCTCCCTTTGTTTAAAAACATTTTTCAAACAATTATAGATACAAATTAAAATGTCTGGACAAGTCTGTTTCTAAAATACTGTGTCTCCATTTACAGGAAATCACTGATAATGAAATATTAGAGTTGGTACATAGTGCTCTTGGGAGGATGACAGTTATCCGGCAGATTTTCCCTCTCTCAAAGGACAATAATCAGAGGTGCATGAGGAACAATCACCGAATATCATCACTGCTCTGTGATCCACAAGAAGGCTATCTTCAGATGCTGCAGGTCAGTAGCTACATCCAGCAGAAAAGTCCTTTTTAGGAATTTGATATGAGATAGTTTTCTGTGACTGAATTACCTCAGAGGAAGAATAAAATGAGTACAGATAAACCCGTGCATGTAGTTTTTGCTCAGTTATTCCTGATTTAAGGCTTTATTTCATTTTTGCAGGACCAAGTGTTTTAGATATAATGTTATGTCCATGGTACTAAAAATCAGTTGTACTAACTCAAAGATGATCTTGGGTATGCCATCCTTTTATGAATCTTTTTCCACATGAAGAAAAAAACAACAACCTGTGTCATTATAGCTTTTTGGCATTACTATTTTTTTATTATATTAATCCTCAGGTATCTGATATAAAAGTATTAATCTTGGAGCATAACGGAACTCTGATATGTATTGGGCTGTGGAGTGTTTCATATTTAGTTAAATGGACTGAGTGCAGTTGATGTATTCAATCTGTCCCATTTCAATAGTCTCAGAAGTCTCCAGCAGCCGATAATTGTTAGAGCATATGAAATATGCACTACTGGTTTGAGTTCCAGATTTTGATAACAGATTTCATAGAACAGAATTGATTGAGTTGAAAGGACCATTAAAGGTCTTCTAGTCCAACTCCCCTGCAATAAACAGGGACATCTACAGCTTGATCAGATTTCTCAAATCCCTGTACAGCCTCACCTTGAGTGTCTCCAGTGGTGGCACCTCTGCCTCTCTGGGCAACTTTGTTCCAGTGTTTCACTACCCTTATTGTAAAAAAACTTTTTTTCATATATATTTTCTATGTCTTCTCTCTTTTAGTTTGAAACCATTTTTCCTTGTCCTGTCACAACAGACCCTGCTAAAGAGTCTGCCCCCTTCTTTCTTATAGCCCCCTCTTAGATATTGGGTCTCCCTGGAGCCTCTCTCTCCTCCAGGCTGAACAGCCCCAGCTCTCAACCTCTCTTCATAGAGAGATGTTCCATCCCTTGGATCATTTTTGTGGCCGTCCTCTAGATGCAGTCCAACAGGTCCACAGCTCTTGTTCTGAGGACTCCATATCTGAACACAGTACTTCAGATGAGGTCTCACTGGCACAGAGGGGCAGGATCACCTCTCCTGATCTGCTGACAGTGCTTCTTTTGGTGCAGCCCAGGACATGATTGGCTTTCCGGGCTGCAATGGCACATTGCTGGCTCATGTTCAGCTTGTCATCCACCAATACTCCCAGGTTCTTTCTGGCTGGGCTGTGCTCAATACAGCTTTTCCACCCACTTGTATTGATAAATGGGAGTTGCTACAACTCAAGTGCAAGACCTTACACTTGGATTTATTCAACTTCATGAGATTCTCCTGAGCCTTGTTCAAGTCCATCTAGGTCTCTCTGGATGGCAACCTCAGGCACGTCAGCAGCACCACACAGATTGCTGTTATCCACAAACTTGCTGACGGTGCACTCAATCCTACTATAGATTATTAAAGAGCATCAGTCTCAGTACAGACCCCTGAAGGATGCTACTATGATTTTACTCTGGCATAGGCAAAATCTCAAAATTTATCACAGATATCAGAATTTTTCTTGCAGTAATTTAAGCTTAAACAGTTTCAATTGGTATTTCCAGTCATAGTGCAATAATTTTAAAGCACAGATCTTGGGCTTTCAGTGGCACTCTACGCATTTCTGGTTTATTTTAGACAGTTTAAGAATCTCCTGTATAGTATAGTACAAGCTGCTGTATAAAACAGAAAACTTTTGTCAGACTGAGCATGTAAGCTTGGTAACACACTTTCTATTGCAAATGTAATTTTAACCTGGGATGGTGTAAGTATGCAGAGGTCAAGTCTATGAGTCAACAAGCATAGGTATTGTGTGTGTCAATTTAGGGCTTGGTAAGGCTGTGGGGAAGGGGCTGCCTGCTTTCTGGGCTTCTGCAACCTGCTCAGAAAGGGTGTCCTTGCTAGTGGGTAACTTGTTTTGGCTTAGCAGAGCTTCAGCAGGGAAAATGTGAGACATATGGGAAGCCAGGAGAAGTAGGAAAATTCCCAAAAGAGAATTGTAAAGGGGGGGAAGATTTTCAAAGGAACAGGAAATGGAGGTGTTTATTTTACTTGTTTGTGCTCTTTAACAAGTCGTAGCTGCAGAGATTGAAATCCTTCAAGAGAAGGTGTGTGGGCATTTTCTCCTCAAAAAGAGCCTCTGCCAGACTCAGATTCTGTCACAATGGATTTGATGGCAAAGTTTGGGAAATCCCAGCTGCATAAATGATATCTCTGAGCACTGGTCTGCTCTTTCTGCACTGGGGAAAGTCTATGCCTGTCTTTTCATGGAAAGAAAAGAGACTTTTGATGTTTGATAGCAATTTTGAGAAATGCTGTAAGGAGAGCAAAGGTCAGTCATTTCAGAGGATCAAAACTATTTCCATTATGCTGAAAAAAATAATGTAACCTGCACCAAAAATCACTTATTGGGGAACAGTCTTACCTTACAGCAGGATTTTGAATATTTCTGACTAAGCTAGCTTATGCATGATGTAATTCAGAGACTCATCCTAAGAGCTCTGAGAGACTTCTCTGAGGAAGTTATTTGCTAAACCAGTAATTGGTTTGCTGGCTTGAATAGCCTCACAGCCTATTACACAAGTTCACTGACAAAAGAACCTTTAGGAATCTAAATACTCTTCCTACTAGTTCACAAATGTGAGTTTTGAGAAGTAACGCATCTTCAGCATTGTGATTTCTTGTCTTTCAGAAATACTATGCTACCTTAGAAACAATCATTAAGAGAATGGAAAAGTAATGTTATTCTTTGCCCATTAATTCTTAGAAAGAAGAAAGAGGTGCAGAGGTGTATAGTTAGCTTTGTGGAACTTGATTCTATAATTTTCTTGTCCAGTCGTGCTGAAATGTAATATCATGAACACTGAAGGGCACTGTATACTATTACCACTTTCTCAGATAAACTGCCCTCAGTATATCTTATGTTACCTTTAAGTTTCTACAAATTGAATATAGGATGCTCTAAGCACGTGCAATTATGTCTGTAGCATTCTGTATCTGCATTTTTATTAGACATTGTCTAAACATGTTATGTAACATCTTGTTGGGAATAGAGCTTATATTCATTTCTCAGTATGACTGAGTTAATGAATTAATTATTAATGGTTCTGTAATTCAGGTACTTTCAATCCTCTGTTTCCCTTTTTCTTGCTTAAAAAATAGTTTTGACCTTTTGCTGTGCAGAAGTACATCACTAAATTACCCGTGTTGCCAAAGGCAGCAGTAGCTCCTAGCTCTGTGTCAGACTGCGTGAATCCACCAGAGGCAGTGACTGCCTGCCAGCACTGAGTCCTTGCGTTGCTTTGAAGTAGTTTGATTAACACCACAGTTTGAAAATCCCTGGCTCATTCTCCCTTGGGCAATTTGAAATTAATAATTCTTTGTTGTCAAGGTTACTTACCAGCTATTGTTAGTTAATTATTTATTTAACGACTTTGAAGACGAATAAGCTAAATTCTGCCAGCCTCTAGCTGTAAGATGTTTAGGAGAGAATTTAGCAATTTTAGCATTAGTAAAGAAAGAAACATTTACATCCAGGATTATTAACTTTGTTCTGGCTAAATTAATGAAAATCTTTTTGGAACAGTTTTGTTCCCGGTGTCTTTTGTACCGTATCCTGGAAAGTTGTTTTTCAGTGGGTGATCGTGTTGGCATTCTGACAAAGCTTTTAAAGATCAGGCTGTTCTGCAAGCTTATCCAAAACCTCACCTGTTCTGAAAGCATTGTGGAAGTCCAATCTTACTCTATCAACCCACTTGTCACAGTTTTGCTCATGCCCTTATTTCTTGCACGTATTATCAACTGGGTTTCTTCTTCAGAAGTCTTCATAAGGTTTTCATCTTGGTCATTTTATTTGAATTCAGAGATCTATGTTAATCTTTGATTGATTCTTCATATGTGATTTCCTGTGTCCCTCTTCTTCTTTTTACAAATGGTAAAGACACTTTAGCACTTGCTGTTTTCCAGTGCCAACGAGTATCCTGTAGTTTGGACCATCAGAACTGTCATTACTGCATCAACAGGAGAAAGTATACTGAAGCACTTTAGGATTTATAACAAATCCTTTTCATCTCAGATATGCCCTATCTGTATCTCGATATGACACTGAATGATGTTTAGTAGGATTACCGCTAATGAAGTTTTTAGATTACTTCAGACCTAATTTTACAGATTTTTGAAGATCATTTTTTCTTCCTCAATGTTATTCATGATGTGTTCAGTTATAAAATCAGAATGTTTTTCTTGTTATGTTTTTGAAGAAATATTTCTCTTCAGAAATCTGGTTTCTGTTCCGGTTACCTTCATCCCTTATTTGCTGTTTACAGTTCATAAGTTCAATTTATGTGAGAGTCTGTCTATAGTAAAATATATTAATGAGCACAGGGTATCTGAAATTATTGAATGTGAACCAATTGTATATAGTAAGATTTGAAAATCAAAAAGAAGAAAACTCTAGCAAACTGTGTCACAAAAATAACGAGGCTGTTCCTAAAAGGATTCAATATCTTGCCTCTCTACTGAAGAACTATTCCTGGCATGGTTTGACATATTTGAAGAGAAGATGCTGAGAAGTGTAGGAGGATATTCCTTGAAACATCTACTCTTCTTTCCATGTCATTCTCCAAAGACTTGACCGTGAGATATCTTTGGAGGCATCTCTTAGCAGTTGCTTCTTCAGAACTGCATTTTTATTTAAGAACTGTCTTCTTTTCCAGAATTACTGCATTTTAACTACTGTACGTGGAGATATATTTTGTAAAAGTTTTTGCCTGTATTAACTTAATTCTCCTATCCTGCAGTTTTATCCAGCTAAACAGCTTGACTCTCATTTGACACATCTGTTAAGTGCCACTGAAAGCAGTAAATATTGATTGAGCCCTATTAAAACATATACTTTCTGTCATCAAGAATTGATGAGCCACGTTTTTCTTTTCCTGTTGTTGTGAAACCTTTAATATAGCGTGTCTTTAGCACCTTAGTTTGGACTTTTGGCTGGATCATCAGTCATAGTTGAAATATTTTTCAGAGAACAGAATGAATGAAAAGTAGTCTTGAACAGATTTCACTGCCCACTGCAGGCATAATCTCTCTCTCAAGCTCCACAGCACCTCTAAAAAGGTGCATTAGAAGAAGGGGGGAAAAAAAAGAAAAAAAAGGTGCCCTCTGACCAAATGCAATTTTGTGAGAGTCTGGATTTTGAAACCCAAATAAATTGTGAAGTTATTTTTTTTCCCTCTACTTAGACTAGCTCTTTTGACCTCTGGAGTTCTCCATTTGCATAATTAAATATTTCACTGAGTTGTTGTTCAGTGCTTTACCAGAGAGTGGATGACAATGGCAGGAAGCAAGGGTTAGCTCCTCAATTTTTCATTTTTATTGCCTCTAAAACATAACATGCTGCCATATTTGTTTATATATGATAGAAAGTAAAATTACGACCTTATACTCTCTTTTGCAATTTAGTGTTACCGTTTGTCCTCCGGTGTGACTGTGCTGTGCTCAGTTTCCTTTATCAAACATCTTCTGCTAAACTTTTCTCAGACTGGGAGCGTTGGCTGTGCCAAATTCTTGAGATGTGTAGTAAGCAATGCCAGTGCCTTCAGCTGACAAGTTTTGAGCTGTACAGTGTAATCCAGGCCCTGTTTAATTGTCAACATGTTGTTAGAAAACATATTGGGAAGGAAAATACACATAATTATGATAAATGCTTGCAAAAACTAGCTGAAGGACATGAAGCATGCAGAGAACAGAAGCTGTAGGTAAGGAGATGAGTGGTGTGAGATGTGTAAAACAGTATAAAGAAAATAATAAAGGAGATAAAAATTGTTCATCAGTTTAAAGAAGAAGAAAAAGGTTCTGATAGTGCAGACTTCCAAATAAAGCTTTGGAAGTCCCATTTTTGAAACACTTAAAATTAGACTGGACAAAGCACGAAATAATGTACTCGTTAAATTCCTTACCACTAGAGAGCTTGCCTAAATATACTTCTGTGGTATGGTTTTCTGTTATGATTTTCTGAAGATTTTATTCAGGCTTTCGTTTGCCTCCGTGATAATAAATAGCCCTTTGGAAGTTTGAAGCTGACATTTGAGTCTTTAATGAAAGTTTGTTTTCTGACTCTGATTTTCTCATGAATGCCAGACAGCTGGCTGTGATTTTGTTCTCCATGAGCAGCAAAGCATACATTTAAAACATAGGCACTCACACAAAGTCTCACAATGGGCTCTGAAAACTAATTTGAGAAAATTAAATGGGTCAAATTGTTAGTCTCTCCCTCCTTACGGTACCCTTGTAAATGTGCTGTTAGAGCATAAGTAAACCATCGATCTTCAGTACTCCTGGCAAGAAGCATCCTGTCATTAGGGACATAAGTGCCTAACTCACAGGATGATTTTGGCAGCAGCAGGGTACAGATGCAGAGTTTGGGAATACCTTTTTGAAGTAGTTGTATCTGAGTGTCTTCTTCCCAGCTGATCTTCTCAGTAGTCTTATTTATCTGGACTTCTGGCACTGCTAGCAGATCAGATTTGGGGTCAGTCTTTGCAGCTTGCTGGCCTTCCCTGAAAAGGAATGATTAGTGCTTTTGAGGGAGCTAAAAGCTATTTTCATATTCTACTTTAAAAGTAAATTCACTCTGGAAATTCTTACGGAATTCATATAGAAGTCTCTTGAAAATCACATTTAATAATGTAAATATGGAAAGATTTTCATTCTCTTGTTGAAAATTTGCTTTGCTCAACTAGTGCATGGCAGCAGTTTTCTTCTTTGTGAAAACAGGTTCCTCACAGGATCAGAAAGGTTCATAATCATAAATTTTTGGAATATGTAGTGGAACAAATCTGAAGTTACTCATGTACAGTGCAAACACTTTAATATATTGGTAAAACAGTCACCATCATTTTTACAGTAGATAGGTCAGAAAGCATTTATTCAGCTCTTACAGCTCCCAGCAAGTGAAAGAGGAAATGAAAATTACAGCTTCTTCCTTCAAGTGGGATGGAAATTAAACACTTTGTTCTTATCTAGGAAGTTTTGTTATATAAAGGGGCATCTCTGCAGGCAGATACATGTCCTTCCCCACTCTTTAGAACTGTAAGTAAGGGAAATAAGTAACGCTGCCGAGCTTGAAAACCCAGAGGAGTCAAGTCTGTTGCCTTACTGTTTCTTCTCTCTGACTTTGCTACCAATTCTGAATAGCTACTTGAAGACAAATTTTCAAATTTACCATTCTCTCAATGTTCTCAAACGGCACTGGTGGAAACAAGGTATAGCTGATCCCTTGGGTGTCTCACAAATTCCCTTTCACGAGTCATTTTTGTATGCAGAATTTGATAGCTAGCTGAAAATTGGAATGTGTGCACTTTCAGTAGCAAGTATTTACAGGCTTTGTAATCCAATTAATCCTTTTTAATTTTGTGGTATTGTTGTTCTGGAGGTTACCATCCAGTACATATGCAGAGATTTTGTAGAAGACTGTTTTCTTCTGAAATAGTTTTCTTCTAATCTGGAGGAGACCAAGAGGTAACCTTGTTGCTCTCTGCAGCTCCCTGAGCAGGGAAAGCAGAGAAAGGTGCCAGGCTGTGCTGCTGGGAACTGATGGTGCGGTGGGAACAGCATAAATCTGAAGCAGGGGAGGCTCAGACTAGGCATTAGGAAATGTTTCTTTACTTTGAGGGTGATCAAACATTAGAACATGAATAGGCTTGGGGTATCAATGCCCTCATTAATTTAACTTTTGATTAGCCCTGGAGCAGTCAAGCAGTTGGACTCGATGGCCTTTGAAGGTCCCTTCCGAATGAACTGTTTTATTTTAGTCTAATCTGAAATACAGTGACTTATGGTGGCCTTGAAAGATATGCAAGTTAATAGCAGCTTGTTGTGAGCATGGTTGTTATAACTATTTTCTTTGATAAGTGCTGAAGGCCTGTAGGACTGTTAAGGTATTAAATAGAATATCATAGAAAATAAAGGAAATTATTGTCACGCTGGATTTAATGTGACATCAGGCCAAAATTTGTGTCTTGCTTTCATTATCTTTTTTTTCTACCCAAAAATACCCAGTAATGACTTAAAGCATAAAGTGAATGTGACTTAGAGAAGAAGAGCATATTTGAGTAGTTTTAGTATTCTTATTTTTCTACCTTAGGGAGGATTTAGGAGAAAAGGAGATAAAAGTTCCTGGTCTAGAACAATCAGAATTTGTTTTCTTTTTCTTCTCCCTCTGGTTTTAGTAGACTGGAAATTGCTAGGAAAAAGGAAAGAAAACACCAACAGAAAACTCCACGCCTATAGGTTTCAAGGAAGCAACTGTTCAGCTGTGTTAATATGAAACTACTCAGGCATCAGATTAGAACTGGAACCACAACTGCATTTTCTAGCATAAAGCTGGTTCCCATTTGGGGTTAAGCAAAGACATTTATTCTATATTACTGTGAATGTACAGGAGCTGGGTTTTCCTCTGTAACTGTGAAGCATCAAAATGACCTTGTTTTCTGGGATAATTTTGGTAGTTCACTGCTGTCGGAGCTGGATACTCAGAGTATGAGTCTATAATTGTTTTGCTGATTAAACAGTACTTTATGCTCGTTTTTTTGGACAAAATTTGCAATGGGATAAAACTGAAGTGGCAAAATAGCAGTAGATCAGTGTGTACAGCAGGATGTATGGAGTAGGCTTTCCTTGTCAAAAAAAAGTAACTTGCTCTGTCTCCTGAAATGATTGTCTGCCTTGCTGCACATCTCCAGATGTGTGACAGAAGGAAGTAAATAGTGTGAA
This sequence comes from Phasianus colchicus, assembly GCF_987193195.1. Classification (NCBI taxonomy): domain Eukaryota; kingdom Metazoa; phylum Chordata; class Aves; order Galliformes; family Phasianidae; genus Phasianus; species Phasianus colchicus. The sequence continues at coordinate 7,031,040 of NC_143443.1, forward strand.
ACTTCTCTTCTGCAGACCCTTTCTTTCTGCCACTCAATTTATATCCATTTTTCTTCCAATGGAAAATAATAAAACAATTGTGATACAAAATCCATTATGGAACAAGCTAAAATATTTTGTTTAGGCTGGTAAACAGGTGACTGTTGATTGTTTTTTGTTGGTGTTTTTTTTTGTGTGTGTGTGTGTTGTTTTTTTGTTTGCTTGTTTTTTTGTACATCATGTAGTCTTTGAGTTGTATGCAAGGTTATGTAGGCTAAGACAGTCAACATAACTGCTCTCAAGCTTTTGGTGCATTATATGTGGAGAACTATGTCATAAGATGGGAAGAAAAGCACTAAGGAAGTACCAAGTCACCTGATGTTACTCGAGCTTTCTACTACCAAACCAAGCAAACTGGATTTGGGAATGAGGTTGCATTTCTCCAGAACTGAAAAAGTGCCAAACTAAGAAAATACAAAGCATTTCTGCTCTGTGGCTGCTCCACGACATGGCGATGAGCTGTCAGTTGAAAATGTAGATGTAAAAAGAAACGTAAAGGGGAGTGGAGAGGATCTGTATCTGGTGGCCTGTAAGAAATCTCATAATTTCATTTTTCTTTTACATTTTGTACACATAAACTGTACTGCTTAGCAGTTTTTAAATTTTATTTTTTGCGGAGACTAGAAGAGGAAAAGTGTTGTTGAATAATAAGGATTTGCTTGGTTGCTTTAATTGAAAGCTGTTTGGAAAGTATCTGCAGAACAATGCAAATGCAGTTGAGCAGAAGAAACTTAACAAAAACAAAACTTAGTTGCTGGGAATTTGGGAATCTTATTAACTCTTTAAGTTCATACTTTTCTTAAAAAGAGGAAGTATGGAAAGTAGCTGCTCTGGAAACTCTTGTAAAAGGAAAAGGATAAGAAGATAAGGTGAATTCTGGAAAGAAAAGAAGAGAAAGTAGATTATACTAACAAAACCAAATGGGAGACATGCTCAGAGATAGTATTTATTAGGGTTTGCATTAAGATCCTTGCTTGTGTTTAGTCACTTAAATATGGGAGTATCCTTAGTATTTAGTGTTTTATTTTCTTCCAATTTAAACTGTTCAAAGAGTAATTTTTGTTTACATATGTTTTAATATATTTGTTTAGAAATTTACATATTTGTTTACATATATATTTTTGCATATTTTGATCAGATTAACATCCACCAGAAAACTTTTCAAAATGACTAGGCTTTCAATTTATGTTGAACACCAGATTATGGAATATGGAACATTTTATTTCTTAACCTTAAGATCTTAAGATATTAGAAGTTTGTTTTAGACAGTGTTGCAACAGCATTACATGTTTAAGCTTTACAGACGAGTGACGTTTCTTAGGAATTATGCCATTGCATTAAATTTCACATGTAGCCTTCTACTCATCTCTAGGCACCACCTTCTGTGGTGAATTACAGAAATCAAATGATAAATAAGTCACCATGGCTAAAGCCTTCAGCTCAGTGAATATCTTTCTAGTGTAATAAATAATTAAATCATGGATCTGGCACCTCATGCTAACTGCTCATTTTAGCTTAGTAAAGAGAAAATCAAGACCCCTGAATCTGTGCATAGGTTTGAAGAGGAATTAAGATGATTGAAGAGAGTATCTAGTTATTTTTTTCAAATTACTTCTAGGTAACTGCCACTGCTAACGTTTTACCACTAATTTTACCACTTAGTGATACTGCCACACGTCACCATTGATTTTGTATCAGCAGCTATGTCTTGGTTTGGAAGAAGAAACTTTGAAAAAGCAACATTTGAATGCCGCTAGTGTGTAGTTCTTATTAGAGCCTTTGTCATCAATTACTGCTGTTACCTCTCATAAGGAGGATAAGAAGGCTGACATATTTCCCAAGAAAGTAGAACAATGACCAGTTTCATTTGTATTTGGTGGAGAGAGATGATGAGACGAAAATAATACTGCTGTTTCTTCTCCCTGTATGCTAAGTAGACATGTTAGTATTGTATTTTGCTGTGCTAGAAATTACCAAGATTGCTCAAATGAGCAAGACTAAGAGCTTAATTCTGTTCCATCTTTTTCTTCTTGCTGAAATGACTGACAGGGTAGCAATCCTTGACTTCCACTTCTACTGATAGATAGCTGTACTCTTTCTGTAGCTTGATTTTATATTTGGGTTGCAATCTTTTACATCTTCACTGCACTGCAGTACTGTAGGTAATGTGCAGGTAAGGCAGTGCATCAGAATCCCTTGGCCAGAAAAGCCCAGTTGCTAAGCTGGAAGGAAGAAGATGGGAGCAAATACCTGTGTTTGTCTGAATTACCTTAACTGTTGAACATCTCAAATGTGCTTAGCTTTTGGTTTTTACATATGTCTTCTTTTTTTTTTGCTGTTTGCTTCTTCTTTTTTTTTTTTTAATTTTATTTTCTTGTTTTTATAGTTTCTTTGGAAAGATGCATTAATAAACAAAGAGGCTCATTGTTATTATTGTTTGCAGGTTTCCAACCTGTACCTGTATGACAGTGTGCTCATGCTAGCCAATGCTTTCCACAGAAAACTGGAGGACAGGAAATGGCACAGCATGGCAAGTCTGAATTGCATGAGGAAATCCACCAAGCCTTGGAACGGAGGACGATCCATGCTTGAGACTATTAAGAAGGTGAGAGTAGACAAACCACAATTGTCTGCAAGATTGAGTTGTTTCAGTTCTCCTTGAGTTCAGTTCTCCTTAGCTTTTGAAGAGGCTTTTGACCTCTGTTTAACTTCTATTAGAAGCAAGTGATTTACAGCTACAGTAAATGATCTATTGTTAATAAAGCAAATGATTTACTGCAAATTACACACACACAAGCATTACTCCACTGATGTGTGTTCTATGTCTGTTGCTATCGTAGCTACCTCTTGTGGAGGTCATGTGATTAGAAGCAGTCACATAGATAGATGTGTTCATTTGTTGTAATCCTTTTGTCAAGAAAGCTTAAGGAGCTCGAGGGGCCAGTCAGCAAGGTTTAAAGTTTAGGTTCCAATTACTGCTGCTCAACTAGCTGCATAAGTTAGTTGAGCATTGTTAAATATCTCTTTTTGTGGTGTAGCCCAGAGCAAATGCAGTGTGATTTAGCTAAGTTGTTTAAACTGTCTTGCAATATGTTGAATTAATCAAATATGAACAGTACTGTGGTTTACAGATGCATGACAGCCTCTTATACAAAAGATATTTGATCACAAATACCAGTTGAAAAAGTGCTCATACTTTAACAACGTTAGCATGTATTTGTAAAAGCAACCTGTTTTATATAAAGCAGTGGTTGCTCTGAAAGTACTGCCTCCTGCTTGTTTCCATAGAAATTACAACAGATACAAAGCACAATAACACTATTTGATAGAGCAAATTCTCAGCTACAGAATGGTCTTTCTCAACATAGTCACCATCATTAGCTGTACATTTTTTTGCCAGTGAGGAACAAAAGCCTGCATACCATGCTTGAAGAAATCTGCACCAGCAGAGGTGACCTGCTGCTGCCACTGCTAATATGTACCACCACCCACTACATCTCTCTGTTCACATCCACTGTTTGGTCTCCCTAAAATTCAGCAAATATCAGTGAATGTCAACGGGTGCTATTTTTTCCACATGGAAAAGTTCATTTCTACCTCTTTGCTTCATGTGCACTTCCATGTCATCTGCTGTTCTTTCAGACTGCTCCTCTGCTGCCATCTGTCACGTGGCAACAAAATGTAATGCAAAATGTAATGGAAGCTTGGTGGGAAGGTTCAGCCTCCACTGCCATGCCACCAACAGGCACCTGTGACATGGGCTGACATAATAATATAGCTGGCATTACTTTCGAAGTAGTCCATGTATATTGACAAAATGTTTTTGCTCTAGTGCTGTGTCATGCTCTGTCATTCTTAAGAAATGTGATCTTCTGTTACTAAATTAACTCAGAATTTAGTTTCATCTCAATTGGCATTTGCTGCAAATGCAGAACAAATTTGGCCATACTTTACAGGGAGGTTTTAAAAGTTCTTCAAATTTCATCTTTTCTTCAGCCTCTCCTGTAAGCACAGCAAGTATCACATTTTCTGCTGGACTTCGAGTTCATGCCTTTGAATTCAACTCCAGTACTCAACTGACTGCTTTCAGTTACAGGATGTCTCATGTTCCACCACAGTCCTGTTTTCTAGGGTCTGTTTCTGTGAAGATAAAGATCTGATGACTTCCTAATACAATTTACAGTGGATATATTAGTGTTGGAGCCATTTCCTCAAAAATGGCTGTTGAAGAACATGTAGTTGCTACGTTTAAGTTTGCTGTAAACATTTTCAGAGTGGATTTGTTGTATCTTTAATAAGAATGAGTGTTTGTAAAGGCAAAAAGTTTTGAAAATTTGAAAATTGTTTCCTTAGGGCCATATAACTGGGCTTACTGGTGTTATGGAGTTCAGAGAAGATGGCGCCAACCCCTATGTTCAATTTGAAATACTGGGCACTAGCTACAGTGAAACATTTGGCAAAGATGTCCGGAGGGTAAAGATAAGCTTTTCTCTTTTGTTTTCCTCTAAATAATATAAATTCTATTACACAGGATAAAATATTTTCTGAGACTGAGTTACCACTACACCACAGAAGAAATTTACCATAAAAGAAATATTTTCAAATTTCTCACATGCTTAAATGTTGAAGGTTAATTTTATTCTACTAGGGAAGAGTCCTGCAAGTTGTTTTCACATATACAGTGATGATACAGTACCATAACAGTACTAGGAATGTAATAATTAAGACTGCACAATTCATATATTTTATTTTCAATTAATGTGCCATTGATATAACTGACTTGTTTTACTAAGGAAGCTAACTGTAATTATAAATTATCTAAATATAGAAAGGTGTAAGGTATAACTGTCTTAAGAATATGAGATAAGTAAAGTAGAAACCTCTAGAGAAGATAATTTGAGAAACAGCTGATGTTATGTTGTACAAAGTAAAGGCTAAGCTATCGGTGGTAGCTCGTAGAACAAGGACCAACTAGGATTAGACGACAGAATGGTTCCATATGGTCACTAATATAAAATGTCTTGGACTGAAAAGGCTACCAAGAACTTGTTTATGCAGAGGGAAAAAAGTAGTTGAAACTCTGAATTGAACAGTTAGGTTTTGATTGGAACACAATCTACAAATAGTCCCTATACTGGTCATCTGGTTTAAATGCTAATACTACATATTGTCAATGGTTCCTGTATTAAGCAGAGTTGAAAAGGGCAAATTCCATACAGAATTAATGTTTATGATATTTTCATTTGACTGTTCATTTATGTGTTTTATTTTGATTAACCTGAATTATACCAGCTTAAATGGAAAAAAAAAAAATAAGGAACTTATCTTCTTAAATAGCTCAACCTGAGCTTCAGAGTCTACTTTGGCATGATTATTCTGGACATGCAGCCAAAAGCTGCATATCTGTTGGGATTTCCAAAGAAGGAAAAAAAGCATTTGAGCTGCATAAAGCTAATATAATTGAAAACCATCCATTGCCAGAAAATGTCTCAGAAGACTTCAAATTGGCTATGTACCCTCCTGTATTGTCATGACCAGAAAAGGCTATTCCTCAGTCCACTGTACTTAATTTCTAGAAGTTTTTTACTGCAAATAGGTCTGAGTCCTAGCTGAATGATGAAAAATTAAGATCATTTTGGAAATAGTGCTGCTGTTTTAATAAATATGCAGAATTGGCACAGGAGGCCTAGGAAGAAATTCAGCTTTATAAGTACTACGTACATGAGTTTATGGATGAGTACATAAAACTAGAATCCAATTCTGTTTGAGATGATTTGGGAGTATTCTGCTGTGTTTCTCTAACTGCCACTATGGAAAAATACGAGTCTCCTGGCAGTGCCGTGTTATCCTCAGCAGACATCTGATGTCTGGGGCATGGGTCAGCTTGTTCAGTTCCCTTTTGATATACACTTCCCAAATGACTTTGTATAAATCACATAATCATTTTGAAAATGAAATCAAAACACAGTAAAATTGGCATAATTATCACGCAGAATGTTTGAGGCCTCAAGTGAAAACTAGGATATGTTAGTACACATTACTACTTTTTTTTATAATGTGCATTTCATGTAGATATGGAAGGTTGACTTCAATATGTGGAGTGCAGTGACCACAATGGGCTGCTATCCAGATGTGTGGAGGTAACATAGCACTAAAAAAAGACCTGAAGGCAAAGAAATGTGAAAAAAAGTCTAAGTTGGAAGATAACTAAAATGACTGAATTGATGTAATACTCATCATTTTGATACCTAATTTGCTAATTTGTAATTAGGTGATTAATATAGAAAAGCTGTACTCTTTGGATGTCAAATGCAGAACGTATTCTCAGAAATAAAAGGGAGTATCATCCTAAATGGGTAGAAAACTATTGGCTGTATAGTACTACTGTGAGTTAAAATCTAGTTGTGCAATTGAGTCTTTTAGTCTGAGAGAGAGAGAGAGCGAGAAAGAGAGGGGCAGAGACTGAGAGCAGAAATTCAGCAATATGCAAGAACACATGCCCAGGAGTCTACAGAAGAACTTCAAATAGAAGATATTTGTCAGAGCAAAACTACCATGGAACTAGTAGCATTCAATTATTTTGACAGCCTGACTTTTTATTATTGCAGCAAAAATATGTTATATCTCAGAAGGATTTTTAAAAGCTTCAAAAGATGTTCTTGTCTTTATATTATTTGAGTGAGAGATCAATTCTGATTTATTGTCAGTTGTTTCCATATCAGCCTTTCTGTGGATTTAGCTGTGGATACTTCTTCATGAAATCACAGGTTCTTTTTTGTATGGTTTTTCTTACTGCTATATGGAAATCTTCTGTACCTGTTCATTCCTGCCTTGACCCTAAAAAAGCCTTTATACTTAGGATCTGTGACAGTGTGGAGCAAAGGAATATTCAGTGTTGAGGTTTAGAATGAATCAAGTCAAAAGCTAAGGTACCATAAGACTCAACGTTCATTAGAGAGTCTCTCAGTAATCATTTCCATCAGAAGAGTCCTAGGAGCATGTTGATGAGGGTAACCCAAATCTGGTGAGAATTTAAAGGACTTTTTTTGCAAAGGCAAGTTGATTGTCAGCAGTTTCCCTGAGATCTTGTCTTTTTGCAACCATGATTGTTCTTCTTTCCCCACAGGTGTGATTGAATTATGAGTGCAAGTAAATACATGTATTTCCTATCTCAGTATATATTTTCCTTTCTTCCAGAACTGTAGCATTGTATTTCTGTGGCAGAGGCTGATAGTGACTTCCATTTACTTTTTGTGTATTCTCTTTTAGATTGTTTAGGCAGACCTTAATGGAAGGAAAGCTTTAGAAAAAGCTCTAATATCTTTGGTTTCAATACAAAAGAGTGGGAGCAATCCCTTAAATTTACTACCTTGCTTTTCAAAAGGTTGAGATGATTGCTTTCTATTCACTGTGTGCATATTGAGTTTGAGAAAGTGTGGCATTTCATGCTTAAAACAAGAGAGCAGCATGTGTTGACCAGTTCAGGACGTTTGAAGATTAAGATTGTCAAAGAAACTGAAAAGATTTAAGTGCCTACTACTTGATGATTGTTGTATGATTTATGTTCCTAGTGTATCTAAACACCTGCAAAGTAGCAACCCAAGTATCTGTATACTTAAATAAACACAGATAAAAGGCCTAAAAACCTATGAGATACAGAGACTGTATAAAGTATAACACACACTGGAATAACACAATCAAGTGAAAAGATTGAGTATGGAATTTTAATGTGCCACACTAATGGCACATTAAATTCGATGATACTGGAGTGAAAGAATCTGTGAATGGAAAACAAGCATAACTTTGAGGAGAAGGAGAGGAATAAAAGAAAAAAGTGGTGTACACTGTTCAGGTGAAGCCTGTGGAGCAGCTGGAATAGCCTGTTATGTTCAAAGCCCTTTGAGATTTTAATTGGCAGCTGATAGACACTTTCTTCTCATTTCATTTCTCATGCCCACTCCCCATGTTAGTCTGTATGCATCAAGTCCAGCATCAGTCCTTATTCCTATAATTGCTGGAAGACTCACCATCACACACTCTTCCTCTGAACCTAGAGTTTACCAACATTTCTCTCTCTTTTTCTCATTTAAATTTTTATTTTTTTGTCCTTTATTCATTCATTTTTTTTACATACATTCAATCATCTTTGTTTGAAAAGATCCTTAGTACCACAGAGGACATGGATGGGTAAAGTTTACTTACATTTTTATATCTTCTATCTTAAGCTTCCTTTGGTTCATTCCCAGCACAGGCAGTGGCTGAAGGTGGTCATTAAGTCATTTTGCTTCATTGACTCACTGTTCCCAGCTGTAGCATGGAGTTGAGGGTACTTAGCTGCTTTGTGGAATGTTTTAACTCTGATAGAAAAGGATTATAATGAAGATATTTAACTGCTAACATCAAGAAATTGAATGAATCATATTATTAAAATCTGTATATTCCTAAGCATAGGGAGAACATCCCTTCAGAGCTGGTTTGTAATTGTCAGTGGTAAACTATGCTATCACAGTACAAGAGACGTGAAGTGGGAGAAGAGGTCACAACTATGTAAATTTCCTTTCTGCTCATCACCTATATTATTAAGTGTTATTAATGAGAACCTTTCTGTAACTTTCTGAACATCTGTGCAGGTTCATAATTCTCATATTTCTGCTCTTAGATGAATTTTCCACAATATAATAGTTTAATCATCCATCTGTGAGAGCAAAAATAAGGGAGTCAAGGCCCCAGGGTGGTATTCATAGCAGCTTACTAACTCCCAGTGATCTCTTGAGATATAAACTTGCTTGTCTCATCTGTCCACATATACAGAGAATCTAATAACCCGTAGCTGCCCTTGTAGGCTTAGTTAGATAATACTTGTAAGGAGCTTTGAGATTATGTTCATCTTCATCCCTGGCAGGAAGAGCCTATGTAAATGAGAAATCATGTTCTTGTTCAGGATGTTTTATGACAGGGATCATATAAATATATATATACATATACATATATATGTGTATATATATATATATATGTTAAGAGCAGTCTGCAGTTCCTCCCCAAGCTGGCTGGAATGACGGCAGAATTAATGGTTTACGCATAGTCTATTTCACAGGAAACATTCTGTTCAAAACAATAACATTTACCATTGGTTATTTATGTCAATTGGTATGTTTTCATTCTTTTTAAAGTAGATTTTCTTGAAAGACCATCTGCTTCCTAAACATTCATATGTGTTTTGTACATTACCTCTGAGGAAGATTGGAGAAGTTACTCATTTGTGATATATTCCAAAGTGGCCGAAACCCCATTTTTGCAGTCTGATAAAATGCTTTGATTGTTACATTTAGATGAAATTTATCATGGTGAGAAACCCTATGCTTCTTGCTAACTGCAAAAAAGAACAGCATTTTTAGGAATCTGCAGTATTAATTGCTTTCATCTGTAAGAATGTTGCCAAGTTGCATCATGTCAGTAAAAAGTTACGTACTGAAGAGAATTATCTTAGGTGCTTACAACTATAATTGAATCAGTTTTATTCATATTGAAAAATGCCTGACTAAATTTCCTTACTTTGGACTTAAAACAGATGCTTGTCCACTGTCAGAGCACTTTGTAAACATGCACTTGAATATAGTAATTCAGTTTGGTATGTGTTGGCAAAGTGTTTTACAGCTGAGAAATAGGGTTGGAGCCTTGGCTACTTGTGATCTCTAAAGATCCTCTGTTACTTGGCAAAGAAAAGGGGCAATAGTCTTATTATGGGTAGAATGCAATTCTTGCATGTTTACATTTGGTTTAATTTTTCCTTTCTGCTTGAGTGGATTACATATTATGATTGAATAATTTGGAAAAAAGATTATTAGGGTTTTTCCTATAAACATATTGGTGTCAAACCAAAGATAAATACAGAATATTTTCTTCAAAATAATAAACCTCCTTCATTCTCAGTTGTACTTTTCAAGATGAATGTGAGAAGAAAAGGTAAATGCATTTCTTGCAAATTCTGTAGGTTGAATTATTCATGGTGAAAAATACAGCTGAACGTAGAGGAGTACAATAGAAGAAATATGAAGAACCTGAGTGTTTTTATTCTAAAATGAAGTAGAGTCCCTGTTTGCCCAAGTTCTGCTAATGAGTTCTTTGTTTTGGCAATTGAACTATTTTATGTTCTGTATACTTTCACTGTAAAACTATGGCTGAATTATTCTACTCAATAACTGGAAAAAAAAAAAAAAGGTAAGTGAGTTCGGAAATGCTTTTTGTTGCAAATATGTGACACATTTAAACAAACATTTCTTTATTTCATTTTATTTATGTCTGGGAAAATATTGCCTGCAGGACCCACGCTTTGTGTAAACTGTAACTTGTATTTGCAAACACAAAATACCCTGGAAATATTTGCAAATAGACCAGTGTCGACCCTCAGTAAAAGAGATGTCTAGCACATTTTTTTGTAATTCCTCTAAGCATAAGATCTTGCTGGTAATCTCCATTGGAACATCGTTTGACTGTTTATATGACATTTTCACAGTGTGAATCTTGAGGCTAGATTACAAAAAGCAGTCACATCTTAGTTACGAGCACGAGACAGGATACCCACAGTGATTAAGACACTGCTGAATATTCTATATCCCATAAGCATCATTGCTTGTATTTAACATACTCTAATGAATCTTGGGTGTAACATTATTTTTTTTATATGCACAAATATTGCACAAAAGTTGGGCATTAAGAGGATTAAAATCAGTCCTGTACAAAATAATTACATCTTTAATTGTGGAGTTTTCATCAAAGCTCCTGTAATTTAGTTGTGGATCTTAGGAGAGTATTCAGAGGGAGATGAAGAGAAAACCCCTTTCAATAGATGAGTTCACATAGAATTTTGTTCTCATGTGTGCCTTGAGCAGTTATTTCCATGTGGAAGCAGGTCAGAATTTGGCGAGCTACGAACAAAGAAAATAGGAAATAATGGAAAACAACTTCACAGATTCTAAGGTGGGAAATTACTTGCTATTCCTTCTTGCACAGCATCAGTGTGGAACTAAGGCAACAACCACATGCTCCAGAAATGAATGACAGTCTGACTGTCTTTATTTCCCACTCTAAGAAATATCTTTATCTAATCATTGTGTTTAAAAATCACACCCACACCAGTATGAGAAGAATTTGCTGGGAGGTGTTAGACCTGCTTTTTAGCATAGTATCTCCTTAGCAAAATCTCTTTGAAAGATACTGTTAGCACCAGAATACACGCTCTATTATTTTAACTAACAAATCAAATTGATGTCATCTTGGCTTTCATGAACGTATGAACTGGATCTTGTAGCTCTTCATTTTTAGCCTGATTTCAGTGTCAGGGACAGTTGCAAGGACTGCACGCTGATGAAAACCATGCAACAGTTTCTTTTTGGTAGTGTTTGAGATGTGTTTAATTCTGCTGTTCGTTACTGTTGCTTTATATTATTTGGTAAGCTGCAACTACATGCAGCTGCATGGAGGAATCTTTTATTTCAGCAGTGATTTTCAAATTCTATCAAGTCTTCAGCTGTATATTATGATATATTCAAAATGTCTAAAGGTGGACAATTGATTGTAGGCAGTTAAGATATTTAGTTGTGGCATAAAATCAGATTTGATAAGTAAAGTGAGTTTCAAGCCTTCTTGTTTAGCTCTATTAAAATAAACAATGGGAACAGAAGCTTAAACATTTTCTCCTTTGTCTTTGCTTCTGCCATTTCGTATTGAAGTACGTTACTGAAAGCTAGTAAATACTTGCTGCTCACATTATCAAAAGCCAAGTTTAATGGCAGAATTTCATACTGGTTAGCTGAGATGTGGGACATGAAGAATTTTAAGGTCACATTGTGCCACAAACTATCTGACTTGATTTAGCTCCATTCCTTAGTTTCATTATATTAAAAATAATAACAACCGTAATTCCTCAATTTACTCTTTTGAAAAAATATATGCAAAGGGTATTGGAGTTCTGATTGAACCTCTTTATGCAAACTAATTCACTCGAATAACAATATTTGGCAGAGATTGCCTGTCAGTGTTTCAGTTCCTGGCACAAATAGCTCTAAATGCAGGACTATGTTTTCAAATGACAATTGAAACACTCAGTCTAGCAGATATTCAAAAAAAAGCACAATCTGTATGCAGTGTGAGCTTCTGTCAGGGAAAGAATTCTGAAATACACCTGCTCTAGAACTACAATACCCCTTGATGTATGAATAAATGAGTTTATATACTTGGGTAAAATGAACAGGCACAATAAAACTTGTTTTCTATTCTGAGACTTTTTTTTTTTTTACTGGAATGATGACATCAAATGTAGATAGTAACTCAGAATGGAAGATTCTTTCTGAGCACAATGCCTATGTATCAGCCTATCAGATTATGGTCAGATTCTTGTATGTCTGCATTTTTAATACATTAAGTTACTGATGTTCAGAAGTATTTATAGAGCTCCTCTGCCATATGATTGTGATGTGAACAGGCAACATTTTTATGTTTTATGTTTACACCACAATATATTTAAGTAATGTGTACATATATTTTAGATGATTGCCAGCATGAAAGAAAGTAAATGAGCAGAGGACCGTAATAATTTAAAATATTGAGAGTATTTTAATAAGTCAGGTCTGTGTCATTGCAGGTTAAAATAGAATCACAGAATCATAGAATGGCCTGGGTTGAAAGGACCATAATGATCATCTAGTTTCAACCCCTTATTAAATGGAACAGTTCATTTAAATTCTGCCTAATTCTAAATTAAATCCCCAAGGTGTAAAAAAAAAAAAAACAACCCAAACCCACCAAACATGCAAATGTCTTGAATACCAAACTCCCCGAAATCCACTGTTGATGGAGATTATTGGGAACAATTTCTGGAGATTGAATCTCTCAGGGGGATCACTCTGTGTGACCTAGGAAGTCACTCTCTAGCTATTTTAATTGAAAAATGTTGTTGTCAGTAACCTGGATGGAAAAATTGGATAAAGGAGATGTTCTTAGATTGTTGGATTCTAGGTCATGTTGAGCTTAAAAAATTGTTAACAACTGAAATAACATCTGGATCTGAAACGATGTATCTTAATGAGTATCACAAGAAAGGGCTGCACTTTTGTTGGCAGAGATCTGAGAAGCACAACTGTTATTTCATGAAGGCAAGGCAGACTCAGAAAGCTGTTAGTACAGCGTAGACCAGACAGAGAGGTCATGTATGTCTAAAGCCTGGTATCTGCACAGGCCATACACAGGCCAAATCAACTTTACAGTTAAAATTGTCTTAGGAACAGTTGCAAAAAACATCTGATTGCAAGCTGAAAGCACATCAAGTTTTTATAAATAGAGTATTACAAAGAATAAAGCATGCACAATACCAGTACAGTATTCTATCTATGAATTTAAGATGTCACAAAGAACCAGAGTGATGCAGCTCTCTTTCCTTATTCATTATTAACTGTTTGTATTGTGCTTAGAGATCTCTAGTTGAAGTATGCTGTCTATTATCATTTAATTCTTCTTCAAATGCATGAACTAAATCTGTTTGAAACAGCACTTCTTTAATGTATTTAAACAGCTCTAGCCTATAAACATCTACTTCAATTACAACAATATCTTTTATCTGAAAGAACAAGCTGTGAAGTTGTGTGTTTAATAATGAGATTTGAAGAACTCTCAGGTATTGGAGCTTTATTATAAAGCAGATATATTGGGAAAGACTCCACAGAGTCTGTTATAGTGGAGAAGTTAAAGAAATATGCTACTGTTCATTATCAAGCCAAGTAGGTAGCCAAATACAGGCTTGTGGGTTTTTTTTGATTGTTTTAAGAAAAGAAACTGCATAAGAGTAGTTGCTTCTGATACAAGTTATTGGCTTAAAATTGAGTTGCCAAGCTCAGCTTCCCTGAATATAACAAGAAGAAAAAGGTTTGTTTAGTTATAGCAGTGAGTTCTTCTCAGTCAGAATACCACCAGAAGGTCCCTTCCTACTGCTTTGCTTCAGGACAGGTGCTTGCATTTGTTCCAACTCTGTCGGAAGTTTCTTTGCTTTCTTGTCTGGTCCTGCTGCTTCTGCTGCTGTCAGAAAACTTGGATAACAAATGGTGAGGCAATTACTGTCTCCTGTGTGTGCTGTGTTCTGGGTTAGTATGTCTGTGGTGAAACTGGTTATGACAGTTTTTGTTGTATGCAGTTAACAGGCTGATGATCTTACTGACCTGACAAGTCAATCTTTGGTTTCGGCAGGTTGACCCACTGTTTCTCACTGTGCTGTTTGTCTTAAGGTTTCAGATTCTTAAAGTTTTATTAGTTGATACACTAGATAGGTGAGCTGATATGATCTAGGGATGGTATATGGCTGATACTAGTTCCTGTTTGTTTTAATGTAGGAACCATAATAATAATTTGGTAATAATTTATGTAGCACAAAGGCTGATGGAGTGCAAAAATACTACAGTATTAAAAAACACTTGGGCATGTAAATGATTGAAGGACTGACAGTATTCAGTCCCTTACCAAAAACTAGTTCTGCACAAGCACAAGAATTGGCACTTGCTTACATGGAGTGAAAAAAAAAAAATCTGATGCCCAGCAACTAGGAGCATGGATGATATTTAATACTATGAGAACATTTCAGTTCAAGCAGTGCTAGCACCAACTATAATTTTCTCAAATATGCAATTTATTCAGCCATAAAATTAATAAAACAGTAAGCATAAATTAGGATATCCTTTATAAAACTGCTGTCTGAATTGTATTGAATCTAAACTGAGCTCTCTCCCGCCTTCTGTACTCTCATTCAAGACCCCATTCAACACCAATCTACAAGGCCAGTGTAGCTGCTTATGTTTTGGTAGCACCTGGGGGCTTTTGTTTTGTTCTACCAAAAAGTTGCATGCATAGTTAGATATATTATGTAATACATAAGCCATCTAGTTATGTATTCAGAAAACTGCTATTGTTTTCCTATACTGCCAGAAAAATGCTGTGGAAAAGTGAATTTTGAGAACATTCAGTATTGGAACTCCCATGGTGTGTTTGTTAACATTTGGGGCTTCAGATATTTGCAGGATAGGTATAACAAGTACTGCTGCTCATTGTTCAAACCTACGATTAAAGCGATCTGAGGGGTTGATGAAGGAGCAGCTCACTTGTGGGGTTGAACCTGATGTTACATTTGTTTTTTTTATCCTCTGTTCTCTCTTAAGTTTTAAAATAATTGGGTGTGAGGCATTTTTTGGAAAGTTTTCTGAGTCTGTACAGTGATCTTGCAAGGCAGTTTCATTAGAAATTTTGAAGAGGAACAAGCATTGTTAGTCCATGCTTTTACTGGGCCAAACAAGTGCAAAAGAGAGCATAAAATATTTCCTTCACGTGCACGTAGGAAGTGCACCAAGCTTTTGTTATTATTTTTCATTAATTCTGATTAGTTTCTTAGTGTTTAGAGAACTTTTTCTTTATAGGCTTACCGAAAGGACATTGTAGAGCTTCTTTAATTGAGCACAGATAGGGAACACAGTAACCAGTGAAGCAGAAAACACAGATTTGCTGGGTGAGCTAGCTTAAAATGAAAGGGTGAATCTGAATCTAGGGTACTGCCCACTGTGTCTGCTACTTTCATTTCAGGATATCTCACTGGCTTTTGTAGTTAAAAGAGAATGTCCCATCTTCTCTACATACCTAGATAAATCTTTTCTCAGTGTCTTGTCTCTGTGTGTTTGATTCTCCTGTCACACATTCCCCACTTTCATCCCCTGCTTACAAGATCCTTAACTGTATATTGCATCCCACACACTAGAAGCATCTAACTGTGGAGAAAAGTCATCTGCCTCTGGGGAAGCCACGATCTCCTGTTTCTCCATGTCACTTGGTGTGATCCCACGTGCAATCTGGCTCTGAAAAAATTGGTACCTTTCTCTGCTGCCCAACCATAGCCTTTTAATAGAACGTACCATACAGTCATACAGTGAAGTGAAAAATTAAATATATTCCATCTATTCCACAAACCAATATTACAAACTAGAATTCAAATCAGTATTGGTTTCTTTTCTGTTTCTGTTTTGAATCATGATGGAGGGTTGGTGAAAAGTCTGATGAAGTGTTACAAGATCTATAAGTATGTTATTTCAACTGGTTTGATTTAATAAAAAAATTAAGGAAAAAGAAATGCCTACTGGTAAATCTCTAAGGAAGAAAGTGAGAAGTTTTCATGTGTTTTTATTATTTATGTGATGCATTGCTGTAGATTTTGCCTGTGGGTGGGATTACAAGTCTTCTGTGTATTATCAATTATAGTATGTCAGCCATGACTTACCACCTTCATAACACTTAATCCAAGATGACTCCTGTTTGAGGCTTTTTAATAATCCATACACCATGATATTTCTCTATTTCTTCCATTCCCAAGAGACAGGGCAAAGTAGTCATTTATCATAGCTCATAAAGAAGAAATATGAAAGGAAAATATGGTTTGGGTTGCTTTTTGTTAATATATTCAACTTTTGGTGAGACTCTGATTTTATAAGGATTCAACTAAAGAGGTATTTTTCAGAATTAATCAAACATTTAAGGTTTTGAATGGAAGTGCCTTTAGAACAGTTACTGCACTTCGATTAATTTCACTACAGAATTCATTGTGATTTTTAAGTCTCTCAAAAGAGACCATGCCCTAGTACTAGAGCTCAGTTTTAGCAAGTACGCTGCAAACAAAATCTCTCTGGGTCAACTTTCTTTGTGCATCAAGGTAGTACATTACTGAACCAGGCAAGATGGCAGGGACTCTCAGCATTCTAGCAAATCATTTATTTTTCCCACTGCTGACTTGGTGTAATCATTGAGATAGATTTGTAGAGCGTAACATAGTTTGATATTGGGAAATCTGATGAGGATATGAGAATAATTACTGTCTGATAACTGATTCATCTGTGAAGAGTTGGAGGTGCCACTACTAAAACCTTTGTCTCTGCCACAGGGAGACTCTGCTTGGGAAAACCAGTAACCATCATCTTAAGGGAAGATTGCTAGTTGGACAGGGTATCTCCTAGTAGAGAGAATGAGATTGGACATTCTTTTCTTTCTGACATATGGGAAGCACATTAAACTGAAGTTCATTGGCATTGCCTGGCATAAAGCAGCATTCTCCTGTTTCCTATTTGCATTAATTTTAAACTTCTTATGTTCTTTAATAGCTTTTTCTTTTGTTTGAGAAACAATGTGTTGCAATTTCTGCTTATTCTTTATATTGTTTATAATACCAGTTAGTTATAAAATGTCACTGGAAATTTATAAGTGCTCTTACATTGTTTTACTCTAATAAAAACAGGAAACAAGATTCCTTGCTTGAAATACGTAAGTTGCACTTATACGTTATCCCCTGGCTTCAGTTGAGGAGAGTATAATGCATTTATTGACCATTTACAACACTCCAGAGGTGAGCTGTGTGCTGTTCCTGTTGCCTACCTGATGATCTTTCTCGGTTCTCACAGTTACTAAGCAAAATGCACTTTAAAGACCTGCACAAGTTTGGCTGTTGTCTCTGTACACAGGGATTTATGGTAGGCATTTTGAGTAAATTTTGGAGCTGTCAGTCTATTTTCTCACCATGGAAAGGCTTTTTGACAAAACGTAGAAGAGCCAGCTGAGTCTCCTGGAACTATAGGAGGAGTTGGACCAGGAAGGATCTCCTCAACCTCTTTCTCTCTTGTCTCTCCCAGTACAGCTTGCCCACATTAGTAATGCTCAGTTGCTCCATGATAGCTAATCAGGCTGTAGCAATGATTAAATATCCCTCCCTACAGTTAAATTAACTTTCTAGATGTAGATAGTATAAAATAGGTTCATTGACACATTTACTGCCTCTCTGGTTTTAATTATTTCAGAAATCTTGTCCATTTGGAATTTGTAGTAACCATGAGTATTCCCAAAATTTGGATATTCAGAATCAGCATCTGACTTTCTTGCTGAAGTGAGGTATTATAATTCTGATTTTGAAGCATCACTCTGCAACGTATCATTTCTCTAGTTCTGCACTGTTTCAGACAGTATTGTATGACCCAGTCCAGTAAGACACTATATAGATTAATGCTGTTACAGATCAATGAGAAAAGGAAGTGATCGCTTTCTCTCATCCATCCTCTTTTTCAGAAATTAATCCACCTTTACCCTGAAGCCATTTGTGTGTTTGTGTAAAGTCATGATCCTGTCCATTGTCACTGCTTCAAATCTTCCATAGTCTTCTCTGCTTCCCATTTCCAAGAATGAGCATTAGCAACAGAATGTTGGATAGAAATTGGACTGTTAGTTTGATCCATCTTAAATCCAGAGCTTCTTTAGTTCCTGTAGGCATCTCAAAACTTGTAATGACAAACTAAATAGGGCATAAACCCAGGTAGCAGAGTGGTCCTCTGTGGGTGAGTGAACCAGGAGCCCAGGCAGCTAATTACAGTAATCCCAGAAAACAGTTCATAGAATGAATAGTGAGAAAAAGACCTCTAGCTGGCCTGTAACTTAAGCAAGCTGACACAGTCTATTGAATTAAATACTGGTTTAATTGATAGCGAGTCTGCTGAAATCCAAATCAGGGCTGTTTCTATTGACTTCACAAAGTATATTTATTCTAAAGTATGCCTTGTCATGGGTGCCTCAGACTACTTATGTTCCAGTGTATAATCAATGAAAATTTTATAAAGGAATATTACATAATCAAATAATAACAAGATGTTATAATAATGAAATAAGCAAGAGAGTTAGGCACAGCGAGACAAAGAGAATAAGTAGGATGCTTACCTGTGTGGTGGGCTTGCTCAGGAAACTCCAGTGGAGTGGATTTTCTGAAGAGAGAGAAAAATCCTTTCCTCCTGGTAGTCAGCTCTTAAATGGGTCTAGGAGAGGTGGAGCCAGGCTCCACCCCTTCCTGCAGCACAGGTGAATTGCTTTCACCTGTGCTCCCAGGGCTGACTCATTGCTCGCCTCAGGTGACTAATCAGAGGTTCAGGCTGTGACTCAGCAGTTCCCGTACATCCAGTATGCTGAATTACAAGTTCAGATATTCTTTTGTTTATTGCTGTAAACCACTTACTTCAACATGGTAAGTATTTCAGTTGTATGAAAGATTATAATATACACAAACTCATATGTGTACATACATGCATGTGTAGGTTGCACTGAATCTTAATTCCTTTATGGCATATTCAAATCTGCTCTTTTCGTCCATCACTTAAAAAAAAAAACGTAATAAGTAAAAGTCAGCAAAAGCCAGTTGTTCTGGCAATATTCTGAGAGCTCTGTGTGGACATACGCGAAGATGGAAAAGACATAGCATTAAGATCTGATATTTTACTTTGGTGTGCTGACTAATGCTGTCAGACTTTAAGAAACAACATGCCCAATAGAAATGTAGGGATGTGAGAAAAACAGAAGGAATTTATGGGTAATAATCCTTAATAAACCTGACAACCAATATCGGATTTTTTATTTAGCTGATTACAAACTGGAAATATGGGCATGCTTTCCAGATAGTGCATTAAGACATAAAATAATATTGCTATAAGGAAGAGTCTTTCCTTATTTTCTTTATGTAATATTTTGAAGACAGTCATATGATCTCTTTTCTAGTGCTCTGGACTAGCCCCCAAACATGGTTTGAGCACAGGAGATGCTCAGTTCTCATGCTTCCTCTCAGCAGAAAAGCTGGGCTCCAATATGCCACCAAGGTAGCACAGCTGGGTGAATTTTTCAAATCGCCACACTGGGAGAGCAGGCTCACATTTGTTCAGATGATGCACATAATGCTCACATGTCCCAAACGTGCTGCTAAATGCTACAAAGATGTTGACGTCTTTGATGCTCCAGTTTCTTTCTCCAGCATCTGGTGTCTAGCTTAGTCACTAGTGAACGTCTGATACATACTTTTCAGAATGCAAAGAAATTGGTGATAGGTTTCCTAGAGCTCAGAAGGAGATGGAGAGAAGAAAGGTTTCAATGTAGTGAAACTATAAGCTGGTTTAGTGTAAGGTATATTTCTTGTTTTATTTAAATCAGATGCTTTTCTTTTTGAAATAATGGTAGTTTTTCATAGGCTGAGGGTTCATTTGTTGTCTGTGCAAACTTTTCTTTCCATTTTTCAGAATGCTGAGAAATATTTTTGCTAATTGGTTCAATTATTTCAGTTTTCGGTTCATTCTATGAAGAGATTTAAATATGCATGCATGTATATATGTATAAACATTTGCTGTTTTCATGGAAAAGATGAGGAACTCAGTCTTGAAAACCAAATTAAATGCTCCCCTGGATTCACAGATAATAAGCAATTATTCGTTCCACTGAGACTTGCAGGTGGTGAGTACAACCAGGACAAGCAGATGTTTGGTTAGTAGAAAGGGCCACATGTTAGGTGATCTATTTAAACATGCAAATCATACCATAGCCCTTTCTTGGTTTTCTTTTCCTGCTGCTTCTTTTTGCAGCTGTTTTAAACACCTTTCATTTGGCTGTCACTGCAAGGCACATATATGCTTCAGTTGAGAGATTATGAAAAGCATGTCTTTTCTGTTCATAGATGTGTGTCTGACTCTAATTGATAAAACCAACTTTATTAAAATTTACTCTCATTTGAGATTTCTTTTTATCATCTGAAATGGAATTCTGAAACTCCTATTTTTTCTTTGTAAAGACGAAATTATTGATTTCTAGCTAGCTGAATTTTTGTGGTTGTTGTTGTTTTTCTTGCTACAACTACTGCCGTGTCTCTGTAGCAAAGCAATCTCTCTAACTTTACCTTCATGTGAAGACCTTGTACCTCTGCAGTTCTTTATTTTTTTCTCTGGAGGAAATCATACTCTTAGAAATGGTTTTGATGGGGTTTTTTAATTCTCTGTTAATCAAAGAAAATCAGTTGATCAGCAGTGACGAGAAGATTATCTAATGGTGTTTTCTGTGTGGGTTTTTTTTTTAGAAATATTAGATTCTATTAGTTGCAGCACATGGGATAAACTCCACAGTATTATTTACAGCCATTCACAACTTGGAAAGGATGCATGCTGAAGGTTGTTAGCACAGATATCCTGAAGTTCGGAGAAATAACTTTACTTGGCCAGTGAAGTTATTCTCTGTGTGCACTGTACTGTGATGCTGCAGAAGCAGTAGCATTAAAGCTATTTGAGGGCAGTGTTGTTGAAGGCACAAGCACAGTTCCTCAGGCTGTGAAGCAGCAGTGGCCAGCTATCAGCTATCCTACCTGGAGAGGGCACTGTTAGTGGTTTACTGATGTCTGAAGAAAAGCAATAAACAGTTACGTCTAATTGTTTGAACAAAATTCATTAATAATACAAAGGTTCATTTTCTGAACCAGCCTCGTATGTGGTGTGAATACAAATGTCCTGCCTGAAAACCAAAATGCAGAACAAGGTGTATAGTTACACTGATTGCAGGTGCGCTTTCAGACCCAGTGCACTTAAAATGGCTCAAAATAGCAATACATGCTCTATATCAAATTATGGCTTCCAAAAGAAATTCTAATACTATCTTGTGTTAATTTACAGAAAAGAATCTAGTTCTTTGCAATTACAGAAGATTGTGGTCTGCCTGAACATCTCCAAGCTAGATAGTTTCTACTGCTTTTAATATGTGCCTTCAGAAAATAGTGCCTTATATATTTTATTGAACTTATTGAATTTGAATTATTAATTCAATGTGAGGGAGCACGGAATGCACAGAAACTGCCTTATTTTTCTGAATGCTCCCAAGCAGTGTCAGTAGTGCATATTGGCTTTGTATAACTTTCTTAAGGGATGCGCGGTTTGGGGACAGCAGATCAAGAAAGAATGGCTGCCTGGCTTCTTGTGAAAATCAAGTGCCTTCGAGGTGACCAAAGTCAAATGAATCAGGTTCACATGCGTTTGGATCTGGTCAAAGCACAATGCAGCAAGGTTCTTCTGTGCCCAGACAGGTGGATGGCACCAGAGGACAGTGCCAGGTTGCTGAGTTGTTAAGGTATCGGACCAGATCCAAGGGGAGGGCTCATTCTGCTGTGCTGCACGCACACCCTCTGAGTCACGGTGTTTTCCTTTCTGCTCTGTCCTTTTCCTATCTGAGCCTTTGCTTCCTTGATGTGTATAAGGCACTTGGCCATATTTCGTTTAACTTATTGCTTATATTGCAGTGTGAACTAGCTCACTTGTGCCTGGCTAATTTCTCCATGAAGTTTATTTTCAGTCATGTTGTTTCCCTGCATTTGAAGCAATTTCTTAGCCACGTTACTTAAAGCATGAAGTGAATTGACTTCTATTGAGATAAATATAAGCTGCTAGTATCCACCCCCCTGAAAACTCCCTTGACTTCTCCCCTTCCCTGAATCTTACTGTTGTGTATTTTGAAGTGGTTTATCTAGCATGTTTTAAACTATTGACACTGTGAAACGGCTGTTACATTTCACCCCAGAAAAGAATGAATGTATCTCAAAAAAGATTAAGGGCCCTTTAGAATGAAAATTGCCGTACCACAATAATTATCCCGACTGGTGAAATTCTAAACTGCATGCGGTTCTTTTTTCTTCTAAACAATGAAAAATAAAACCATTAAAGCATTCAGACATGTTATAAACTTCAGATGTGGTTTTGGTGGTTGTTGTTGTTGTTGTTTTTTAATAAAACAGCAGACATCTACCTCAATAAGGTTTTAAACAGTCTTTCAACTTCAGGACTTGGTTACATTATGCCCTCAGGAACCTATTCTTATTATAATTGTGATCCAAAGGAAATATTCTTGAACAGTTACACTTTTCTGTGGTAATAGCACAGTAGATGTTACACTGAATTGATGATTGTTTAAAAGCTTTTTACCGGTATGAGGTAGAAAATGGTCCAACATGTTTGAAACAAGATACTAACTTTGGGTTTATTCAAGAACTGCAGTAGAGGAGAAATATATTCTTAGGAAATGCATTGCAAATTAGTGGGTTGAAGATGAAAAGACTGAAATTATTTGAAAGAGTTTTCCTTTAATTTCACAAGAATAACTGGCGTTCTTGCTGTTGGAAGGTCTGCAGTTAAAATTAAGGGATCCGTGCTCTGTCATCATTGTTCTCCTGTCACCTGTTTTCGTCTTAATCTTCAGGGTAGTTTAATGAATATTATCAGAATCACAGACATACTAATTATTCTATATTCTAGTATGTTGGAGACCAGAATATTGAAACTTCTACGTGTGGGAAGATAAGATTATATGAGTTATATGGTTTGTTGCTTCTCTGTGTGACTACAGCATGTTTGAGTATTGTTGGTACATTTTCAGACTTTTCTCTGATGTAGAAAAGAGTTGAGGTAGCTGAAGGTAAGATCTGCGCTGTTAAGCTCTCAACTAGCTGCAATTGATGGCCTTCATGTCCTTTTATCTTACTGTTTCTATACCTCAAAGGTATTTTTGAGGCATGATACTAGGGACAAAAACACTGAAATCAAGGTGTTATGTTTTTCAACAAGTGCTAAAAGACCAGGCAGAACACTTTCATCTCATTTACTCCTTGGACCAATTTTAAAACTTGAATAGTTCTCTCAGTGTTTAGTCTGGTTAGAATCCTGTTTGATGTCAGAAATGTCTCTTCGGGGTTTTCTTGTTATTTCTAAGTAAAATGAGGAAAAACCCACACACCAAATCTACAAGCCCAGAATCTCTTCTGGCTTTTGCTTTTTTTGTTTTAAGTTTGTGTATTTTTCCTCCATTTTCAGAAATAGACATAGTCTGTGGCTCTCCTTGTAGATTTTTCAGTATAAGAGTAATTAACAGTTGAATAACTCATATATAGGCAGGTAGAATTTCTTTTAGTTCATTTTTCAGGTCAGAGTTAGGCATCTAATAGGCTTGCAGTCATTTAAATAGAGGTTGCAAGTGGAGAACTCCTATGGATTTCTTCTGGTTTTCTTATGTTTTTCACGTTACTTAAAAAAAAAAAAAAAAAAAAAAAAAAGCCTATTTCAAAATAGGTATTCTTTGTTTAACGTACAAAGACTGAAAACCCACAGTGGAAGGATTTCTGAAGACAAGTACTTCAAAAATATGCTTAGAGCTTGGACTTGGTAGACATTTTGTTTACATTTTTCATTTTAATTCTCAACTTTGGAATGAAATTCATTTCAATTTTCATTTCATTGTGGTAGAGTAATCTGGACTGAAGTAGTGATAATACCTAATATCAGTATATAAATAATGAGTTGAACAGAAATTTGTATCCCTAAGCCTTAATATATATTTCAAATTCCACATTTTAGAAAGTATGTGCGATTTTGAAATACAATTTCCACATAAAATTACATATCCATTATCTGGTAGCTAGGAAACTATTCTAGGTTTTTAGAAACTTATGTGGAGAAATAATGCCCTGTTCTTCACTCTTCCCTCAAAATCAAATGAAATCTTGGATATACCTCATAAATTCTCAGCTGCTGTGGCAGCTTCTTGAAGCAGGGGAAGATTACTAAATTTTGTAAAGATGAAAAAAGTCTGAATTAGAGTGCAGAAGAACTATAAGCCTTCTCATTTTGGCTCTTTTGCTGAACTGTGTTCTGCTGGTCACATGTCATTGTGCCAGCTTCTGCTCACCATTATGATGATTAAATAAAAACCCCCGTTTTTGAACATTACTTTCACTGTTAGCTGCTGGTATTCTCATGCAGTCCTCAAAGAAGTGAAAAGCTGATGAATAACACCGGTGGTCTTTTAAGTATATCCTCTTTCTGATGTTCATTGTTTTTGGATTTTGAGCCATAGTCATTTTTTAATAGGCTATAAGTATTCTGAATATATTGCTTTCTAAGGATGGATGCAGAGGTTGGCTCATAATATGTATGGCAATATGCAATTTATATGTAACTTGAAGAAGTCAACTTAATTGACTCCAGGGGCACAACAGAAATTCTATTTAAATATGAAGTGAATAGCAGCCTACTAAATTAACTTGGGGAATAACGAGAGAGCAGGGTAGAGGAAGATACCGAGGTGACTGAACAGAGTGAACAGAGTTGGGAATAAGTAGAAGTTAGAAAAGAGTGGATAAGTGGCAAATAATTGTGTTTTTATATCAAAATTTGGCTTTTGTTTGTAACAATTATTATAGTTTAGTGAAGCAGTATCTAACTGAATGAAAACCGGAGAAGAAAAAAGAAAAAGATGCCAGCCACAGCTGTAATAATTACTGGAGTATTGCTCTGATAGTCAAGTCAAATTAAAGTTTCTCTCGTTTATTTAGTTTGTAATAGAATGTTTGTCCCTTGTCTGTTGTAAGAGATTAGGAGACATTATTGACTGTTCTTCCACAGGAAACTGATAGCAGCAATTGCCTGCAAGGGAAAATTATATTCCTTTAAACCAGATTATTAACCTTGTCATATTTCTGCTGATAACACTGTCTGTTTCTGTGTACAACGTGTTTTAATTGGGAAGAGAAAGGAAATCAGTGGAGAACGGAAGGGAAAGAAGACCACTAATTTGTTCTTATTTTATTATTAGCTCTCTGTATGTTAATGTACAGAGCTGAGTGAAAATTATATTTAAAAGCCTATTTGCAAAAATTCAACTTCCTTCTCTGTTCCTTCCTTTATAAATCACTGGAAAATCTCTATTTCTGTAAAGTTAAACAGGGTTTTAGTTTGGACTACAGTTCCATTAATTGGAATGTCATGTTGACCACTTCATTACATTGCAATAATTTAATATGCTACACTATAGAAGGTATAAAGAGACTCATTTGCCATTCACTTGTTTTAATCATAAGTTAAGAATGACCAAATGAAGCCAATAAAAACTTGTTGAAAAGAGAAAGCTATAAATAAGATAATTCATCTGCAAGATACTACTTCATCAGAGATTTCTTTTTGATAGTTTGGTGATGTAGATAGTCTATGATGTGGTTGTCCACAATATTGTGGGCTGGATGTTCTTGAAAGATTCTTGTTAATGCAGATAGAAAATCTCTAGGAATATTTACCAAAGACGTAAGTGGTAAAGAATCAGCTGGAACCTCAGCTGACATGCAGAAGTTTATATTCAGTAAAGTCAAGTGATCTTGATCAGATTTCATGGTTAAGGATCTTGCTTGGAATATCATTGCAGATTTTCTTTCTCTAAACAGAACTGATGTATTAATTTCTTATATTCATGACATTGTATGTTACTTCTGACATTAGTTTATAAGTGGGGCAGAATTAGGCCAATGTAAGTATTCTACTAACATATTTGTGTTACTTGAATTATGTTCCTTTAAAACACTGATCATTGTTTCTTGACAACTGATACTGGATCATCTTATCTTGAAATGTCCATTGATGTGAAAAAGTGGAACAGCACTCATACCCTACAACTCTTTTGATGAGCTTGAGTTGAATACCTATACGCAGTATATGTCTTCTGGATAGTTACCTATGTGTGATTCTGGTCTCAAATGAAGAATAAATTGGAATTAACCCTGGTGTAAAACAAAAACTGATTTGCTGTCCTGCTCCTTTTCTCAAAAAGGTCTTAATTCTGTACCATATAAAAATCAAACTGAGTTTGAAAACTTGTCTGCTAGTCTTTACTTAAAAGGAGTGGCTGATTCCATTGAGTTAGTTTCTTAGGAGTTCTTGAGTATGGATTTCAATATCAGAATATTTTTCTGATATCTCCAGGTGTAAAAGACGATTAATGTTTTGTTGAATAATGGATGATTTTGCTGCGTGCCTTGAAAGGGAATTTTTTGAACTATCTGTTTCCTTTTGCTTTATCTCAGCATTTGTATACAACAAAGTGAACTTTGAGTGCATAGGAAGTACTGCTGGAGGTGAGGGCAGTGCAGGCAGAATGCATATGCAGAGCTCTGTAGCAGTTACGACATCATGGAGCAGTGAGATTCATCTCCCTCATCTCACAGTAAATTCAAGGCTGCAGGGGCTTGGAATACTGGAAAAGTCTGGATTGGCATTATTTTAGACCTCTCTTGTTCAGATTTTACCTTATCATGATCACAGAAACCAGTGGTGTACAGTATCTGAAGTATGTTCACCTGTGGAGTTTTATTGTGTGTTGTTTCTTCTTGACAGATTTCTCTAAGTCTGGAATAATTATCTGAACAGCTTGTGAGAAAAGCTAATGGTCATATTTATTTATTGTGATGTTTTGCATTTCAGGGAAGCAAAGAAGGGGCCCTGGTGCAGCAAGACCTTTAACCTGAGTCTAATCCAAAATTTAGAGTGACTGTTGGTATGTTTAAATTCTTTGCCAAATTGAGGCCAAAACTTTGCTAATGTGCACGAGTCCTTGCCGAGGCAGTGAAAGCCTCATACATGCATCCAAAGGTAGATTGGATGGTGATGCATATATTCTAGCTCATGGAAGAAATCTGGAGTGAATGTGATGACTTTGTCACTGTACAATGTTGTAATTGTCCTGAAAGCTTCCTTTGTCATATATTGACATCTCTTGAAAGGGAGAGATCATGCCATTTGTGTACAAACATGAGATAATTTACCATGCTTGCTTACTGTACCATGCCTAAATTTCAATCTCAGTGCTAATGTTTTAGATAAAAAGTTAGTCATATTTGAAAATATGACCTCTAAGTCTAAGAAATTAGGAAAGAAAGAAAATGAACAGAAGAAGCATAGCTGTAATGTATCTGCCTTTTTCTTTTGTGCATTTATTCTGCAATAATAAACTGAGATTGTATAATATATATCAAAAGCGTACTTGCAGCTGTTAATGTTTGATGTTGTATCATTTGGAATTCTGCTTGCTCTGCTTGAGAGAAATGATTGTATTACAATACAGCATTTTTATAAAGTAATTTTAGATTAGTTACATTATGATATCTGCGGAATGGTGGAAGAAAGAAGACTTGAATTGGTCCTTATTAGACAGCTCATGAGAGATACAGACAATAATATTTTGCTGTTCCATTTGAAGGTGCTCTGGGAGGAGCAAACAAATATTCAGCTCTTTAAAGTGTGTTATTTGGGTGATCAGTCTGTCAGTATTTTAGCAGTAAGTGATGCTTGTGATGAATGCAGTCAAAGCAAAAAGCTGCATGTTCCTGCTTGCTTGTCCTCTCTTCTGAGCAGTGGCATTTTTACTCAGTCCTTACGACCCTTCCTTTTCTCCCACCTCTCTCTCACCTTATCTCCTGCTCTTTTGTGTTTTGCCTCAGCATTCTGTTCTTTTCTTCTCAACTTTGTGTCCGACTGCTCTTTGAGATTCAAAACTGCCCTGTTCATCAAACGGTGAGGAGATAAAATAGTAAGAATATTAGGTTGCTTCTTTATAGACTTTACGTTCAGTAAGTATTGTAGAAAACCTAGGCAATATATGTTAGAAACAGTAAGTTCTGTGCTGTGAGAATAGATAGCAGATTTGCTTCAGTCTTGTTCTGCATATAGGGATGTGATTTCTAACCTTAAGTCATTGGTTAAAGTGAAAATAGAAGTAAATGAAAGTGCTGGAAGTCCTTTGATGAGGCAACTGAGGCATCTGTCTCTATAACGCCTGTTGGGGCACATGCAGTCCTTGGGCTTGCAATGTTTGTGAGCTTCAAAAACAAGAACAGTGGTAGAAAGATCTTCTTCTTCTCTTCATTATCATATTCCCCAGCTTAGAAAAATGCAATAAAAAATCTTGCATACCATTACTTAAAACATCCCAGAAAAGAATATTTTGTACATCTTATGTTCTCCAACAAATATTTCTCTTTCATAGCTCTGTCCAGAGAAAGAGAAGACAATACTTTTTTTAATCTGCTTTTTTGCTTTAAGCAAACTCATAAGGGCTGCTTAGTTTGTGCAGGTGTGAGTATGTTACACTTTGCCAGGCTTTTTTCTTAGCCATAGAGTCTAGAGAGTTCCTCTCTAAAATTAGAGATGTGATGGTCATATATGACTCCAGCATCTGCAGACTTCAGTGCTCTTAATCAGCTTGATTGGCAACACTGCTGTTAATATTCACAACCTAACTTATAAACCCACTAACTTTATCCGTGATACATGAACTGAATGACCGCCGGTGCTTGACACCAAATCTATTGTCTTCAGCTTTATTTTGCTACATTACATTGGCCAATTAAAAGAAAATGGTAGGCTTTCTGAATAAATTCCTGTTTTACCTATCAGATAGCAGGCAAGTGACGTGCAGATTTGCACAAACTGCCCGATATTTGTTCTGCCATGATTTTTTATTCAGTTCCAATATTGTACAGTATTAAGTGCCCATCATACTAACAAACAGTGAGGTTTCCTTGGAATCTTACCCGAAGAAGCTCCGTTTTCAGCATTTTCAGTTGTACAAATGAACCTCACTGATGTTTAAAAGGACTTTGATATCTCAGGGAGCCAAATAAATCATGAATACTGAATGAAAAGTTTTTAATGCAGTATTTAGAAAAATCGTACCAATAAAAAAAATCAACTGTTGTTGTAGCTGGTTGGCAGGTTTTCATTGGAATGAATTTCCAATGGAGGTATTTGATGAGGAAAGCAATTATTGTAATGGAGGAAAACAAAACAAAACAAAAAAGCAAAAAGAGCCCAGTTTTGAACTGTTTTAATAATGAACTGTCTTGCATTATAGGTCACGTTTTCTCATGCAATCCTGAGGGACTGCAGCGCCTTGCAGGAATTTATTTTATATTGTGCCTTAGCTTATAATGTGCTTTAGCTACTGATCCACGGAAGTAATTAAGGACTAGGATTGCAATGAATAGAAAACAATAGGAAAGTGTGTTTTAATACTGGAATAGGTGAGATTTGCAAAGGATTTTTCTGAGATTAACACTTTGTCAGGATATTTTGTTCAAATTGATGCTGTCTAAACAGTGTTTTGATGCTGTCCAACTTAGATTTCTCAGCTCCACATCTCATTTCAGGGGAAAATCAAAATGCCTTATTTCTCCTGCAAGAGTAGTTCCAGTTTTTGTTCAACCCTAATCCTCATTCAACCCAATCCTCATTGAAAACTCACCTAAATTAGCGTGGTATTTCATGGATTGTTTCTTGAGAGGTAAACAATCTTTTAGAGGAAAGGTGTTACCTACATAGTAGATTTGGTTCTATAGCAGCTGTATTTTCAGAGGGTAATAGAAGGAGAAGGCATCAATAGTGGATATGGTGAAGGATTTTTGCTGGGTTTCTGTTGCCATTCAAAAGGTCCTGTGCAGCACAGGTAACTCATTACTCTGGGAGTGTTCTAATTCAGGAGCACTTCA
The DNA here is from genome assembly GCF_987193195.1 of Phasianus colchicus. Classification (NCBI taxonomy): domain Eukaryota; kingdom Metazoa; phylum Chordata; class Aves; order Galliformes; family Phasianidae; genus Phasianus; species Phasianus colchicus. The sequence goes on from NC_143443.1 coordinate 7,061,284, forward strand.
CTACTGAACAACTATAAGAAGGGAAGCTGTAGTAAAGAGTGCATTTGGGATCTTGGTTATTATAAATTACATTCTTTGATATCTCATTTAGAACCAGGAACTAAAATGATGTTAGAAGGCTCAGAGGATTAATTCTTCCTGAACAATAGACTGTCACTGATCGCTCTGTAAAGTAATTATGCCAAATTTAATTATAAAACAAGCACAATGTATGATAGTCATAGCGTGCCCAAAAGAGAGTTTGAAAAAGTGCCTCACAAGCATATGGACCAGATCTGGGAGCACAGTGGCAGATTATGCATGTTGAAATTGAGTACAACTTAATATCAGGCTTTGTTAATTAAAGGTTTAGGGTTGTGTGGGGTGGGTTCTGCCTGGCACACTTTGCTTTTCGATATGATCAGCATAATGGAACAACCTAACTTTTCCCTCACCGTTTTATAGATTCTGTCAAAACCCCTTAGAGCTTGCAGTACTGTTAATGTATTTATATGGGTATGTATTTATATGGGGGGGAGAAGGTAAAGCCAGCATTAATCAAGTGGTTACAAGTTGCTCTTTCAGTATCATCAACCCTTGTTGAGTTTTCCCCCATAAAACCCTAAGGCTCTTACATCACCATTTCAGGATCGTCTCCTCGTTTTTACATCCAACTCCATGTTGGATTTGGGCTAATTTTAGAAATAACATTAATTAGAAAATTGAGAGCTGGGCAGGCTGGATCCTAAGGCTCTCACTAAACAGAGGCAGCCACGAGGATCAGAGCCTTAGTAGAGCCCATCAAATTTAAATTGGCATTAAGGTGCTTAGCAAGAACCTTTTCCAGGGAAGAACAAAAGCTGTGTGAGACATACATAAACAAAATGAATATAATAATGAAAACAAGTTGGGAAAATTGTTTCATAGCTGGAATGACATGGTACAGTGAGCCCGAGCTGAAGTTTATAGTGCATTTGTGCTTATGTTGTTTTAGGGCAAATATACTGGGAGAAAGCTAACAAGATCTGGAATGTGGGCATCAAGAATAATGAAGTAGGAGCGGTGGTAATGAGAGGTATATACACCTGTGGTTTGTATTGGAGCACAGGATATTGACCAAAAAGCAATAAAGGTGTTTGGGATCATAGGTCAGATCTAGTGGAATGAGTGCAGTTCTGCAGAGATTACCGGGTTTGCACTCACAGCAGGGATCAATTTGGCTTTACATTTCAATGGAAAAAGTTAAAAACAGACATTCATGAAGACTAGGAAAGCTAGTCCAATCTAATGTCTTCTTTTCCCTTACTTCATTTGTGTCTTTGTATATACAATCATCTTTATGTTACATAGGAAGTACACCAAAAGCATGAGTCTGATTAGTCTTTCTAATAGTAGCTACAGACAACTGAGTTACACTGAATAAATTCCAGTATATGCAGGGGTTGGTGCAGAACATACCTGCATTTTCACTCTCCCCTTCTTCACTATCCCAAAATACTGCAGTTGAGAATTGTTCTTCAATAGAACTAGTGAAGCTATTTAAATAAAAAACACAAGACAGTTGTCTTTTGTTTTCCTCCAGTGCAGAACATTCTGTTTTCCAGGTCACCTTTGCAGGAGTGTGGTATTTACAAGGAAGGTGTTTAAAAAAATGTTAAATACTCTGTGTGTTGTTTGGTTATTTTGCTTCACAGTATGATATAAATATTCACCTGAAGCATATTAATATGCAGCTTTCTTTAGTAATTTGCATCATCATTGATATGTTTTCAGATCCTAAGCCATACCTGCCATAGATGGGAAGAATATCAGTTTGTTTTATTGAAGAATATTGAATGAGAAATCCAGCATGAATTTGTAAGGTCAGCAGTTTTCACAGCATCCACTAGGTGACATGTAACGTGTCTATGAAGAAATGTGTGTTGATGTGGTTGGCTGCTTATGAGGATAGCAGTGATGTGCAGGTGACTGGCACTGTCTGATGCGATTGCTCATCTTTTAGCTTTGTGAGACTCTTTAACCAAAAGTTTGTGACATACTCATATGCAGCCCATTATACAAATAAGCCTAGTGCTCTTTGAGAGTTTCTATGTATGCATGCAGCCTCTACAGTGTTGCCAATCCAATGAAAACTGAAGTCCTGGTGAAAGTTATTGAGATCAGATTTATTCATACTAATAGCAAAATTCTGTTTGTTGAGAGGTCCAGTATTCTTTCCCCTAGCTAATGTGGTAGCAATTTGGTAGAAGCAAAATAGAGTGAAATTTCTCAGGGGAAAAGCAGTTAGCTTGTTTAAAAATCTGTGAAAATGAATTGAGAATATGGAGATTAAAAAACAAAACAAAACAAATTTGGTTTGTTGGCCTCCAGCATGACAGTGATATTTAGTGCTGGAAGGCAATTTAAACTTAGCTGTGTTTTAGCAGTGTTCTTACTAGTGGAAACTGTGTAGGCTTCATTATATACAAATACACATCTACATGTGTCATATGTAGACATGTGTGATATATGTACATAATGCCAACTGCATGTTTCCTAAAGGAGAGATGAAAAAATATTATTTATAACAACCCTAGGTGAATATAGGGAGGGATATATTTTTAAAGGAGAACATTATAGTTTATTCAGTTATTATGACGTGGATGACTGTGATACTGTGCAGGGTGAAGGCGAAGTCCTCTGCTGGCAGAGCTGTATGTAATCAGGATCTCCCTTTTGAAGGACCAGCAAAGACTTGTCACTTTGGGGATGCTGGGCCTGTGACCTGGGTACTCAGTCCAGCTGGGCAGCCGGGTTTTTCAGCATGTTTTGGATGAGAAACATTGAAATCTTTTTCCCTTGCTGTAATCCAAGAGTGAGTGCTTTTGCAGGTACCAGCCTGACAGCCCTCAGTACAGGAGTCTTCCATGTGCCTCTGAGCAGTGAACAGACGTAGCTGTCATGGTCTGAGCTGTCAGTTCTGGAAGGACCTCAGCTGTCAGAGTTTCTTCTCCATCCTTGACAGTGTCCATTTTGTATGCTCATGTGAGCACAGGTTGTCAGCTAGCTATGACCTTGGGAGCGCTATTCAGCAGCATTGTATTAGCATCATCTGGGTGGATATGGTGTTGGGATTTGTCACCTGATATTCATACAGCACCCCCAGTAGTTGCTGCATTTTGAAATGTTTCAGCTAGGTAGTGTTTTAGCTGCTTAATGCAGGCCCTTCTAGCTCAGTAGCAGGCAAATTTCCACTCAAGTATAATAAGCCGCTAAGCTGATGGACAGCCAGCAGATTGTAGGGCATTTCAACCATTAGTGCTTGTCCTAAGCCTGTTCCAAAGCAGCTGGGAATATTGTACTGTGGAGACGTGGACAACAGCTGATAATGATTAACACACTGTTAATTTTGTTTCCTTTTCATCTGATTTGTGAGCAAATTCCATAGCCTTTAGAAATTCAGGGATCTGCAAGGGAATTCTGTGCATTACAAAAAAATCCACGTTGGTGGAATGTATGTAGAAGCTTGGTGTGCTTTATGGAGACAGAAAAGCAATCTACAGAAATGCTGGAAGTTCAGCAACTGCTGCAAATTACCCTTAGTTTTACGAGGAACTGCCAACATCCAAATACCAGCAAACTATTTTACTCTGAGACGAGTGAAAGGAGGGAGGTCATTGTTAGCTCGTAGCTTTCTGCTTTGTGTACAACACCTTTTGCTTAGTCAAGGAAAAGGTTTTAGGGAGAGTTCCCAACTAATACAATGGAGTGTTTTATCACCTTTTTCTACTGAAGTTTCTTTTCCCAAGAAGCATTACATAATTCTGCATTTTACTGTGGGTATAGTAGTAAGAATTTATTTTCAATTTTCTAAACGTATCTTATCTAAATACATTCAGTTTTCATTGGCAAGTGACATTTGCTCTCCTTCTGCCCTGTTCAGCTGTGTCTGCATTTTAGTAATGAAATGGAGGTTAAAGAAAAAGCAGGTTTTTGAGGCAACTCTTTTCAGTTCATTTTAGAGTAAAGATTTCATACCGCATCACAACAGTTTTCCAATTGTTATAGGATGATTTTGGCCACTCTTTGTTGTTAGGTTTGTTTTATTGTGTGTTCCGTCCATACTCCTATGTAAAATGTATCTGGAAGAACAGAGGAGGAAAAAAGTGATTGAGGGCTGCCTCTGTATGAGCAGACTATAGAGATTGTAACTCTTTAGCTCAGGAAATAGATTAAGAATGGGAGTGTGGCTAGGTGTTTATGAAATGAAGAGATGAAAAGACAAAATGGGAACAAGTTTTCATTTTTTTCTCTTAGTAGAATCCAGAGGATGCTTAATAAAATGAACAGGCAGACAGCTTACAATGAATGTGAAGGTACATTTTCACAGACTGTGTACTTATGGTTTGGAATTCATTGCTGCAGAATGTGTGGAAGAGAGAAGTTTAAATGGACTCAGAAGACCTTAGCAAAATGAATGCCTGATAGGTCTATTGAGGTAATAGTCTTTATATTGCATTAAGGAAGGATTTCTCACTTAGAATTTCATGAGAGAGAATACTGATATTTTCCTTAAATGTATAAATGACTGGATAACAATCACCATAGCAACGAAAAGAATATCAGGTTAAAGCAGTAAGGAAGGGTTTTAACAAATGTAACGCATGTAGTTTTTTCCCCTTCAAATACATTTGCAGTAGTTCTTTGTCATATTTCTGCATCCCTATTTCACAGAGAGCTTTGCACATTTCACCCCCACTGCTGCATACCAGCACCCTGCCTCTTGTTGCTGCAAAGATCCTTGCCTCACAGTGGCAAGGAGCCATTTGCACTGTGGGAAGAGATCTTCTAAGACTATCATCTACAGTGGTCAGCTTGCACTTTGACACCTGGCCTGTGGGGTGTTCCCAGAGTGCTGCTGCCTTGTCCCCATGGGCAGCCTTGGGCAGTGTGGCCTTTAGGCCAGGGCAGAGTCCAGCTGGCACAGGGAGTTGGGGCTGCTGCTACCTGCAGCTTTCAATGATGCTGAGGATGAGGGTAAAGCGTACATTATTTCTTCTTTCAACTAGTTTTGACCAATCAAAATGCTTTTCTCAACACTTTGCAACATCATAAATCAAAGCATCGAGTGTAATATTAAATAAGCTTTGGAGTAATTGCATAAAATTATTGAGTCCTTATGAAACAATATTGAGCTTTCCTAATAAGGCTTCTTAGAGATTGGTGTGTTTTTTTTTTTTTTAAAGCTGTGATGGGGAATCTGAAAGGCAAGTCTTTAAGCACTACAGATAGTACAGGCTGGCTTTCTTATATGCTCTCATTTCTTACCTTTGACTATTTGATTGTAGTAACCACATTCTTTCTAGAGATGAAGTTTTTCGGGTATGTGTTAGCTAGTGGGGCTGAGGAAAGGTACATACTGCTATAATCTTTCTTACGTACCTTATGTGCACAGTCTGTTGTTACATAAAATTGCTCAGAAGTTCTGGACTTCTGGCTAAAAAGTCTTCCAAGTATTTTGAAGTGGGGAAAACTAAAGGAGAGCAAAAGCTTTGTGAGCAAAATATTTGTGAATACTAACGTTAGAAAAATAATTTCCAGGGTTCCCATAGTTTCTTTTTGGAGAGTAATCAAAAATCAGCTGAGTGTTGTTACAGTCCTTGTGAGTACTTAGCAAATGGTGTATAGATTTTATAAATTATGCTATCTGTGGATACAGTGTTTGTATATTGTCTGCTCATTTTCTTTGTGACTAAGTTGATTTTATTTGCTTCACAAAACCTGCTTTATATATGTAACAAAACCAATGGAAAATAATATATTTGAAAGCATTCTGAATAGAGCTTGATGTTAATAAAACCATTAAAAGTACATAATAATAGAAGAGAAAATTCATACTTTACTTAATGCTATCTCTTTTTTTTTTTTTCTGTTTCTTGTTACCAAGCATGAAGTTGCATCTTTTTCTGTAGTTAATGTCTTTGTTTTTTAGGAGGTAAATGTCTGTGAATTGTGGAAGCCATTCTGTTTCATGTTCTGTGAGGAGCAAGGAAACAGGGACATGTAGAAAAGATCAAAATAAAGGAAGGCCCAGTAAAAACCTAACTCTTTAGTTTAATACAGGAATTTTCAGTATTCTATGGATAGTGGTCTGGATTGCACTGCCTATAACCAGAACAGGTCAAAATTCACTTAAACTGTTTGCCAGGGAAACTTTAGCACTTATAGTGTTTAACTACATCTCCAAAGAAGTCCAGCTTTTCTAGAAAACAGTTGTCATAAAACATTGCTTTTTAAATGTTTTCTTTATTTTTCTTTTTAGAAAATCCATCCGTGATTTTGACTTCTCTGTGTCAAGAATTTAAAATTTGTTGGATAAATTTTGTTTATAAATCCACACCTTTTAAATGAAAATATGAATAGGATATAATTTTTTCTAAACACTATCCTTTATGATCTCAGAGCTGCCACCAAAATTTCATTGTGTGATTAGATAATAGCACGGGTAGTAAAATGATATAAGAAATATATACAAATTTAATGGAAAATATTGGTTTATCTCAAACTTTTTAGTTGAAAATTTTTGTTAAAAATAATTTTTCAATAAAAAATATTCCTGAAGTTGTAGGGCTTTTGAAAAGCACCTGGAGTTGAAGAAAGGAGCATTTTTTAAATACACAATTGACAAGACAGCTCATCGGGTCATATCAAAAATGGGCTGAACTTTTCTTTCATCCTGAGATGACTCAGAATCATCAACCAGAATCAGAAAGTGAATTCATGATGGTCAAGCTTCAGAAGGTTTGTAGCTGGCAGAATCATACCACGATCTCTTTGTCGTCTGACAGAGGGCTATGAAAAGTTTGACTGTTCAAACTGCACAGACTAAAGTGTTGTTTAAAGGGGTAGTCAAATTCAAAAGCACTCCACTCAGATGATATCCAAAAACCCAATAATGAACTGCAAAAACAGCAGATATTTTGACATTCCCAACTGTAGTGTATCAATTAAGTGCATAAATGCGGAGCTCACATGTAGAACGACTGCAAATGATATCAAGCTCTGATGGTTTTCCAGCTAATGCATCATCTCTTACTCTCCCTGGCCAGTAAAAATTTCAATGAATCACTACAGCTGGATATTACACTGCAGAGAACAGGAGAACATATATAAATGAACATAAATTGTTCTGTTAGATCCAAATTTGCAATGTTTTTTTTTGTTTGTTTGTTTATGAAACAAACTGTGCTCACTGTTGCATAGATGAGCAGAAGCTGGTAACCTCCCACCAAAAAGCATTTGGAGGCTTTGAAAAGAGTCCACAAGTAATCAGTAATAGCATAAGAAATTGGTTCTGGTTTGTCCAAAACCAGCTACTCTCAAACACCCTGACATTTCTTTCAGCATTTAACACTTGACAACAGTGTTTAGAGTATCCTTGGACTCCAGCACTCACTTCCTCTCATTGGACAGCAGTTATGTTTGTTTTTTAAGCTGCAGGAGGAAGATGAGGTGGTTGGTTTGTCTTTCAAATAGCCAAACCAGTGGCAAGATGATCCTGCTGTTGAGCCAGTCACTTTTAACATCTGTTGTGGCCTTTATACATTTATTAGTCTAACTTTTATGATTACTTACCAGCGTTAATTTTAGAGGCATGGTTGTTCATATCAATTGGTAATTTGCAGTGCCTCTGGGAAGCGCCTGATTCAGCAGTATCTTAGGCACTTGCAATTAGTTTATTCAACCCTTAAAAGAATTGTGATGCTACACACATCTTGTGCTATAACAGTGCTACTATCTGATTCAACAACAACATTGCTATGTTATAGAGCACTGTTATATCCAGAAACCTAGAGGAACAGGAAGAGTACAGATGAAAAGGGGTGGAGGTTATCTGCATGCTTTGCAGGAGAAAAGCAGTAGGATCCTAGAAGAAAATAGTTCCTGCTCATTTTCAACATGTCTTTCCCTGCATTTTGATTTTGTGCATGGGAAATGAAATGCAAACATTTGGGGACAGAATGATACTTTCTGGCATTCTGGACAGGTGCTATAAGAGGATAATATTCTTTTTCTTATTGTTATCATCTCTGTTATGATTGCTTCACTTAATGCTACATCTTCTCCAATACCTGTGTTGCTGCGGTGTCCTCCTACTAATTTCTTCTATTTACTATCATCACCATGTCGTCACTGTTCCTTCAAAGACTACTATTAATTGAAGCAATTCCCTCTACCAGAGTTGAAGATGGTTTATTTATACTTCTATATGATGAAAGCTATGAAGTTACATTTATCTTCTCATGAACTGTCAGCTCCTTTTTTCCACTTCCTGCAGGTCTGCTGTCCTGTACCATTCTGTTCAGATTTGGTGCAGAAGAATGTCGATGTTTCTCTGTGTTACATAAATGATCAAATATGCTCACTAGCTGTCAGAACATGGAAAGAGGACCAATGCTGAATTGGTATCACTGCTCTTTCAGTGATTTCCTGGCTCAAAAATGTCTCATTCTGCCTATTAATGGAGCAAGATCTGATTTTGGCAGAAAGATAATATTAATAATTTATCTTTTACCATAACATTAAATTTGATGTACAGGGGATATAAAATATAAAGTATGTGATTCTGAACCATTCCAAGAGATTATGAGAAGTCTTTTACTGGGTCAATAAAAGCTGTAGATTTACAGACAACTGCTACTTCAGTTCTGCATGAAACTCCTCCATCACTGTTCTGCAAATAGCTGCTGTTTACACAAATACGTGTACATCTTAGTTTCCTTAATATCAGTAGCGTAAGGCATAATGTGCCTAATCTTCATTTATGTAATAGAGTTCTGTTAGATATAAAGTAGTTGGCTTTTAATAACATGGCCATTTCATTAAACTGAACTGAGCTTTGGCTCATAAAAGTATAAAGAGAACCACTGCCTTTCACTTCCAAATATTTTATATTCTCTGGAATGAAGAACCATAAAAATAGCGCAACAAGGTACTGCTGAGTTATGCCAGGTAAGGTCAGAGTTGTTGATTGCAATGCATAGCTGAATTTGTAGAGCAAGAGCTGAATAAATACTTTCACTCAAGCTTCCATAGAATGAAGAATATTAATGCTGAAATGCCTCTACCAAAGACTCTGACTGTGTAGTCTTTGGTGTTCCTAAAATACCCTCACAGTCCTAGGTTAGCTATTGTAGTCTTTCCCTCTAGGTTTTCCATCTCTCTTAAGCATCACTTACTGTAAATGACATAGATTCCTTATTCTAGACTCTAACTGCTCTCTGGTTAATAGTGATTTAATGCTGTATTTGATATTGCAATGTAAAAAAAATGTGTTTCTGATTTTAATTTGTGTTTTTAATGTAATTTTCTTCTCATTTGGTTTCAGCCCTTTGAATTACTTTAGAATTGTCAGCTTGTTATTATGCAGCTTCTTACTGGAGTGTATTTTGTTCGCACAATTGGAGATTTGTATTCTCTTAAATGTTAAATAAGAAAGCCATGGGGCAATCCATGTAGGTGGTGATTCAGTTAACGCTTCTCTTCTCTCTTAATTGTGAACCTGTTCCCTCACATGGTTTGAAGGGCATTATGCTGCTGCAAGGGCAGCCTTCATGTGGCATCTTACTCCCAGACGTTTGCGGTTTGTCTCGCAGTGCTTCTCAGAAGCACTCGGTATGTCTGTTTCCTTACACGTGTCAGTTCAAGTCAATTGCTCTTTCCTATTCAAATCCCTCCTTCAGTGTTCTTGAACTTTCTTTATTTTCTGTTCTAGTCTATGCTCAATTTACTTTACATAAGACAAACTCTCAGGCTGCTGTGGTATTATGTACATTTGCTAAGCTAAAGCACATCTGTAAGTAATTATAAGGCTGGGGCCTTAAATAGCTCCTATGCACTTTTTGCATAATTGCTCCCTATCTGCTTCATCATTTCAGTAGCAATGAATGATTTTTTTTTTTATTGGATTTGAAAATATTTGAGATTTTCAAAAATTTAGGGATTATGCCACTCCTCAAAAAGCATAAACAAATGCCTTTGTGAATAATAAAAATCCAGCCATGCTAGCATTTAAGATGGTGATCAATCTGCTCACCTGAGTGCTGATAAATTGAAGTGATCCCAGGCTAAATCTTGTATTATTGGATACAAATCAATTGGCTCCACACTTAAGTGTATCCTCATCACTGTTGGCTGGGATCTGAATTCTTGGAATTCAGGTTCGGAATTCTATGAAACATGGACTTGATTCAGATATCTCTGATGAATTCAGCAACCACCAGGCTGTCAGGCTGCTCTTTGATTTTTTTTGCGCTTACTCATATTCATGATACACCAAAGGCTTCCCATGAAAAATTATTTTGTCGAAAGGGCAGAGCTTGTGTGGCTATTTTTTCATCCGTTTCTCTTTTTGCAGTTTACATCAAGAATGAAAGAATGATTCCAGGAACTGGATTGGATTTCACATGAAAGAGCTTCTGTAGTTTATTTGAACTCAACAGCAGTAGTTCTGTTGTCTTATATGCAGCGTTGCTTCTAATTTTCCGACTTCTTAGTCATCATTAGCTTAGATATTTGTAGTTGCTTCTTTTACGCTTCTTATGCTGACTCCTCCCCCCCAGTACTTGTCCCCTTCTCCCTTGATTTTCTTCCAGCATGCCTAAATCCTGTTTGGACAGATGCTCAATGCAGTGTTAAGATTGCATGTTTCTCTCAGCTATGTTGTGACTGCTCTCTGTGCAGCATATGCCATGAGATGCGTGGAGTCCCAAATCACACTTTTGCCACTGTACTGTATTACAAGCTTGTCATCCATTTGCAGCTCACTTTCACCCTGCAGAATTTCTTAACATCAATTTCCATTTTTTCAGTAGATGAATCTCTGCTTCACATTTCTTTCTTTGTTAATAATGTTTATTTCAAGTCAAAGCAAAATGCATAGCACTGTTTTGTTTCTAGATTTGTACTGCTCCCATTTATTTTTACTCTCTCTTCTAGTCTGACATATTTACGGTGCTTTCCAGTTTTGAGATATCATTTGCATTTTAGAAAATTTGATTTTAGTAGTTTGCTATTTCTTGTTCCAAATCATTAATAAAGCTACAAGATAAACAAGTCATTAATACCAGCTTACGCTAAGCTACCTCAAAACTTTTCTCCTCATCTTCATATATCATTCTTTGTTGCTACTTAGAAGCTAATTTATAAATCATGTGATACCATTCTTATTTCAGGGAATGAATTACAATTTTCTTAGCTGAGTTCTCACAAGACTCTATGTGAAACAGAACTGAAATCCACTTACAAGTTTATTGTCATATTTTCATTTCTGTTACCTATTATTTTTGCTTTCAAAAAAGCAAACAAATTTTTCCAGAATGCTGTGTTCATCATAAGATATTACTGCCTAATTCTCGTCTTCCTATTATTCTCTAGAGATGTTTTATTTTTATATAGCACGCTACATGTACAAAACACTGAAACTAGAATAAGCTGTATTCTTCTTCCAGAAGACCTCATATTCTTAAAGGCCTGTTAAAGCAGCAACCTGCATCAGTGTGCTTCAGAGTTCCACAGAGAAAGCCAGATGGGATGGTCAGCCCTTTGCTAATCCAGTATTTTTTTCTTTAAAGGGCTTACTGTCTCAGGATGGTCCTGTTTGCTGAAGTATTGGGAATGAGAGAAAGCAGCTTTCCATGATCTCCCTGCCATTTACCATGCAGCTACAATCCTTCTGTGGCCCTATAATGACAAATTGATTGTTCTGAGCATTAAAAAGGGTGTGATAATGTTTTCATCCAAAAGACTGAGATTTTCTGTATTGCTTAAGTCTTGGTTCACAATCCTCTGCTTCATAATTTTGGTATGTTTTGGAATTCTCCGTGGCTCTATGGCTGTGGGTGTGTAGATATTCTCAACATATCCCAGGTGCTTTCAGTCAATATACCCTTGTACACCTGTGATGCAACTTTTTGATTATGGATATTATCTTAGAATTAAACTCAAATATTTGGCTTAGATATTAGTTTTCCAGAGATACAGAAATATCTATTGGATCTTTGGAAATGTCAGCAAATGAAGTAATTTTTCAAGAGCCCTAACATGCATCAACATTTTGAAGTACATATCTGGATCTACATCTTAAAAAAAGTGAATACTTGATTAAATCTTACAGTAGTACATAAAATTTCAAAGAGTTGTTTAAATTCCTTTTCTCATTTTAGATACTTATGGTTCCTAATGTGCAATGATACCTTGATGACCAAATCTACTACTTCCAGTCTTCACTGTAATACATTTTGTGTGATTACAGAATTTATCACAAACTGATGATTTTCCCATCTAATGTACATGCATTCTAACAATTCCACACTACTGTGGATGTTTGGAAACAGGCTGTGACTTTAGTATAAACAAATGCAGAATACCAAAATAGAATAGAATAAATATCTACACCTTGATGACTTGCAGTTATTTCACTGCAAAGAAGATAGGGTTATGCTAGAACACAGAATACTACCTTGAATCAGTTTGATTGCCGTTCTTGTCCAGGTTCTCATAGTTAATAATGCTTGTGCTTCAGAATAGAGATTTTTGAACATTCTTTATAATATGTAGCAATTATAGAAAAGCATTGTATCAGATTTGCTAGTAAGTACGAGTGTCAATGCCTTTATATTTTCCTAATCCTATTTTATGTAATTACAGATTATACAAATACACAGTTCAAAAAGATGTTTAATTTTTCTTAGTTATGATTCCATATTTCACATGAAAAATTTCTGCAAGGCTACTGCAGTCATAGAAAAGGAAAAGATGTTCCAGGAAGTCCTGTCTGTTCCTTAGGAAGTTTGTTGTATAAATCCTACTAATATCTTGCTATGAATGATACTGAATGACAGCAAATCTCTAGATTACAGATCTAGTGCATTTAAAAAGACTCCTTGGATAAAATGTAAATATTTGTTCTACTTACTTTTTAAATTGAGGTTTGTTTGTTTGTTTTTTCAGCAGAATTGCAGCATAGGAATGTCCAATTTGTTCAGTTTATTTATTGGGCCACTGCCTTATTTTATTTGCCTGTAAACTTTAATTGTTTGTATTGATTTGGTATTTTTTTATATTTTAATCGTTGTCTCTATTTGAAGTCTGCTTTTATAACATAAATATTTTTGTAAGTTCTTAGTCAGAAGTTCCAATGTGCCAAATATATGAATATGGTACAAGGACAACATATTTCATTTAAATTATGTTGCTTGAAGTTTAAGAAAATGTCGTCAATGACTTGAAATCCATTTCAGTTCAACATTAATCTAAAAGCATTGTCATGTTGTGAGTGGCACTAATTAATTTATTTAATTTCATAGCCAGAATGGCTTTCATATAGGCAATATAATTTGGGTTGATAAAGGTGTCACTATCTCAGGGCATGAGAACTGATGGCCTTGTTCTCTCTCTTCCGTTTCTCTTTGTTAGAAGTTCTTGAGGTTTCAAGGCAGGAGTTCCCAAGTTTAATTTGTTTGGATGGTTTACCCTTAGCTCCAAAGGAGTCACCAGACAAAAGCTTTCAGTTTTTTTGGGAAGGTAGAAGAGGCAGGCTCAGTTTTGGTGCCCTTTCAAACACTACTGTAAATGTGCTAAAAAGAATTGTTTTATACTTCAGATGGGAATCACATTTTCCTTGAAAAGTAGAGGAAGTGTCATACTTAAAATGGAGGTAGCTAGCAGTGATATGTATTATTTATGCATTTATAAACAGTAACTACTGCATCATAAACTTATACAGTGTAAATGGTCTTGTGCGCTATTGTGAGATGAACATTAAATATTCACTTTTTATGTTAATACAAGTTTTCAGCTGTATTTCCTACCAGTTTAGGATAATTTACATCTCCATTTATTTGGGCATTAGACAAATTTACCATAGTCCAGTGGTTTGAGCACTCACAGCAGAGTTAGGAAAACTAAATTCAAGTTACTTTTCAAGGAGTATGTAATTGTGGTGTAGTAGAGCAGCGTGAAAATACGCATTTTTCAGACAAACACCTACCTGTGTGACAAATAATGGAGTTTTTCATCAGTTTCATCTCCTAAATGAGGAAGCACACAGGCTCTCAATCTAATTGATTACGATCAAAGGAGGTAGTAAATCTTGCAAATCTGTGTTAAATGCATGCAACTTTGTTTTATTTGAGCAAATGGATTGTCTGCCTCATTATGCTGATGAGGGTCTTCACGCTTCTGTGGAGTTGTTTCTGATATTGTCTGGTGTAAGTTTACCATGCCATCCCAGTATGATTTCCCCTGGGGAACTAAGCTCAAGTAAGCATTGGGCAGCCAGGTGCTGCATCATTAACAGTGTCATGAAACTCCGTTGTAGAAATTGGCTTTTAATTTATCAGTGGAAACTCAGGAAACCTGAAGTTATATTTATGCCAGGTCTTCTTTGGAGGTCCTGACAGGTGTCAGTACTTTTCAGGAAGAAATCCCTGCAAGTTCATGAGACACGTGGTTGACATCCTTTATCATTTCACATTCCCAGGTTTTCTGGCCACACAGTTGTTTCACTTTGGTGTTGAGGAAGTGTGTTTAGACCTATATATGGTTTTGGAGGCTTGAACATAATGTTAAAATTTTGAATTTCTCTATTTGTTTTTGTTGAAAACGCAGTAAATATCGATAAAGATCAGAAGCTTGTCTTGAGTCAGAATTTTCCAAGAAATTACACTTTTGTTTGAAATTCATGTTTGTTTCTTCTGGTTTTCTTTAAAGGGTGGTTGACCTTCTGATGTATGGTTAGAACTGTAAGATTGCCAGCAATATGGCTCTTTCAGAAAGAGAAGTTAGATACAAGGTTTAAATTGAAAAGCTTTATTGAAGTAGTTGCTTTCAAATCCTGTACTCCTTTAACCCAGTAACTTGAGAGTCAAAGAACAAAACAAAACCAAAAAACAACACTCAGACTGCCATTAAATGTGCTTTTCAGACACCATTAATTTTTGAAATATGTCCTGTAGGTGCTGACTCTGCAACTAGTTTGTGATAATCAGATTTTAAAGTTGTGTATCTCCTACCAGCTGATGTTTGTTCTATGACCTTTGGTTCCAGGTCCTGGTAGGAACGTGGTGCATATTTCTACTAAGAGTGAAACTCCAATGGTCTTAACAAATAACAGCAGTACTCATTGTGTTTAACAGTGCTGGAAATTAGTTTCTCAGGCACTGATCTTGATAGGTCAGCTGTCACAAATTGGTATACATATCTGTAAATGCATCGGTGCCATAAATAAAATTCTGTCTGTAATAAGTGGAAGCACAAATTGGCACACTTCTAAGCAAGTGAAATGTTCTGAAGCACAAAGATATTAAGGGGAAAAATCCCTAATGGAAAAGGATTTCCTCATGTTCCATCTATCAAATTTATCTGCATAATTTGCCTTTTAGAGACTGAAAAAATTGTTTTTCTATACAGAACACCATGGAGTTCTGTGCTGATATGCTGTGAAATATTCTTCTCTTCCTTGCCCCTACCTCTACTGCATAAAAAGAGAAAACTTTGGTTTTGAATGAAAGGAAAAGACTTACAGTCTTGCAATAGTGTGCTTTCCGGTTCCTTTTAAGAATTCTTATTTCTAATACAAAATGCAAAACATGGGGTATTCAAATAGTTTGACCTGATATGAAGTGAAATACAGTTTATGAAGGGGAAAGGAACAAGAGAAGAAGTTGATGTCAGTCCACTTGTGCCAAAGTACTCAATTTATTTTGTTTTCCAATCTTGAATAAGTAGTGGTTGTCTGTAGACTGTGTAAGCCATTTTTGCTGAAACTTTCCCTGTATGTTCACCATATGTTTATTGTATAGAACAGTCCAAGAAAGCTTAGATAGTGCAACATTCTTTGATGATTTGAGAGAGCATTTTTACCACATGCACTTAGATTGGTCTTTGTTGAACCATACTGATTCTTTGCAGTTGACAAATGGGTTAATTTTGCATAGCAATAGAAAAAGCTAAGAAACACGTGAGGTCAAATTTCAGAGCAAGCATCTGAATTTGAATTTAAGAGATATGATGGCTATAGGTATCTACCCATATTGCTGGGTATTCATTATAACTCCAAACTTACATCATAGGGAGAGTTTTCAATCTGCGATACCTCAGCTTTCAGGAGTGTCATTAGGAAGCTTATTATTAGTCATTTATTCACCTCTTCTATCCCTCAGGTCAGCTGGGTAAAAGGAGGTATGGCTTTAGTTCTTTTCTTACCTGTGTCTCAACTGGAAGATTTAGAGACTATAGAGAAATTGTATAATAAATTATAATAAATCTACCTCTGTGATAGACATGATAGCTGAGTCATCACTGATTGTCCTGTTCTTTTCTAGTTCCCTGTTTATCAGTTTAGTGCAACAAAACAAAAAGAAAACTATACAGATCTCTCCTATCACAATGTATTTGTTGGCTTGACTTTTGAGGCTTTAGGATATGACTAAAGTCATAGAAATAAATCATGTAGGACATCTAGCCATAGGCATTTTCAGCAAAATAAGTTCTTTCCAAGTAGATTTTGACTTGCTACATGAAAATTAGCTTCTGGCAGGAAGAAGGCACATTTCACATATCTTGGACTAAGTTAAATATCTACAGGGCATGCCTTCAGCTAACAGCACTGCCTCCTATGTGAACGTAGTATTGGTGTTTAAGAGTACAGCCAGATTTAAGAGTACCGTGGATTCTTTTTTGAAATAAAAGGAGTGTCTGATTTCTGCTGCCACTGAAGAGCGTATGCAGTTGAATAATGCAAGGGTCACTTAAGATTGACTTTTCTATTGAACTTCTTTCCAGAAAGAGCACTAAAATTGATTTTGAAGTGCTAAATTTAATTGAAAAATAAAATATTTACGTGTAACGTTCTACGGAAGTATCATGAAAATACATATCTTGCATCTAGCAAATGCATATAGTGCTCATAGAGGTTATTAGATATTTGATAATGGGAGCTTGAGAACTTGAGAGGCTGTCATTGTTTTACTGATGAGGTAGAAGTAGGGCAAGAAGAGAGAAAATAGGACTTAATATAGAATTTGAAGACAGCCCAAGATAGAAGGCATTTTGCCTCCACAGAATCTGTGTCAAGATTTTATAACCACCAGTGAGCAAGAACGTCATGCAGCAGGAAAAGAGGTTGGTCTTTGATAAACTCTAGAGAATGATTTAAAAAGTAGGGAGGGATCTGATCTGAGAGAGGAGTATGGGATAATGAGACTGTAGAGATAATCCTAAGGACTGTCAGGCAATATAAACTTACTATTGAGGGAAAAGACATATCACAGTAATCTAGATTAGGTAATATGACAAGTACTGCAGATAATAAAGCAGTTTTATTACAGACATTGATGGAAATACATTCACACAAAGGATTAGTTTCTGTCCTCTGAATCTCACCGTTTCTGATTCTGTGTTTAAAAAACTCACTTCTCTTATCCTGTGTATGTTAGTTCTGGATTCGATCAAGCGGCTGTTAAATGTTTATGTAAGTACTGAAGGATTTCTGCCTACCAGTGTTTCAGACTCCTGCACTTTCTTCTTCTAGTTGGCAACGTGGGACTCTGAAAAGGGACTGAATGGTAGCCTGCAAGAACGACGTCTGGGAAGTGATTTACAAGGACTGACGCTCAAAGTGGTGACTGTCTTGGTATGATCCTATTTGAGTTCAGGAAACAAAATGCTCAAAATAAAAAGGTTGTGACTGAGTATTCTGGGCAATTCCTTCAGTATTTTTCCCTATCATTTTCAATTTTGTATTTTTGGATGATCAGTTACATAAGCAAGGAACATAGATGATGGCCTTATGTTATTTTATGTGAATCTGTGCACTGTCAGAGATGTACAGTGTTGGTTTGTTTGCTTATGCTGTTTTTCTGCATTGAAAATCATACTGCACACAGAACCAGCACAAGACCTGAGTACTCAGGGCTACACTTCAGATATGCAGTTTCCAGCATTTCATGGATTTTTGAGATCAGATGGGCCAATTACAATAATCTAATCTTGGCTTTTGTGTGCTGCAGGCTATAAAATTTAATTGAGTGTTTTTTCCATCAAATTCATAACTTCTTGTTGATAAACTATGTCTTTGAAAAAGACATAGACTGTGTGCTTTTAGGACTATTGTTTGTTACTATCCTGAGTGGTGGCAGAGCTCCTATTAGTTGAATGCTAAATTAAGGACAAATTAAGACAAGAATGCATTCCTGTCTAAAATACTGTAGTTCCAGATTGAAGAATAGCATCTTTGTGATTTTGTTTTTCTTCTTTTGAATCATGGTACAAGTAGGAAGTAATGTGCAAGATCATCAAAGGAATCGACCCAGCTTTCTTTCCTCAGTCAGATGATAGGCAAGGGTATGGTATAACATGCATAGGAGGTTGTCAGTACCACACCACAAATGTGGACAACTGCAGAGGATATGCAGCCAACAGCCTCAGCATTGCCTCTCAGGAGAGCAGGTTCCCATTTCTGACAGAAAGCGTACCAAAAACTGCCCCATTCCTTGGTCTCAAAATATACTTCAGTATAAAATATGCCAGCAAACAGCACCTCTGAAAGATATTCCTAGAATTTTCAAAATCTGAAATATTTAAAAAACCCAACAATATTAGCATCTGCTTCACTGTCTCCTGGATAAAAGATTAATCATTGTCTACCAAAGATGACTTTCTAAATCTGATATGATCTGAGTTGGAGAGCTGTAATGTTCCTAAGACTCATATGCTTAATACTTGTTTTCTAGGCTTTCTAGTTAGTTGAAACATTAGTGAAGAGACAGATATTCCAGAGAGCAATTCATCCTGCAGATGCCAGGAGGAAGTTAAGTTATCCTCTGGGGTCTCTGCCTCTTCTCGTGAACTGTGTAAAATCAAGGACCGTGGATGGGGCAGCTGCTGAAGCACTGGCGTCTGGTAGGGATGCCTGTGAGTGTTCCACCCGGCCTACAGATTTTGCCTCCGGATGTTCTGAGGAATCTGAAATCCGTGCTAAGTTGTCCAGAATAAACTCAGAATACACCGATTTTGCTAAAAATGTAAACTAAAATAATTGTTTCAAGTATCAGCTGAGACAGTGCTTTGTTCTCAGGAAGAACCTTTTGTGATGGTGGCGGAGAACATACTTGGGCAACCAAAACGGTACAAAGGATTTTCCATTGATGTCCTGGATGCACTGGCCAAGAATCTGGGCTTCAAATATGAGATATATCAAGCTCCTGATGGGAAATATGGACACCAGCTTCAGAATGGTTCCTGGAATGGCATGATTGGAGAACTTATTAACAAGGTACATAGAGAAGAAGCTATATTTGGGGGAAAAATAGAATAAAACAACAACTCTTCAGAGTAAGATGTCAAGACTCTGAAAAGGGATTGCTGAAATTCTCCCCTTTCTCCATTGCAAATAACAGGAGATGGAATTGGAATCAAAGAGCTAGTACAGAACACTTCTGAGTTTTGGGTGGTTTGACTGTGGTCTAAACTGTGTATTTTAAAACTATACTAACTGTAGAGTCTGTTGTTCTATTTACCCCCAACTATTATCAATGTACGTTATATAAATGTAAGTCTGTTTCTATAGATGCCAGTATAAAAAGAAAGGGAATGTCTGTGTGTGTGAATGAATGAGTATGGAAAGTACGTATTCTTAACATATGAATTAACTTTTTTTTTTTGTCATTACATATTTGCTACATTGCTTGTAAGTATGACTTTCTTTGTGTCACTTTATGGCAGTGTGTTTCATAATGATCAACTGTTTGACTCCAAAGCAGGAAAAGTATCCCAAATAATATATGCTGTAAATAATTTTTTTGAAGGACTAGAATTCAAAACTGAGTTTAAGATTATTCATTTATTTAAAATAAAGGGGAAAATATTTTCTTATTTAATTCAAGCCTTACAAATGAAGAATAAATGAATTAAACTTCATTAAGTAAGTGGGAAAAGTCCAGAGGGTGAAATTAGAATGTATTTTGTTCGTGTTCTCACCGTCTAACACATGACAAATGCTAATCAAGAAAAAGAATCAAAGGAGTTAATATTCTATGTTACTGCCCTTTGTAGAAAAGGTTAATCTTCTGCAGTAGAGCTTTACTGGAAGTAAAAGCTTTCTCGTTATCTAGTAAGTAGGCATCTCAGTATCTGGTAAGTAGATGTTTAGGAAAAAATAGAAGCAATTAAAGCACTATCAAATGTGTGTGTGATAATGGAATAATCTTTGTGTCAGCTAGGAAAAGTAAAGGATTTTGTACTTATTTTGCATTGATATGCGGTGTTTGACTTTCAGTCTAGTAAGAAATGCTGTGAAAATTCTTCAAAAATTGCGTGCTGTGAGGTAACAGTATTTGTAGTGGTATTTCTGCTACTAGCTTTTCCACCAGCACAAAAGGCGAACTCTTAACCTAATATTTACTCTACTTTCCTAACATAACACAGAGATAGGAAACGAAAAGTATGTTTTATTTTTTTGTGGAGAACTGTTTTGAGATGAAAAAATAGGCAGAATCTAATCACAACTCTTAAAAGCTTTGGGGATCTTATTTATTAAACACTTCTCTTTCATTGAGTTTGCATAATCTTAAAGGTCCTTCTGTATATAAATCCTGCTCATTTTAAATATTGAGCAGGAGCTGAGTTGCTTTTGGGGCATTCTTACAGTTATTAATTTTTGCAAGCACTTTATTCGTTGTAAAAAAACAATGGTATCTTCCCCCCAGATGTCATATGAAATCCCTTCATGAATATGGGAAGTTGCCAATTCTGCAGGGATAACAATGAACAGTAGCTCTTCACAACTTGCTACCAGGTGCACAAGCTAAATAAATTTTGTATGGAGGAGTAAGGAATTTTTTAAAGTAATCTTGTGATGATAACAGAGTAAAAGAAGCATTGATACAACTGTGAGTTCTATGTGGATGATGTTTCATTTTTACTTCTTGCAGTGCACTGAGTTAATATGGTTTCAAGTTTTAGACATTGTTTTGAAAACGAGTGAGACATAAAGGTTAAATAAATGGTGCACATTCCAGACACTTCTTGTTCTGCAGTGCTTTGGCAATCTAGATTTCACTTTTCTGCTTTAAACCAATGCAGTTAACATTTGAATGATGAAACTGATCTATTGCAATTTGCCTTAAAATGTTAGGTTTTAGAAGTGCATGGAGCCACTTGCTTTTTGAAAAACTCCTGAAGGAATGCTAGCAGAATTCATGATTAATGAAGGAGATCTGACTTGTTGCCTTTGTCTCATAGAGAGCAGATCTAGCGATTTCTGCCATCACTATAACACCTGAACGAGAGAGCGTTGTGGACTTCAGCAAGCGGTACATGGACTATTCAGTGGGGATCTTGATCAAGAAGCCTGAAGAGAAAATCAACATCTTCTCTCTCTTCGCTCCTTTTGACTTTGCGGTGTGGGCTTGCATTGCTGCTGCCATCCCTATAGTTGGTGTCTTGATATTTGTCTTGAACCGGATCCAGGCAGTCAGGGCACAGAATGCCTCCCAGCCAAGCCCCTCTGCCTCCTCCACTCTGCACAGTGCCATCTGGGTTGTGTATGGCGCTTTTGTTCAGCAAGGTACTCAGTCTGATAGATCCTCAGAAGTGTTCTGGCTGGATAGAGCATTTCATGACGTGTTTGTCTTGACCAGCATGTCCTCAAGACGAAAGAGAAGTTTTATATGAGGAGGTAGTATGTTTTATTAGCTGAGATAATGGGAGAATAGTTGAGCTTTAGGGTGTGTGTTCTGTTTCTCTCTTTCTCAGAAAGTCTGATAAAACCATTCCCAACAGACTTTTCCACTTTGTGAAAATGATTATTTGGTGAATAAACCACAGAGCTGCTTGATGTGACATTACAGTATCACTCAGCAACTAGCAGATTTTCTAATGATTTAAATCTGATTTTAGAAATTTATATGTTTTTGAACTCATGTGAGACAGTTTATCTTTCTGTTGTTTAAAACCAATAGAAAGATGTTTCTAATCATTTAATTTCTGCATATTAGTAGTACTTCAGCATAAAACCTTACTTATGTAGAATATTATTCATGTTCTCTAGATTTGATCCTGAATAATGCCTGAGGGAAACATTTTGAAATACCATTTTCTAGAAGAGTATCCAGGGCAAAAGGTTGAGTGTCAGTCTTAGTGGAAGTAGCACTTAGCTCACAGGAAAAGGGTGGTCTGCAAGCACAAATGCACAGGGGTTACTCCAACAAAGTTGAACAAGTAGGACATACAGGTAGAAGCTCCTGATTCACCTTTATTTTCCTTGTTTGCTTTCAGGGGGTGAATCTACTGTCAATTCTGTGGCTATGCGCATTGTGATGGGAAGCTGGTGGCTCTTCACCCTTATCGTGTGCTCATCCTACACAGCAAACTTAGCAGCATTTCTCACAGTATCAAGGATGGATAATCCTATAAGGTAAGAGCATCTTCTTAACGTGAAGCTAGAAACCTGGATTTCACAGAAATGTATTATCCATTTGAGCACTCATTCTTGCAAGAAGGAGATAGCTCTCTAATAAAATAATAGTCTTCGTATTTTTGGTGACTTCTTCTCTCTTCTACCCTCCCTGCTCTTCACTGGCTCCTACATCCCCCAAGTAGTTTTGTAAGATGAACAGAAGGGACAGTGGCATTTTAATTCTGTATTTTTCAAGAAGAAAGCTTTTCATGTTTATTTGCATTTTTCTCAACTGAAGGTCTTAATGCTTCAGCTATCTACTTTTCTTATTTTTTCAGAAGGAAACTACTACCTCTAGGGAAATATGTATTATTTCACTTCTCATCTTCGGTGTATAATTTTATATTCTTAATACTTGGATATATATTGTTCTTTATGCCATTATTTGCATGTAAGATAATATAGGAGGACTTTTAAAATATAAATGACCCTGTTCAGTGGCATTATTTTCAGAAGAGGCTTCTTCTCACAGAGGGTAAGATAACCAAATCTGACTCGAGGATAATAGATGTAATGTAGCAGTTGTTATATTGAATTTATATATTATTCTCTGTATTTGTGTTGGCAATATTATGATGATAAATTACAGCTTCTGTAACAAACCCAATTTATCTTGCCCTTTGACTTCTTTCCTCCGCCATCTGCCTACTAATCTATATCCTGTGAGAATATTTTCAGGCCTCTGAGCAGCTCCTGAGAGCTGCTGGCTGTTTGTTGACATTTTTTCTTTGTTTGTCTGTTTGTTTTTCTTTAAAAATGTAACAATTAAAGAAAATTTCCCTTTTTTTCTTTCAACATGGACAAAAATTTTAGCTTCACACCGGCATGGAGCACTGAGAGGGCCATTTATTGTCCTCTTTCACTGCTGACAGGATTAGAGGCTGGTATCTCATGTTTGATCTGACAGCGATCGAGAGGAGAGGTGTCTAGAAGACAGGCATTGCAACACAGGCTCTCTTAGAATATGCTGAAGCAAAGATTTTAGGTGCTACTGATTGACACGGTTACTATGTCAATCTCATTTGTGGTTTCAGTGGCAAACCTGAGACTGGAATCTTTGTGCACAGCACCTAAACAGTAAGTTGTGCTGTTGGCGCTCAAATGAGGATAGCTCGTAAAAAAAGCTTTAGCTTCTTTATCCTGCATGGGACAGAAAAAAACTACTTTTCTTATGAGTGTCATGGTATTTCCAATTTAACTTGCCATTGCAAACATGCAAAAACTGTAATGCTTTGTATAGATATAGTGTTGTGACAATAATATGAACAATAATATGAACCCCAATGGGGGTTGGACTCGATGATCTCTGGAGGTCCCTTCCAACCCCTACGATTCTGTGATTCTGTGAACTCAAAATCATAAAAGTTTTGTTTTAAAATGAATTTTCTATTATTTTGTCTAGAATTAGTAGATTTAAACAGTAAAAGGAATAAGATCTGCATGCAATTTCTGGAAATAACAGGAGAAACTAAAGAGAATAAAACTAATACTGCAGAGTATCTTTGCTGTAAGACCTCATCCTAGGAGGATGGAGGACTAAGGTTAAGCCCAATGAATAAATTACTCTTGTAACCCAGAACAGAAATAGTTCTTGAACAATGACCTTCAAATGATTTCTGTAAGTTCTATTTCCTTCATGATAGGAGAAATTGTCTGTTAGGTTTACTGAGCACCTGCCAAAACTCAGCAAATTTCAGAGTGGGGAAATGTGGGATAAAATGCAGTGGAGAATCTGCAAGAAAAACAAAACAAAACAAAAAAACAACAACAAAAAAAACCCGCCAAACATATTTATGAGCTGGAATGCAAATCATTAGATGAGGCATTTGAGGCTGATCTATTACATCTATAAGGGGTTTTGATTCCCCATCGTACTGAAATTATTAAGAGTTTTTGACAGGTGAGGGAGAAATTATTTGGGAAAGGGAGCTGCTCAGTGTTGCCTTGCATCTTCCGAGTCCATTCTGCCTTCTCATTTTATAGGTCGCCACTGAAGAATTATGGTTATATGCCCTTCTATACCCAGTGGTGGCTGCTACTTACAAAATTCAGAAGTATCACATCCACTTGTACAAGGAGAGGATAGAGAAAGTAGGAAACACTATACTATGATCTACAAACACCAGTAGATTCATTCATGTGCCAAGTCAGAAAAGTTTACTGTTATTTAAATTGCCATAAGGCTCACTGCTTGTGCTCCATCTGCTTGGCCATAAGGGCAGGAGTTTCCTATAGATGTTTCAGCCAGAGTGTGGATTATTCTTACTGTCTGGAGTGTTTAAATTGATCATGGATGCTTTGGCTTATGCACCCAAATCATTCCTCAGGTAATCTTAAATGGCAGCTATCAGAAAACTCTTAGGTTTAATGACTAGTTGGCAAAACTAAGTCACTTAAGGGAAGATATTTCATGTCACCTATCTTCAGGAGAAACATTTTTCATAGTTGTAGTGTCAGGTTTAAAACAAATATATTTCTCAAGAAAGTAAGTTATTTCCTTATATGAACGCATCATTCACTGGTCTCTCAGCTCTCAGCATGACCTAACTTCAGCATGGTATGATGTTGAGTATTTTTACATTTCTAAATTTGCCACTGAGCTAGCCTGTGTTAGGTCTTTCATGGACCCAGAAAAGAATGCTTACATGAGATCCGTTTGTTCTCACCCAAAGAGGCACAACGAGTTATAGTTGAAAATTCGCTCAGCAGCTGAGCCAAATCCATCTGCGTGTACTTCCATTGTTAAGAAACCAACCCCCTGTCCTCTCAATAAGTGTGTGCTTTTATCTTTCCCTCCATAAGAAAGTCCTCTGGTGTTCATTATTGCTGCTGCTGAATTGCCAGCAGGGGAGAAAATAGTACTTTGGTGATGCAGAAGCTGAAACATAGTTAAAATTTTCATTACAAGCCTGATTTTCTTCCCAACCCCTCTGCAAAATACCTAATAAAAGTATCAATTTTTGCATGTGCAGTCTGCACCTAGCAGAATAGGCGTATGTTTGACTGAATAGCTAGGTGTCAATCAATCCAGTGATACTTAACTCCACAATTTTTACTACAAAACAAGCGTGGCATAGAAATCATAGATGACATTTAATAGAAAGGGCTTGGCAAGATGTTCACTGAAGCAAGGTTGAACTGTTGGAAGGTAGATTTTTAATATTAGCATGTCAGATGAAAGCCTGCTGATAAAGAAATAATTTTTGGAAAAAAAAATTAGCAATTCTCAAAGGCTTTCCCACCTTGCTGTGAGTTTCAGAATCTGCCTGTGGTTCACAGAAAGGTGAAGTACCTGGAGAAAGAAGCATGGAAGAAAGCAGCTCTAAAGTGCTGCCTGCATTTCTGTACTTCCTGAAAGTGACTTCCCAAATGCCAAATGGGTTCCTAGGAGCTGCACTGTCCAGGTGCCCAGAACACTTGTAAGAAATGTGCTTGGACAGAGCAAAAACTTCTCCATGGGTTTTCCAAACCATCATGGGCTTCATGGCTTCAAAGGGGAGAGAGCCTAGGATTCCCTTTCTTGCATGTCTGCAGATGCTGCCTTGCTCCCTTGTGTGTCTTAGCTGCCTGTTGCTCACTCCACTGTGACAGGTCAGAGGGAATGGTCAGAATGCAGAGTTTGGGACTCACATTAAAACCCTTGGCCCCTTAGAAGATCGAGGATAAGTGAAAACAGTGGGAGCCTTCTTAAGCTGCCCTCCATTCTCCAGTAGCAAGTGAATGTATTTCTGCTCCCCTTTGCTCTTCTAATAGCCTTCTCTGAGCCAACTGTCCGACCATTCACGCTCTTCTCATCTTCTCTTTATTTTGTTTGTTCCAAATCTCACAGCAAGGGGACCAAGGCAGTAAAGCAGTCACCTCTTATGCTTTCTGCATTTGTGGAGATTGGCAGGCACAGCAGTGTGTGCTTCAGCAGATTTCCCAACCACAAATGGGCAGAGGAGATGCACAATACTAAGGAGAGAGCGTTTCTGTGAATGTGCTGGTGGCAGCCACTGTGGAGATTGGACTGCAGGGCTGTAGCCTACATTCTAACTTGTGAATGAGCAATTAATAATTTCTGTTTTCAAGTCTTATTTTAAACCCAAATGATATATGTATATTCTAATATTTGCAATATGACCTGTGTGCGGCTGAGGAGTTTTTCAATGGATCAGTCTGCCAAATGAGGGCTAGACTATTACATGAGAGTTTGTTCTTTCTTTTGTCATATTACATTATCAAGCAGCCCTTGGATCTGCCGTCTGACCTTCCATTTGTAATTATGAGTTTAATTAGCAGTGACTTAACTTCCAGCTTCATTTCTTGTTAACAAGCAGACTACATGCTGTTCAGTAGAGCAAAGATATTCTTTAACCTGGGTTTAGGAGAGCTTGTCTGATAAGAGGTAAGAATCATGCAAGAAAAATTAGAACATAAAGGGTAGGCTATTTACAAATTCAAGAGTTGAAGATTTTATCAGATTGATCCTTAATATTTGTGCATTCTATGGATGCTCTTAGATACATCTGCTTTTATGTTCACTTTTATTTCATGATTTGGAGTTTCCTTATTTGTGTTTCAGCCCACAGATTTCACCTGTTTTGGTGACAGCTGAAGATCTACAGCAGCTTACTCAGGGTGATAAGTCAGGCACTTGGAAGACTTTGCTTTAAATCCTTTTTCTACCACAGACTTTGTTTAATCTTGGCAAGCTGAGCCTCTTCTCTGTTTCAGTTCCCTCTCTGTGTAACCGAGTAACTTATTTCATATCTTATATGGCATATTGTCACTTCAGCTGTTTTAAAGATGAAAAATGTTGGCTGGAAATGACCATATTATAATAACTCCATAGGAATCAAAAAAGTTAGATGTTCTGGATTGCATACTAAACAGAAGCAATCTCAAAATATTTTAAAAGAAAATTTGGAAAGTATTTTGAAGATGCCAGCTAGAAGGAAATGAACAGAGGTTTCACCTGCTGTATTTAAGTGGATTTGATAATGCAGGTAGCAAGAAGCTCACAGAAATCTCTTTATTTGCAGTGATTTTGCCCTGAAATTTGTTGCTTGAAAGCAGCCTTTCTGTTTTCAATATTGCACTTGGCTTTCTAAATATTTCATTGGATTTTCTTTGATTGTTAGTTTTCTTATGTTTAGTTTGTACTATGTTTTATCTGTGCAGCACCTCGGGGATATCGACAGGAGGCATTATGAATAAGCATGATAAAAAATAATTATCATGATTATTATTTAAGGCCTGCGAGCAAAAGCTTCAATCATTAAATAACTAGGTTAAGTTCATCCATAGAGACGAAGGCTAGAAAAAGAGTGAGCAGGGACAAAAATCTCAAAATATACTTTAATTTCTAGAATATTCCCTTCTTAGAGCACGTGGAAGAAATGCCAAGGGAAATATTCTGCTACCTGTGCAGAGGGACAGAACTTGCCTCCAGGCACAGTTCATAAGAAGACACAGTGTTAAGGCCAGTGCTGAATCCCCACTGTATACCATTTCATTTCCCTTCTGTTGATGGTGTGGCCCAGTGGGTGCTTCTGGGCAACTCAGGACTTGACAAAGTCTGAGTTTTTTATAAAGCTTTCTAAGTGTTGTCATATGCCATTCAAATGTGGTTTAAGATCGATCCTAATTACTCCTGTATTTGAGCAAGCAGGCAAGCATGGAAGTGCAAATATTTCCCAAGGGTGTATTTTTCTGAGAAATATGAGAATGCAGAGCTGAAAGTTAGGCTTGCATTCCATCACTCCAGTTGCCATTATAAAGAAGTGGCGTATGATGGAGATGGGTAGAAAACCAATGGGCTTGTGATTCCACACCCTCTCCAGTTCTGCCTTCACAGCACCTTTATTATAGCATCTCTTCCTTTGTTCTTGTTACTTGGAAGTTCTGTGACTTAAGTGAGCTGAGGCATTAACATTCGTAGAGTTCAGAGCAGTAAATGATTTGAATATGATATTAGCAAAATCTACCATCTGTGCAGATAATAATAATTTGATAATCATTTTTACTTTTTAAATTATTCTTATTATTTTATTTATTTATTTTGTTTCAGAACAGTGAAAATCTAGCAAGAGCTTCACGACAACCCATCAAAATTTACGTGAATTGGTTCAAATTCAAGATCTAATACCATCTCTTCTTCTCAGCTCAGATTGAGTTATCTTTGAAATCAGATTTTCTTATGTTAATGTCAATTATTCACTGTGAAGAGTGGTTGTATGCAGCCTGCATATATTAAGTTGGCCTCTGTCTTCATCTTCCTTTGTTGTAGTATGTGGTTTCTGATACTTCTGGCTTCTTTAGTTGTTGTTTTCTGTTTTGGT
This sequence comes from Phasianus colchicus, assembly GCF_987193195.1. Classification (NCBI taxonomy): domain Eukaryota; kingdom Metazoa; phylum Chordata; class Aves; order Galliformes; family Phasianidae; genus Phasianus; species Phasianus colchicus. The sequence continues at coordinate 7,090,084 of NC_143443.1, forward strand.
TTGTTTTTTTCCTATTTGGCTCTTAAGGGATAAACAATACAAAATACAAGTAATAGAAGAATTTTGCCCAAATACGATATTTATATTTGTATTGTTTTTTTCTCAAGAAGCTGATAAAATGTCTTTTATCTTTTAATTGATAATAAGATCTAATATAGCAGGATATTAAGAAGGCAAAAAATGATTATGACAACAATTCAGACGGAGATGGCCTTAAAGCTCCAAACATCTCCTAGTTGTGAAGACTACCTCAGCCCATCATTTGCATGGACAAAAACAATAATAAGAAGAAAAACTTTGCAGTCAGTTCTTTTTTTCAAATGCAGCTGAGTTGAGGAAGAAGTACTAAAGCAAGCTGGCCACTGTGCTTGTGTGTTTGTGTTTTAGTCTAGCAAGACTGCAAATATGTTTTTCCCACTCTATCTGGTAGCTGTTTATTTGATCCATAGTTGATACACCTTTCATGTTACTATAGTGTTCCATGTGTTTGCCTACTGGCTTTATTTACTTTTCTTTCAGACAGAAAATTATTCTTATGTGACCCTACAGTATATGTCTTTCTCAGAAGAATGTTTTAAAAAGGACTCTTAAGTGGGAAGCCAGGTGGAACCTGGGATTAAAAAAAATAACTAACTTCATGATGATTACTAGAAAAGAAGCTCCCTGGAAAGAAGACAATCAAACAAAAAAACCCATTTTATACCTTTTATCTGTACTGGTAACTGTCATTAATGGAACAGTGGGTCCTAATGTAGAAATAATACAGGTTGTTCTATAAGGAGGTAAGACAGTGCTTATTTTTGCACAGGCTTCCAAATCCTATGGAGTCAGATGCAAAGCAGCTCTACAGCCAGAATAAGCAAGTAAGCTCCATTTGCAAAGCTGCCAATAATTAGCAAGCACTTTATCACAGTAAAGTTATTTCCTGTACTCTGTCCCCATAAAACAATCACATAAAATTAAAGAGTAGATCTACCCAATTTGTAAGAAGGGAAAGTTATAACTATTTTACTTGCTGTCAGCTCAGACAAGGGTATAGATGAGCTTCCAGCCCTGATAATCTACTGCATATTTTAGAAAATGCCTCCATTGTTCATGCCAGAAAAAAATCTTCTCTTCCTGCATAATTCTTTACCATCTCCACACAAGTGGTGGTTTTGTTGTTCTTGTACCACACTCGCTTTCCCACCTGCTATTCACTACAGTATATTCAGCATCAGCAGGATAACTGAATACAAAGGCTTGCACCAAAGCATCTCTTTTTTTAGATTATTTTGGATGGATAGAGAAGGATAAGAATGGAACTCCTCCTTCCAGCAGGAGTACAGGAAGAATGCTTGTCTAGCTGACTTCCAGGAATAGTGGTTAGTTGTTACAGTTGACCTGGCTATGGCCAGTCATGTGTCCAGGTGGATAATCTAACTTTCACATCGCAAGGTTTGAATTAACAGCCTGCAATAAAAGTTAAGTAATGATCATATCTCCTATAGCTGAAAGCTCAATTCATACAATCACTTCAGAAGCTGATCTCTTGGAATAAGATTCAGAAGCCTTGCTTTCTGTGATTAAAATGGAACCTGTTATTGGAATTCAGTGAGGCCTCACAATACAGACAACCTGCAGAGCAGTGCCACAATCCTGCTGTACCTCTTTGCTTGCCAGTGCCTTGCTCAGCATGCATTCATGGCATCTGCTTTTCAGCATTGAGTATTACTGTTCACAAATCACCCTAACTGGCAGCTTTGCTGCCTCTGCTGAAGGTTGTAAGGTTACAGCTTCAGTTTTGGTGAGCTTAATGCAGTGTCATCTATTTCATGTTGTGCTGATGAAGTCAGTCATAAGCTAAGAAATAAGACTTTGTTTGGGCTAGGGGTATAGGCATGTATCTTTTTACCAGCTCTGTTGTGGATGCAGGACCTTCAGACAAGGGATGAAGTAAACAACCACGCAGTAACATTTTAAACCATAGAAGCTAGATTTGTTAGTTTTGTAAAGGGGATTGTTTGAGTTTATGTTTTGTTGAGTTTTTTTTCCCATGCAAGCAGGTGTTCCAGTCAGTTGAGTTACATGGTTGTACTTCTCCTTTATAGTGAAACTTAGATAAAGTGTTGCCTCTGGCCATAAGGTGGAAAACTGTAAACTTACCATTTAAATTCCTGATATTTTAAAAACCAACCAACCAAACAGAGCCTGCAACCAAACACACGTTTAGTAGATCCAGGTTGTGGCTTTTGAGGGGAAGAGTACTGGGAGTTCTTATTTTCCTTTGAAGCTAAGATGTTAGCCTTTATCAGCATGAGTGCTTCCCTGCGAATTATTTGTTATTATTATGTTGTGAAGGATTTTCTAGAAGGAAGGAATTTTTTTTTTTTTTTTTTAAATAATACTGTGTTGCTAAGAAAAGGATTGCATATGTTCTTTCCACTTCCTAGGCTTTACTAAGCAGTGTCCTCCTCTTCTGCATGTGTGCCCCCAAAAGATGTGACACAGGAGTGTTTCCTGTGTGATCCTCCTGATGAGGGAGAAAATGGTGTTGCCTTAGAAAAGTCGTTTTAATGCAGCTGCCAAAATTCCATTAAAAGAAACGTAATCACATGCAATGAATTTGTTTGCCTTCTGAACCATTAAAACCAGCCTAGGAGAAGAAGCCACTGATATAATTCAATTGATATATGACTAGTCATATCTATCTATAAAAGCATAGAAAACCATTGGTCAGAATGGGGTGGATGTTAACTACTGTGTTTCTTTTATGTGGCAGTAATTCAATTTGCAAGCTAACATTTCAAGGAATTAAATTAGGCTACCTAATAAACTAATGAATTTCAATATGGAGCACGACTAGTTTGCTTTGATGCAATGCTGTCAGTGTATCTAATGTGGGATATGGTATTCAGGTGAGACTCAGGTTTGGGGTGAGGAGAGGCAGAAGGAACTGGAAGGTTTCCCTTTCTGTTTATGTCATTGTACATCAGGATAAGGGGGAGAAGTAAACCTCATACTGAGCACTTGCCTTTTGGGTCCTCTAAGAAACAAGTGAATGGGTTTTTAGACTTGTAAGTATGCCTGTGTAATGATGCACTTTAGACATCAGTAATAACTGCTGAATGCTATATGTGCTTTTGGTATTAGTGAAGAGTCCTATGTTTTGATTTCCCAAAAGTATCCCTGTTCTGGCAATCAAGGTACCTCTTCAGAGCCTTTCTGTTTTCTTCTGTCTGTCAACATCGATAGCTTCTGCTGTATTCCCTCTGATTAAGGGAAGGGTGTGAAGCTATTTCCTAGCATTACTTTGTGCCTCCGAAAGATCTAAGCAGTGTGATGGGTATCCAGTCACTCCATCACAGCTGTGAGGCTGCTGGCACTGGCACAGGCAGCAGCCTGGAGCTCCCTCTACAGAAACCCTCGTCCTACAGAGTGAAACAGCTCCTGATAAATCAAAAATTAATAAAAAGCTGAGCAGGACCTTACCCTACTCTGAGATTTCGTAGTTTTTAATGGAACTACTCATAGTATAATGATATCCTAACAGTCATGGTATGAAGTACGATTCATCCTGAGTAGGAGCTTTGCAAGCCAGCACCAAGATGCCAAGCTTACCCATTCCATGCTTTGTTTAATTAAAAAGATACTCTTTATCATCTGAGTGCAAAGCAGTGGTATCAGTACCTGTAACACCAGTTGTGAAGGAAGAAAGCAATTTCTTCCCCCTCAGTCCTAGTCGTTAATCTTCATTAGGATTTTTAGCTTCCAAATGTGAGTGATAGAAGACATCAGCATAGCAAACAGTTTCAAGTGCATCTGCATAAATAATAGAGGTAGTTTGTTATTTTCATTATAGGTAGAAGCGTATGTCAGTTGCCAGATGTGTTTGATTCAGACAATATGATTTTCATGCCAACTTTATGATATGTTTGATTTAGGAGAAGCGACTAAAACCTGCTGTTGGGACTGAGTTGCTGTTAAACACCAGCTGCAGCTTTTATTTTAATTAATATTGTGAGGAGTAGAATACCTTGCTTTAATTAACACGTTAACCATTCAAGGTACTTGGAGAAAGGTCACAGTGGCACATTGGTTTAAAATTAGGATAAGAAAACATTCAGAGGTAATCCAAGTGATTTATTTATTTCGTCAAAATATGCTACAACCTCTTGAGATGTTTTTAACTCCTCTTTTTCCTGCATTGCACACATTTTAATTTTCTCCTCACTATTAAGTAGGTTATGGGGTGTGGGTAAAGGACACGGGCTAGCCTAGATTTTTTAGCAGGACTGATTATTACAGATTTGCAGAATGAACAGCTCATAGCTGCTCTGAGTCCTCTTCCAGGCTTTGAACTAGATCTCTGAATGTCTCACAGATGTGCTGTTGTGCCAGCTTTCCTTGATCAGTTTTGAAAATCAGCCCAGTGATGCAGCAGTTTAAATGTACATCTAGGCACACAGATTAAAGCTCCAGCTTTTGAAGATGTTGGCCTGCATCTTCAGGAGGTTCTGATATGATCATTCTGGACATCTCATTGTCTGACTACTTCTTTCAATTATTAACTTGTAGATTTTTTTGCCAAACTATGATCAGTAATACCTCAAGCATATTCATTAATTAGAAGTATGGAAAAATAACATAGTGAAAAGAAATCCTATAAATGCCTCTTTATATTTTAAGGAAAGGCTTCCCTTTGTGCTCACTCTCTCAGTCAGGCAGCAAACAAACTCACACAGGATCATGAGAGAAACTGCCTTCAGAGATCACAAACTGTTGTGTGGCAGTAGATTCAGATGTAAATCCTTGGAAATTAAATTTGATCATTATTGCTGTTTAAGAAACCTATTTGTGATGCTATTGTTTGAAAGTTTAAAAAACATTTTCAAACAAAGCAATAATAACTTATACTGCAGGGGACATCACACCTTCTTTCCCATATGACAGTGATGACAGAAAGTATAGCGCATGCAGAAAGAAAAGATTTATTACACACAGTAAACCAAAAAAAAGTTCCCTAGTTAATGGAATAATCAGCAATCTGTGACAGGACAGATAAGAGGAGGGCTAGAGATATAATTAGAAATGTTGATCTTGTGATTGAGATGTTTTGCTACTTTTGTGCCGTTTAACAGATTTCTCTGCGTGCAGTGCTTGCGCAGAGCCAGTGTCAGCTCTGAGCAAAATAACTGCTATGATCCAGTGGCAAGTCAAGTCATACTTGTGCAGATCACTGCAGATGACTGGAGTTGCTGAGGTGGTCCTGCAGGCATTGTTTAGAAATAGCAGAGAGGAGGAAAAAGCAGATCTAACTCTGTTTACCGGAGAACCTGCTTTACTGATTATGATGATGAGGTTCATTTTTGGATCCAAAGTTGAGTCTCACAGACAGAAGAATCATGAAGTTGTTTGTTTGTTTGTTCTTTTAATGGGTAAGCTTCCTAACTGAACCAGTGAAACATATTAGCAAGTTCCATGAGCAATGGGACACAGACTAGATATATGGATTTTTGTCCTACATTTCCTGTGCTTCTTTGACTTTGGCAAAAATGCTTTTTATTCTGAATTTCTGAATAAATAGTGAATTATTCTGAGAGCAGTAAAGCAAAATGAGATTGAGATTTTGTATGATGGTGTAGAACATTTCTGCTGAATATCACTCTCTTAGAAACTAAGCAAAGCCTATAAATGTTTTGCCTATGCAGTATTTGTAGGTAATAATTACTATTAAAATCATAGATGTGGCAATGTATCATTTAATAATGGCTTTACTGTAGCTTTCCATTTCATCAGTGGTTATACATGCTATTTGTTTCATTCTTTTAGGAATTAATCATGCAATAGCTTTGCAGGAACAGAATCCCAGAAAAAAACGTTCATGTCTTCATTGCAATCATTTCTGTGTTGTGATTTGAGAAGAGTATGGTTTTCTTATTGAGTAGAAATATTTAGTTTATTCTTCTCATTTAGTAAATTAAGTTTTTTTCCTTAGCTTGTTGCTGCCATTATCCTTCATCCAGGCCCATTCCCCTTCCTTTCCCCCCTTTCCCTTCCCAGGGATTGGATCCGTGGGTCCCTTCATGCCCTTGTCACAGAACGTAGGCCGAACCAGGCTGAACCGTGCTGAAATTGTTTCAAGGAAATGAAATAATTGTAGAGGCACGGGAACACACATCCACTCCTTTTTCTGTGGTGGAAATGAAGCTGGCTTTAGTTTCCTTCTCCCATTAAATCCATAAGTGGATATTATATTTTGCTGTTAGCTGTATGTAATATAGGACTGTTGATGGGGCTCATCAGTGCCACCATGTTGGCAGCAATGCCCATTATCATCAAGAGTACAGCTGCCATGATAAGCAGCTGCTGCAGTCCCATTACCTGCTGAGGGGTTCAATCACTGTTTGTTTTCATGGTAGTGGAAGTATGAAGTTGACATGGCAACGTGTTTTGTGACACATGCCAATTGATTGGTTTTTCCACTGGAGGAAAGTCCTTGCTTCTTTGAAATCATGTGTAGCAGCTGTTCCTGCTCCACTGGTGGTGACAACCACACATATAAGCACAAATGCCTGCATTGTTTGTCTCTTTTAGTGATCAGGAAATTTCTATTCCTGGTGTGAAGGGCTTCAACCCATTTATTCAATATTGTTTAATCTTCCAGTCCTTATAACTTCTCTCATAGAAGCTCCTATGAGGCTTTTTCTGTTAAGGCTTTAGTTGTTTAGAATAAAGTGGATGGTATTTTTCACGGACACCTTATGAAATGAGCTTTATGTGAACTATAAAATGATATATTTGCCAGTGAAGGACTTGCAAAGTGTCTATTAAGCATTCACTGCTACTGCTGATTTCTGCTGGATTACCTCTCAGTAAATATTTTGCTTAGTGTAGTTGCTGAAGAAACCAGATGCTGAGCATGTCACTGCACTGAGGCAGAGCTAAGGGTGGTTAAAGTGACTTGATTTGCAGTTAAAGGAAGCAATACAGGATTTGGTCATGTCACAGTAGAGAAGCTGTCAATTCACTGATTGATTTAAGAGCTCAGTATGATTGTAATTTTGAAGAAAGTCAAAGGAATGCATAAATTAAAAGCATGGATCGAATTCTTCTGTAGTCTGTGGTTATTAGACATGGAGCTAAACCTGCTTCCTTTTAAATATTCTCTGTACTAAGGCTGCTGCTATTCTGGCAATACTCTGAACACTCTTATTGGCCTCACTTAGTGGCCTGTCTTTAAATTCATGTACTTCACATCGATTTTATCAGATAATATCCAATAATAAAAGCCAATAATATTCCAGTATGTACTGACAACAAATGTTGTACGTTAATGCAAATGTGTGTCTTTCATTGGAGGTGGGGTGGATATTTAATTTTCAGGCTCACAAATGCTTAAAAAAGGTTAATTTTAATCTCATCCCATTTTCAGCTAATATACTGCTCTTTTCAGTATTGGCTGCACAAGTGTTTATGGGGAGTAACTGTTATTTTTTAATTAATATTTAAGTGGGCTTCTTCTTTTATAACTTTGATCTAGTAAGATAGTGAAACTTCACATAAGCCTCTGAGTCACTGAGACTATCATCACCTACTGGCAATTTATACATATGACAGATGACTTTTTTTCCTGAACTGAAACTAATCTTCAGCTTGGGGCTAAAACTCTCCAGGGAGTGTTTTTATGTGGGAGTTTGAACTCAGGTTCAGATGTCTTAAGACATTCTCTACCCACTCATAAATCTTAAACTAAAGATCCAAAGTTTGGCTATCTATGAATAATGGACCAGGGCTCAAGTCCTTTGCCTTGCTGCTCAACAAATTGATATAAAAAGTAAAGAGAACTCCGTTTCTGAACTGAGGGATCTTCTGCTCATACATGCTTAAAACTATTCTCAATAAATTACCTGTGCTGGTACACTACAACCCATGATCTCAATTCAGCTTAACTTCCACAGGTTTTCCAGAGTTTTGCAGGCTGCTCTCACCTGCCAGAATTCTTATATCAAATAACAGTTGTTTTCTCACTGGAGATGAGAAGCTGATACTGCAGAGCTTGCCTGGCTTCAAAATCTCTCTTTCTCTCAGTGGAAGGTCTGAAGTGATCATCAGCAACAAACACCATTTTCTCATTTGTTCTCATTGTCTTCGCAAATATATCCATGCATAAGTCCAGTGCTGAACTTAGTGTCTCAAAATGTGAATGCTTTTCCTTCTTTCTCAGAGGATTCTTAAGCCTTTTCTTTCCATTTGTGATAGTTAGTGAAATAAATCTCTTTTCAGATAGAATTATGTATGCTAGGTTTGAACTCATAGGTAGTTCTTGTGCTTACTCTGGTGGTGTAATGCGGTGAAATCAATTCAGCTACTTTTATCTTTATTTCGATGTGTAGACTTTTTTTCCCAGTATGTGGAACATATATTTCCCTCCAGTACACGTTCACAGAAATCAGAGTGGCCTGGGTTGAAAAGAACCTCAAAGATCATCTAGTTTCAATCCCCCTGCCACAGGCAGGGTCACCAACCTCTAGACCAGGCTGCCCAGAGCCACATCCAGCCTAGAATGTTATTGAGAAAACCCTTATAGTTAAAAATTGCAATTGTATTTAATTCTGTACATATAATCAATACCTAGGCTTTGAAAAAAAATTGAAAAAAAGTAATTTCAAGGTATTTAAAAAAGTAGGACTTCCAAACTTGTAGTATATTTTTGTATATATTTCCAAGGTGTTCCATTTTGGTAAAGCAGATTAAAACTCTCATCTTCTCCAGGTTGGTTCATCTTAATGGCAGCCGTCACCTGGGATATTATGCTGCATTGAGCAATAATGTTAGGGTGCTGGCATCCCTAGGTAAAATAAGAACATAGCTTTCCCAGGCAAATGTGGAAAAGCATACTGTGTCTGTATGATTTAGGGATTAATATTATTTAAGAAAATCAATTTATTTACTTGGGAGGAATTATTTGTTTTGCATTGTTTTTACAAACACATGCAGTAATTCAAAGGGAGAGGCTATTCTGAAATGTACTCACAACACAGCAGAGTGCTGATGCCCATTCTTATGTCTAATCTTAACCTATATTATTTCTAATATCTATTGGATTGCAGGTGAGCAAACAGGAGCTAGGCATGAAAAATACCGCATCATTTTTTAAAGATAATGCTGTGGATTCCGAAACTTCTAAAATGCTAACTTTCCTTAAGTAATAGCAAACTGGAAAAAAAAACAAACAGTTTCAGTGTTAAAATATTGGCAGTGGTGAATGCTATTGAGAAACTACCTCTAAATCAAGGAGCTGCCACTGTTGCCATTATGGTCTCTCTAAGGCTGAATTCAAGATAAAAACTACTTTTTTTTACAGTGGCATAGAAGAATTCATGACGTTGCTACGTAGTTATCTTGTTAACAGACACAGAATTTACACATAGGATTCCAGATGTACAATATTCTCCTAACTTAAAAGCAAAAGAATAATTAGGAAGGTGAAAAACTCAGTAAATAAGTATTTTTTGCCTTAAATATATACATATAAAAGATTTTTAAAAAAGATTTTGAAATGAAAGTTTGCTTTTCTTTTTGTGGGTTTTTGCTGCTGTTAGTTTGTTTTTGTTAGTGTTTTAGGGTTATTTACTTTGATCACTACTGATGATCTTGGGAGGCAGTTTTGGATGAACAGCTGAGGCTGCAGTTTCTCAAGTTGAGTTAATTGGTCAGCAGTTACTTCAGAGCACCTGGTGACAGGTTTAGTCTGTCCCTTAGATAAGATTTGTTCATACTGTTCATCCAGAAAGTCTTATCTTTATAGCAGCTCTAGAGTCAAATCAACCTATGCCTGCAGAACCTTTTTTGGCTACATATCTACAGCTCCATGAGCCTCTTACAAATAGGGAAGCATTTCCAAAGAGTACAAGTTAACCAATATTTTTATTGTGTCAGTTATTTCTAATGGTCTAATTATAAATGCTAGTACAACTATTGCCTAAATGTTTATTTCACAGCATATGGTTTATGTCAATATGTTTCTAAAAATTGAAACAAACAGTTTTCAGTTGACTCCACTTGAAGTAATTGCTACTCCAGTGGAAATTACGTATCAATTGTCCTATTTATCTAGCAGATATTACTACACTGGTTGAATATTTCAGCTGGTAACTCTGTTCTGTTTGGATGGACCGCAGATACGTTTACTTAAATCAATTGGTTTACATGTACTTGCCAATTACAGTAATCACACAGTGGATGTATTTATCTACAAATTGAAGGTCAGCTCCTATAAGTGTAAGTGAGGAACATTGGCTTTTTCTGCTTTACTAGCTTTATCTTTAATCACACTTACAGAGAGTCCTTAATGGGTTGTGAGATCCAATAATTGAGGTGGTAAGGTTAATGGAGCGTCTTGTTATGCTGCACATTTTTGTTGCAAATAATTTTATATATTAAATGCATGAAATCTTTACCATGGGAAAGTGAGCCAAGAATCTGAGTAGCAAGCAAAGATGGGTTCAGCTAATGGGTATTCAGCAAAATGAAGGAGTCTAGGAACAAAGAGTAGCTGCCTTTAGAGAATGGCACAATGCTAATATATAAAAATATAAATATATGAAAAATATGTGAAATCTGCACTTGTGATTATCTTAATTCTATCCTATAAGACAGGAGATTTCAGTGCAGAAATATAATGCAGAGAATTTTTTTATACAGAATAAGAACTGTTGTCTAGACTACTTCCCATCAAGATAGTTTCTGAGATAGTTCTGGCTAAGTGGTCTGTTTGGTAAAGATTTAAGGTTATTTTCTTTCTCAGACATTCACCATCTGCATGAATTTATGCTGCAGGAACCACTCGTAAGCTTGGTTACCTGCTGCGACCCTGGCTGTGTACTTTGGTGACCTTCTGACTTGCTCAGAAGATGTTTCCGGTAATGATACAGAGAATCTCCTGTGTCAGGAGCAGTTCTTGTAATGGATCAAATAGGGCACTGCAGGAAAGATGTGCATAATCCTTAGGACACGCAGTATTCTTTATTATCTCTTGTAGGAAAATTCTGCCAGCCAAAGGGATCATAGTTGTCTTCCTCGCAACACCCAAGCAAAGGCTGGGCTTCCTTCCCTGCCACCTCTTACCTGCTTATTGGGCCAGCAAAGCTCTTGATTTATACTCAGAATTTGCTCACTGCAATGCTTAGAGAATTGAAGAAAAATGCTTTTCAAAAAGCAAGATGTACTGTGCTTTTGCACAGTACTGATTGTCAATAAAGTGCAATTTAGCTAAAACAAAAGTAGTGATTGTCAATAAAGTGTGATTTAGCTAAAACAAAAGCAGTGATTGTCAATAAAGTATAATTTAGCTAAAACAAGAAGCAGATTTCTGTCAAAGTTCCCATGCAGAGGCAGTAGAAGGGATCCACATTATGAAACATTATGAAAGCTACAGTTTGCTTTTTTTGAATGCTTACATTTTCAGCGAGAATGACAGCATGAACAGTAGACATTTGTAAAGTTGTTACCAGCTGAAAGTCACGTTAAAGTACAATAGCTAAAAATGCTGCTGCTAATGTGCTTCTACCTTGCATGTGCTTCTACAGACACTGAAATCTAGGCAGCTGACTGTGTTAAAAGGGTTGCCACAGAAACTCTCCATGTGTATTCGGCACCTTTCTTGTCGTTTGAACATACAGTAGACTGAAACGTGTCTTTTAACAGTCAGATCATCCATCCCCATGATGTGAGCAATTTCATGTGATATGATGAAGCTTATTCTCAAAAATAAAGAAGGAACTAAATGTAGCATGTAATCATTTAGATCAAAATTGGAGGAAAAATGGTCCTGTTCAATGAAATGTACCAGAAACATTTAGGAGATCAGAATATAACTTTCAGGACTGTTAAACAGAGAGAGAGGACTGATACAAATTCTCTCATTTTTTTATTAGAATTGTTTCATATCTGGTAACCTCCAGGGTGTTCATTTCTGTTTTACTGAAGTGGTGTATATGGAGCAAGGAAAGTAACATATTTGGGGTTTGATGCAACTCCTGGAGTTAGCCCAATCCCACAAGTGTGCGAAGTGTGTAGAGAAAAACTGTTCGCAGTCTTACTGAAAGCTGCTTAGCAGCTTAAAATGATAAAAAGTCCTTAACACAATTTAAGAACTTAAACCACTTAAAATGTTAGAGGCAGTTTGTGAGTTGGAAGGGTGTTTGTAAGGTAGAAGAGGCATCCCTGCTGAGCTGCGGCTTTGGGGATGCAGCTGGCAGCCTCTCATGGTGCCTCCAGGTAAAGGGGCTCCTTGGGAACCAAACTCAGAAGGCCTGAAGGTGATGTGATGGGGAGGATGGTAGAGTGGATGGGAGGCTTTAGTTTGATCTCAGCTAAAGTTAATTGGCAGTTCATATGAGAAGCATCTGAAATAAATCTTATATGAGGTTATGCATTTATGAGATGTAAATATATATATATCATAATTTGAGATACAGTTTAGCCTGTGCTGCCACTCTGTACCTGTACAAAAAAGTGAGATGTGAGGACAAAGGAAGGGGACACAGGAGCAAACGTTAGTGGCTGAAAGTAGAAAACTGACATGATTCTGCTTCAAATGTTTTGAAACTTGGCCTGGTTCTCAGTGACACGGACAGTGATTTACACCTTTCTGTGCTGAAAAGGCTGTAAAACAGGAGTGAATTACATTCAGTACAATTTGAAAATAAATGATGCATTCACAGTCACTCAAGTTGAGGCCTATTTACACTTCCAGGGTGGTATGATGAGTAAATGAAAGTTAGACCTCTGTGTGAATGAAAAATGTCTGTTTTACCAGAGGTTGTGAAGAGAAGGAAAGAGAGAGAGGGACATGGTGGAAATTGGAACCAAGGCTTTTATTTGTTTGTTTAAAAAAGTCTTATTGATTTGGAGTCAGGTGGAGTATTGGTATAACTTCCAACTAATTCCACTGAGATCTGTGAGGTGGTGCCAAGGTGGCTGACAGTTTATATTTACAACCTTAGCTTTTCCTGCACTGGGGTATGTCTGTAATGGACTCCCTTTTTGTGCAAACTTGGGATCATAATATTTAACGTGGATATTATCTATCCAGAAAGTCTTTATTAAGGTTAAAAAAAAAAAAAAAAGAGTTCAGGTATAACTAAGTTTGCATGATCTCAATTGAATTCAATTACTCTTTGGTTTTCCTTTATGATGAAGCCGAGAGATACTCAAATATTGCCTGGAATTGGTAAATGCTTTCTGACTAAAGACAAAAATAAATCATTTAATTAATTAAATTTCAGTAGCGTTCTGTGTTTCACTAATATCTCAATATTGCTTCAATTTCAGAACATTTCAGGATCTGTCTAAACAAATGGATATATCTTATGGTACAGTCAGAGACTCCGCAGTGTATGAATACTTTAAAGCAAAAGGAACAAACCCTCTGGAGCAGGATAACACATTTGCTGAACTGTGGAGGACAATAAGTAAGAATAATGGGGCAGATAATTGTGTATCGAACCCTTCTGAAGGCATCAGGAAGGTAAGACTGGATTACAGTGCTCTTTATTTAATTTTTGTGCTGCATCAAATTAGTTTGCGTGGAGTTAATATTGTTAAGTCACATGAATGCAGTTACATTGTAACTTTAAACAAAAATATCCTTTACATAAAGTTCCTTTCGGTAACTCTGCCAGATAAAAGGCATCTTGTGAGGTCGTGATTTTGAATTAAAGTACTTTAGCTCTGCCAGTATTAAAATCCTTCTTTGGAGCTGGCTGTAAAACGTACAGGTTTCTTGGCAGCTTTGGCAATACCCATCTTCAATGATATTTTTTATTATTCAGATATGATAACACTTGTCCTTTGCTCGTTTTTATTTTTATTTTTCATTTGCTTTGGATTAAAGTAAATATTGGTAACATGAGGAATAATTAAGAGATTGAATGAAAATCTACTAATGTTTCTTAGAACAGAACTTTCATGCCAAATTGCTTTGTTTATTCCAGACTTAACAAGCACATGCTCTTTCACATGTCAGAATGCTTTCACCTAATTTTTATTTCTCTCAGATTTTTTGATGAAACTGAGTATTGTTGTAATAACCAAGGTGTATATAGTAGCTTGAGATTCTACATCCATGTGCTGACTTCTGTTATAAACAGGCCCACACTTACTCGCTCTTAGTCTGCTGCTCTTCTTCCCCGCTTTCCATCTTGTAGCTTAGCAAAAGCAGATAATAAATAACAGCAAACTGCATGTCTCCTGAAGTATATTATGGCAGAAAATGTGCAGAAGTAGCCAGTCAAATTTTAATGTGCTTTTCCTTTAGAGAAAAGTGTCCCCTTTATTTTTCAATTGATTTTTTTTTTTTTTTTTTCCCCCACAAGGCAGGAAAACAGCTATTATTAAAGTTGTGATTGTTAGATCAGGATTATTCCGTTGTCAATGAAACAGTGATTTGGAATAAATTTATTACGAGCTCTTTATGCTTTTATAAATGAGAAATAAGAAAATGTTTGAGGCTTGGGTTCTTTTTTCTTTGAATATTCAAAACAACTTCTAAGCTGTCAGAGAGGAAAAATCCAAAAAAATACTGCTTTTACAACACCATAACCATAGCATGGCTGAACATGTTAACACAAGCCATCCTATTTCCTGAATCGAAGTCCTTTGATATAAGATTCCCAATTGTTTGTGTGACTTCTGGATAAAATCCTTATTTTTGGGAAGATACACTTCCGCCTTATCCAGTACAGGAGTATTCTGTCAATAGTTTTGGTTCCCTCTGCATCTTCTCCCACCTTCCAGCTGAGCCCTTGGCTCAATTAAACTTTCTTCCTCTATAGAAGGTAGAACCCTGGCTATAGAAAAGTCTGCAGTAGTTTGGTTTTCTTTTTTTTTTTTTTTTTTTTTAAATTTGCTCATCACTTTATGTAAATGAAGCCTCTATTTCAAGACTTTCTAAGCAGAGACAGAAGTAGTCCCATTATGTTCTAATCTACATAGCATGACATTAAGAACAATATACAAGTAAAACAGTTTACCATAGAAAAAGCACAAAAATTTACCTTTTTTGTCTCTTCTTTGTTTGTTTTGTTAGCATTCTTATGTCAGCAGTAAAGCCATAAATACTCTCTTTCTGTAAGCCTATTGCATGCTGCCATTTGTTAGAGCTACATTTGCCTAAGCCTTAAATGTAACTGTGGACTGGCAGGCTGTTTGGACTACCAAGTATGTTTTCTGTATGGAGCTGGCAGCTCTGTCTCTTGTAAGTAATGTGAAATTTCTCATACTGAGTTTGATTTTAATATTGTAGGGTGATTTTTATATGACTCGATCAGCTCATTGCATTAGCGTCAACAATAACTGAATTTACCTCAGCTCCCAAAGCTGACCAAAGCTCCTATTTAATTAGGCACGTAAATTGAGCTCAGTATTTAATAACATTGTCAACTAAACATTTGTGTTTATAGTTTAAGTGTCGTTCTTACTAACTCATTGAGCTCCTTCAAAAAAACAGACATAAAAGTTGGCCATATCAAATATTTTGGCTAGAAATTCTGTTTTCCTAAGGAAGAAATGGTATCGGCCAAGGAAATCAGACTTTATATCTCTAAACACATGCTGCTGCATGAAAGAGATGTATATGTACCTTAGAAATGCTTTATAGGAAAAGCAAATTCTAAATTCCTCTAGATACCTAACACATTTTCTGAATGAGGACTTGCCTGATACAATGGAAAAAAAAAAAACCTACTTCTCTTTCTCCTCTCCTCTCACTTTCCATTTTCTTCAGACAGAATCACAGTTCAACTGCAGTTAAATAGGAAAAAAATAAAAGCCTCTTCAATGCAAAACAGAAGAGTACTGCTTACTCATGCAATAGGCAGGTATTTCCAGTGTTTGTCTCAATTCCATTTTCCTCACTCCACTTCCCAGACATGTTTCTTCTCCTTTGATTGACTAAAACCAAACAGACAATAATGGAAGAATGTCCTCAATGCCACAAAAGCTTTCGGTTGCCATGGAAGAGGTCACTTTCAGACACAGCACAGCCCTGTAGCCACAGTGACCATCTCCCATTGTCAAAGCACAGCTTTTGCAACACAAGAACGGCCACAGAGACAGCATTAATGCACTGCAAAGTCACATGAGTGACAGAAAAACATTTCAGAGCTGTGGGGGCAAGTTGCTTTTGTTGTACTGCCATGGCAATTGAAAGTGGTCATTGCAGATGTAAAACATCCACCTATTCATAAATGTCTCCACATAGAATAAGAGGAAGTTACCAGACAAATCACAAGTCCACACAAAGCACTATTTTGCCACTTGAGTTTTCTTGTACTACAGAAGAGGACTGACTAATTCTGTTGTATAGAAAGTTTCTTTTTGGGTCAAGCTGCAGCCAGAATGTCCCAGAAGTGTGCTGTGCATAGCTCTTGCCATGTTATCTCAGATTGACATTGGTAGGGGAACTGAGTATGTCCCTAATGTATTTGCAAATATGAATAAGGTGTTCACGTAATACCCCATGGCAGTAATTTCTTGAGGGTAATTATTTGTTATCACAACATACCTAGTAACTTGCAGCATTTCTCATGGTGAGCAGCCATTCTTGCTTTGAAAGAACAAAGTGGTATGTGCCCTGTATACTCCCATATATGTCACTATATATATATACATATATATATATGTACATATATGCAAAGATATACATGAGAGAATGAAATTGCTATTGTGGCTTTTTAAAAGTCTTCCTCTAATGGAGACAGTTTGTTCTTCTGTCTGGTCAATTTGGTGCCAAAATTGTTCTGAATTGGTTCTATTGGTTCTTTTCTTCCTGTATATTGCTTTTGATGCAGTGATCAAAACAAAGCATAGTACAAAATGTGAATGTACCATCGATTTATGCAGTAGCACAGTACAAGTGCTTTCTTTCCTTTTTTACTTCCTTCAAAACGTTTCTCTCCTTTAACAAACAATGAACATCAAATGAGATCTTTTCTTGTTGAACAGACATTTCTCTTCATTTTTATTTTGAGATTACAAGTAATTTAAGAGTTCCATGAAGAGGATTTTTTTGAAATATTTTTTCCTGTGATTTACTGTCCACACTGGATTGTGAATTATTATGGCTCATCCATATATTTTCATGGATCCTCATAAATTTCTTCATTTCTTGACCATGATCAGCCTCTGGAGTAGGAGCAAATGCTTCCTTAAAGCCCAAATGTATTGCATCCTCTAGTAGCTTCTAATGATATTAATTTTAAGTAATTTCAACAGGATTAAGTGACAAGTATTTTCTTTATTAAAACTGTACAGCTTCTCCTAAGGCACTTTTGAAATAGAAAATAAATGTTATCCAAGCATGTTTTTGAACTATTCTTCTAATAGCAATGTGAAGGTCACCCTTTGATATTTCTGTGTTACCAGCTGTATCATGGGATCATCTACAGTGACACTCCATTTTGGCAACAGATAAATGACGAATGTCGCATTATTGCAGGTTTCTTTTTCCAGTGTGGTAGCTTCTTCATTAGTTGCAGATGAATCACAGGCCTATCAGTGATAAAGCTGAAGTTCAACTTTTTTTCAAGTATTGTTAGTTCTTACCAGATGTTCTCTGAAAATACATAACTTTACCAACAGTAAGACAGGACCCTTTGAAATATATTCTTCCATCTCCCTCCCATGTTGAAGAGTAACATAATGAGATTGGTTATTACTGCTTTTCAGAAGTATTACTGTTATCTTTATGGTCCCTCTTATTATACCAGGGAAACAATCTTCCTCGGTGTTTTCATTTTCGATGATTGCGAAGAAGAAATTTTTAATGCAAGTTTATTTTTTCTTCTGAAATCTGTTTTCCTAAATCTCTTCGACTGAAGATAAATCTGCTATCTTTGGTGTTAACCACTACAGAAGTTCAACCTGGGTGGAATAGATGACCACTTTGGCTGAATTTCTGTGAAAGAGGTTTTTGAAACTTTTAACTGAGTTATTTCTGTTTTGTTCTGCAGCGTGCCTGCGTGCTGAAAGTCACAAAAAGGCCATTCCAAAGGAGCAAAATATGAAAGCCAATTTAAAAGCCTAAACTGTAGCTTACTATTCTTATTTCGTTTCAGTCATTCTTTCTTTCTCTATCTTACCTATTCTCAGCTGGTATTTACCACATTCCCTTTTACTATCTCTTTATCTATATTTTCTTTGCAGTGATGTCTGATCCCTAGAAAATTTGGGACCCAAAAACAAATAGTTCAAGCTTAGAATCATAGAATCATAGAATCACAAGGTTGGAAACAACCTGCAAGATCATCTAGTCCAACCACCTTCCCATTCCTATTAGTACCACAAGCTACTAAACCATATCTCGTAGCTCCTCATCCAGGCAAGTTTGAAATGGCTAAGTTGTGAATGCAAAAAGCATGAGGAAATAGAGCTTTAATGTACTGCAGACATGATGCAGTTGCATGGGTAGATGCATCTGAGTAAGGTGTCATTAAAAAAGCCTACATATGTTTCCTGCTTATATATCCCATGGGCCAGTGCACAGTGTCACGTGTAGTTTAACCTGTCTGCCTTCACCTAACAGCCACAACAGCTATTACAGGGATGTGAAGCATGCCAAATTTAGATAGGAATGTACTGTTTAGTCAAAAGGAAGCTTTCTGTGCAACGAATATGCCAATAGTATGAGATTGCTACCCTTAAGAAAAGAAAAATCTGCAAGAGGAAGAGATTCTTGGAAGAGAAGAATCTTCCTGAGGAAAAAGGAATCTTTGGGAAGTCAGTTTTTGACAATTAGAGAGGGGAAACAGTTCCACATTCCACATTCAGTATTTCTGGAAGTTAAGAGAACACATAAATAAGAGTTTAAAACTCAGATTCCTGTTTGTGTTAAAATGTACAGTCTATCAGAAAAATACTGCTCAGTGGATATGATGGCACTGGGTAGAATTGTTTGTCATAAAAATACTAAATTGATACAGAGAGACTCAGTAAACTCTTCACTGACCACTTGTATTCATAGGATATAACTCAGGACTTGCAATATTACAAGACAAGTAGACCTTGTCAAAAGATCTGCTGTCTAACCTTGAAAGTCAGCATATAGAGCTCTTCTACATAAAATGAAGTGCAGAAAACTGGGGCTTGAATGGTCGAATCAATAATGTGATTTTCTCTAGACATTGCCTTATAATTGAAATCGAATATTTGAGGAAGACTGTGTTCCTCAAGTATTACTAAGAAAAAGATGAGGAATGTAGGACGTGTTGTCAATGTTCTTCTTTTGTAAACTGTTAATTTGAAAAGATGATTTATGGAACATTTTTGAAACAACTAAAAGATCCAGCTATTAAAAAAAGAAAAAAAAAAAAAAAAAAAAACAGAAACCAACAAGAAATCAAAGACATTTTAGCATTGTGATATAAGTGAAATCCTATATAGGTGAAAGAAGATTTCTTTCTGTATGTACATCAGGCAAGCTTTTGTTCTCTAGTGACAACAGATTTTGAACAAATTCTGTATAGGATAAAAAAAATGCTGTTGTCTTTGGTCCCATAACTGTGGCTTTTAACGCAGAAGCACTTGCACACAGTCTTGTATCACAGATAGCAAGAGCCTGTGTACTGTTTACCATAGGGCATAACCTGGGATGTGCAGCCAGGAGCACTAGTAGGAGGAATGCCCATTGTCCCTGAGCAGGTAGAAGGCCTCACAGGTATAGAAACATAAAATGAGAATTGTTAAAGTCCATCAGAGGAAGAGTAGAGGGCAGGATGCAGAAGCTTGCTGCTAACAACATGGTTATTATTTCCAGGTACACCACCATTCAGAAAGTACCTCTGAGAAACACATTTTAGGCTTCCAAGAGTGCAGGTTACCATCTGAATATAAGCTTAATACCATGAGGAATCCCTTTCCTTGCCAACCTTTATTTTTTCATGCATCTTTGTGTTGATAGATTTGAAGCCTTTTCTGGCTGTCACATAGAGTGAACAGTGATTTATTTGTTGATTCCTTCTTTCCATCACCAGTACTAGTCAGGTAGATGGCCAGGGGAACTGCAATACAGATGTGGAAGTCATGCAGTACCATTTGAGAGAGATTTTTTTTGTGACCAAGCTTGTATAATTAATCATATTAGTTAAACCAATATGCCAATATATAGTTTAACAGAAGGATCTTGTGGCTCCTATTTGTATCCTGTAATCCCTATGCTGTGTTTTAATTTTAAATGATTGTTTTGAGCTAGAATAGCAATAGCTGGCTGAAGCAACAGACATTAATTACTGTTACTCTGAACTGGCCAAGAGGTAGCAGGCCAAACCCACAGTGCTGGTATATATTTAAAAAATCTATTTTCACAGTGGTCAGTACAGGATCATTTGGATCTTACCAGAAACGAAGGCTATAATGTATTGTTACTCTGGTGTAGTTCAGAAGAAAAAGAATTTGGGGGTCTTTGATTGCATCGATGCATGCAATGTCAAAGAGAATGTAAAAGAGAAGAGGAGGTGAATTGTGGCAAATGATTTACAGAAAATCCAAAAGCATACTTTTCAGTTTTATTTCCCTAGATTCTATCTGTTACAAGAAAATTCACCCATCTGATTTATTCTCATGTTTAAGCAACTGTCAAGGACTTCAGAAAGCTATGATTTATACTAAAGCATGGTGAAATTAACTTAGTTGCTCAACTGAGGAAATTAATTTAGTGAGCCTTATAGGCTTACAGGTCAATTCTTTAACTGAGATTACACAAAATGGAAAATACATGGAAATAACGTCAGCACCGCAGCCATTGGCAAAGAAAGTTTAATGATTCAGTTTCCAGACTACAGCTTCCTATCTTGCTTTGTTTTGACCTAAAGAAATCAGCCAAAGGTGGGCCTTTGTCATTTATTTTGGTTTTTGTTTCTTAAAAAGAAAAAAAAAAAAATGTCTTGGAAATCTGCAGTCATGATTATACATTTATTTGCAATAGCTGTTCTCATCCATCTGTTCTCTTTTGTGCTCTGTATGTTCACTAGAGATTAAAAATCTTAAATACTTAAATTTATTGGGAAACCGATGATTACTTTAAACAAACAAAATGATCACTTTTTTCCTTACTGAATTCCTATCCAGACATTTTTCTTACATCTTATGTTAAGTAAGGTGATTTACATTCATCAAATGTACTGCATGCAGACATTGGCTAGAATGCCAATTAAGGCTGACATTTAAGGACATCTGCATGAACATGTGCTAAAATAGAACAATATTTGTCCCAAAACTGAGCTGACAAGAGTTGCTGGTGATTATTCTTGTCTGTGGGGAGGAAAAAAAAAAAAAAAAGAGGGAAAAAAAAAAAAAAAGAGGGAATTCTTTGTAAGCTTTAAGCGTGATTTTTTGTTACAGAACTAATATAGCTCTTGGAGGGCACTTCTTTCACTTACACATTTACTGGAGAGAACCTGTGAAGTTTCCGTTTTGGTGACTGCAATGATTAGGAAACACCACTTAGTGCTCATCCTGTACCTGTCTAGTTACATAAATGTATGGAGCTGGTTCCACTTTTGCTAATCCATGTCTCCTACAAAACATACATCAAATTTCATCAGTTAAGGCAATGGCTTTGATTTATAATTAATTACCTGTTATGTAAGCCCTGCCTAAACTTACAGTAGGCCTTGTCATCCTATGCTCTCTCTCTATTAAAAATGGAAGACATTTTAGAGAGGTTTGCAGTAGATGATGTACTGCTGGGAAAAGCATAGATTAGGTAATGTTGGGGGGGAAGACTGTTAAAAATGTATTAAGATGCTGGAGGTCTACAGATGTGACCTGGTGAAGTACCAGCATCGGGCTTTTTATTTTTGCTTGTTGGTTTTTTTTTCTCCTATCTAAAAATGTGGTTTAGTTTAGATTTTGTTGTGTTTGTGTTGTATTTACAGGCAAAGAAAGGAAATTATGCATTCCTGTGGGATGTGACAGTGGTGGAATATGCTGCGCTGACAGATGATGAATGCTCTGTGACAGTCATTGGTAACAGCATCAGCAGCAAAGGATATGGAATTGCACTCCAGCATGGAAGCCCCTACAGAGATCTTTTCTCCCAGAGGTAAACCAAAACAAAGTTCATTTTGTAGGATTCTTCTCTGCAACCTGCATGGCATCCCATTGATGGTTCACTTCAATTTTGACAATGACAATTTGCTGAATAAATTTAATTCTCTTCCTACAGTGACAGCAGAAAGGTTATGAGTTCAGTCTTCAGCAAAGCTGCTACTTCTGCTCCGTGTACTTCTGTTTAGGGAGGAGGGACTGGAGATGGTGTGTGGCTTCACATCTCTGAGCAGCACTGGCTCTGGCAGAAAAAGGACCAGAGTCCCCAGAGCTCTGTATGAGCTAGGGGAGAGATCAAAGAGAGATTTCTGATTTATATGTTTTTCAGGCTATGAAACAATGTGTTTCCATACAGCAAGCAAGTAATAATGTCCCAGTTTATCCTTTAGGGTGGAGAGACATGCTGAATCTCACAATAGTACAGGAAAACAAGAATTGTTGATTATTGCATGGCATTACTACAGTATCTGTGGCCATTTGGTGGTCTATGAGCTATGAGCATCTTTTTCATGTCAGCGTGTCACTGAATGGAAGACGTGCAGGTGGGCAGGCATGCGTGGCCCTAGCAGAAGGTGAGTGGGTGCACTGCTCCAGACAGGAAGCTGGAGCAGGATTTCCCCATCTCACTTGTTCTTTATAAGAGGGAGTAAAGCTCCAGCTGCATAACCAAAGAGAAAGGGGTGTTAGTAAACAGCAAAAATAGTTATCAAACCAAATCCAAAATGAATCATTCTTGGAGAGAAAGGACACTTCACAAGAGGCAAAACAATGATTAATTAGCAACCGTTAACAAAGTAATTCAAGCATGAAGTAACAGCACTGAAGTAAAATCCTTTTAAATAAACTGCATTTGCTGAACTAAGTGAGTCAATCGCTGCTGAAGCACATTTGTATGAAGTGGTGCACAAATAGTAGCATGTTTAGTCTCCCATGATTTTAAAATTACTGTGGGAGAGCAGCAGTGAAATGGGTTGCATATTTCACTAGTGGGACCAGCTGCTGCAGCTGAACGTTGCCAGACCAGCCATAACTAAGTGTGGAATATGGTGATTTCCCTTGGGAATGTTTCTTCCCTTGCAATGAAATTTCTGACAGTCATCCTTCCTCTAAAGTTACTCGCTGAAGTTTGCCTGCTGTTGTGAGCAGAATGAGTTTCAGATTAATACTGCATGGGGATGGGGGCTTGCAAGACGGAGTTTTGAATTGTGAGGCAGTTCATGTAAGAGGAAAAGAGTGCAAAAAATGTAGAAAAATATGTAATTGAATGTAATGCTTGTGTATGTTTTTAAATTTCTGCAGGATCTTAGAGTTGCAAGAAAGTGGAGATTTGGATGTTCTTAAACAAAAATGGTGGCCACGGATGGGACGTTGTGACCTGAATAGCCACACAAATGCACAGACAGATGGGAAGGCTCTCAAGCTGCACAGTTTTGCAGGCGTTTTCTGCATTTTAGCAATAGGCCTTCTTCTTGCCTGCTTGGTGGCAGCATTGGAGTTGTGGTGGAACAGCAACCGTTGTCATCAAGAAACACCGAAAGAGGTCCATAACTTTTATTCTTATCACAATTAGAGAACAAGTAGAAAACACAAAAAAGAGAGCAAGTGGAAGGTGGGATTTTAGGTGCTCTCATACAATAAATTTGATTTATCTTGATTCGCCATACTAAGCTTTGCATATAACTTTTTGGGTGGTTGTTTCTAAACAAACAAACAAAAAACCACAATATGTCATTTGTGCACATGGAAGGTGCCAAACTGACAGCCCTGGAGACTAAAGTCCTCTATTTATTTATAGAGCAGGTACAGCATGGGCAGCAGCAGTGCAAACTTCCCCACATTGCCCCACCAATGTGCCTCAACCCTGACCTGGAGAGACCACCTTTAGGGGTAAGAGAGTAGTTCAGAAACATGCCCTCGGCCTCTCTGCTGTGACAGGGAGGCCAGCCATGGGCACCTGGTTGTGCCAACTGCGGTGATGTTTTCTCTGATCTAAGACCCCATCTGCTGGCTATGAGAACCATGTCCATCTTGCACAGGCTAGGCAGCTGCCAGCAGCTAGTGGTTGTTTTCCTTCATGGCTGACTTAGGCTGAGTTTGATGAAGTACATGAGCAATTAAAAAGAAACCATTACTTATTACTGAATAAGCCATACTGCCATGACACTGTTTAAATGCTTCCTTTCTTTTGAAATCAGTTTTATTTCTAAACCTAGGGACTTCTGACTAAACTGAATTTCATGTGACATTTTACTTCGGAACATTCATCTGAGAATGTCTTGGTTTTGAAATGTTTTGCCACATTAGTAGGAATAGTTAGCAATGGTATGATAGAATAATCAGACCATAGTCAAATCTGTCTTGCATGAAACCTGTATTTGTTTACATAGCTTAAATGTTTAACAAACTAACCTCTTGTAATTTCTGAAGCAGAGGCACTTGTAGGTGCTTTCATCTTGGAACAGATGTTTGTTACAAGCAAATAATAGCAGCGAGCTGCACTACAGCTGGAAAATAGTACATAGCCCATCAATTACAATCTGTGTTTCTCAGATTGCCAGGAGTATTACAATAATTGACATACACATCACCTGTAAGCAATTCTGCCAAATGGGATCTGATGATATATGTTGCAGTATGCAATGCTGTGAAATATTTATCAGTAAGATTCCATTTCTCTGAGTCCCTGCTTCTCCCATTTGAACTCATCCATCAAGTGTCAGTGATAAACATCTGTATCGTGTTTGAGGGACAAAGCTGCAAAGTCATTTGCCTGTGGCTCTGCAGTGTATGATAGCAAAAGGGAGATTTTGGTTAAAAGGAGGCATGTCTCCACTTTGTACAACACAGCAGTCCAAAAGCACAAGTAGAGAGCCTTGCATGGAAACCAGCTTTTGTATAAATGTAAACAAGTATTTAATTGTTCTTTGGTTAAATAATGTGGTATTTTGCCCTTCTGCCTTGTAGAATTCAGTCCATGTTACTGTAACTAAGGCCTAAATCATAGCAGTAGACAGTTCTGTTTCCACTGAGAAAGGCTGGCAAGGAAGGGGCAAGGAGACTGAAGGGTCCTAATATCCATACAGAGCATTTGTCTTGCCATACTCTGGAGCACTTTCCTCTCTCTGCACTCAGAGGCTCACCTTTGTGCATTTTTCTGGTGTGAGATGAGTATGAGCCCCAAAGGTAGGGTGAAAGAATCGGTCACTTTTATTGCAAGGACTTGTAAATACTTAGTTTCCACTGCTGGGAAGGATCTGTCTTCCTGACTTTAAATATCTCCTTTATGGTTATCTCTTTCATTTCTCTTTTTTACCTGTTACAGAGATTACTACAGATCCCTGTCTTTACTGTCTTTTCTTCCCTTTCCATTCCCCTCCGCCCTCCCCTTCTCTCCAGTGTGCTCTAGATTAAGGGTGCTCCTCACATCCTCTTTGACAGTTTTCATGAACAATAAGATACTTTCAAGATTCCGTCTTTCAAGGTATACTGCAGTTACCGGTATGGTAAAGCTGCACTCAGGAATATCACCTGTATGTGGGAATGAGCATAGCAGGTGTAGGTTAAGCAGTACCAACTAAAGTCAGGCATAACATGCACGAACAGGCTCAGAAATGACTGGTCTTTGTGGATGCTGCTGAGAGCAGAAACAGCCAGTGGGATTCCTGGAACAAGTAGGTGTTAGAGCTGAAAGAGAAAGTGAGTGTTCCAGACAGAAGGGCACCAGGGACGAGGGTTCACAGATGTGAGAAGGCAGAGGAGGAAGGCATAAGGTTGTACAGCACGAGGGGTTCTGGAAGAGGGCACAGTGAAGTGCAGGAGGCCAAAAGCATCTCTGGAAAAGGTCAGAGGAGCTGGAGAGAAGAGTGAGCATAAGATACACTTGGATAAAGTAGTGGAAGAATGTCGCAAGCACTTCTCAGTAGATTAGTTAATAGAGATATTTATGTACTAGTGAGGAGGGACTAAAGGGAGGTTACTGATGACTACAGTAATCATGGTAGGAGCCACGGTTTAGAAGAGGTGGTGGCGAGCAAATTGCTTGAGGATTTTCAATATATGTAAGGGAACCAAGTTTCAAAATTTTGGAAAGGATTGAATCCAAGGACCCCAGGGACCCTCTGAGCCACGCAAGTCAGGAGCAATAACTGAGCTGTGGGGACTGAAAGCAAAAAGAGGATTTGATTTCAAGGAGTTTATTTAGGGATCTCTTTTCTGTAAATACATATTATCAAGCATTTCTGCAGCAATAGCCATAATAACAGAGCTGCAACATGCATATCATATAAAAAACATTAAAGCCAGCATCTGGTACTCCATCCAAATCTTTAGTTCAGTAACAGCTGCCAATTTAAGCCATTCTGCTGATCTCATTTTTCTTCTGCTTTTTTTTTCTTCTTCTTTTTTTTTTTTTAGTAAGGCTTTGGAAAAACCTGAGTATTGTGATATCACCTACAAATTTTGGGAATTCAATTTTCTCCTGACCATTTTTGTCTGTGCAGAGCCTGTGAGAGGTCACTGAAGAGATGATTCCCTTGCAGCCAAATATTACACTTAGGCTTTGGTAGTCACCTCATGCAGAAAAAGAACAGCATTCTCTGCAATCACCATTAAAAGTAAAAAGAGGCAGCCTGGCTACTGTGACCCTTAAACTGCTAGGAACTTTGAAAATCAATTGCAGAAATGGGGCTTAAGGATTGAATGAGGAGCCAATATAACTTGCTGAGCCCTTTTTGAAGTTCCTCTCTTTGGCTTGACCCACTTGTTGGACTGTCATGCTAATCTGGTGACAACCAGAAAAACAGAGAAGTATTGGGAAGATGAATTTGTGACCACTCTGACAGGTTTATGATAGGGTTGGACAACTGCAGCTTGCCAAAGAAAAAGCATTTTAGAGACTGTCATTTTTTTCCTTTGGGGGTTCGTGTGAAGTCTGTGGCCAGAAAAAGCTGAACAACATTCATTAGCATTGGAGAAATATTTTCAGCTGGTATTAAGGTGTCCTTGTATTTTCCTCTTCCCCTTTGTATTCCTTTGGCTTTTTTAGAGGTCATTCAGAGCCAATCCACTGAGGTATTCAAGGACTTGGAGCTCTGTGTGATGTAAATCACAACTCTTAATTAAAATTAGTGTAAAAAATGTGGTGTTAACTATATAACTAGGGGCACTATTTTTCGAACCCTGACACCATAACTTGGACTTTACAAATGTAGATAATATTTGTGTCAGAGGCTTTATAGGAAGTGCCATGTCAGACTACTTCCATTTGGAAATCGTTTGTTCCTTTTTTTTTTTTTTTTTTCCCCTTTTTCTTTTCTTCTCTTTTCACTTAAAAAAAAAAAAAAAAAAAAAAAAAAGCAAACATTATATATTTTCTACCCATAAAGTCAGTTCATTAGGATGAACTTCCAGGAAAGAAGGACTCCTTTATTTTCCCAGAACAATCAATTGCCTTTAGTTCCCAATTCTGTCATGCAAGCAGTAGTGAATTTTCTTTCTTTAAGAGTCACAGAATCACAGAATTTCAGGGTTTGGAAGGAACCCCTATAGATCATTAAGTCCAACTCCCAGGATAGAGCAGGTTCCCTACAGTGGGTCACACAGGTTGGCTTCCAAATGGATCTTTAATGTTTCCAACATCTATGCAGCCTGATTCATCCTCACTGTGAAGTTCTTCTGCATATTTGTGTGGAACTTTGTATGTTCCAGTTTTTGGCTGTTGCTCCTTGTCCTATTAGTACAGACCACTCAGAAGAGTCTGGCTTTGTTCTGTTGACTTGTGCACTTCAGATATTTATAAACACTGATCAGATCCCCTCTGTCTTCTTTTTCCCAGGCTGAACAGACCAAGGTCTCTCAGCCTTTCCTCATATGGGAGATGCTCTGGACCCTTTATCATCTTTGTTGCCCATTGCTGGACTCTTTCTAGGAGATCTCTGTCTGTTTTGAACCTGTTGAGCCCAGAACCGGACACAGTAGTTTAAATGTGGCTTCACCAGGGCAGAGTAGAGGGGAAGGATCACCTCCCTTGATCTGCTGGCCATGCTCTTCTTAATGCACCCCAGGAAACCACTGGCCTTCTTGGCCTCAAGGGCACACTGCTGGCTCATGCCCAGGTCCTTTTCTAAAGATTTATTATCTAAAAATCTTAATGTGATCCTAATGCTTCTTTATCAATTCAGATTAACAAAAGAAAGATTAACTTCAGCAACATCAGGAAAATTGTACAGCTGCAAGACCATAGCAGGTTGGTCTATTTGGGCTCAAGTCTGTAGTGCATTAAAATTGAAAATGTATTTGGTAATGTTTAAACATTATTTCTGCTTATGGGAAATTTACTTTTGGTCATCTTTTTCAAATTGGATTTTCTAGAGCTTATAATCAGCTTCTCCTAATTGCTACTAATGCCCAGCCATTTTACACTCACTCTGAAATTTAGTCAGCTCATACATTTATCTCTACATGTTAAAATCTTGAATCGACAAAACTGCTGCTCAGACTGCAATACTGATACCTAATCTTTCAACTGTGATCAGCTTCAGAGATTTGGGGAATTGTAAAAGGAAAAGTGAAAATTAATATTAATTTTGGAATCTTTGCCTTTTTTGAATAGCTGAGCAATCCCATGAAATTACTGAAACCCAGTGGCATGAAATGTCAACCTTTCAATATTTATCTCTGTATTTCTATATCGTTTGGCCCCATGCTTTTATTTCATGATCTTTGTAAACTCTGATGTAGTCTTCATTTAACTACCAAGGGTTTCAACACATCATCGGATTCTTCCTACCTTTTATTCCATGAGAATAGTACTTTTGTGACTGAAAGACAGTTCTCAAATGTTCCTTGTTGTTAGGATCTGGTACAGCTCCTTCCTGCAATGGACTCAGCAGCATCCTTTGTGCTCCTTTTGTGCTTTATCCGCTGTGTCTCATTGGAATCTACTCTCTCCCTTCAGAGATCTCTTCAGAACTATTAAGATATCACTTCTTATTCATCCACATGACATACTCCAAATCAACAAAAATATAAAAGCAAAAGTTATATTATCATACTAGTTATGGAAAGAAAAGTTGACTTTTTCACTTTTTACAAGGTGTATTCGCTAAAAAACAAATTAATAGATCACCTTTTGTCAAGTAAAATCACTTAGAGATGTTATATGAGGTAATTGCTGGGAATTGATACTTGCTGCATCTTCTATGAAGGACGAGCTTGATTCACTTATTGTTATTACAGGTCTTGACAGAAGAAATTCTTGCTTTGATTCTTTCTTATTTCAGATTAATGTATGCTGTAAATCAGAAGTGTATTTTCTACAGACTGTGCTGCTCCTACCAATGTGTTTCAGCAACTGTACCCAACATGTTCTTGATTTTGTAGTGCATGCAGATTATTTTTTTAACTGCATAAGGGGATTTAGCATCGTTTGCCACATGCTGAGCTGTTACTAGCCATTTCCTCATAACCTGTGTCTAGTTTATAATTCATTAACAATCACATTCTTTGCTTAGTTTGTGATTTCTTAACTTTCTGTTGCTTCTGTTACTTCTTTCTATACTCTGCAACACTTCCTGGCACTATATTATAGCAAGAGGTAGCACAAATTACCCTGAAAATTACAACAAATACCAGCATTCAGGAGAAGGAAAGCAAGCCTGTATCTTTTGCCAAGGATGCCTTACATGATCTGCCTTAAGTTCCTCTTTTCCCATGTCTGATGATACACAAATTCCAGCCTACCTCAAAAATCCCTACTTCCAGCTTTTGCACTCTTAAAGAGTTACCCACTAGGACTCTTCTCTGGCATTGGAAGAATATGAAACCCAGAGTACCTCAGAAATGGAAATATGAGCAAACACATATGAGTCCAATGGATGAAAATTTGTCACTGCTAAGAACTGAGATCTGCACCATATTCACTTACCATTATTCCACAGCAACTAGGGCTTCTATACCTTCAGCATGGTGTCAGCAATGTTGGTTTGGATTATTAAAGTCTTATGCTTTCACCATTATTTTCACTATCCTTGTCTTCTCTGTCACTTCATTTACATCGTCTCTTTTGTGTTGTTATCTTTTTACCTGACAATTTGATTTCCACTGGGATGGTTCCTTTTGAGAGTGAAAGGAAACATGCGGCCATCAAACTGATGTTTTATTTTCTTCACTGCATGTCCTCTAAATTTTATCTCTTTTTTAAATTATTTTTTTTTCTGTATTTTTATGGCATGTCTGAAATCTTTGTACATTTTCTGCTCAGTTGCATATAAATGATCATTTGTTTGTACCACTGTATTGTATTCTACTTTTCTAAGAATAAATAAAGTTTTTTGGGGAAAATAAATAATGCAAACACTGGCAAAATAATGCATTTCAATGCCATCTAGAAGTTCAGTTTCTAACTAACTTCAAATATAAAAGGTTGAAAATTTTCACTTACCTGGCATTTTTAATTCAGCAAAGTAGTGTTAGGAATCGGTCATTACAAAATGCAGAAGTTTAACATTATTTTATGACAAAGTACAAACAAGAATATCAGAGGAAAAAAAAAAAAAAGGAGGATAAATAAATTGCCATGTACAGAAATTGATAATAGTTGAAAGAGCTTTTTCACTAACTCAGTGTTATCTTTTTACATGAGTGAAGAAACAAGATTTTCTCCCTAATGGTCAAGTAGATATTCTGTAATATCTGGTCGCAGGCAGTGTCTCATCTGGAATCCAGTGCAATCAGTAATGTCTTGCTATTGATCACCATAGATCTAGGTCAAGGTTGCAGGGAATTAGAATTGATATGTCACCCCCATGAGTAAGGACGTTGGATCCAGGCTCCTGATATTTAAAGCAGTATTCATGCATTCACTTGGTTCTAGTATATTTCCATAGGTGCAAGGAAGGGATTTTTGTGTTTGCTTTAATTTTTCTTTCAGTCATATTAGAAAGCCCTGCCAACACGATTCTTAGGGATATGATCTGGATTTTCTTGGCATAAACCTTAGTGGGGGAAAGAAAAAAAAAAAAGGAAAAACTGAAAACCGAAGAGAAATAAGTTTTAAAAATGAATGTTGCCATTCAGAAAACTCAGAAAGAAACAACCTGTTTAAAGTTCCAGTTTGGTAATGAACTTAGGTATTTGCTTATGTTGCATTACGTGACCTATTCTAGAGAACTTCAGGGGTTACTCATGTGCTTGGCATGAGCTTTTGTATTTTACTGAATTGGAACCTTAATGCATCAGATTCTTTTTAGGTTCTTCGCACAATGTTTACAGAGCTAATGTTTGTATATTTTATCTCAGCCTATGGTGGTACGTGAAAGTTGGCTTCTTGAGGGGATGTTGAATGTTCAGTAATAACGAAGTCAGTAAAAGTTTAAAATAAAAAACAAAAAACGACAACATAAAATGTGATTTTTTTTTCAATTTATGAGTTTGTTCTGTTATTGGTTTTTTTTTTGGTTTTTTTTTTGTTTGTTTGTTTTTTAAGTAGTTTTTAAAGGGACCTGGGCCTTGATCTAGCTAGGGATTTTAAGTATATACATAAAATTAAGTGAGAGTTTGATCCCAATCACACTGAGCGCACACTTCCACTCGCCTTCAGGGTAGGATTAAATTCAGTTGCTTTGAAACCTACATACATCTGAAGTTGGACATTATGTGTGCACTGAAGTGACTTGCTGAAGAAGTCTTTATTTTTCGTGTCACAAAAAGTGCTTAGAACAGTTAGTGTATTATAAACCTAAACAGCCTCTTTTAAAGGGTATTGGCTTCATGCTGAAGAAGAAACATGCCATAATAACAGGCAACTTATAAATCTATTTGTCTATTGAAATTAAATTTCAGTTTGCTGAGCTATCTAACAATCTGTTCCTTTCTTTTCTCATGCTGAAATAGGATCTTGTGCAGTTTCCAAAATATTGCCCTGAATGTGGACACAGAAATCTCTAAAGAGTTAAATTTTAAATAAAATACTTATGGGTAAATATCAGGAGTAATAGTTTTCTAAGGCTTTCTCAAAGCTGAAGTAGAGAGGAGAGTCTTTGCAAGGCAGTTATTGCTGGAGATCAAATGGGTTGTATGAGCAACTCCTTGTGTCTCCTCTGCCAGCTCTCTCGTGTACTTTTGACACAAAGAGTGGAAATTTTTGAGTTTAGGCTGTAAGATAAAGAAGAATGGTGGTAGAGCAATCTGTTTTGCTGATGGTCCAGTAGAGTAAATCACTCTGGTAAAGGGTAGTAATAGGGTGAAAAATTACGTCATTTATGAGCTCTATAATAATGTAGGATTTAAAAGCTGTGTAAAATAATGTAAAGAATGACATTAATTTTTAGTGAGTTTTGGAACAAAACTTTGGTGAATTTAATCTTTAGCTTGTAAAAAAATAATCTGTTGCCTCATAGGGTTATCTTAGATGTCATAGTTGAACTCTGAAACCAGCACCATTTTCAACGGTCATCCTATTTGGTTACAGTGGCTAGAACTGGCTATTTCAAACCAGAAGTGTAATTAGTATATGTTTGCTAAAGAGCGAAATACTAAATTATACTGTTAGCCTCACTGTTTTGATCCTTTTTTGTCTCCCCACATCTTCTTTTCCCTTTCTGTCTGGAGATGGCCAATGATGTGAGGCTGGGCCTCAGAAGCATGGTGAGAATTTATAATATACAGATAATTGGTTTGTTGTTGAAAATGCCTGCACAGATGAATCCTTGCTAGTTTTCTCCCCACCTCAACCTCTCCCTGAAAAGTCCCCTTTGACCTAATCTCTGTGTTGCTGTAAATGCCTGTAACTATAGTATAGGCAGTGTGTACACAGTAAAGGCTTCCCTTTGTGCAAGTTCTCCTTTCTCCTAAGAATATTCCTTTTGAGAGACTTTGGCATGCTTGTCCAACAGAATTCATTCAGTACTGCATTTTGCTGCTTGTTTTGAAAAATGTTTCTATGCACTCTTACTATCATGTATTTTTAACTTCATGAAAACTGTGGAAACATCTGCTTAATGTGAACCAGTCATTCACTTTCTTTGTAGTTGAATCTAATGCTTGTGAACTGAGGTTGGTAAGGATTTTAAAGCTTGAATACTTCAGCATGATGTTGAATGTCTCCTTCTATACTAAGAAATGAAGATGCTACCGTAGCCTCCTACCTTCTATGTTTGAGTATGCTGTTGGTTGTGAGGACTACCCAGTATTTCTTTGTGATTGCACTTAGTTCATGGGTTACAATGAATGCGGGGGTAGGTCACTGCAAGAGACTGCGGGTCTGCCTGTCATCACCTAATTTGCAATAGATGTTCCATCAGTACTGTTGCCTGCATATCTGTTCACAGTGATGTATCATGAAGTTGCAGTTGAAGAGAAAAAAGAAAAAAAAAAAAGACAGATGTTTAGCTAATTTAAATTGGTGTGCGTCATCTGTTTCAATGGCCCGGTGGGGAACTAACTCTCCTCCTGGCACAGACTATGGGACAGTCATGGCCATCATCAGAATTAGAACCCTGGCTAGACGTGACTTCAGGTTAAATAAAGCCACCCTAATCAAGGGGAAAAAGGTGAGTGTGAGAAGATGTGGACTACTTGTTGAAATGCCTTGGTGCTGCAACAGTTCTGTAGCAAGCCACTGCCACTTCATTGGTCTTTCAGGTTTTGGTAGTAGTTTCTTTTACCAGTTATAGGTATTTTCTGAATGTGGGAAGGTGAGAATGGAAATCGGCAACGTATCTAAAATATATTCCTATCACAGTGATACAAACTTTTCAGTATTCCTTTATTTCTTACTTTTGTTTCAGATTTACTTTCTCTTAGAAAGGGAAAAAATATTACTTTCTCTTCATAACAAAGCTTCTGCTCTTTGATGAAAAAGAGCACCTCCTAGTGAATAAAGAGGCCTCTTCTATATAGATTTTAACAATGTTTTATTTCTTTAAAAGTGATTACGCATCAATTTAAATTAATTTATTGCAAAACTCTCTCTTTTCTTTTATCCTTTCAGTTGGATAATGGTCTGCCGGACCTCAACCAATGTCAGTCTCCATGCATTCTTCTAGCAGCTGTTTTATGGATAATGGCTTACTTAATTGCTAATTTAAAATACATGGTATTGTTTCTACTTATAAGAGCAGAAGTTTGATTGCAGAATTGGGCC
This sequence comes from Phasianus colchicus, assembly GCF_987193195.1. NCBI lineage: Eukaryota > Metazoa > Chordata > Aves > Galliformes > Phasianidae > Phasianus > Phasianus colchicus. Next base: position 7,124,315 of record NC_143443.1, read on the forward strand.
TGTTTATAAAAGTAGGTTTTCAAATAGACTCTAGAGATGCATCTGTATTTATTTCTAGAAAGATAACGTTGTGGTCAAACCAGCATCTAATAGAGTACACTCAGAAACCACTCAGCAAATTTTATGTAACATTAAGTGCTGTTTGACTAGGTCAGTTGCCTGTGTTGAATTAATGACAGCAAACATACATCATCGCTACATCTGTTTACACATCTGTCTGTATTTCACTGCGTTGTCGACTGTGGAATCTCTAAAAATAATGAGTGTGGCAAACAGATTTGTATTTAAAAGGAGCTATTTGTATTAATATAATACCATACTGTGTTGTCATTGTTTTGCAGCACATCTATTACTTATACGTTCACTGCTTTTTCTTCTTGAACGAGCCAATTTTGTCTGTTTTTGCCACTCTGCCAGAGCCTCCTGGAATAAATTAAAACTATATTTTACATATGCGGTAGCTGCAGCTGAAAGCAACGATAATGACCCAGTGTGAATGCAGCATTTCAAAAGAAGGATTTTCTTAAACAAATGCAGAGCTGCTGTTTCTTCGTTTCTCCCTAACAAGCTAAATGTGTGAATGAGTGATGTCTGAACCTCCCCAGACAGAAGCTGGGCAGAGCTGTTGGTTTTGCTGCTAAGCTAAGAAGCCTGTGGTGCCTGAGTGGGGAAACCTGCCTGTTTGGGGTTTATTTCTCTGCTTTGTTTTTCAGTTATGCAGTTTGCCTGTTTGCTCATGGAAGTGTCCGAGAGACTTCCTTCCTGAGTTGCTTGGTACATGTGTGCCTTCTGTCTCTCACGACATGTCTTCAACGCATGCATATGTGTTAAGAGATGTTATATGGATGGGAGAGGGACTGGCCTGTGACCTTGCCAAGGTCAGAAGAGGGAATGTGTGTTTGAAGCTGGGGCTTGACTCAATTCTTGAACCCCGGTCCTACTCACAAAATTACCTTACTTTCTTAAATAGTTGTTCCACAGAATGAAAGTGCAATATTAATGTTTATCTCCTGTTAGACTTTCATTCTCTCACTGAAAAATTATCCTTCATATTTCCATTCAAGATGGAAACAAACAGTACAGAAATACTACATTATTGATGATTAAGACTGTATTACTCTAATAGACCTCAAGCATTATTTTCTGCCTATCTCCTAAGACTTACTAAGAATGGCATTAACAGGATTTTAATACTTGGCACAGTTATCTGCATCTGCTCCGGAGATACCAGCACATTCATCATAGCGCCTCAGTGCATGTGCCTTTCTGGCCATACTGGCTACTTTTCCAAGTTTTTTGTGTTTGATATTTAGAGTCAGCACCATCAGACTTTTATTCCCGCTGTAGTCTAGTTTCATTTGCAGGTGTGAGTGCAAATGCTGTTTTGTCATAGTTTTGGCATAGTTCTAGCATCAAATTTCTCTAGATAACCAACCCTCCTTTCTGGGCATTTGACCCTACTGGGGCTGCTTCATCAACTTGTAACTTTTATCTGTGCAAGTGGCTTCTCTTGAACTTTATGATAAGATGATGGAAATCACAAGTAAGAACAAAAGTCTTTCCTTTGGAAAATCCCAGCTATTGCAAGCCGGGCAGCTGAACAGAACACCTTTGAATTAATAGTTGGGAGTGACATAGGCAATTTCTTGAAAACAGCGTCCAGTGGCTCCTCTCCAACGCCGAGGCATCTTTTAAGTTTGACAATATTAATTGACTCCAAACCTCCCAAGTAATTTCATGTTCTTTCATTTTGACCGCCCACACACTTTCCTTAGAGCCCACTGTAAAAAAGTGGCAGAAAATAAGCTAGTAAAAAGATTATGTTTAGAGTTGTTCTATCATCATTTATATATTGCCGTAATTTCTCTCTGCATGATAAAACCAAGCTTAGTTCTGCCGGGGAGCCATAGTTCCTTGCAGTCACAGCTGTGCAGAGCTAGTTGTTTTTAGGTAATTCAGGTAAGCGTCCTTCAAATCCATGCAGATACTTGCCATGGTGTGCTTTTACTGTCAGTCATAGACCACTGAGCCTGTCACTCAGAATCAAGTCCTTAAGATGTATCAGAAACACGTCCTTCATTTGCCCTTAGAGAACTCAAACTCATTGAAAAAGAATGACATTTCAATTGGTATTTATGAATGAGATAATTTCCTGACTAGAAGCGTTGTTTGGTTAGCTGTTTTCCTTAATGTGGAGAAGGATAAGCCTGTGTTTATAATTCATTTACCTTACATGAGGTATTTTTTTCCCCTTCACTGATTAACTTCTTTAACTTATCTACTTGGAGCATAACATTAATATTGCAAATAGAATTATGAAGACAGCAGAGGAAAAATTTTTGATCTCCTTTTGGCAACAGAACCATAAGCATTTATCCAACGTAGCTATATGTGAAAAATGAAGTTGAATTGGCATGAAACATTGTAGAGGTTACATTCATAATATTAACTAAGTTTGGCATATTAAGTACAAGAAAAGAAAGAGAAGGAACCTTCAGTTATGTGTCTGCCTCAGACACTGAAGCATTAAGTTTGGAGCTCATTCATTCATCTCTGGAAGGGAACAAGCTGAAGCCAGAAACATTTGTGATGAGGAACAGCAAGGGGCTGCCTTTGGGCCAGAAAAGGCTCTGTGCTGGAAAATGGGCACACATACCCCCCTGTGGCTCAGGTTCTTCCCATCCAGCTGCCAGAGCCAGCTCTTCTGCTGTTCCCCAGCTCCAAGCCTCAATTTGCTAATTTATATTAATTTAGCAATTTTTGATTCGTTAATTTTGCCATGGAGAAATACAATAATAGAGAACAGTTACAGCGTTGGAAAGTTTGGAAGTCTTTTGGAGTGCTGCATTACCATTTCAGAATTAAAATCACAAAGTTTCAGGAAATGAGGAAAAAATGCCAGCAAAGGGCTTTAAATGATACCAAATGCCTCATACTTAATGAGAATTACAGAGCTGAAAATAGAGAAGAACACTGAGCTGACAAGGGAGCAGAATGTCATAACTTTTAAGATTTGTTTGTTTGGATTTATTACCTCTTAACCCTTTCCATTTATCTTGTTACTTTTCCATAGCATATGTTTTGTTATTGAATTTTCTAGGAGATCAATAAAGGAAAAAGAAAGATGAGCTTTACAGAATTTACAAATTCTGCAAGCTTCACTTGTCAAATAAAACACAACACTTCTGTTCCAGAAATCCCAGGATTCAAAGCAGTCTTCTAGTATGTAAGGACAAACTAATCTTTTCATGTGCTTCTAATCTTTATCTTGGATAGTTGTTGTTTTTTTTTTTTAAAAAAGCACTTGAAAAATCATTCATTCAGCATTAGGATAGTTTCATACAAAGCTTGACATTTGGTTATTTAGCTGCTCTTCATCTGATAAGGCAAAGAAAAACGAAGAACCTTTACAGTGTATTTTTATTAATCCTAAGAGAGAGAGTTGTTTTCTTTAACCTTTATGATCATCCTATTTTAGCAACAGAAAGAAGGAATAATGTGAACTTCTGAGCTCTTTGAAGCTTTTATTTATTTTTTTCTCTTATCTTAGTAAGGCCAGAGAGTGGTCCTCGCTGAATAAAGAGTTAGAAACAGGCAAATGAAATCCCTCCCTTACAACCTCCTAGTAAAATCCCGAGCATTTCCTTCTTTACTTAATTATAAAGTGTTTTGTAGTAGATCAAAAGTTATATTTGTGTGCAGGCATTACAGTTTTCTTGATAGCAAAATGTTATGCATGGTTAAACACGTGTTTATACTATCAAAAAAAAACAGCTGCAATTGCACCATTTATGAACAGTGCTGTTCCAGGGCTGCACTGTGCATAGGGAGGAAGGGACAGTTGTCCCCTTAGACTAGTGGAATGGCACCTCCCCAGCAGGATGGTCATTAATATCCCCTCTCATCTGAACTAGATGTCTAGTAGGATCATCCCATCTTTATTTTTACATCTTCAAAGAGATAAATGTTATAACAAGGATGAATTATTTGAATTTTATGATTTGTAGGAGTGTGCTTCCTTTACCAGTGTGTTTTTCCTCACCAAACAGTTAATAGCTGCGTGTTACAAATAGCAGTACTGTACTGTTCTCTCTGGCTTGGCTAGTTATCCCTGTTGCATTATTTTTGTTCCCATAGCAAAACAGGATGGAATGCACTGAGGATGAGCTTGCAATCAAAAAATACAAGTATAAGATGTTGATGTATATTTTCACTTGAAATGATCTGAAGAAAGCATTAGATAAAAGCTCATAAAAATGCAAATGAGTCATGAACTCTTCTCCAAAGCTTTGTTTAGGAAATATTTTTCCTCTTGTATTTGCTCAGCTTCTGTCTGATTACTCTACATTTGCTTTTCTCGTAGGAGAGTATTGGCAAGAATATGGGTTCTATAACTAAAGTGCTAACCTAGGAGTCTAAATACAAGCATGCAGGGTTTTGAGGAGAAGGACATGTAGTACAGGATACCTAAAGAAGCACCATTTAATGGGCCTTGGGGAGTTTGCTTCCTTAGGCACAGATGCCATCAGATACTACAGTAGCTGAACTTTGCAGATAAGCAGAACTTCGCTGCAATCTTTCATTGGCAGACAGATGAGAAAAATACAGAAGTGCACAGCCAGACACTGTACAAAATGAAGCTGCCCAGAGAGGCTGAGCCCTTACTCCCAGCTGAGGATAATGCTAAGAACACCTCCAGCACTTGCCCCCAGTACACAATTTTATTTCAAGAAATGGAGCTACATAAATTCTAAAATTAAATCCATGTACTCTGGCCGTTATATCACAGATGCTTAATTTTCCTTGCAGTGGATTTTATGGTCAGCTTAGAGCATTGTCTGACTTAAAGAATAAGGAGTGTAATGTGTCAGGTTGGTGAAGACTTGACATAGCTGCAGCAACTATCTTATCAAGTATTTTTTGGTTCCTTTCTGCCATAAACTATTTTTTTTATTTATTTTCCATTCGTTTTATCTAACTCAAAATTATTTGATTAGAGAATCTATCTGAAAAAAACAGTGTTAAGGAAAAAAAAAAAGTTTCTATCTATTTCTCTGGTGAGGAAGATAATATCCCCAGAGTCCCAGAGAGCAGCACTGGGGGTTTGGTCGGTTTTTTATGTAAATGAAATAGGAATAATTTTTCCACTGATTAAGAAGAGAGGTGCAAACTGCTGCTCAGCTGTGTAATTGTTGAACAGTTGTACTCCAGCTGAACTCACTGGAGACCTAGCATAAGCTCAGAGGTTTGGGTTCATGTTACACTAATTCATTTCCAAATCCATACAAAGATCACCAAATCCAATTGTTCTTGAAAAACATAGAAGTGGTTTTAAATCATTTTAAATCGTACAATCAAATCTGTATTTGACACTGGCTGGAATCAAGGGCTTTGGGGTTGAGTTGATTGTCAATTTAAGGGTGAAGGTAAAGTTGCATAGCAGTGAATGACATCAGAATAATATTATAATTCACTGTGTCCCACCTGAAACATAATGCTAAAAGATTATGTGGGGTGGTTGGCACCAACCCTTCATTCTTCTCTACTCCCAGAGCCTAGCTTTTGGCATGAACAACAGCTTCTTTAAGGCTACTGGTGTTGTGTTTAACCATCTAGGAACATGTTGAGCTATGGGCAGTCGGGGATAGTGATAGGAAAGGGGGAATGCTTTTAAACTGAGCCAGGGGAGGTTTAGGTTGGATATTAGGAGGAAGTTTTTCACACAGAGGGTGGTGAGGCACTGGAACAGGTTGCCCAAGGAGGTTGTGGATGCCCTGACCCTGAAAGCATTCAAGGCCAGGCTGGATGTGGCTCTGGGCAGCCTGTTCTGCTGGTTGGCGACCCTGCACATAGCAGGGGGTTGAAACTAGATGAACCCTGTGGTCTTTTTCATCCCAGGCCATTCTATGATTCTATGATGATTCTGTGATTATTGGGACCCATCGGGTAGTCCCATTTCCTGGCCTGGGCTTTCTCTGAGAGCACCGTGTAGTTTGTCAGACCAGAGGATGCCGTTAGTTCCAGGACTGTTGGGCTTTTACAGATACTTTGCTGCTAGTCTGCAGTATGTTACACTTGCATCAAAGAGCTGTAACTGCACAGCTGTGCTTTGTGACATATAGAGAAATGATACAATACCTTTTTATTTTATAGACTGCTAGCTATTAAAATTCAGTCATATAACATCCCAGGTGGTTGGCTTTACTCTGCCAGTTTGGTTGTTTTCCATTTGGGACATCCTGCATGCCGCACTGAGGTGATAAAAGCCCATTGTAGGTCTTTGCTACTTCAAGTTTTAAAGACAACTTTTTTGGCCTTGTTTCCTCTGGGAAGCTAAAATGCTGGCAGTTGGTGCCAAAAGTCCCTTGACAAGACCACTCTGGGAGCCTTAGATGCCTCATTCTCAAGGACAGTCAGTGATGCATTTCCTAAAGACTGGGGCTGCTTTCCCAAACACTGAAAACAGATGTAAACTCTTACCAGATGAGATGCCAAAGCGACAGACAGCTTGTAGCTGATCCCACAACTGTTCAATTCACAAATGAATGCTCCCCTGCCAGGGCTCCAAGAGCAGGTCTCCATCTTAATGCCATTCTGGGAGGTCCATAGATCTTGCCAGGTAGGTGACACAGTGCTCCCTGCTGGTTAAGGAAAATTTCTTCACCACCATAAGTCCTGGCTGGTAGATTTTGGTGCATTGAAGCAAATGTTCTGGAGCCAGCTAAGCTGTGCACAGTATTACACTGCTGTAATCTTCAGAAAGTGTGCTTCAGCTATGTGAGAGTGCTAAGCTGTACTGGGCCTACAAGATGTATTGGCTGAGACATCGTTTTATCTTCAGGGAGTTTCATACTGAGAACCTAAGTGGGCTTTGCAGGTTGAAACTGAACTGGCATTTTCTTCAGCACGTGTTCTCAGTTGGAGGCGTTGGAGAGATTTGAGGTTTTGCATAGGCACAGATGACATCAAAGCAATCTAACGAGTAAACACCAATTCCCATCACGTAGAAAAGGGGGAGGGGTGGGACACAAAAGGTGGTTGCGTTTGGAGTGATTGTTCTGTTCTCTTCCTCACTAGGATAAAGAAGTGAACCTGGAGCAGGTCCATAGACGCATGAACAGTTTAATCGATGAAGATATAGCCCACAAGCAGATCTCTCCAGCGTCCATCGAGATCTCAGCCTTGGAGATCGGTGGCATGCAACCAGCTCAGACCCTGGAGCCGGTACGCGAATACCAGAACACGCAACTTTCTGTCACCACCTTTTTACCAGAACAGACAACTCATGGTGCCAGCAGGACACTCACAGCTGCCTCTGGCAGCAACCTGCCACTGCCCCTGAGCAGCTCGGCCACCATGCCCTCCATACAGTGTAAACACAGGTCGCCAAATGGAGGACTATTTCGTCAGAGCCCCGTGAAAACCCCAATCCCTATGTCATTTCAGTCTGTGCCGGGGGGAGTCATTCCAGAAGCAATGGAGCCCTCTCACGGAACATCCATTTGATGAAAACAAACAGTAACACAACCAGCAGAGCTTTTTAATACAAAATTAAAAACAAAACAAAAAAAAAAAAGCAAAGAAACTCTTACATTTTTCTTGTATATAAGTGTAAATAATGAAAGAATGAAGTGGGGTAAAAGTGTATTTTGAATATTCCCAATTTTCGAAGTCAGTAAAAAACAAAAGAAAAAAAAAAAACAAAAATGTATGAATGACTTTGTAAATTTTGTTCTATATGAATAAAAAGGCAAACTACTTGTGATCGTTCTCAAGTGCCAAAGAAGACCAGTTACTGGGACTGAGGGACGTACATTATTTTTTCTGTGGATTTCAACATGTATTCCCTTCCTGTTCTTTTTGTTTTCAGAGCAAATTTTATCCATTTCTTGCCAGAAAGGTTCACCGTGCTCAGACCTCTCCTTTCCCTAGAATCCTATTGTTGGCAATTCTTTCAGAGAGTTTAGCACCTGGTACTAGAACAGTGGTAGCAAATGTTTTAAACCTGAATTACAGCTAAAACCCAACAAGTGATGAAAATGAACTTTTGCTTACTGACAAGGATTTAGACATCCATGCAGTTCTTAAGTTTAAGCACAGGATTATGGAATTATGTTTTTCATGTGTACTGTGCTGTGTGGATCTTCTTATTTAATCTATGTTTTGCTATATATGTATATAAAATATATATGTCGTATAGCATATATATTTCATATATATAAATGCTTTGATAAGAAACAAGTTTCTGATTATGGGTAAAGCCGTTAAGAAAAAACTGATCAGCTCTTTTTTTTTTATCTTATGTAGACGAATGCAAAAGGAGAGTAACCAGTGGCTGAAAGGACTGAGAGAAGGGAGAGCTTGAGCAGGCAGGAGGTAATGGCACTGCAGTGACTGTGCCCTCTGGTGCTGTTCCTTTCTTAAGATTTCAAGGAATTTGCTGCATAATGGATGTAACGCTTGCAGCTGAAGTTATATCCCTGAATGACAAGGCTAAGCTCATGACTACAAGCACAACTCTGCTTTTTCTTCTCACTGATTTTATAAAGAGAAAAATGTTAATGGCCATACCTATAATATTGGTAGAAGTGGCCATTAAAAGGTTTTGGGGTTTTTTTTTTTGTCCGTGAAACACAATCAAAAGACAAAGATAAAGCAGCATGTGTAGCTAATTTGATGTTTGATTCTGCAAATGTTACCAGTGCCATTTCATAGGACAAAAAAAAAAAAGCAAAACCAAAACACATTGTTTCATTCCCAAATAGTAATTCTAATGGTCAAAATAACTGATTCCCCATTAGCCCACTGTTGCTAATAGACAATCAATAACTTTCAGAATTGGGATAATTTAATATCTTCTCATATCCATATGGCTAGGTTGCAGGTTCCCTCTGTAGCAGGATTTCTCCAATTAATTAGAATGCTGCTATTTGGAAAAGGCTGTAGGTCTCAGCGCAGCAGAATCACAGCCTACATTAAGGTGAAAGTCTGTTTGAACAGAGGGAAAAATGCAGTCCCGTCCGCAGAAAATCAGCAGGCAATCTAGGTCAGGCTTTTGGATATGTAAATATTTCATTGATCACTCCCAATTTGATTTGTATTATTAATCAACAGGTATATTTATAAGATAAAAGTCCCCAATTTTTTACATTTATATTTCAGGCAGTAGGGGAAAAAAATCAAGCTAGGATAGAAAAGCAGTCTCACAGAAGAGGATACCCAGCACGCAATTTAAATGAGGGATATTGATGGTGAGCTTCCAGAAGGGGACTCTTGCAGGGATTCATTTGTTTCTGCTGTCAGTGTGGTTCCTCAGGAACACAGCACAGTTGTGCAGCCTGGCACAAATAGCGCTATTTGCCACAAACTAATTAAAAATGAGTTATGCTGTAGTCAGCTGACAGGATTTATGCCATTTAGACACTTGGCCCACACAAGCCTGGGATTTTTTTTCCTCCCTCTTTTGTTGTATTTTTTCCTCCTATTCTGGCCACAAGAAAAGATAGATATTTCTTCTTCTGACTTTTCTACCTTCCATGCACAGGCACCAGTTTGTTATAGCAGAACAAGCTGAGCAAGAAAGCCGTGCACTCCTAGCTGTCTGCAAAGATGCAAAGAAGAGAGCACGCAACTGTCTGCATTGGAAAAAAATCTCTCTTTTTTTTTTATTCCTAATTTAAGATTTCTGAAGAGGTGCAAGGAGATGCATAGCTGCAAGCATACGAGCTAGAGCTTGGTTGGAGCAGGTGCTTGGCCATCACCTTCATTCCTAGCATCCCCTGAGCTGCTTGGCCACAGCCTCCCCTCTGAACAACAAGGAGCCACAGTGAGCCCCCGGTGCACAGCAGCACAGCTGCTGCTGCCCATGATGTAGCAAATAAGTTTGTCACTGACTGCCTGGGCATGCAAGGCTCAGAGCAGGGGACTGGAATGCTGTTTTGGTTGAGGCATCACTGCATTCACAAAGTATATCAAGTCTTTTTTTCACGTTGTAGTCTAAACCACAGTGCTGAAAAATTTAAACTGAACAACGTTTGTGGAACAAATTGTGAAGGTAGTATATTTGGGAGATTAACATTCTCCATATTCAATATTTTTCTCCTGGCCCAGTCTTACCACCATGTTTGGAAGTGTGATTTAACTTATAAATGATGCTGAATCTGACTGGTTTTCATGCATAGGCTACAAAAGACTTGTTTAAAAGCTCTGCAGGATTACATCTAAGACAATCAGGATTTTGCAGCATCAAACCACACTGTCCTCACTCAGAGAAGTATTTAAGCCTGTGCGTAAGCCCTATAGAAGCAGCTGCTTTATGCACAGGTTGAAGTGCCTTGCTGATTACTGATGGAGTTCAGTGCAGGCACCAGACTAAATATATGGTTAATTTTAAGCAGGTGAGTGAGCTTGCAAAAATCCAGGGAGCTATTCAGTTGCTTAAAGATAGCCAATGAAAGTTCTTCTTTGCACCAGGGTCCAGGCTGTTAAAGTAGCAATCCATGATGGCTATGGCACTGCCTAGTAATTATTTATATAAAAGTTAGCAAGTCATAGTATGGGCCTCTTAACCATGGCAGAGAGCTGTTAAATTTTTCATGTGGTAGTTTGGTTTTAGGTTATTATGTACAAATCACCAGGTTCTCCCTGAGCATAAACAATGCTTCCTTCCCTTAACTTTCAGTTTGAAAAGTAAATGCAGAGTGTATAATTTCCATGTTCTATCTCCTTTCTCAAATATATATCTTTATTTTGACAGATCAAAGCATACATTTTCTATATAGTATGTATCCACCACACACTTGCATATATATATATATATACATGCACAGTTATTCACAGATGAAGCGAGAAATGTAATTTCCATGTGATGTAAATGGGTACAAGCTCAAAGCCCTCACAGAGCTATGCTTGTTTACACCACTTGCAGATCTGACCTTTCCCTTTTAGTAGCTGGCAAGTAGAAAAAAATGCAGAAATTCCTGAAAGCTTTGAAGACCAAGCTGCACCCTTGATTTTCAAACAGTACTTCCCTCTTAGTGTGCTTAAAAAGAAGAATAATGTCTGATCCCAAATATTCCAGATCCTCCAGGATGTTTACATTGCAAAGATGACTGTACAAGAAATGGAAATTGAGTGCCTATACTTTCCCTTTTATCGCGCTCTTTTGCTGATGAACTTCTGCGAAAGTGACATCTGTGGCACAGCACTTGTAGTGCGTCTTGTTCTATTTATCCATTAGTTTAGAAATAACTATATTTTCATACAAAAATGTGACTCCGTTTCTTCTATTTGCTTGCAATCTGCTCGCAATTTGAAGGATGCATTGCTATTATTTCTTAGTAGTATGTCATGTTTTTTCTATCGCAATGGAAAAAATATAGTAATTGTGCTTTTTAATTTCAGAGTTGAAGCTTGATAGAATGTTTAAATGCTGAGTTACAACTACATACATGTATGTGATACTTGGCTTGCAAAGTGAAACTCCCACCACCTGCCTTGCTTTGGTAACCTGCCACTGCTGCACTGTAGATGAAGGCTCAGCAAAACATCTCACTTTCTCTCAGCCTACTGATAGAATATTTAGGCCTGGGTTCTCACCTGTGTAAGCCAACAACCCTTCCAGTGAAAGGACCTGCCAGGCTTTGGCTCTTAATGGTCGGACTGCCAGCACTCTTCCTATGAACTTGTATTCAGTGCTAGCTCTGGAAAGGGAAATGTTTTGAGAGCCTCAGAAATGAAAATGTACCTGAAAGAGGATCTTACATTAGCATGATGATGTTGAGCACTTAACATGGATTTGAATTTGAACTGTTAGCTAAAACAGCTTAGAAAACAAATTTATTTTAAAACCTGTTCAAGTTTAGGCATATCTCTTCTCTAAGAGAGGTTACAAGCTGCTGGCTTGGTGGCAGCCTTCCTTTCCAAGGAAACCAAGGTACAGCAACCACAGTGCTCAGACCCTTTTATTTGATTTTATTTTAGTTTGCTTTGCTGAGTGGAACTTATGTAACGAGCAGCTAAATAGTGACAAAGAACTAAATGCAACAAATTTGGGGGACACTGTTGGAAACTTTCCAAAATAATCTACACCCTATTGCAACCCTGGGAAACGCAAGGAGAAAGGTAGAAGAAAACAGTGAAGAGAAGCAAAGAACAAGGTAAAAATGGACGTGTGGTGAGGGGGGAGGGAGGAAAGGGTGGTTACAACTCATCTATCTTAAATGTCTAGCAAAGCTCTATTCCTGTATCAGAAGCATAGATTCCATCATACAAGCAGTTGCCTCAGTTAATTATTATTTTCTTAACTTTTAGGAAACAAATAAAAACAGCTTTTGTTCTACCAGAAGCAGTTGTTATATTATTTAAAGCTGAAATTATGTGACTGGCAGTGCCAGGTTTTTTGGCTCGACTTTCTCTCAGCTGGGGGAAATGAGCTCTGATGAGTGAGGTGTCCCTGAGCCAGCTGTGGGCTGTTTGCAGGATTGCACCCTGCTGGCTGGCTCACTCTCAGCTGGGAATAATGAGCTGTGCTGAGCTGCCCATAAGCCTCCAGCCCCAGGGAGTGTGGTTTAGTTGTAGTTGTGTTGCATGGTGTTGGGTGAAGCGTGCTGTTTTACTGATCTTCACGCTGGAGGGAAGCATTTCAGAGATGTGGCTCTCCATGCTCATAAGGTACCTAACAACACGAGTGCGAGGTGTGTAGGGCTTCAGACTCATTATGGCTTTTGTACTTTTTGATGTTTAAAGTCAAGGTTCTTAAGTGGATCTTTAGCCTTTTTAACTGTAGCGTTCTCAGGTACTGCTGAAGTGACTTTTCCCCCCACTCCCAGTGGAGCTGCTCAGAGCTAACTTGTTTAGAGGTTGATTAATATGTTATGGTAGAGGGGTGCAACCATCATCAGTAAAGTGTTTTGTCTTTCCCCCCTTTTCTTTTGTATGTCATAGTGGAAGACCTCTAGGATATCTGTAATTGTTCAGTTTCTTTACCATAGCTTATGAAGCTCTGTAGTTTTAAGGGTAGTAAACTTTCTAATTGTTTTGATCTCTATTAATAGGGGAGGAGGAGGATAAATACCATCATAGGTGAATACAGACGTGGCAAGTAGCTGGGTAGGGAAGAAAATCAAGCAAATATGGTGGAGGGCAGATTATTTGCGTGTTTTGCTAATTGTTCAACTGCTGGAGTGCCTGGCTGGGACAGGAGACAGTTTCTGAATAGTAATACACTATAAGTAACCATGCTTTGGAAACCTGAATGGTTCCAGGTGGGAAGCTACAAATCATAGCACAACATGTCCCAAATTGTTTTCAAAATAAAGAAAGCACCTTTTTATTTTTGTTTTAATGCTGTAGCTGTGTGTAATAGGATGTGGGACCTGAGATTTTAAAGCAGTTTTACCTGATTATCCGTCTGCTTTTGGACTCGAAAATGCTACCCATTCAGCAGAGAAAATAACTTAAAGCTGCTATAATTCAATTTTTCCCTTATTTAAAAAAAAATATATAAGTGTGTTATTTTCTAAGGGAAATATTTTCCTGGTGATTAACTCTAGCATGAAGGAGCCCAGAATTTCAGGTGAGGTTTGCAGCTAAAGAGCAAACTGGCATGACAGTGAATCTGAGAGAGATTTATGTATGTTTTCTATAAAGCAGCAGGAGAAAGACATGCGTTCTGTTTAATGTGCTTTCTATGTGCCTTATACTGGATTAAACCCATAAGAAAATAAATACTTATCAAAAGTAAAATATTCCAGGCCACTGAAATGCATGCTTGCAAATAGATCTCAGCAGATAAAGAAATGTTTCCCTATCTAAGAGAAGTGCTGTTTCAGTCTATGAAGGCAGTTTTATTTACAAATTGAGGGTCTAAAGGATGTGACTGCAGCTCTGTAACATTGTCCCACATCCTGGCTAACTGCCTGATGTTGTGTCCCCTGACTGCTGGTGACCAGACTGGGAAATGGGGATGAGAGTTGGTCTCAGAACTTCAATAAGGATCCCAGAAGAGCGAGCATGGGAAGTGCTCCTCAGCAAGGATGGAGAGCCTGAGAATAAAATAAGGAAGGGGCTCAAGTGAGACTTCAGTGGGGTATGCAGCAGGGCAGTGGGCCTCTGTAGGTAGCTGCATACGCTTCTTATTTAATGGAGAGGTTTCCTAACATCCAGGTGATGCTAGATGGGAAGCTCAGGTCTGGCTGATCCTGGCATACAATGTAGGCTGGGCTGTGAGTCTGATGTCCAGGGCCTGGGCAGCTTTTTGGTGGCACTCCTTGTCTTGGCTGTGATCAGCTGTTCAGTGTTTGTCCAGTTTTTTGACAGGGAAATGCGCACTTAAAGCAGGACAGCAGTTTTCTCTTGCACATTTGCATGCCTGGTGTTATCTTGTCACTTGTGTTTCAAAGCATCAAGTAGAGAAACATATGCTTTGAAATAGAGCTTCTGCAGAGCATTTAGATCAACGAGGGCTGTTTGTCCATGTGCTTGTCTGCCATGGAAGAATATGAAGCTATCAATTCAGTGCCTTAATAAACCCTATTTTACTCTGGAATGCAGCTGTGTTGCATTTAGCAACTGGGAGTAATCGGAGACTGAGACCACAAAGGTGTGTTGTGAGGCAGGTCCTACTGTTCTTGGAAACTAGAGGACTACATCTTGAATGCAGCAGATGCTATGTTTGGGGGATGAAGGGCATATGTTATCTCATGACTGAGATATGGCCAGAAAATGGAGGTGGAACTGCTAAGACAGGAGGGAGAAAGGGACCTCTGACAGGAAGATGTGGCCCTCTGGGGTGATATAACCATGAGAAGCTGTGGGCTACACTGAGGTCCTAGAGCATGTCCTGAGAAAGGCAACAAAGCTGTGAAGGTCTTATGAGGAGAGGCTAGGGGAACTGGGATTGTTCAGTCTCATGAAGAGGAGGCTCAGGGGAGATTTTACCACTCTCTACAACTGCCTGAAAGGAGGTTGTAGTGAGATGGAGGTTGATCTCTTTTTCCCAGGGTACAGCAGCAGGATGAGAGGTAACGGCCTTAAATTGTGCCAGGGGACACTTAAATTGGCTATTAGGAAAACAACTTCTCAGAATGAGTGGTGATGCGTTGGCACAGGCTGCCCAAGGAGGAGGTGCAGTCACTGTCCCTGGGGGTGTTCAAGAATCATGGAGATGTGGCACTGAGGGATGTGGTTAGTAGGCATGGTGGGAATGGGTTGGGGTTGGACACCCATGGTCTAGTCCAACCTTTTGGTTTGCCTGGGCTGTGCTGTGTAAAGAGGACTTGCTTGGGCTGCATAAATATAAGCTGCTCCAAAAGTAATGCCTCATATTTGTTTCCGTAGAAATTAGAACAGGCACGAAGAGCACTGTGTGATAGAACAAATTCTCACCTACAAAAAAAAAAAAACAAAACTTTTTTTAATCCCCCCAACACCATTAGCTTTGTATCTTTGCCAGTGATGAACCAGAACTTGCAGATCTTTACAAGCGTAGCATGCACTAGCAGAGGTGACCTACTGTTACCACTGCTGAAACATGCCACCCACCACCTCTCCGTGCTCACATCAACTGTTTGGTCTCCATAAGCATTCAGCAAACATCAGTGAATGTCAGTGGGTGCCACTTTTTCCTCCATATGGAGGAGTTCAATTCCAACCCTTTGCTTTGTAGGCGCTTCCATGTTAGACACCATTTTGTCAGAGTGCCCCTCTGCTGCCATCTGTCACAGAATCACAGCATGGCCAGGGTTGGAAGGGACCTCAAGGCTCATGAATCTCCATCCCCCTGCCACAGGCAGGGCCACCAACCTCCCCATTTAATACCAGACCAGCAACACAGCAACAAAATGGAAGTAAATATTGGCAGGAGGTTTCAACATCTACTGCCATACCACACTGTGGGACAACATCATAAAATGGGAGGCATTACATTTGGGAATCTGTGATTCCTTTCGTGGGGGAACAAAGCATTGGGATCAGCACTGCACCAACGCCAGGTGGAGCGGAGGTGGCCGCGCAGTGAGCTGCGCATGGTGAGCGTTTGCACTTAGACGCAAACAGCGAAGTAACGCTTTGCTTTTGGTTTGAAGTAATTAGAAGTGATTAGCATTACTCAGCTGGCTTTAGTTAAGTCGTTGTTAAGAATGAGCAATGGTAATCATAAGATTCTATGTCATTCCTCTTTTTTTTTTTTCCAGCAGTGGAAAGAAATGGTTAAAGTATTCTGATAGTCAGCAAGGTGGCAAGGGGAAAAAAATAAAAATAAAAAAATGCTTGTATGATTGAGTCCAAGGCATTTAAATTCTCCAGACTATTAAATTGCAGTGAGACTTCAGAGCTTAACTGCACGGAATCCCTTTGATAGTCCCTGATGAAAGCAGACGTCAGCTCACTGTTGAGTGTGTTGCTTCGTGTGCACGGATTGAGATTTCAAAGCTTATAGTCTGGGCTGGAATTAACCATCCATACCCAATGTTTGTGGAAGGTTGTTTTTTGTTTGTTTTTTTTTTTTTTTTTTTTTTTGCTTTGTTTTCTTATAAACTTTGATCAGTTCTGAAACTGATGTCTTGGCTTCCCACCTTTTCTCTGTCTTAGGTTATCACTGTTTTTATATGAAGAGTAAACGTGTTGTTCATAAGGGCACATAAGGGTGAACGCTCAGGCTTTCATTGGCACTTTCTCCTGGAAGAAGCCTCTGCATGTGCATGAAAGCATCTAATGTGTGCTATAAAAATATATTTTAACTGATGGTTGTTACAGCAACGCCCCTTCATACTTGGTAAATCTGGTCAAGGTCTTGATGTGTGTAAGGAAGCTTAACTTGATGCCTTTCTCATATGAAAAGACTCCCAACGCTTGCTGGTTACTTACACTGACCTCCTCTGAGACACCCACCCTCATAGGTATCAGACTCTTCAAGGCTCATGAAGGGTTCCGACTGTTCAAAAAATTAAAATGGAACTCTTTCAGCGCTGTAAGAGGTTTCACTGATGTATGTAGAGAGGGAAAGTACATTTCAAGGGCTGTTAATGCAGAGACCATTAAATAAACTGCAAGTAAATTCTACAAATAATCTGTTAGTGCTAATGTTGGTATTTTTTTTTCCTTTGGTTAATTTTGTTCAATAATTCATACAGTATCCACTATCTGAATAAATATGTCTTTAGAATGAGATTATATTTCTTAGCATGTAAACACTAAGGCAATGTTATCTCATGCAGTGGGAAAGGGAAGGAATATTGTTTGCTATGTTGCAGTTACTGGATATTTGAAGTATGATAACCTCAGAAGCCCAAATAATTATCTTGGTAAGGTGAATCAGTTAGAGAAACTGGAGCATTTTTTTGAGGAATCCAGTGCAAAATGTGGTCCTTTTTCCTGTCTGAAAACCTTGAAATCAAAATGCATTGTTGTTCTTTCTAGCTAGATTTTTATTCTTGCTGTAGTATGTGTTCAGAATGCTAATTTCTTCTCAGAGGGGCAAGAGACAAAGTGTACAATGTTTCTCTGGCTTTTCTTTGCATCTTTACCTCTAAGACAGCATTGGTACAGTGGCATGTGTGATTTGGGGGTATGTATGTTTGTGTGGTGGTTTTAATTTGTTTGTTCTTTATTTTCGTGGTGGTGTTTTGGGGGGAAGACGAGTAGCAGTGGTGTTCCAAAGAAAAGGGTCTCAAGATCTCAGCCTTAATTCCTAAGAGTTATTTACTGTCAGGCAGAATCTTGGATTTCCTGTTGTTGTCTGCATGGATAAATTGCAGTCTGATCTTCTTAGATTTTTTCAGAGATTCTAAAACTGTCACCTATTTCTGTGACATTAACTTGAAGCTTGACCTGTCTTTGTGACAGTCACAGAGAGTAGCTTTCACAATATTACAAGCTAGAATTAAGGAAAAAAACATCTGGAGAGGAAAGGAAAAGCGGTGGTGAAGAAGCATTCCATTTGTTCCAATGGGGTGGATACTGTATTTGTGTGTTACTCATAGGAAGCCCTAGTGATGTTGCAGGTGAGGGCATTCTTGTGCATAAGATGTTCTGGACCTGGAAGGCTCAGTTACTGCCCTAAAAGATGTTTTTATTATTATTATTATTATTATTATTAAATTATAATTTCTTTTCCTCTTGTCATTCCCATATGCTTAAGCAGTCCCCATTGAAGACATTTGAGTTTAATACGGTTTTCTAATTGCTCCTTTCTTCTTCTTATGGTACTCGCATGTGTGAAAGCTTTTACTTTTCTATAGGAGTGGGGGTTCTCTGCATTTGTGGCTCACATGAAGTACTTCCTCTGCTGGAGTCAGTGATTTGTCAGGAACTAACCAGGGCACTCTGCTTGCTGCCTGGCGTGTGCTCATGCAGGCAAGAGTGAGGAAAACCAAGGAAAAACCATCTGATAGTGGAAAGCAAAAAGCCTTTTAGAATCTGAATTCCCATGCCTGGGGATAATTGTTTTTAGCAAGGATTTGGAGCTTTGTCCTTTGAATGCCATGTGCTAATGGTTTTACATAAAAATAATCACCACTGCAAATGAGAAGATGATGGCTTGCTTTCTCAGCTTCTGGAACTTGAAACTTGGGGATGGCTGAACGGCTGGAACTGCAGGGCTTGTGCCAGATTGGTCACTACCTCAGGCAGGTTCTTACCTTCCCCCACCCTCAGAACTGCATCTCTGATCCAGCATCCACCTTTAGCCTCCACATGTCACATTTGTCACAGCCTGATGCTCAGCATCCCCTCTATTGTGCATTATGAACATCTTCTTCAGAATAGAAGGCAATTGTAAGGGTGCCCAAAATTTCCCTTCCTCTTTAATGGCCTGAGCTCTGAAGCATTCAGTGGATCAGAAATCAGATGGTAATAGCCAGAGGATAGTGGCTCTATGTCCAGGTAGAGGCCAGTCACAGACATGGTGTCCCCAAGGATCTGTCTTGGGATTCGTGCTCTTCAACATCTTGATCAGTGACCTAGATTATGGGATGAACTGCACCCTCAGCAAGTTTGCAGATGATACCAAGCTGAGTGGTACAGATTAACCCAGAGAGGTTTGGGTGCCCCATCCCTGGAGGTGTTCAAGGTCAGGTTGTGTGGGGCCCTGGGCAGCCTGATCTGATTGCTGATTTAGTGGTTGGCAGCTCTGCCTGCAGCAGGGGGTTGGAGGTAAATGGTTTTCAAGATCCCTTCCATTTTATGATTTGTGGGTGCAGTCTGCCCCACGATCTTTTTGGCAAGAGGATAGTTTGAATCTTCATCTGCCGTTTGTAACCTAACTGCTATGATTTTTAGGTTGTTAGTATTTGTTGTATGCAGCTATGAAATGTGGTAGTTGGGTGCAGTTGTGTGTTAGCAAGCCACGTGCATCTCGCTCAGTCTTGTTTGAATGTGTCAGTTTGTTTGATGTTGGGTAGCTTGGTTTGCATGTGTGAAACAGCTGAGTTTTAGATCTGCGATATTTTTAATTGTTTGGCTTTTACACGTAAATTGGTTCAGTGTCAGCCAAATACTATCTTCATTAGGAAACAAAACATGCAGCCTGGCACCTAATGTTTCCATTAGCTTGTTTAAATAGTCTGGGTTTGGAGCTGGGCCAGATCCTTTATTCAGAGTGCGTTTTTAATTGGGTTATTGGTACACAATAATTGATGTATCACCGATCCATTAGTAAAATATAGACGTTTGAAAGTGTTATGACACATTCTGGCAGAGTTCATTTGAAATGTTTAGTTCTGTATGGTGGCAAAACCCTTTCTTCCTTTCACGCTAAATAATCAAAGCCAAATGGTTTCATGGTATATTTGATATAAATCTGTCTCTTAAAAAATATATATATGTATGTATCTCTTTTGCTTGTTTGAGATGCATCTTTCAGTTCTTTATCTATAAAGGAAGCAGTAGCTTTCCTGTCAACATTGAGAATGGATATCTTTATTTTTGAAGTAGGAATCTGAAATAAGGACTCTTTTCTGTTAGAAGGATAAGAAATTCTTCTGAATGCATTTTCTCTGAGAATTGACCGGTTGTATCCACTTCTTCAGGTTTTATCTTTTCATCATTTGAAAAGAGAAGTTGCTAAAAGATAAATCTGCTCTTAATCTGAGAAAAGATCTCTTGTTATCCCCTAACAACTGAGTTGTGCTAAGAATTACTTGAACAGGTTCAAAGGATTTTTGAACGTGTGCCTTTGTTATGCCATCTGGATTGTTCTTTGTGACTTTCTAAAGGACAGCAGGTTGGGGAAGATCGTTTTTTTTATTATTATTATTATTTTTTTTTTTCTCTCTAAGAAGCCTCTGTGGTTAGTGCAAAATTCTCATGTTCTGCTGTCCACCACCACCAACCTGTATACTCTTGTTACATAAATCCAGCTGTAATTTGGGAGGAGGGGACTAGAAAAGAGCAAGGCCTGTCTGTCCCCCAAGCAGCCGCAGGCAGGGCTGTGGGATTGCTGCCCTGAGTCCTGTGTGGGTGCCTGTTGTGGAGGTTGGGCTTGTGGCTGTGGGGTGGAACAAATGGTTGTGATTTAAGTGGTGTATGGATGGGGTTTATCATTTGTGGGTGTTGACGCGTTGGGCAAGCAACTGTGTGAAGGTGGTAGCCCGGTCAGAAGTTCCTGTTATCAAAGCCTGATAACTCCTGTGTTGGAAGGCAGGTCAGCATGCAGGAATGGCAAACTGAAGGGACAGAGGAGGATTACAGGTTGTCCCCAGAGCAGTGCTTAAACCCCGAGCTAAAGAACTGGAAGTTTGGGTTGCACAACTTTGATGCAAAAAGGCAGCAGAGAAAATGTGATTCTATATGACTTCAGTGACTGTGATGCAGGAACATGCTGGTTTAGTGCTGTATGGAGGTCCCCATGAGGAGCAGGCAAGGCAATGGCCCTTTTGTGTCCCTTGGATTTCCAGCTGGATCAGAACCTCCCTTCACTTTGTGCTGCTGAGCCAGGAGTGGCTGAGGGCACTGAGGCAGAGCCAAGGGCAGGCTGCACTGGTGTCCCGTGCTGGTCATCCTGCAGCAGGAGTTTTTGTTGGATGTTGTTGGAAGTTTGAGCAGCTGGAAAACATGCTTGATGTCCTTAAGCTGCTTGGATTTGAAGTTTCTCTTCCCCTCCCTGCCTTTTCTATCTTTCAGACTCTTGTGCTGGCATAGACTAAGTGTATAGATCCTGCTAACATTTTCTTTGTTAACCGGTTTAGGGTAAAACCTTTCTTACTGTTTTATAAGCAAGATATTTCTATTTGTTTAAAAAAAAAAAAAAAGTGGTGCACCAGCATTTCTGATTGAAGACAAATAATTTCTAGTAAAATGTAATGCTCAGTTCTAGAATATCAGGAATTGCCCTTTTGCCTCTCTTGCTTAGTCACCAAATTCTTCTAGTTGAGATGCAGCTAACATTGCCCACCCTGCTGTAAACGTTATTGAGGAGGGGGAGCTTGGAACTATCTCCCACTCCAAATGAAAACCAAAGTGCCCTCTCCATAGTTTAATTCCTGTAACTGCTCTTTGCTGGGCAGGATAAGGAGCCAGAACCCTGTCTGCCACTTAGTCTGACTCAGACTTGAATTCAGCTGGGAGCAGTTTACAGCTGCTGCCTTCTCCTTATCCTCATGCAGCTCTCCGAAAGCTAAAGCCATCTATCTAGGTGCCAAGCAGCCAAGAATGCTAACTTTTTGGTCACATCTTGAAGAAAGAAGCCCTTTCCCTTTTGGAGGCACAGGTCAGTCTCTTTTGTGATCACAATAAATGTTATTGGCATCACAAATAGGATGGGGGCATTTTCCCACAGCTGCTGCAGGTGAACAGCTCTATCTCGCTCTAACCAAAATCTGCTACTGCTGACCCTGTGTTGCCTTTTGGCTGGTAGCAGCAAACCTGGCTGCCCTGGGAACCTGTGTGGGAGTGTGTGCAGGAACCATGAATCAGAGCTGGTCTGATGCCTGAGATACCTCCAGAGCCAGTGGGAACAACTGCAGCTGTGTCACTTAACAATGCTCATTTCCCCCAAGCAAGGGGGTACTTAATGACACGTGCCGTATTTGGCATTGCTGTTCTGATATTTGGCCTTTTATGAAATGCCAATCTTCCCATTTGTTTGGTTGAGTCCATCACTAAATGTTTATGAAGGACTTAGTGCAGTGGAATGGCTTTTGGCTTGAGATGTGCTAGCCACTCTTTGCTCTGTCCTACCACCTTATTTAGCCACTCCTAAAATGCCCTATTGCTAGGTCACGCTGACATTCATGGATCTGAGCTGATTTATGAAGAAGTTTTGGGGCTTAAATCGCACCATGGGACACCATGGCTTATCTAAACAAGTGTTAAATCTATGAAATGTGAAATCTGTAGATAAAAGCAGGCTATAAATAGAATGGTTAAAATGAAGGGAAGAAAAATGATTTTTATGAAGTTTCTGATAAGGACCTGGGTAAGATTAAGTTAGTTTTAGTGTATCCAAACTTCAGTCTTCTGCAAAGGCCGTCTTTTGAAATGGAGTTCATCCTGTGAAGCTGAAGTATGCAGAAAGCTCCTTTGGACAATAGAAAGGATACTGTTGTGAGATTTTTATTTTTTTATTTTATTTTTTTTTTAGAATATAATCTGACTCTTCTTCTTTGCAGAAATAAATGAAATAGTGAATTATTTACAGTATATCTGCTGTATAATTAGCCAAATTTTTGATCAGAGTTTCTCTATAACTGGGGAAGTCAGTTCTGATACACACCTGCCAGAATTTGGCCAAGTTTACTTCTCCAGTGTGAGTGGCCTAAAAATTGTTTCCTTCCATCTGTTTAACTTGCACATATCTCATCACTGTTGAAGTAACCAAGATTGCTGCTTTTTTTCCTTGTTGGAAAAATGCAGTGAGAGTAAGCAGAGAAGACTAGTTAATCAGTAGCTGAAGAGGTGCTGCAAGGAAATGAAGAGTGCTGTAGAAGTAACAAAGGTGACCCTCCAGGTTAATGCATAGACACCAAGGAGGGAATGGTTGACAGATCTTTATTTTTAGTCATGATGCTGAATAGATTTCTGTGTTGGCTGTGAAGTTTTGGCTTCTAGGGGACTCAGAGCCACAGCCATCGTAATTCCACAGGATGGAAACTGTAAGAAAACAGCCATCTGCAGCATGGAGATAGCAGATAGAGTATCATGAGTTATCATGGCTCTTAAATGTTAAAAAGCCAATTTCTCTGTAAAAGAAACAAAAATGCCCCCAGAGGATTGTACAAACAGAGGTTTCAGCTCTTACCTCAACAAGATGAAAGAATGAAAATGTACCTGAGGTGGGTTTTGTTGACACATGGTGTGGCTCTGCTTCATCTTTCATGTGTAGCGGTGCTGTTACTTCTAGTTAATGCTCAGAGTCTGTGATGTGTGCACACATACAGACTCCGTGGTGGCACAGGAAGCCTGAAATTGTTGTGTGCTCACCTGTGCTGCCTGGCTGAAGAGCTGCCCTGATCCCTCGGGGGGGAAACAGTCTCTGGAAGGTCTGGTTTGCTTTGCTTAAGGTCTCAACTTATGCTACTCCCAGGCAGCAGGCTGAGCTGTGCTTGTTGCTATCTGTAGGTTAAGCAAGCCATCGTTTTCCCTTCTTCAGGCAGCTTTTCTAAGCAAGCTGCCTTTCCTGGATTTCTTTAAGAGCTGCTGTTGATTCCCTTGCAGTTGGCATCTGGTGCTCTGTTCACCCCAAGCCACCCACTGCTCCCCAGAGGAAATGTTTGGTTTTGAAGAAACACTTCTGCAGCATTGAGTGAAATGAGTGGGTGAAAACCATCAGTGACATGTGAGAGAACAGGTGCTGTGCTGGTGCAAGGTGGAAGCTCACTTCTGACACTTGATCCTTGGAAGCTGGGAAACTACTTGTGTTACGTGATGGTTTCTGTGAAGCCTATGTCATTGAAAAGTGGGGAAACCCTCTGCTGCAGCACCTGTAACAGCTTGCTCTTTCTGATTTCTCTTGAGAAGCTTGCTTGCTTAGACAGATAACAGTATCTAACATTCTGCTTGTGTTCCTGGATACTAGTATTCTTATTCTAACACAGCACAAGTAATCCAGGATTGAAAAACAAGCAAAAAACCATCACAGGCTAATGCCCAAGAATGCATGCATTCAGCAATAAGCAGGACCACAGGAATGCTTTAGAAGCATAACAGCGAAAGACAGGATGCTGTTATTTATCTATTTGTTTTTTCCTGGAGAAAAATTTACAAAGCCTATGCCTTTATCAATCATTTATTTCTTCTGGAATAAAACAAGTTCCCAATGATCTTGCATCTATCTATGAAAGTCCCTGTGCACGCTCTCCAGCCAGGATTTACAGTCCCCAGTAGATTCCCAGCACCAGCGTACTGTTCCTTAAATGTATCTTTAAGGGCTCATTTCCTTAGTTATATTCTCATTTTATTTAATTACACTTCCTGAGGAGATGTCATTCTATTTTATGTTTAAGGCTGCTGTATGCATGTGAAACAAGTGGTAGATGGAACTGGTAAAAATCTATTGTGTGAAGCTTTTTCTGACTGAGATGAAGCTTTGACTGTATCACCATCTTATCTGGAAAACCCACTTTTCCAACAGTGTTTTATTTGTTTTGGTTTGAATTATTTGAAGCTGTCAGGAAAAAAAAAAAAAAAAAAAAAAAAAAAACAGTAGGAGACAAGAAAATTCTTATTTTTTGTTGGAAGTAATGCCTTCATTTATTTTAGGCTAGATTGTCTACAAAATTTCCTGAGGTTTCTTTTAAGACAAAGATCTCAGATCTTTGAGGAGCATTACATCTAGTTCCCTAGGGTGTGGGATTCTATCTGAATGGGAGTTCAGTGTCAGAGGGGGGTAAGGGAAAGCAGAAGGTGTTCTTGGTATTCCTGAAATGCCTAATTTTTCTTCTTGCGACTGTTCTTTCTATTTCTGTAAGGCTGTAGCTTAGCCCTCCTTGTGTTAATTACAAGTGTCTCTGCTTCCCTGGTTTCTGAAGTGCATCTCAGCAGGGATACAAGGCCAGGGTTGGTGAAGTAAACCTGTTATGCTTTTATCATTGTAGCCAGGTCTAGAAATTGTGCAGTGATAGTCTACAAATCATCGCTGATGTTACATGCAAAAGCGGCTGAAAATCAGAAGTAAAAAAGATGAAGCTGATTGAGTAGCTCTAACAGTTGATATTAAAGAGTAAAATATAAAAGAAATGACTAACATCAGCCCAATACTTGCTCTGCAGCCTCCCCAGCAGCACCTGCTCTTGATTAATCTCAGTCCTAACCGGTATTGATCAACAAAATTACTTTCCAATGTCATTGCTCTGGACAGAGCTTTGTGCCAGAGACAAGCAGCATCCACTTTACAGGCGGAAGAATGCCTGTAGTAGCTGGTGAGTGCTACTCCTCCAGCATATCAAGCTGTGATGGGCATGGGGTGTGCCAGAAGCCCCGAGGGAACATTGGGATCTCCGTGAATGCTGTCTGGAGCAATGCAATCCTGTTGATCTCCGGACTGCGTGGAGTAACCCAAGCTTTTTCTGATTTTAAAGGGATGGGTTTGACTTGCTTCTGCAAATGAGGCCTCTGTCTACTGGTTGCTTTAATGTAAGATTTTGAGAGCTTTTACTGTATGTAACCATTTGATCTTTCAATTCATAATGAAAAACTTTCTTCATACCTCATCTTTTTGCTAGCTTAGTCAAAATCTATCTTTAAAATAAATGGTACCTGCTTGAAGCTTGTCTTGGAGCAAGCTGAGCGAGTTTAATCAGTACTGGAAGACTTCACCACAACCCTTTTCTCTTAGGCATGTGAAAGCACATGTACACACCAATGGCTGGTCAGAATTACAAAGTAATAGGAAATTTTATTCCAAGAAATAGTAGTTCAGTCTTTTATTGAGAGCCAACAATGGTATAAAAAGAAATAAATTAGTTGAAATACGTTCTGTCCTTAGAAACTTGTTTCCCTTTTGAAAGCCTGGTCATTGTAGATACGCAGGCTTTGGAGGTTTTCTAAAATCATTTAAAAAGAGGATAGGCCTCTGCAAGACTTATATTCAGCATTGCCTGGTAGAAATAGAGAGGACTGTGCTCTTTTAAAGTCTGGCAGCAGCCAGCTGGGAGAGGCTGCTTCTCGTGATGGACGAAGATATCACAGTGAGGTTGATTCCAACAGAGGACATCTTTTTGTCTGTTAGAAGAGGTACAATGTGTTGAGAAAACTAGGTTCATTTTTTTTTTAATCTCCTTAAGGTTTTCAGTAATGAGTTCAAAATGTGACTACTTGCTTAGAGAAATGCTGAAGTAAGGAGAAATATCTCAGGGATCAGCTTTGATCCATTTGTTTTTATTTCTCTTTACAGTAAATATTGCTCGCTGCTTAGCTGAAGCTCTCAAAAACTCTGGCTCGAGTACTTTGTATTTGCCTGTACTGTAGGTTAGTGTCTGAAATAGCAAATAGAGTTATTAAGGCTTCCCCAGTATCCCCAAATTGCCTTACTTTCCCATCTGTATGTCTGATCTAGATGGGCTGGTGCTAGCAGGCTTGAGTGGATTTTACAAGCACACCTCCACGTAGCTGTAAGCTGATTTTCTGTTACATGTAATCAATTCATTTCTCTGGTGCATAGAAATAATAGCTTGCAACTGGTTTCCATTTTCTAATGATCTCTGTGCATTGAAAGAGTCATCAGCTTTGTTCCATGTAATTGCATTCTTTAAATGTGGCTATTTGTGGTAGATTATAGCTTGCAAGTACAAACGCATTTGAGTAGCCAACAGGCAAAGCTCATTGGTTCTCCTTTTAGCTTTATCTAAGCAGCTTCCTTGCTTTTAGTGCCATGACAGCTGGCTTATATCCATGAGAAGAGATGAAAGCAGTGCAGAGTTGTGCTGTGATTCTATGGGAGTATTCAGTTGTCTTGATCTCATTCTTCTATTTCTTGGGTTATGTATTAATATAACTACGGCGGCTTCAGCTTCCGCTGATGTGAATTACTTCTGAGGAAACTGCAGAATTAACGTTGTAGAAATAGCGAAGAACTCAATGCAAAATACCCCCAAAATCCTTTCATTATGCACTGTGTATTTAAAACATTACATTTAAAATAGACATTTAAAAAAAGTATTGGCATTACAACAGAGACTTGAGGAAGATCTTTGCTGGTTCTCACTCTAGACTGTATCATTCTGAAAGTCAATGCTGATCTTATTGTCAGCACATCAGCTGACTTACAAACCCAAGGAGAATAAGTGGCAATTTTTAACCTTTAGTTCTTATGTAGCAATATGGGCTACAGATAACTCTTTTTTCCAATTTATTAGAAGACTTCAGTGGTAATTTAGTTTTCATGCTAGCTTAATCTTCAGCTCAGTGGCTGCCAATTACAACAGAAACACAGTGGTGCTGCTTTAGCAATTACGGTCTCAAGGTCAAACAGAAATGGAAGTGACCACTCCTGTCTCAGTCTTGGGCACCTTGATAAACACAGGATTCTCAGTCACTTATCTTGCTTCACTGAAAAAAAAAAGAGCCAAACCTTTCAACCTTTCCCAAAATATGAATGACTGTTCATCTCTCTTTGCTCTTCCCAAACACTTGCTTCACCTGTATTTTCATTTTGAATTCCTTTTAATGTGCTCATAACTCTTTGTGGTGTCAGAAAACATGTTAATGAATGCCTTTTCTGACAGAAAATGAGAATATTTTACTGAGCTCGCCATGAACCTCTCCCCTAAAAGCAACAGGCTGTCTTTATTTTACCTTTGAATATGACTTGATGCTCACGCACATACACGGATTCTGTATATTTTAAATGTGAACTGTTGTTTATGTAAATGAAAGAGGAGAAGTTTTCTTTTTTCCATGACAAGGGAGCTCCTTTTTAAAAATACATCTGAGTGTTGAGTGGGGGGATTGTTCCTATGCGGTGCTGTGTTAACTAGCAGCTCTGCATCCCAAGCTGTTAATGGTGCTAGAGAGATGGGAGCTATGAACACATTCCCCCGCTGCGTCCCGGTGCAGACAGTCCATTGATACGCCTCATTTGAAGCCACATCTTGCATAGAGGGAAGTGGAATTAGGCATCTATCACTTCTCGCAGGAAAAGAAATAATGAGGATATGTACAATGGAGTGTCACAGGAAAGTCCTCTGTTCTGAGAGGCAGAGGGGATTGCAAATGAAGTACCCGCTGGTTTATTTTCATGTGCCAGTGGTGCTGACTCCCCGGAACTGGTCCTGCTCCCCTCCCCCACGTTGTCCCTGAACATTAATGGTGGCATGCAGCTGGTGACTTGTTTTCACTGCAGATGGGAGGCTCTCTGTGCAGAACTCATAGCTCTGAAGAATGAGTTGCCTGAGGGCCCAGAACATGGCCTACCACTGTGATTCTGAAGGAGAAACTTGAGGGCTGTATGCAACAACAAGTGAGAAACTCACAGTATTGCTCCTCCCTTTTTGTCTGCCTCTTGTTACTTGTAGGAAGCAGCACAGCAGGCCCGTCTGCCAGGCACCAGTGCTGCTGGGGTTGTGTGAGAGGCAGCAGGGAGCCTGGTATAAAGTATTTGGTGGTTTTATTTTTTTTTTTTTGAGCAGGTACTGCACAAAAATCTTTGAGAGACATTTCAAGGCTGTAGGTGTGTTGTGTTTGAAGGACAGCAGATGGGCAGGAGATGAGGGAATGCAAGTACTGTTTCTCTTGGGCATCTCTCCTTTTACTGAGGCCAGTCAGAAGTAATGCTTGGATATCAGTTTCTGTGGGATCGACCACATGGCTCTCTCTTGTGCTGAAGGTCAGCTCCAGAAGCTTCCAGAAAGCTCACAAACACTGCACCAGCCACAAGTTTTGAACGCGGTGCTATGGCAGGAGTGCTGTCTGACCACATGTCCCTTGTGGGTTGTTACTCTGCAATAATCTTACGGTACAGAACTGTGCTCATGGCCTGGTGATTTACAAAACTCATGGTTGGTTTAAATAAATAAGTGATGTTCTTCTGGAAAAACCAAGTGCATGTTTTTCCAGCATCTGGGAAAATTTGTGGCAAACAGAGAGGGAATTTGGTGATGTATCCATGGTGAATGACACCATTGGGCTATCAACTTGTCACTATTCTCCTTTGGTAAGTTGCTGAAGGAATTTAAGTTAAACTGGCTGTGAAAATCCTAAGTGGATAGGGAGATGGTTTAAAAAATACAACCACAACTGAACAAAAATCCTCAGTGCTCAAAAAGAAATAAATCTCATGCAAATTTTCCTGGCAATGTGCAAGCATAAAGCACTTATGTTGTCCTTAGTGCTGGAAAGGAAGATCAGGGAGCTTTCTAGTCAACATCAAGCATTGTTATTTCTTTACAAATTGCTAAATGCTGACCGTAAATGCCACATAATGTTTCCAATTATTCATGTCTCGAGGCAGTGGAAGTGGTCTTGGATAGTTAAAGGAAGGATACAGCATCATAGCAAGGTAACTCAGTGCTACTGCCTGCCTTTCCTAGCAGAAGCATGAAGTAGGTAGCAGCCCCTGACAGACAGGAGCGTATCAAGATAGATTACTAAGCATTTACAAGATAGATCAAGCAGAACAAGAACTTCATTTGAGAAATGTTGCACTAATGCTTCGCTAGACAGATCTCACAACTGTGGAATACTAATAAATGAGGCATTATTGGTTAAATAAAGGGTGAGTGGAGGTGTTTGTGTCAATACCTACATATTACAGGAAAGTACTTACACTAGAAGAGGAATTTTTTTCTAACATATTTCTCCAGATTGGCAATGCAACATACTTAAGTGACCCGTGTTCTGAAAGTTTCTTATTGACTATAGTCATTTGCTGCAGAGATGCACAGTCATAGAATCATAGAATGGCTTAGGGTAGAAGGGACCTTAAAAATCATCCAGTTCCAACTCTGGTGCTGTGCCACTAGATGAGGCTGCCCAGGGCCCCATCCTGCCTGGCCTGAACACCTTCAGGGATGGTGCATTCACAGCCTCTGTGGGCAACCCGTGCCACTGCCTCAATTCCCACTGAATAAAGAATTTCTTCATAATATATAACCTAAATTCACCCCTCTTTTCATTTATATCCATCCCTCTTATCCTATTGCTTAGACTGCATAAAAGGTGGGTCCCCCTCCTATTTATAAGGTCCCTTTAAGTTCTGGAAGGCTGTAGTGAAGTTCCCCTGAAGCCTTCTTTCCTCTAGGTTCAGCAAGCCCAGTTCCCTCAACATTTCTTCATGATAGAGGTGCTCCAGTCCTCTAAGCGTCTTTGTGGCCTTCCTCTGGACCCACTCCAAAATCTCTGTAGTTTTCTTGGGCTAGGGGCCCTGGGCTTGGACACAGTATTCCAGATGGGTCCTTACAGGGACAGAGTAGTGGAGGACAGTCATCTCCATCTCCCAGCAGGCCACATCTCTTCTGATGCAGCCCATGGTACCGCTGGCCTTCTGGGTTGCAAGTGCACACTATTGGCTTGTGTCCGGCTTTTCATCCAGGCTCCTCAAGTCTTTTTCTGTAGGGCTGCTCTCAAGAGGTTTTTCTTGTAGTCTGTACATGTATCTGGGACTGCCCTGACCTGAATGCGACACTTCGCATTTGGATTTGTTGAACCTCGCTGAGTTTGCGTGGACCCATGTTTTGAACCAGTCAATCTCCTCTGGATGATGTCCTTCCCTTCTGTTATGTCAACTGCACCATTCAGCTTGGTGCTATCAGCAAACTTGCTGAGAGTATTCTCAATCCCACTGTCACTGATAAATATGTTGAAGAGTCCCAACATGGACACCTGCTGCCTCCACCTGGATTTAGATCTGATGATCATTAACTTTCTGGCTATGACCATTCTGCTCGTCATCTACTGGATATTCCACCCTTAAAACCTATTCTCCAATTCAGAGATATGGCATCTTGTCAAAGGCTTTTTGTAAGTCCAGGTGGATAACATCAGTTACTCTTCCTTTGTCCATCAGTGCCATCACTGTCATAGAAGACTATATCAGTCAGATGTGATCTGTCCTTGCTGAAGCTGTACTGGCTGTCTCAGATCACCTCCTCATCT
The DNA here is from genome assembly GCF_987193195.1 of Phasianus colchicus. Classification (NCBI taxonomy): domain Eukaryota; kingdom Metazoa; phylum Chordata; class Aves; order Galliformes; family Phasianidae; genus Phasianus; species Phasianus colchicus. The sequence goes on from NC_143443.1 coordinate 7,155,341, forward strand.
TGCACGTGCTTTAACATCTCTTCCAGCAGGATCTGCTCTATAATCTTCCTAGGCACAGACATGAGACTCACTGGCCTGCAGTTCCCCAGGTCTTCCTTTTTCCCTTTCTTAAAAATGGAAGTGATGTTTCCCAGTCATCAGGAACTTTGCCTGACAGCTGTGACTTTTCCAACTACATCATCCAGTTCCTTCAGGACCATGAGATGCATGTCCTATGGCCTCTTTCCCTCCTCCAAACCCTGCCTAGAGGTTCAGGGATCTGAGAGACATGGGGGACCTGACTGGTTGTGAAGACCATGGCAAAGAACTCATTGAGTAACTCAGCTTTCTCCATATCTGTTGAAGTCAATTCTCCCTTCTTGTATGTCAGAAGGAAGTCTTCTGGATTGTGTACCGCTTGCCATGTTGTTTTCCCAGCAGATATCTGGGGGATTGAAGTCCCCCATTAGGGTGAGAGCCTGGAAGTGTGACACATTGCAGCTGAAGCAAAAGGCCTCATCAAAAGGCTCCTCTTGATCAGGTGGCCTGTAGTAGACCCTGACCTCCAGATGTCCTTTATTGGTCTGGTCCCTATTCTTAACCCATAGGCTCTCAACATGTTCTTGACTATTTCTCAGAGGGAGCTACTTGCAGTCTATTCACTTGTTAACATAGGACAGACCCCTACTTTGCCTGTCCCTTCTAAAAAGCTTGTAGCCCTAGAATACTGTATTAAATGCTTAACTGGGTTGTGTGTTTAAAAAAAAATAAAAATAAAAAATCATTTTAGTTTGGAAGTAATTGCTAGTGCTGACTCTAGCTTCTGGGGTTCCTCTGTGATGCTGTTACTCCACAGTGGCATGAGGCTCTCCTAGCTGCAGCATCAACTTGCATCTCTCCAGTGTTTTGAAGGATGGACAGACATTAAACCACTTAGGTTCGAGGCTTCCCTTGGAAAAAATGTGTGTGCTGAAAACAGGTTGTCAGCTGCATTGCTTAGCTGGCCTGGTGATGGCTGACCTTGTTATGCCATTCACAGGTATCTGCTGTTTTTACTGTTTTCCATTTGCTGAGGAGGGAGGGGAAAGGAGCAGATACATAAAAATCTCTTTACTGGCATTTTACAGTGGATACATTTGCTCACCGAGTGCACGTGATTTATACGTGCCATGCAGTTATGATGTGCTGCTCTCCCACAGTGAGGGATTGTCTGTAGCTTTGGCAGCAGTGAAGAAGACTGCAGCTAATCCTGGTAATCCTCTGGCTTGTTTATGCTGTACATATTTATCTGTTGTAAATGTATGTTTGATAGGCTGGGAGTTCAACAAAAGTGAGTTTCTCTAACTTCATAATGCAGCAGTGGTTGCCAAATTAGTTCTCAGGAGGAGAGGTCTCTGCAACCCTAAATACTGCGGGGAGTGCTGCGTGCACAGCCCTACTGGCATTTAAATAAGCCTCTGTGCAAAACCCGTTCTTTACTGAATGCAGGAGAGATAATTTGCAGTTATCTGTTAGCCATAAAGCTACAGCAATGCTGTGCATCTTGGAACAGTGTTACATACAGCTTCAGCTGAGCCTTTATCCCAGGCTGACAGCAAATGCTATATTATCTGCGTTGGTTCGGGCCACCTTTATACCTATTACAGTGATTTACAACAAACTTGTGCTTCTCAGAACGGAGAAGGGTTTTATCGAGGACTTTGGAAGTTCCTGTTAGCCATAGCACGGGTGTTATTGCTGCAAGTCCCATTATCATCAGATGAATTACTAATAAGTCGCTCACTGCGCTGCAACGTGCGCCCACAGCTGCAAATTGAACAGAGCTGGCTGACGGCATCGCAGAGCCTCTGTGGAAGGCAGATAAATGGCAGAAGTTTAGAGCAGGCTTTGGCTGGGGAACTGAATTCCACTGAATCAAAAGCGATACGCGGAGTTTTCAACACTTGTTTGTTTGACTTCACTAGGGTAACAACTAGACAAGTGGATGCTTAGAGACCTGAAAGGTGTCTCTAGAATTAGCGCAGGGATTTACAGCCTCCCAGGGATGTTACATTGCTTACAGGTGCCTCTTCACCAAACAGAGCAGAGGTTTAAGCTGTGTTTCCACTCAGCTGCATGTCCTGACTGTTTCTCTTGGGGGTAAGCATTGGTCTTCAGCTAGAAATACTGTCCGAGAAACACTTTTTTCTCCAACTTAGATTTTTTCACAGGAAGCTTCTGCTTCAATAAATCCTCACTTTGAAAAGGGAAAGAACAGCACCTTCCCCTTCCCCCCCTCCCCCCTTTTTTTTTTTAATGGAAGGTTTCTGACCTGCTGTATTTTAGAGGATATGCTACTGTGATAGCTTGGATATCACAGAAGTAAAGCTCCTGTGAGTACTTCTCAACAGAGATCCTAAATCCTTTAGAGCCAGAAAGCCGTATCAAAGCTCAATTCAAGTGAATCTGAGGCTTTTGCTACTGAGTAACATGGTGTTTCCAAGGCACCTTGCTGTACATAAGGAAGCTGCGGGTAAGCTGTGATGGCTGAATTAAAGGCTGGTTCCAAAGCCTGGGGACTTCAGTGGGTCCCCACTTAGCCCTTATGTTGTGCTTTTCTTTTGGTAGTAGTCAGCACGAGGGTCAAAAATCACTTCTGTTCTGCCTCAGGGAGCTGCTTTGGATATTGTTCGTGCACAGTTGAGGGCTTCCACTCTTGCAGCATGCGTCTGCCTCTCATAATGTGTGTAGGATGGCCAAAACCAAGGTGCTGTCTTTTACATAAAGAAAACATGGGAAGGGTTCTGCTGGGTGGTTGGGAAATGGAGCTTCTGTACATAAACTATTCAGTGAGATCCTTCTGTTACTTGCAGTGCTATGGAGGAGAAGTGTTTTTGGGTGACAATTAACATAAAGATGGATAAACAAGTTGGCTAAAACAGCATCAGCAGAGGTGATCATCAGGCCCTGAGGAGCGTGGTGGTAGCAGTGTAGTTCACTCGTACATCAGTGTCCAGTGTTAAGGGATGAAGTGCACTTCAGTATGTTGATGCAGATAGGTGAGGAGAGCCTGAAACCTCTGAGGGGCTGGTGCTGCTCAGCACCTGCTAAGATTGCTTCTAGTTTCTCTGCAGGATCAGCACCTCTCAGCTGGCTGCTTTATTTACTTTAAAAAAATAAAACAGAAGCCTTGACTCACTGCAATCCCTGTTTTCTCCCGGAAGGTATACTAAAGTTACAATCTGCACGCACACTGGTAAAGAAAATGCCAACGTAAAATCAACAGAAAGATATACGGTTGTTTCCTTATGGTTCTCTCATTTAACTTTGGTAGTTTTCAGTAATGACAAAAAGGTGCTTTGTGGCTGGGACAGGAGTGTTTCTGTTCTATCAGAGGGGAAGAAAGAAAACCCTCGTGCACTGGTGGCTGGCTCAGGTGAGGAAATAGTCAGCACCACACTGATCTGCCACTGGAGCAGAAATGTCAGAAAGGATAGTGAAAATTCACTGATGGTAGCAATTATATTGATAACCTACCGTTCCTGGAAGCAGAGAAATCAATCTTGCACTGACAGGACTCTGACAAATTTCTTTGAAAATCAGAGAGAAATCAATATTCATTGTGTGATAGAAATAGCTGTGAGGACTCTCTTCATTTTCATGGATTTTCCCTTTCTTTTCTCTCTTTTTTTTTTTTTTTTTTTCCCTCCAGTCAAGGTGGTTGAAAATGCTGTAAATGAGAAAACCGAGAAGCATTAAAAATAAGTGTCATTAGTCATGTAGAGTGGCTGCCTGACTAACCTGGCTTTCTTTATACTTTGCTATACATGGTTTTCTAATGGCTTTGGCATTTGGGAAGAGTACTCTGAGTGCCCTGTCCTGTGCAGAGGAATGTAGGGGGGGGTTATGTTTTTTGTACTGAGGTTTACATTTGCGGTTTGTATTTTTCTGTTTTATATTTCGTGTGTGAGCTCTGGATCAGACCATTAGAAGCAATTTACCTTTTGTCCTGGCATTATTTTGCCACAGGAGTTGATTGCTCTGTTAAAGGGACGTACTCCTACAGCTTTACCCCCCTGACTGATCCTTTGCTTGCAGCTATTGCCAGAAAGTGGCTTCATTTGGAAATCCACAAGTTTTGGTGCCCTACAAGCTGTTTTACCTTCTTTTCAGAGAAGTTACAAAGAACTTCTACCACCTCACAGTCATCTCAAATTCTGGTTTCCAGTCCTTCGGTGTGTCACCAACCATACACTTTGCACTGCATTTCATTTTGGTTTTCATGCGGTAGTGGATTTTATTTTAGTTGCAACACATATGGAAAGGGAGCAGTTGGACCTCAAGAGAGCTTTCCGTTTTGAAATATAAGCGAGTTTATGATTGGGAAGCTGAAATGGAAACAGTGTTTTGAATGCACTAAATTTTTTCTTTGGATTTTCAGTTTGTTCTTTTGAGCCATTTCTTTTTTAACCTACTTTAGAGTGGGGAGAGCTGTAGAAATGTTCTGACACCTGTGAGCTGAAACGGGTTATGTGAAATTACAATGACGGAAATAAGGGAATAAAGTTAACTGTCCCATCTGCATTCAGTTGCTTTCTCATTATTCACTACACTGAGAAGAAAGCAAAGTATTTGGCAAAAAAGAGTAAGTTAAAAAGACGCCATCAGAATCCTACCAGATTATAAAGGACTGCAAAAGACACAAAGACGATGATTAAAAGTTCATGAGCTGAAACCAAATTGCACAACTTTGAGAACTTGCACCTTTCAGCAGAATGTGCCAGAAAACTGGAGGTTTGGGGATATGTTAGGTCCAGGAGCATTAACTCTGACTAGCAGTCGCTAAATGAAATGTTGAATGAAATCACTGCTCCTCAGCACCATCTCTTAGGAAGCGTAGATGAGGCCAACTGTCTGGGCAGAGTGCTGGCTGTGTATTGCCTGTTGACACGATGGAGATGCACAGCGTGAATCAGAACTGCTGGAGAGCCAAACCTGCAAAGTTTTGGACATATTTATTCCTGCCAGGAACAAGAGCCAGGCCAGAGTCCCATACCATGCAAAGCACTACATGGCTGCAGAGAGCAGTGAGTGCTAGAGAGCAAGAGGAAAGTTTGCATTACTGTAACGAGGAAATAATGTAAGCGTATGTCATCATAAAGATCTACAAAGGTGTCTGCAGAACACACCCACGGGCCTTGTGCTGTCTGCTCCTTCCCTCGTGCTGTGTTGGATGATGATGATATTTAAAGAACAGCGAGGGGCACAGGATGTGCTCTTGTGTGGTTTCCTGAGGCAGCAGGACCAGGGATGCAGGGTAGGTAAGAGAACCCTGACACTCGCTGCCTGCTGCTGCTCGTTCACTGCTTTGCAGCTGCCCTAATTCCTTCTTCCTCATTAAGAATTTCTGCCATTAGAAAGACAATCCCAAGGAGGGGAAGTAATAGTGTACTGCTGTGAATGTAGTTCAAAGAAATGTGGATAGCAGAATAACTTCTTTGTTCTACAATAAGTGGATTTGAGGAACATGCTCTTACCATAATTAGAATATTGCAACAGTCTTTGCAAATCTTAATTAGCAACACCAGATTAGCAACTCAAAGAAAACTGTAATGCCAGTAGCTAACAAGCTTCTTCTGAGGCAAAGGAAGCTAATCCCAAATTACTCGCAATTGATTCGCACACAGTGGACATGGATGTGACTTCTTAAAAAATAATAATAATAATAATAAATGAAGAACTGCTTTCACATTTATTTCAGTGTAAATATATTGGTCGGGATTGCTCCTTGGGTTTGTAGGCTGGCCAAGCTCTGAAAGGCTTTGAACAGAACTTAGAAACTTAGTGGTAAAAAGAATTCCATAATGCAAAAGGATTTTTGAAATGAGATGTTTTTTTCTCAATGTTGGATTAGCACAAGCAGCCCGTGTTGAAGAATTTCATGAGTCCAATCTGCCTGTTAGTCATGTAAATCAAGTTCATGTGAAGTTTCTCACATATAGCATCAGCACAGCTTAGGGGCTGACCTGCTAGAGAGGAACTTTGTGGAGAAGGACCTGGTGTACAACAGGTAGACCACAAGCCAGCAGCGTGCCCTTGAGGCCAAGAAGCCCAGTGGTATGCTAGGGTACATTAAAAAGAGCATGGCTTGCAGGTTGAGGGAGGCAACTCTAAGCCCTTTAATCTGCCCTGCTGAGGCCACATTTACACTACTGTATCTGGTTCTGGGCTCAACAGTTCAAAAAAGACAGAGATCTCCTAGAAAGAGTCCAGCAATGGGCAACAAAGATGATAAAGGGCCTAGAGCGTCTCCCATACAAGGAAAGGCTGAGAGACCTTGGTCTGTTCAGCCTGGGAAAAAGAAGGCAGAGGAGATCTGATCAATGTTTATAAATATCTAAAGGGAGGTGGGGAAGCAAATGGACGAGGCCAGGCACTTGGTAGCATATAGCGATAGGGCACAAGGAGTAATGGCCTAGAACTTGAACATAGGAAGTTCCATGCTAACACGCAGAAGATCTTCTTTGCTGTAAACATGATGGAGTGCTGGAACAGGCCAGTTGGATTGTGGAGTCTCCTTCTGTGGAGATATTAAAGACCTGTCTGGATGCCTACTCTAGCAGGGGGTTGGACATCTCTTGAGGTCTCTTCTAGCCCCCACAAGTCTGTGATTCTGTGATGTCATTTAAAACAAAGACGACATTCTACTTCATCAAAAAGAACCATGTTTAGCAATGTTGTAATATCCCGCTCATTCAGTTTTGGTATTTTTCAAAGAGAAATTGCTGTAAATGACTTTCCACGAGTAGCTGAGCTTTAACAAAGCATTGTTTTTGTGGTGGAGAAATATCTGTTTATATTATTCCTACATAATTTTCATGGAGAGCGATGCTTTGTAGGAATTGATACACTGTGCTTTGGCATCCTGGTGCATTTTTAATGTTTCAGCAAAGCAAAACGTGTGCTGAACCAGTCATGCCTAGAATATTCGGTGTCGCGTGAATGTTTCTGTTGTGTGTAACCATAACTTCTCTGTTTTGCTTGTTGTAGACATTTCAGCATGCTTTGGCATTGTTTCCATCTTGCTGAGTGAATGCCAAAACATAGCTCTCTGTAACTGTAAATTCAGTGCATTTTTTCTTTAGTTTGTTTGTCAGCCTTCCAAGGCAGGCCAGCATTGCTTACCAGACAGCAGGCAGCGACTGTTTGTAGGGCTGGGAGCAGAACAGCAGCAGTTTAATTGCTGGAAAAGACATCACCAGCTGGCCTCTAAACTTAAGAACTACTGTCTGGATAAATGAGATGCAAGCACTTATTGTATGTTAGTATTAAACTCTTTGAAACTACTACTTTATCTAAAAATAACTTATTCTGCTTCCATTAAAGTCCTTCGTTTTCCTTTTTCCTAAATACAGACAGTAAAGTTCAGATACCCATACTCATCAAGTTGTTAAATGAGTTTGTACATTAAAGATGTTGAGTGTCATTTTCAAAGACAGAAGTTGCATTGCACTGTTTAGGCTTATTATGCTCCAAGGCAAGGGTGGCCTTCCTGGGCTTCAAAAGCAAAGGTAAGCAACTGAAACAGAATGGGGGGAGAAGTGGACACCCACAACTTTTTAAACTTTACATTTGGCTTTTCTGTCTCAATCCTGTGCAAAGGCACTTTTAAAAGTCACTGAATACGGAGATGTTGTTCTAGTGCAAGGTCTGGGATAAGACATGTTCTGAGTGTGTTCCCTGTCACCGATTTTGCTGTTGGGTTACCAGTGTTGATCGAATTCAGTCAACTTTCCATTTCCATGCAAAATTTTTTTTGTTTTGTTTTGCAATGGTGGTGTTGTGCCATTGCTGAGGCATGTTTTAGCACTTGATAGACAGCATTAGAACTCAGGTAAACCAGCAAGGGAAAATCCAGTCTGCTGTCTAATCCAGAGAGCTGCAGGGACAAATCTGAGTCACAGACTTCACTCAGGCTGAAACTTCTCCAAACTCTCACTTTAGGTCTCAGCCTCTTCTTAAATATGGAGCCCTCTTCAAATTTTGCCAGAACATTCCCGGGTAGCATTTGCAGCCAAGGTGTGAAAGCCACTGCTATATGCTTGTCCCTGTGGTGCTGGCAATTTCTCACTCCTGTGGTGTGGAAGGGCAGCACCCTTGAGGAGCTATGGCATGTGGTCTCCCAGGCATAAATCCTGAAGCAGTCATCGAGCACTTCTCCATTCTGTGTCTTTTGGTGTAGCCCCTATGATGAAACTTTGCTTCCCAAATTTGCACTAAAGGTCCTTAAGTCTTTTTTTTTTTTTTGTCTGTTTCAAGAAATGGTCATTTGCTTTTCTTTCTGAATTGGCTTTTGGAAAAGTCAACCATATGCCTCATTGCTTGCAAGAATAATAAATACCTCTGAGCTTTGGCAAATCCTTAGCTAAATGACTCCAGGGTCAATTTTCTCTAATAGTCTTAGTCACTTGGTGCATGCTAATTTCTGAAGGAAAAGGAACAAAGGTGATGTATATTGAAGCACGACTTTATAGTGGCTTTCATGAGGAGGAAATGTTTCCTCATAAATCCAGCAAAGGGGCTCTGTGCCCTCTTTGGACCCATTTTCACTTGACCCTTCTGAAGTTAGGGTTCCTGCAGAATTCAACAGATTGTAAATGAAATGCAGATGGGCACTGGCCAGATCGTTCCCTTTGGGTGTGCAGGAGCTGGTGCCAGCCACAGGCTGTGCCCCATTTTGTCATGTTTTAGTCTGGGTGTTGGGGCAATTTGGCTGAGCTCAAGGTACCTCACCTACCTGTATTTGAGAGGAGTGTCTGAACTTGGTTCAGACCTCCCCTGTTCCCTCTCCTGCCTTAGTAGGTTACTGACCTTTGTGCTTGTCTTCAGCCAAGGCAAATAAGTGTGTATTTCAGCTCGCTTTTTGTGTTATTCTGGCTTTTCCTGACCTGATTAACCTGGTGAAGCCTTTTACTTTTACTTGCACTTGCACCTTCCCTTTGAAAGTGAACTACAGAAGCAAAATGCTTGCTGTTTTGGTTGATGAGCTGGGCACAAGGAAAGCAGTGACAAATGGCTGCGTTACTGGGAAAGCTTTCATGCTTTGGGTTTGATGGTGCTGTCAGAGGTTTTGTCAAGAATAACTTAGTTTCAAAGGTGCTGGTGGCACTGATGGTCAGCAATTGTCAAATAAATTGGGATTGCTAAGAGGGATGCAGTGTTTCAAAGCGATTTTTCTCCAGCACAGGGAGATGAGAGTCCAGTCTGAGGTGCTCCAGCTCTGACCTCGTTAGATAATTAGTGATAAAGGGCTCAGCATCTTCCTTCTGTGTTCAAACCCTTGTTTCTTTATCTAAAAGATACTTCTAGTGAACAGAGACCTGAAACAGATAGAAGCATCAGGACTTTAAGGAATGTTTCTGAAGGTGTAAGAACTGGGCACACTTCCTTGATTTATTTTTGCTGAAGAAGCTCTCCAGAGATAACAGGCCCTGCAGAGGTTAGGGACAGAGGGTCACTGCTTTTGATGGCCAAGTGTCATCCTGTGGTGCAACGAGGGTGGATTGCTGTGTGTAGATTTAATGGGATGTAGTCATCCCAGGGAAATATTAAGATTGATGAGAGGCCTCCCTGCCCTCCTGCCAGTTCTCTCTGCTGTGTGAGACCCCAGAGAATGAGGAGACAGCTCTTTGGAGACACCAGTTCCCAGTCGGCTGAGGCCCCTCACTCCAGCAGAGGACTGAGGTGGAGACAAAAGTCAAAAAGCTTGGAAAAACCACAGCATGGCCTGGTGGTGGTTGCCAGTGCTTACAAATCAGAATGAAGTGAAACGCTAAAACTCCCAAACTCCAGGAGCTATGACTCTGCACCGTTCCCAGATATATTTAGAAAATTAATTTCAGGCTCTTCTGGTTTCTGCTTTTTTCCCCTCTCTTCTTTAAGAGGCCCCAGAACTGCATTAACTTCCCGGATCCTTGCCATAAATTCAGCCATGGCCGCCAAATGAGCCCTGGTGAAATGAACCTCTGGTCTCGAGTGTGCCTTCTCATAACAATAGCCTTCATCTCACCTGGAACAGACTGGCTCTTTTGGCCAGAGTCTCATTAGAGAGCCATGAATAATGAATGGGTCTGGGAGACGAATTGTCCTTTCCGTGCTGTTACAGGATAAGGCCAGGTAGTGACTGCATGTCTTCAGGAGGGCAGCAGGGCCTGCTCTCTAGATAACTAAATTAATAATTTCAGCTGAGATTTGTCAAACCAGAACTTAGGACCAGCATGGAGTTCACATAGGCCCTGTGCTTGGTATGGCTATAAAATAAACCGAGGTGAGACGATGCCAAGAGGCACATAGAAGCTCGCAAGCCCTTATGCTGAAGTGTGTTGTCTACTTACCTCCAGTGGTTACAGGGGAAATTTAGGTGCCTGGTTCTCAAACTACTGATGTAGTCACAGTCCCCAAAACACTTGGAGATGTTTATGCTGTGTAGTATGTGCTAGTATTGGTGTGCTAGGAGGGAAAGTAAAATTGTGAAGATGAATGTAAATGTTTCCGGGCTGGTGTTAAAGGGGCACCGGGGTAAGATAAGGTGAAGAAAAACTGATAACAGGTATCAAGTCTGTATAAAGTACCCAAATAAGTGTACAGAAACACTAATGAATTCCTTCAGCTATTGTAAATATTGAGAGAAAAGTGGAAACATTTCAAGTGCTAAAACTAGAGTTTGGAGATTTCTCATACAAAGGCTGAGCCTTTTACAACTCCTGTCCAACCTCACCCTTTTGGTGACCCCATAACACTCCCAGAGGACCCGGCAGAGCTGGGCAGTGGGGAGCTGCTTCCAAACTTGGTTGTGTCCAGGCCCCAACTGCAAGGAGGCAGGGAAAGACTTGAGCACAGGCGGCAGAGCTGGCGGGTGAGCCTTTATTGCTGGTCCTTTTTTTTTTTTCTTCCTTTTCTTTTTTAATATACCTTGCTTTGAGTTGTTGGCACTTCAAATGTTAATTACTTTAGCTCTTTTTACAAAGCTTGCTGAAAGGTGTTTATAATCAGATCCATTTCAAATGTTCAGCCGACTGAGGGCCATGGTAAGTACATACACTATTAAAAGCAGCCATTCTTTACATGTGCCCAAAAAGTTTATTTGGAACCAACTGTAAGATTATATCTAGCTATGACAGATGTTCCTCAGTGCTGGACTGCTAGAAATATAGGATAAGGTTGGAAATGAGAAATAAAAAAAGAAACATACCAAGCAGAACAATGTGTGAATAAATCAATGTTTCCCAGTTGTGCAGCTCCTGTATAGGGAAGGCATTTGAGTGATTTTCTAGTTATTGTAAAAAGCACAAAAATAGTAGTTGCTGCAGTAAGGAAAAAGTTTCAGAGAAGTCACGGGGAAATCCACAGTGCTGCATTAAAGTTGCTTGTTTTGACTCTGTAGGTGATCTATTAATGGAATACATTGGAGAAGAGACTGCCATGCTGCTTATTGGTCTTGCAAGTCACCAACTCCTTTCCCAGCTGCAGTCCCCCAGCTCAGTGTCTCTGAAGTCACTGGCAGCTCCAGTGTTACAGCTGGTTACAGGCATTAGCAGCAGAGTTATCAGAAGATGGCAAGTAATAGTGATTTATAAGCAAATACAGCTGGGAGCATGCATATAAGACAGTAATATGGTTTTCATTGAATTCTGGTTCAGATCCCCTGTGTTATGGAAAGTTGAAGGGAATACTGGCATTTACTATTTCAAAATACCTTTGTGAATCTCTGCTCTTAAAATGTAGTAAGTAAGTAAGCAGTCAGAATAAGTCATTTATTGCTCGCTGATCACACATCTGATGATAGATGTGTGAATGTGGCCTGAGGTCAGAGGAGGAATTGCCCAAAATTAAAAATCGGTGCCTTCTTTCTTGCATTGCTGTGTAAGAGGTGAGTTTCAGAAAGCCTGGAATTTGTCTGGTCACACCTTCCTTTATTTTAAATCTAGAAATTCCTGAAGGGTGATGCTTACGCAGTAACGTTTGTACTGCATGAGCTGTGTCCTGTTAGATCAGAAGCAAGTTTTACAGTGGTCTGCCTTAGCCATCTCTGTAACGTGAAAGGTGTTTCGAAGTATCTGCTTTCTCAGAAGAGTTGTGCAGTCTGTTCAGACTGTTCTTGGAGCTAAATGAATAATTGGGTGCAGGGCAGAAGAAGCTCTGTTCAGTCAAGTACAGAAATGACACATTGCACTTACCCTCCTGCCCAAGGTTGTTCGTGCGTGGTGGCAGGCTTCTGCAGTCCCAGCATAGGGCTGGTAGCTGCCAAAATGAGGCCAATCTGATTTGCAAGCACACGGTGAAGCCAAATTAGATCCGCTGTGCTTTCCTGTGTCCACCGAGGATGCGAAACCACAGCAGTACCATCTTTTTGTAAATCGTAGTAGGAAGAAACCGTGGGGCAGGACCTCTTAGAAGGTGTCTGGGAGGCTCTTTGCAGGCTTGGAGGACTTTGGCTGGCTGCCTTTCCTCTCTCTTGCCGTTAGCTAAATGCTAACACATGCAGAGGGTGTTTGAGTCATTTCTGGAAACAGTGGGATCCTTGCACGTGGGAAGAGAGATGTGCAAAGGCCTGGGGCAGGGAAGTGCTGCTGATGGAGGTTGCTGGAGGATACACTGGGTCTGGCCTCCCTGCCCTCAGTGCTGCGGTGTTGTGATTATGTTATAGCATCACAGAGATTAAAGATGAGCTGTGCCAAGACTTGAGGAAAAAAGCAGAAAAGCAACAAACAAAATATCAAACCTCCTAAGAAATAGCCTCCTGAAGAACTCAATTCTAAGTGAGAAAAACTGATAAAGAGTAAGAAAGGACACGGAGGCACAAAGCGTTGCGTGAGGTCTGGCGGCAGGGTCAGTGGCAGAGCTGGCAATTGAAGCTGGTCACAGAAGTTAATCTTCTTCCCAACGAACGCTCTCCTCGAGGGCAAAAAGCAAAATTACAAGAGCTTTCAAGGAGCGTGCCGGGAGCTAAGCAGCTTGAATCCTCAGCTCTTCGTGGTCTCCAGGCTATAGGAGTGGTACCCAAATTGTGATTAGGAAAAAAACACCCCCCTCTGTCCCTTAGAATTACAGCAAAGTGCATATGGAAGGAACACTTACAGCTTCGCTATTTATCAAGCAAATCTCTTCACAGATGTCGAGAGCACTCACAATACTCAATGTATTGACTGCTGTGTTGTGTAAATCATACACTTCAGCTGGCTAAATGCATATTATAGATGAGGAATTACTTGTCGACTTGCTAGGAACTGGCTGGTTGTTAGAAGAGTGAGTCTCCATTTGTAGGGGTTTCTATTAAAGATCATCAATACAACTGGAGTTAGTGTGGCCCAGAAACACGAGAACCAACATGATGACAGTGGCACCAGAGCCAGGAATCTGCTGTTCATTGATTTGCTAAATAAGTCAGTCGAAAGAAAAGCACTCCAGAATGCAGAAGGGAAATGCCCTAAAACCCAGGAAACGGGCGTCCATTTTTGGAGAGGGACTGTGCCCTCTGGAGCTTTTAGGAGGCCCTACTCTCTGCTTTGTTCGCCAAAGGCTTTCATTGTGACTTCCCTTGATTGTCCTAAGGTTGACATCTTTCCCCTTTAAAGATTTAGCTTTATATTTTGCTTAGATATTTAGAAACATAACCCTATAAAAGGTATAGTACTTAAAGGTGTATTTCAGCTTTTGTCATCTTCTTTTTATTTTCTGAGTAGGCTGTTAAGAATCTAAAAAGCTCTAAAAAGTTAAGAATCTAAGAAAGCTCTAAAAAGTGTCTAGTTGTGTTGATACAATGTTTGATAACTGAGATATTTCTGCTAAGGAAGTCAGTGAAAACATTCTTTGGGATGACGTTTCAGGCACATCTTTCATGCATTATGGTGCACCTTATGCTTTGCTATAAAGCGATTCTGAATTGAAATCATATTCTGAGTGGCAAAAATTATACTTTTATTCTTATCTTTGAACGCTTCACTGCAAACTCTGCTCACCAGTAAGGTCACTTCTTAAAACTGTATGTCTGCTTTTTAAGAAGTTTGTAAGATTTTTTTATTAGTGAATGTTAGAGTTTGCCTGCTATCTTCAGCTCTCAGAAGAGGCAGTAATAACTTGCCTCCTCCATGAGAAAGAAGTCCTTGGGAATGATTTTCCTTCTGGTGCTCATCCCCATTTCTCAAAGTGTCTCACGGACAGCTTTGAGGCCGTCTGTTGCACAGTCTGGGTGCTGTTTGAGCACATATGGATTGAGATACAGCAGCAGGGGTTTGGTGTTTGAGGTGTGAGCTCTGTTGAGCTTGGGAACAGAGTCTCCAGCTGAGCTGCAATGTAAGGGTGGCAGTCAGAATAGGAGAGAAGGACGGATGGGTGCAACTCCCCGCCGTGTTGGGAATGACTGCCTGAGTTGCATTTCATGTTGCATTGCCTTGGTGGCAAGGAGTCCATTCTCCTGCCTTGCCCTATCCCTTAGTTTTGCTCCATAAGCTCTGGCAGCGCTTGCAGTGAATAGCAAGGCAGAGGCTGCCAGGGTGATGGCAGGACTGCCTGGAGTTCAAGAAGTTCCAGTGTGTGCTAAGCTGTGAGGAAGTATTTTGAAATAGATGATTTGTGGAGAATAATTGGCATAAATACAGGCAGTGTTTACAGCCACATTTACATGCAGAAGTTATTTTGAGTTACTGTGGTATAAATAACAATGGCATAACTGAAATGTTAACCTTCTTTCTGTGTTCTTCAACTCGTTTTCCATCTTGACAGCTGCACTTCAGGGCAAGCAGCGCTGTAAGGGAAAAACAAGATTGTGTTTTCAGACTGAAAAAGCAATGGAAATATCTTAGGTGTGGGCTGCAATGTAGTTGAGCCTTGAACCTTAAGTGCAGAGTAAATTAACCCATGCTGAGTGTCGTGCTTCTGTGTGCCACTGATTGCCTGAGTGTTGGGTAGATCAGTTAAAGGAGGCTGGGCATTTCTACGCTGCTCCACACGTACCAAGGGGCACTACCCTTCTGTATTTGAAGGGGAACACAAAGAGCAGCAGGAAATGGATTGGGCTGCGGTACAAAGTCAGCACACAAAAGAAGAAAATTGCATGTCCTTTCAGTTTCCTACCTCTGTGCTTCCTCATTTAAATAACACAAGTTCAGCCTCAGGAACTTGTATGTGCCAGGCCAATTACTGACCCTTGTGAGCAGTGGCAAGGCTTGATGTTAATCCAGTGCTCCAGGCTTGCTCCTGGTCTTCATTACTCAGTTTATAGTAAGGTGCTGAACTAGTGGGTGAGCTGTTTTATTGTGACTATTGGAAAGGCTATTGGAACTAGGCAGAGAGCCCTATTCAGCCTGAATGTGGTCTCTTTGAGCTGCCTGACTCTACACATGCATTTGGGCAGCTTTGAGGCTTACTCACATCCTGCCTGCTGCAGTCACCCTGTGTTTGTGTATCTTTCAGCTTATGCTCAAACCCACTAGTTGAGATATACTTCATGTCATTGTTCCCTTCCCCTTGTTTCACTGGGAGTTTAGATGCGTGCTTCTAGATTGTGGAAGATGAGTTTGCTGTGACAGATAACACTCTTTCCAGGTGTTGTCCAGCACCACCTGGACTCAAGTCTGTGGTCCTGTTGTGCAGTTCCTTATTTCATTACTTCAGATGAAAATACAGGGAAAAACAAATCCTCAACCATCATGCATGTGGGGTGGAGTGTGGCTATCTTAACTGACAGGTGATGGAGATCAAGAGACAAAAAAAGCATGGCATGAGAGAGGGCGGGTTGGAAGAAAAGGCCCATTGATGAGAGATCACATTTTCAGAGGAATCTAGGGTAATGTTTATTGTGAAAATAATGGAGATTATTCCATATTCTCATGGCTTGGATGCTGTGTTGCCCTGGAACATTAGTCCTGAATTGGTTCCTATTGCTGAAGCAATGGACACATATTGGATTTAAATAGTGGTCAGCCAAAACTCATCAAAGCATCTAAATGATTGGCCATGAGGGTTTGTTTAATCTATGCCAATACACCACAGATGAAAACATGATTAGTTCTTCACAGCAGACAGGAACCTATTGTAAAACTTCCCATCCCCACGTGTACCTGCTGTCCCTGCCCTGAGCCAAACATCTCCTGGTCTGGACAGAGAGAGGCTGTTATCTGCATGGCTCTCTCAGTGGCAGCAGTTTTTTCTAGGGCTTGATTGCTTTGGCTGCCTGGCCAGACTGTCCAGCTGTCGGCACGGACTCAGGGAATGCTTTATCAGGTCTCATTTATTTAGCAGTTTGATACCTTGTGCTCTTCTTGCCCTTTTGTGCTTCCCAAGGAGCTGTCCCCCAGGATCTTCAGCTGTCCCCAGGATCTCAGGCTCTCTGGCAGGAAGATGGAGGTCTCCCTTCACACAGCAGTCGGGAGAGCAGGGAGAGTGTGCTGGATTTTGGCATTTCTTTCCTTTCCCTCACTGGCTGCATGTATTATCTCTTGAAAATTGCTGGACAAGAGCATAAGAGCCCAGTTAAGCGTCTCAGTGATTTGAAAGGTAGTAAGGCAAAACATGAGTACTGATAGTTTGAGGAAATTGTGCCTGTAAATGTCTCGAGGAAGAACTGCGCTGGGATCACAGAACAGAAAATCAGCAGGGAATGCCAATGCCTCCACTTCTCTCCTTGATTCGCTGGTATTTTGAAAGCAGTGCCAAATCTCGGAGATTGACATAGGTGAGGAAAGGCTATTTCAGTATTGCAACTGATAAATGAAAACAAATCACCAGGTAATTTCTTCACATATCTGGCAAGTACATAAAAATGCAGACCAGATTGCAAAACCCAGCATAAGGAGAAGCCACATTGTTGATTGAAGTGCTGCTCTCACCAGAAATACAATTATGGACAAATTAACTGTTGGCATGCAGTGTGTAGACGTAGCGACCTGGCAGAATATGAATTGAAGAACATTACCATGTTAAAAAGGTGTTTGACTAATTTTACGTGCAAGTGGCTGTGTATGGGGCAAACCAGTGAAGGAGCTGGCAGTCAGCACTGGGCTCTGTGGGCTGGATTCACATTGCCTGCAAACGCCTACAGGCGAGCAGAGAGCCTGGAGAGAGCATCTAGCCAGTGGGAAAGGAAGCACTTCCAGAGCTCAAACTGTTTACTTCAAGCTGTTCTATATTGGGTGTTGATTGAGTTCTTTTTTTTTTTTTTTTATCTTGGGAAGGGAATAAAACTACACAGACAACCCATTAAGTGGGAGAAACTTATATTTAGATGAATGAATCTCACCCTGTGTGCCTACAGCTCTCCTGAAAACAATGCCAATTATCAGCTCCTGGGGATTGGAGCCTTTGCTTGACATTTTAAGGCAGGAAAAATACCAGCAAGTATTTAACTCTGAGAAAATGTTGGACGAATTCCTGTTTCTTGAAACATCCTCGCTATTGCAATTTGGATAACTGGAAGTAGATTTTTGTAAGTAATAATAAAAATGTACGCATTCATCCTCTTTTCCCTTTTTCCCTCATTTTTGACCTAGAAGTGTGGGGTAAGTTAAAAGTGAACAGTAATTGATACCTTCCTCATTGATACTCTCATAACTCAGTTTCTTGGGACTTGATGTTTAAGTATGTTCAGAAAGTTGTTATTTTTCTGATTAAGCCAGTTTAACAATAATACATCCTAGCCAATAATCTTGAAATTCTCCCCCTTAGGAGACTATAGTTATTAAATGTTCAGAATAGACAATATTTGGTGACCAACCAGGATTGTACCGAGACATTTCCCACCTTTGGGAAACGGATGGCTATAATTTTGCACTGGGACAACACTCTTCAAGTTCTGGTGGGCCATGGGTTCTGACAAAGTAAAAGCTAGAGCGGTAAGTTTGAGATGTTTCAAATGTTCTGTACCTCTGAGCACAGTAGAGCAATGGCTTATTTTAATTAAAGTCTAGTTTGCAGTTGGAAGGCTAGAAGAAATGGCCCCAATAAAAAAATTTTAAGGCTCTCTAAAAAGTGTCTTATGTAGAGCTTTTTCCTTCCTGTAAAATAAGTCGCATATGTAGAATATATGACAATGTCATATAAAGAGGTTTTATTGGCACTTGTTGTAATGACTTTCATAACTTATTCATGAGTTCACTGCTCATGAGTAATTTGGTCAGACCAATATAACTTTTATCTCCTACATACTGTCGTGTCTTCTGCGCTTGGGATGAGTAGATAAGCAAAGGCACATAAGAAGTATGTTGTAGCTCCATCAAGGGAAGAACTGAAATAGACTGTAAGTTCAACTGTGAAGAAAAGATGGGTGATTAGATGGAATTGATTGAAAAAACAAACAACAAAACACCAAAACCAAAGCAAACGTGTTCTGGCTTTGACCTTGATAAAATTGATATTAATTTTTAAAGTGTCTAGGATTGAAAATATTTATGGATCTGAAGCTGGTGCGTACAGCCCTTACTGGTTATTCATTCAGGTCTGCTTTCTTTCTGCCTTTTTAATTACTATATCTTATTTATCTTTGTGAGCGGTGGTGGGACAGTTACTTGTATACAGCTAAAGCTGTATTACACTGGACTCCTTTTATGACCTCTGAAGGTGTTCTGGAGGAAACACTTCCATGCAGTTGAGCATAGATCAGATGTAAATCTAGAATCAGGCTGTCTGCACACGGAAAGCAATCTCTTATATATCTGGTTTGACATGATTCCCTATTTTTAGCTCTGTGGTACAGTATCCAATGACTCAGTGCCCCGAGGGTATCCGCTGCTCCCACGAAAGAGGAAGGCTCCCACCTCTGGAAAGCAGGCTCACATTTGTTATGCTGCACAAGAGATATAATGAACTTCTGACTAACACAACATTTTATAACCAAGAGAGCTTTTAGGTACCCAAGTTTGGAGATAACGTACTGATTACCATTCATTTCATTTCTCTACCACTTTAAATCAGCGGCATGAAATGTATCATCTTTCAGGCTGTTTTTTCCTGTCAGATTACTCATGCTATCTATGCCCCCTTCTTGCAGCACATTGAGATCCATGCATCTAAAATCGTTCTTAACATATTTTAAAAGAACACATCCTGTGTGCAGAGGAGCAGGGTGGAAGTCTTCCCCTGCCAGTCCCTTCTGTAGCTGAGGTTGGTAAAAGGTGCAGCAGGAAGGGGGATGCTTTAGCAGAAATGGCATAAAGAGAGCTGTGCACGAGAGGGAGTTCTGCAAGGTGGGAAGGCTTTCAGGCTGGTAGCATCACGTCATTGCAAATGCACCATAGTTGGAGTAGTTTTTAAGCTCAATCTGTTTTTTGGGTGTCCTAGGTGTTGAAAATGCTGCCTGGTATTAACTATCTTTTAGGCTGAGTTCTTTTTATTTGAATGATTCTTCAGCTGAGGAGACTTTGTCATCAATGATTTGAATTATCATTCAAACACGCGCACACATCTACAATTCCTATTTGTCTTAGTTTCATCTGGGATGGAATAGTTTTCTTCAGAGTGTCTGCTATGATGCTATGCTTTAGTTCTAGGAAAAAAAACAGTGTTGATAACACAGCAATGTTTATAGTTGCTGCCAAGTGTTGCTGTACAGAGCCAGGTCTATGTGCTAAGTGGTGCTGTACAGAGCCCTTTTCTCAGAAAAGGGCCCAAGGAGCTGGGAGAGAACAGAATTAGGACAGCTGACTGAAAGTGGCTAAAGGGATACTCCAAACCATATGATATCACGTGGAAGGAAGGGGTTTTGAACAGCATGGGAGTTCAGCTTTCTCTGTTCTGCAGCTCGGGGGGCTAGCTGGGCATCAGTCTGGGGGTGGTGAGCAATTTCTTGTTTATCACTTGTTATATACATTCATATATATATACATTATATATATATATATATATATATATATATATATATATATCCATATATATAGTCGTAACTACTGTCCATTTCCTTTTCTCCATCTTAGCAGATAGTGTTATCTTAACCCATCAGTTCTGCTTTTTTATCCCTGAATCTCTCCCCTATCCCACTGGGAAGGGTGGAGTTAGTGAACAACTGTGTGGTGCTGAGCCACCTGCCAGGTTAAACTACAACTCTACTCCTTTCCCTTCACTGACCTGTTATTTGCTATTGTCACTTATGGTGGCATTGGCAGAGGTTGTGTGCATCGTGGCCTGAACTTCTATCTAAAACACAAGGTAAAGTTACATGCAGACAGTCGGATTGTGCACGTGCACTGCCACACAGTCAAAATGCAAAGAAACAAAGATATTCATGTTAACCATTCTTCAAGATAGGACTTAAAGGGACTGTTTAATTTATTATTTACCTCTGATTCTCTCTGCTAAGGGCAGCATGTCTGCCTCCTGCCTGCATGCAGTTACATCTAGTGCCACCACACTTAACAAGGTAGGAGGCCCCATCAATTACATTTTTCAATGCATACACACGAATGCTGCAGCACTTAGGCTTTTACACCCTGCTGCTAGCATGGGAAACTGATTGTCAGTCCTCCAACTGTACAAGTGTCGTTTGCAGGTTAAAATGGCTGTAAATTAATTATGTCTTTCTGGAGGATTGGAGGGAGTGGATAAAAATGCCTGGATCATACAACTTATGACAGCTCTCTGCTTTCTACTTGAAGGGTTATTAATTTTCTCCTCCTTGCCTTTCTTCCCTACTTTCTCTAAAGGTCAATAATGAGAGTGCTACTTGTATCCAGAAAAATGGCTATTTTATTTGTTGCATGCATGGTTTTTTTTCTCGGTTTCACTCTTTAGAATATTTCAGGTTTTTATAAATAGTGGAGGGAAATATTATTTCAACTCTTTTAATTTGCGACTTTATGGGAGTGAGGGATGGGGGAAGTGGGTTTGCATGGAACCCCGTGATGGTGTCCTGGGCAGAGATCATATTTGGGTTTTCTTAAAGACAAACCTCATCCTTCATTTCCTCCTGCTTTGTCCCCCTCACTCACATTGAAGCGTTTCTCTAAGGATCAGATCCACAGGGAGGAGGAGGAGAACTTGCATGTATGATGTCTTCTCTAAGTGACAAAACCTAACACACAGATGAAACTTAACTTGTTCTCCTGCAGTGAAATCTGGACTACTTTAAATTGCATTGGTGCCCGTGTAAGCAAAATTACAATGGTTAATTAGAGCTTTGCTTCAAGGACTGTCTAGAACAGCCTACAAGCTAAGCAGCTTCAGGTCCAGCTCTGAGAAGTCCTAAGCCATGCTTGTGAGACCAAGTCCTCCACACAACGAAGCACTTTCGTGCAGTGGTTCATGTGAGATAGGACACCTCCAGAACCCTCCTGTTGGAGCTGTTCAGGGCTGTTGCTTCCCTGCCCACACCTAAATTCTCCTTCCACCACTTTCAATAAAAATCTGCTCCAAAGCCTTCCCAGTTTTGTCTGTTGAAGCTGTTTTGTTTGGTGTGATAATAGTAAATACTGCTTTGATTGGGAATATATAAGCATGAAAGTAACCACGTTGTGTGTATGTATAAATGTGTATGCACACACACGAGTACCTTTGTCAGAGCATTCCATTAGTAGCTTCCCAGAGGGGTGGGAATGTAGAAGACTTCAGCATCCTCAAGTACCAAATGCTCAGGCTGAATTTGCGTGTTTTGATTTCAGTGTTGTAAAGAGATGAGTTCTTGTAGTGTTGGTCAAAATATATTTATTTGGGGGCAATCACGATGGTGGGGAGAACGATATCCTCTTTCATGCATGTAGATATATTTGATTCTAACCTGAATGCCATGAATTGTGTGTGTGGTAGAAGCCAAGTTAGTAATAAACAACTCATTATAGAATTTCAGTTTCTTTTCCAAAATTACTGTAAGTTTATGCATACTCTTCAGCTTTTAGAAATGCTTCTCAGCTCGTGTGTAACTCATTGATAACGGTGACAACTGGAAACAGCAAAACTTCCTGTAGCAACTTCCTCTGAGTATAATTTGTGTTTTCAACTGCAAATCAGAAAATGACATATTCCAGCTTGCAGATGAAAAAATATTTTAATTTTGAATTACCACTCTGTTTCCTGAGGGGAAATCATTTAGGTGCCCTGCATCGGTCTCTGCCTTTCTCAGATTCTCTCCACCATGATTCATCTTGATTTCTCTCTTGTGATGGAACTTAGTGGAGTGTGCTGCTAGGTGTATGAAAGTAATTTAATGGCAGATAAAGAGGATAAAGGAGGGAAAAGCGTATTTATTTTCCATGAAGTATTGATTTTTTATTTTTTATTTTTTTTGAGGGAGGGATTGGGATATTTTGCTATTCATTATTTAGATAAGAAAGTGAACTTTACCAAACATCTTAAAAAATAAATAAATAAATAAAAAATAAAAATTGCTCAGTTGAATATTTGGTATTAAAAGAACCTGACCTATCACAGTGAGCAACACCAGCAGAACAAGAGCTCCTGTCAGTATGTAGAATGTATCCTTTGGTCATAATACGTATGTATGAGAAACATACCCTGTGAGATGCATATAGTGAAGGAATCTTGATTGCTTTCTGCTGTTATTTATATATTTAAATAGGTTAGAGTTTTAAAATTACTACATGCAGAAAACAAGGAGGTTATTTAGGACATAGCAAAATTTTACGATAACAACACTATTACTAATAATTGCAGTGCTGCAAATCTGATATAACGCAGTAAGAGTCGCTTAATTTACACCAGAATGAAGTAGGGAGATGGGAAATGAGGCATTTAAACTTGTTTATTTGATACTTTTTTTTCATATTTTGATACAGTGAAGAAAGATTTCCTCAAATGAAATCGGTTTGGATAGCAACGTTTCTGCTTTGGTCTCTGGCTGGGCTCTCATGTGCTGAGCTCAGACGCATCTGGTGCCAGCTACCTAAACCGTGCTAAACTAATACCAATCTACAGAGCAGTCCCTGCAATGGTGTGATCTTACTTTTTTTCAGGGCACGTTTGGTATCGCTACCTGATAACTCGCACAGCTGAGAGGAGGTAGTGCAACGTAAGAAAAAGTTAGAAAAAAAAAGATTTTTCTTCTAAAATCTTTAATCATATTCAAACAAATTGATTAGTACATGGCAGTTGTTTCAAGAGGATGTAAACAAGGAGTTCAGAAAGGACTTTGGAAGTGCCCATTAGCCACGGACACTGGACGGCAGCTTACGCGTTGCCAAGTAAATCCGTCTGCGGTGCTATGAAATCGATGAACGTCATGACAAAGTAATGCAGACAATCTGACTCCAAAACTGTAAAATCAATTTTGGTTCATGTTGTTTTGTAAAGCAATTAATACACACAGTGTGATTTCAAATGTCTGATGCTGTACAGGCCGCTGGATCGTTAGCTGTACTGCAGTCAGGCGAGCCCTTGTGTATTTAAGGTGAGCTGCCAAATCAGGACAAGGAATTCAAAAGAGTTTGGGGTACAGCAGAGAAGTACTCGCAGAAAGCCAAGATGCTGTCAAACAGTGAAATACCCCATTTGAGACAACTCTGATTTTGTCATCCTTTGTGATAGCCATGACCCATTAGCAGACACCTCCTGTAGGAGGGCAACGTGTAGGATATGCTTCTAACAGGCTGCAAGTGGGAAACTGTTGGAGGCAGAGGGCTGAGTGACATTTCTCGCACAAAACTTTTTTCAGCAAAATATGCACATTTGCCAACAGTAAAACGTTTTGCTAATATGCATTGACACTTATGAAAAAGTGCTGAGAGAGTCAAAAGCCCTGGTTTCAGCGCGTCCTAAAAAAAGGTATTGACTTACGAGTTATACATGTGACTTTTGGTAAGAAATTCTCTTCGGTAATATTTTAGAAAAAGTGAAGTAAAAGAACTGAAAGTTAAACTTCATACATTGTGATATTTTAATTTTTCCAACTGTACATTTGCTAGAGACATTTGTTTATTTATTCCTCTGTGGTCTGGTCCACTATGTGAGGAAAGAGGAGGTCACCAGTAGACTGGGGCTGCTCTTGGTGGTGGAAGGCAGTGTAGGACAGGCCAATGACTGGTAGGATGGAAGAGTGGGCAGCATAGATTAGGCTCTTGTGTTTCTGGAAGCATGTATATTTCTGCTTGCATTAGCCAATCCACGTCAGGTTTGGGGATTCATAGCATGATCTACCATTGACTACTGCTCAGAGTGTATTTATAGTACGATTTTTCCAGTTAAATATAAATTAATTATCATTTATATTACAATGTTATCCTTGGGGCCCCCAGTGCTGCTAGTTCAGCACAAATTTATACTGTAAAAATGCTGCCTTCTCAAAGGGCTACTGTTATTATATGTAAATCTATAAGGAGAGGAAATTCTAAAGAGGCATTAATATCTCCATTATTTTCTCATCCTTGTTTCAGACATGAAATAGATTAAATGATTTTTTTTTTTCTACGGGTCTCTCAATTTCAAACAGAGACTGGGAATTCAGCCAAAAAGGTCTTAGATTGCAGACCATATCCATAAATAATCAGTTACACCAGCAGTCCACATATCAATATTGAGCTTATGTAAATATGCATAAATAATAACAAAGTACTGCAGTGACCCATTCATTCTAGAGTAAAAGAGACTATGATGTTTTAATGTGGACTTCCAGTACCTAAGACATGCTTTTTGCCATTTTGCAATTACTACAGTTCAGATTACATTTCCTAGGTGGAGGTGGGGTGTTAATGAATGAGTATGTGCTACCTGCAGCTAAAACCTGAGCAACTGCAGGAGGCGATTATATTTCTAAATTCAGCAGTCTATTAAACCCTTGATGTATACATACTTAGCTGAAAGCACTCACAAAAATATCAGCCCATGTTGTTAAAAACCTTGTTTCTAGCTGCTGCTATCTTTCCACTAATGATTAAATGTATTATAGATGTCCTTTGGGTTTGTCCTGTCTGCTTGGGTTATGGCCAGCTCTAAAAAGTGGCACGAGACGTGGCTGGGAAGCTCCATTTGTCAGGGGACATGGAATTAAAGAGTAAGTTTTGCACCACTTTCCTGCCCTTTAGAAAGAATTGCTGTCCTAAGTGTAAGAGACTTAGTTAGGGCTGTTTTTGGTAGTGTGATGAACCGTGGTTTTCTTCTCATTTGCTCATAGGGGTTGTAAATGGCTAATGATCTGCAGCAGAAATTAATTGTTGTTAATTCATCCCTTTCAGCCACAGACTGTCTTCTTTTAACACAGTATATGGATGCAGGTTAAATAAACTCCAAATTTCATTCCCTTTTCTGTCCTTCCTGTTTGTATCTGGGTATGCAGATGCAAGAGGGGAATGCTTGTCCCATTTCTATATACAGAGAGGCTGGCAGTGCTTAAAGCCTAAAATGGGATTAGGGCATTGCTTTTGTCACAGCTTCACTTCTGTCTCTGGGCTATAAGGAGAATGAAGGTGAGACTGATATCTCTCCCAGATAAATACATTGAGGGAAATTCTGTGTTTAATAAGAACAGTGCATCTGACTTCATATAAATGAAGGTCACAATAATACTCCACATATACTATGCAAAACGATGCTATTTTATGCACGGTCTGCAGCTACACTGTTATTGAAAAGTTTAACTTGCAAAATGCAAAAAGTGTAGAAAATAATTATACAAAGTGACTCCAGGATACCAGTTGTCAAACTGGTATAGCAAACAAATTAAATTTGATCTGTTGCCTAAACGGATACAGTTTTGATGAGCACAGGGGGCTGTGCTGGGGGTCCCCTCTGCCTCCAGGAGCTCATCTAGAGAGCAGACAAAGCTGAAAACACCCCACAGTGAAGAGCAGTGCTTTCAGAGGACAAAGAGAAATCAAAAGTGTGTTGGTTTTGGAGGTTGTGTTTATTGTGTTCTTTTTTCCCACTGTCACAAAGATGCTGTGATTTGGTGATGCAACAAGCCCCCTGTAATGTTTACACTTGCTGGCAGTGTGATGCTCTCCGCTGTTTAGCCCAGGAAATGCGTCAGCTCTAAAAGCACCTACAAAAGTTTGCCAGCTGGAAAAGCTGTGCCTCAATTTCTGCATTTCATCATGTGCATAATTGCTGGAATACCAAGTGACATAAGTGTATGCAATGACAGCATCTCCCAGCAGTGGTTGTGGAAATTTCTGGGGCAGGCCCAACAAAACTCGCTTCCTTCTTGCAAAACAGCCCTAAGCTGCTCTCCTTTCATTAAATATTTCAGCACTTAAAGGGCTCCTGCAGTTGGCAGATGTGTTTTGAATCTCATCTCTGGTTCAGAGCTGTGATTTCAGTGAAAAGAAGTGAATTACCATGGAGATAGGATGAGTTTGGGTCACTTTCTTAGTTTGTGCAGCAACAGCTTGTGCTTCGGTTGTGTTCCTGCACAGGAAAGCTGAGACCACCAAAGCCCCATTTTTAGGTGCTGTCATTGCGAAATGAAGCTCCTGTGGTGAGTGGAGCCTCCTGTTGACTCTGAAGTCAAAACTCATCCCTCAGCTGTGGGAGGCTTCCCCTTGGCTCCCCAGCTAAGGCAGGGGGCTGGAGCTGGGGCAGCCACCTGCTGCCTGCTCTGCTCCGTTCCTCTGAGCCCTCTGCAACCTGCTGGGGTGCTCCCAGCAGCTGCAGTAACAGTCTGGTGAGAAGGTGCTGCTGTAGGCAGCTTGATAACTGAGCGGTGAGAATGAGCAGGTAATTCCCACATGCTTCTAATTGGCAGTAATCTGCTGTAGGGAATGGTTTTATTTCTGTGGAGCTAGCTCCTCTTAGCCTCAGCATATAGCTCTGCTGTAAATCGCAGAGGTACTGAGATGTGTTCCTGCATATGGATAAATGCTGTGATGCTTGATGGTGTTGTGAGAGATTTAAGAAGGACCTGCGGCGTGGGACAGGAGAACAGAGAGAATAGTGCTGAGATGTGCTAATGAAGCCAGGTCCAGCAACAGGAGCAGAGTGTGTGTGTGTGTGTGTGTGTGTGTGTGTGTGTGTGTCAAACTGGCATGGACTGGGTGGGAAATGCTTTCAGTTTCTTCTTACATGTTGTATGTGATTCTCAATTTCTTGATTCACTTTGGGAGCAGTCAGCATCAGTGTGCTGAGGGGAAAGGAGGACAGGAAAAGAAAGATGCATGAAAGCACACCTTCAACGTGTTTTTTAGGTGACCGCAGCTAAGAACATATGCTCATGTCTTGCCAAAGTATGACACCAACTGCTTTAAGACACTTTTTTTCTTTAATAATTGAAAAAAGCAGGAAAAGACTTCTTAAATCTTTATGACCAGCAGCCCCAGCTAGTGGCTAGTGGCCAGCACATTGCCCACGAGGCTCTTAGACAAAAGAGCTGGAATAACGTTCCTGTAAAGAGTCCAAAGATGATGATACCTGCACAGTTCAATTGCTTGAGGCTTCTGCTTGCAATGAGCTGGGTTGGAGATCTCTGCTCCAAGGCCTGCTGGCTGGCATGGAGGGAAGACATGAGCAGGGATAGTCGGCCACAGTGGCTCACTTGCCAGCTGACTGTCACAGCAATTCTGGCACTTTGCAGGCAGTCCTATGATGGCAGCCAGAAATCTGGGAGGCCTGAGAGCAACCTGCTTTTCATTACCTGGCTCCTCCTGGTAAATAAGGGAACAGATGTGACAAGCACAGCAAGCCAGGCAGTGCTCCTGGACCTTGGGCTCTGCAGCTGCCTGTAAGAGTGGCCAAATTTTCCAGCTTAATTCAATAGAGAATGGGCACTAGCTCTGTAGCAGTCTAAAATGGGAGATCTGGAAATTGCCATCCTTTTGGGAAATATGAAACGCTTCAATGAGCCTCCAGCATGAGCTGCGGGTTCCTGAATCTGCAAGTCCCCAACCTGGCTGAACTTTAATGAATGAGCTGTTTCCACTGAGTATCTGTAAAGAGGTGCCCGGATGGTGTTTGGATAAATGTCGGGCACCATGCACCAAGCGTCCTGGAGCTTGACAAGTCACCAGGGGCCTCAGCAGCTTCATTTTTTGTAATTCCTGACATATGTAGAACTTCATCTGTGACACAATTAATTTGAGCCATTAACAAGAGCTGGATCTGGGCCTTCATAGATCCAAAGGGGCTATATACTGCATTTTCAGAATGAAACAATTTCTGTTTCTCTCGAACAGGGGTTACAAGGGGCTAATGTGCCTTTAGCTGTAGTTCCTCAGCTAAGTCTAGGTAGGTCTGCTACTGGATAGGGTTCGCTGCATCCTTGTGATTCTCTGGGTGCAGGTGGGTCTTGGAGACACTCAGCAGCCCTTTCAGGAGTAGTCAGTTTGCGGGCACAACTTACCTGATAAGTTTCCAATGAGACGTTACTTCCAAGCAGACTGGTCTAACGCTTATTGCTTTGTCCTTGTTTTGTTATGTTTGTCCTCATTTTTAAAGCATGTTCATTTAAGTCCCAAACAAGACCTTATTAGTGACCTCCTGTTAGCTTCTCTTTCAGGAATATGAATATCTTTGTGCAGGATTTGGCACGTACAGCTTCGTAAAAGCATGACCTTTAAAATCAGTGCCAATGTCTGGCAGCTTTAACGATCTTTGTACGAAATAATTTTCAGTCCACTTAAAATACTGACAAATTTTTCATATCCTAAATTAATATATGTATAAATAATTTCAGATGTATGTCCTCCTAAGTTTTATACATTCTTGCCAGTTCTATTACCCTTTCTGATTGCATAAATGTATAGATGCTAGCTGCATTTATAGTATAACTAGCTATTACAGCTGAGTACTTAAATCAGGACGAGTAATTTATACAGGAATTCTACGTTAGAGTGTTCATTAGGAAACCACGCCGCTCTTTATCTCTTCAGTGTCTTGTACTGTTCTTCTATGTACCTATACAGATTGATTTGAAAAAACGCCCTATGTGGGTATCTCACTTCTTAATCTATACTGATGAGTTGTGTTTGCTAGGATGTGTAATCTGACATTGTTCTTCAGCTGCAGCTAGATGAATGCACAGCTAATCAGGATATGCATCATTACATTTGCAAAGCAAAATCCATTTTCTACCAATTCACTTCCCAAGAGCATTCTTTATGAAGATGAATTGCTGAAAGGCAATATTTTTGAATACGTTGGTCACTTTTAAGTGTCTCCCTTGAGTAGCTTTCGCAATTACTTTCACCTGATTTTAGGTGAAGCAGACAGGGCTCCAAATAGGGCCACCACGGGCGTTATTTGTCTGACTTGAAGTCAAAGATGGTGAAGGTGGATGAGGGGGCCAGCCCTGCTGGGGCCTGGCCTGCCCTACCCCTCCACTCGTACAGAGACTCCTGAGCTCCTCTCTAACCTAGCTTTTTTTGTACTGCTTTGTTTAAAAAATTAATGATCTGGACTAAAATAGCACTATTTCTGGGTCTGTGGTTGGTGTTAAATTAGTTTCCATTTACCATGGGATCATTCCAATGTATTCAAGCCATATCGAGTAAGGGAACTGAAGAAATGGAGGCAATGCTTGTTATGCACGGCAGCGGGGTGGCAAAGCAGGGCTGCAGAGATGCCAGCACCCAGAGCTGTGTGTTTGGGAGCCCTGGGTTTGCCCACAGGCTGCCCGGCTGCAGGGACTGCTGCTCTCCTTCTCTCAGGCCATTCAGGTCAGTCTGTACATAACAAGAGGTTCTCAACTGTACACAGCAAGAGGACTTACATAGATGGAGCCAAGGGTACAGCTGGGACCCAGTATCTCAAGGTGTCATTAGACACCATAGTTATACATGAGATGGCAAAAATGAAGAGCAGGTTAATGTAGAGAGAGACATAAAATTGTAGCACTGATGGCCCTGTGTTGATGAAGATGAATATCTCATAGACCTTCTTGAAAAGCAGAGAGAAATTCTGTCTTGTGAATTACTTGTGATGATGATAGCATTCTAATGCCTTGGGAAAAAAAAAAAAAAAAAAAAAAATTCCCAGAGAAAGTTGATATTCTTCTTGTGCCTGAGGAAAAGGGATATGCAAACATTTGGCTATAAGAGAGCGCTGCGGTGAGGTTGTCAGCCATGGCACTGCAGGAAGTTGGGTGTGAATCAACACCAGAAGGAGCAGAGTGTGGCTTTTGGAGATCTCACAGGCAGTTACATGCCTTCACCCACTATGGGTTTAGCCCCAAGTGAAGCACTGGGCTCTGATGAGGGGGCAAGGGAGGCAGTGCCAAGAAGTGCCCTGCTAAAAGTAGGTGGCAGAGAGGGGACCATCTTGGTGGAGAACATCCTGGCTGAGGACAGCTCTGCGTCCAGTTCACAGCAGCGATAGAATATACATGTTCTGCCTTTCCTGGGCAGAACAGCAAGAGGAAAATGCAATTTAAATACCTCAGCCCCCCAGCCCCTTAAGAACTAGAGGAAGCAAATTAAATTACTGTAGGAAAAGAATAATCTCTGGTAGAAGCGTGAAGTGTGGATCTTACGTATTTTTTGCACATTGTAGAGATCCTTAAAGGCTGTCAGCATTTGAATTAAATATGACAGCTTGACAAAAGGAGCAGCTAGGTGTGAAACGCATATCGTGCTGGAGGGAGGCTTTCTGCACGGCGTGACCCGGGAGCGGGTGTTGCTGGCTGTGACCTTGGCGCTCTGCGGAGCAGCTGGGGCTGCGGGCAGGGCTGTGGGCCGTGCAGTCCCCAGAACTGACACACCACATTCATTGCTGCAGGAGCTGGGTAGGGTGAGGTGCTGCCAGTGCAACCTGCTGCTGCTATCGCCATGGGCCAGTAAGGAGCCGGCCTTTCTTTCCCCTCGGCGTGGAAACTTGGCTTCTTGTTGGTGTGATAGATCTTGCCTGAAAATGCTGAGAAACCCCGCTTTTCTAACTTCCTTTCTGTTGGAAGAAGAATCTTACAACTAATTCTGACGTTCAGTCTTATTGCCAGAGACTAGCCATGACAATAGACTGTAACTGTGTTCTTTCTACCATTACATGACTTTTCCATTACATGCTGTTTCCAGTGGAAGACCTTTCTAGCTCAGTAACAGTCTGTTGCATTTCAGACATTTCTATTACTAATTAATTTGCTTCTCACAGTAATAAGTCCATTCATAATCAGTTGATTTAGCATGATGTGTGTATTTCATGTCTCCTGATTATGCTCTCTTTGCTATTTCAGTTGCAGGATTTCCCTGCTGTCAGGGTACAGTACCCTCCAGTGCCTGATGCAGCAGTATACATCCTTACCTCTGCCAAAAGCAGTTGACTGAAAGATGACTTCAAATCTATTCAAGAAATTGAACTAAAACTGCTTAAAAAAATTCTGTGCCTTTTTCAGATTTTTGAAGGACTTAGGTATGTCAGTATTGTCAGGATGAGGGCCAGGTCTGCCTTCTGTCTGACTCAGGGAATTACACTATCACAGTGTGGTGGAGCTGAGTGACCTCTGCCTCATTCTGCCCAGGCCTTGGATCTGAAGGGCCACTGGTGTCGCTTTCATGAGCAGTGCTGCTGATGTTAGATCTGCTTGCAATGATCCGTGCTTTAGAAGTGTGTTCTTCCGAAGCATTCATGAAGTAAAACTGGCTTTAGATTCAGAAGCAAAATGTATTTCTCAAGACTAGTAGGGTTGTACGCTCGTGTTGCTCAACTGTTTCACTACTGTGCAAGTTATTCAGATAGGAAGATTCATTCAGAGGGGACTCCATGTCCATTAACATCCAGAAGAGAAACGAGTAGGAAATCCTGTGCAGAAAAACAGCATTTTAGCTGTACTTAGATGAGTGTAATTGAGCTATAGTCCAGTGGTGAAGAAATAGAATCTCCTGTGCCCTGAAGAAGGTGAAGAGTTCAACTAATCCCTCTCAACCATATAATTTATCATTCGCTGTTACCCCCGGGGATTTCTAGCACTCATTCTGCCAGAATTTGTCCCTCGCTTCCTTAAGCAAAAATAGTCATAAATGAAGAAGCAGGCTTGAAACAAACATCCTTTGAAAAGAGGGTATTAAACATTATTTGTCAATAGCATATGATTTGTTGATGCTTGTACATTATTTATTTCCTTCCATCAACATATAAGCAGTATAGTTAATGACAAAATCAAATGCTCCCATTCTATTCATACCTTAACAACCATGCCTGGTGCAGCACACGCTGTGCTGCTAAAAACAGTTTTAAAAAGTGCAACAGGGAAAAGTCCAGCTAAGCTTCAGCAGTGGTCAGCTGGATGAGAATGGGAAATGTAGCTCTGGTGGTGGAGCTGGAAGCGAGCAGTGCCAGACCCCAACCCCAGCTCCCTTACTTCAGAGCTGACTCAGTGCTGCTCAAACAGCAGCAGTATCGATGTTGCTGCCCGGGCACCGTGGTCTTCTGGCCCACATGGCCCTGCCTCCAAAACTGGTACAGGGAAGGGAATACCACAGTACAGCCCAGCATGGGCTTTAATCAACACAAAATGTGTGTTCAGCAGAATGATCAATAAATGTGTTGCAACAGGGACTTGACAGCTCAGCTGGTCATTTTCTGCCTGCCTGCTGTTGAGGGATTTTTTTTTGAAGGGAAAAAAAGGAAAAAAGATAAAACGAAACATACTAAGAAAAACCTCTTCTAAAACAGTAAGTCAATTCAGCAAAATAAACCCAACTCACAATAACAAAAAGCTCCGTCACAAAAAATTGCTTTTTCCAACTATCTTCCATTTAAAGCCAGAAGTTCTTATAGCATCTAAGTGGTTTTGAAAGCATGCTAGACATTAAAACATTTGCGTAATGTGGCCATGTCACTGACTGTTGTCTAGCAGCATCAGGGTGTGCAAAGTGATGGGATGAGAGAGAATGACCTTGAGTTGCATCAGGGAGGTACAGGTTGGACATGAGGAAAAATTTATTCTCAGAGTGAGTGAAAATGCATTGGCACAGGCTGCCTGGGAAGGTGATGGAGTCACTGTTGCTGGGGATGTGCAAGAATCATGGAGATGTGGCACTGAGGGATGTGGTTAGTAGGCATGGTGGGGGTGGGTTGGGTTGGACTAGATGATCTTTGAGTTCTTTCCCGACTGCTGTGATTCTATGATTCTGTGAAAATAAATCCTGCCTCTGCCCACCTTTTCAGCTGCGACCACAAGCACAGGCATGTATTTGAGCTATGCTGACTGTCTCCTTTGTGAAAAGGAAGCCAGAACTTGGTTATGGTTAGTCTGACATAAGCTCCCTACCCCCATTTTTGTTTTATTCCTCTGCCTGGTAGGTGCACAAGGTGGGACATAACCATGACGCTTATCATGACTTTCAGTAGGAGGTGGAAAAATGAAAGGAGTTAAGGCTCAAGTAACAGATTTTGGAATAACAGTATCTATACATTTATGGAGTGCCACATCTGGAAAGAGGCTGTATGTTTAACTGTGCTGAACAGTGTGTTACCTTGGAAAAGATTTCTCTTGACCTAGGAGTGAGCGTGACTATGTTGGTTAAGCAGCAGTTTGCTGACCATCTCTATGCATGGATTTAATCCCATTTGTCTGGTTTAGAGGGGCAGGGCATTTAAAGATAAATGGCACAGAGTAACTCAATATAATGCCTAGCAAAGGAAAGACCTGTATTTATTTGGGAGAAGCTACCACAACATGTGTTTATGAGCATTGGTGCTGATCCTGAACACAACAACTAAAATGAGTGGGACAGGTGTGTTGTCTGTCACAGTCTTTACTCCAGAAATCTTCACAATAATCCTTTCTTTCTCACCTCCAAAATCTCTCCCGTGTTGGCTTCTATTTAAGTGAAAAGACTACAAAATCTATTTCTAGATGAACCCTAGCAGGAGAGGTTAGCTGGGAAAGTGACTCGATTACTTTTTCAGTGTCGAACTGTGTTTCGGTACAATGGCTGAGCCAGAATTTGCATCATTTACAAACTGTGACATGCTGCTGGAGACATCTTATTTTTAATTATTCTAATTTTAATTAAACTACTTTCTGTCAACAAAAAGCTTTTTTTTTTTGTCACGTTTCAAAGAGTGAGAATTTGTTGACTTCAAGGAAACTTTGATGAGGAAAATATTGTAATAGCTTGCTTTTTTTTTTTTTTTTTTTAATTTCCCATTCTATTTCAGTGAGTCTGAACACTTTGACCATCTTCACTGATCTAATTAAGTCCTCCTGAGCAACAGTTTTCTTCCCAACCTACCCCATCTTCCATTGCTCTGAAGTGAAATCATTAAATAAAGATCACAAAGAATGAAAGCATTCCCCTTGCTCCCCTCATTAACAGTGTCCTCTGGCTTTCCCCAGTTGTAGTCAGTGCACACGAGCAGCACTGAGGCAGCCTGCAGCTCACTCCTTCCCCATGTCCAGGGAGGGAAGCCCATGTCTTGTGTCTCTGTAAAGGTCCCGTTTCTCTGGTACCCCACAGCAGGGATGGGAATGGATGCAGAGCTACTGGGAGCAGCTCCGGGAGTTGGTGGATGCGCCTTGACTCAATGCAGCCACTTCTCACTTGTTGGCTCTGGCCAGGAAAACGGCATCTGGGGGTGAAGTGCAAACCACTGTAGTTTGCTGCATTCCTAATCCCATGTGAATCTTCTGTGCAAGGCTTGGTATGAGCAAGGACTCATTTTTGAGGGTAAAAAAACCAACAGAGCTGAGTACCCTCAGTGGGTGAACCAAACTCTGTGTGTTTGGAATTCAAGTTCTTTCTTGGCTAGGCTGGAAGTAATAGTCTTTTAAACTATTGGTGAGAGATCACAGCGGAGCTCCTTGGTTGAGGCTGGGTCACTGGGTCTGCCTCCACCTGCAGCTGCTGAACCTTGAGGCTGTGTAGCAGGTCTGCCTCTTGGCTGCAGGCCTGCCCTCCATGCACTCTGCTCTGGAGTCAGACATAGGCAACTTTGGGTCATCCTTGGGCTGCTGAACCTGTATGAAACCCAGAGCTGGCCCTGGGCATGCTGCAGAGCTCAGAGGCACAGGCAGCCCCTTTCTTCCCATCCTGAGGTCTTAGTGGACTAATGAGTTTGGGTGGCCCTGCACAGGCACATGTCATTTCAGCCTAAGGCCGTGTCATTCACATTGATCTAAGGGTAGAAAATAAAATTCAAGCTGCCCGGAAAAGGAATTGGTTTGGTTTTGCTGGTAGAAACATTTTTTGAAGTTAGCTTCTGATGATTGATTTTTAGTGTTTTTGTGTTTTGGTTGTGTTTTTTTTTTTTTTTTTTTTCATTTTTATGATAGTTAATCAACAGCTGTTTAGTAGCAGAGTTGCCTCGAATGGAGCCCTTCCAGTTCTTCAAATGAGTCCAGACGGTTTCAGCATAATTCTCTGTAGGGAATAAAGCCCAGCTGGGCTTTATTGTTTGTTTGTTTATTTAATTAATTAATGCATGTATTAACTACTGGGAGCCCACTCCCACCCCAGCACTGCTCCCCCTGGCAGTGCTGCTCCAGGCTTTCCCCCAGCAGCCAGACCAGGCAGTGCTTCACTCACTTAGAGGCTCACTGCAGCATCCCCTCCTCGCATAGAGGGAAGGTGTGGGATTTATCTCTTGTGCCTTTCCCTGTCCTGTTGTTCTGCCCACATACAGCAGAGTCATTACATCCTCTTACAGCAATTGAACAAAACCAGAGCTTTTGTCCTTATCACTCCCTGTCTGTTTGTTCGCTTCCTATTCAGTGGTGTTTAAAACAACTTTCATTTAAACTTTTCAAAAACATCTCCATCTCCTCTCTGCTTATTTTTAATTTTCTTCTTCTTTTTTTTTTTTTTTTTTTTTTAATTTGAAAACATCATTTTTAAAAGAAGCCCAACAACTTGGTATTTTTCCCCCAGAGACTTCCTGATTTGGAAGACAGGTCTCTTTTGAAGAAAGGGAAAAATAAACCCTCAGGTGTTTGGAATGTCTGCTCAGATCTGCTTCTGGTGCCTGCAGTGCTCTCCCAGGAGTCAGGAGGCATTTACCCCCAAGGTAGCAATTAATGATGGAAACTTCATGTGGAAAGAAATTTAGTTCCTAGGGGAAGTCTGACTCTCCTCTTTGATGAAATTCCCATATTACTGGATGAGGTGTTTCATGAACCCCGTTATTCCGGATTGTTTACTCTGGCTGTATGGCCCACAGTGTTGCCCATTCAGCACTCAGTAGGACTGCCACCCTTAAAAACATCCCTTTCTGTGTAAGGTTTCAGTGAGTTATGTCCTGTGCAGAGCAGGACAAAAGCCTCCATCCAGAAAGGCAGCTGTCTGGCAGCTGATCTGAAAACACTTGTGATACTTCAGTCACTTTGTAAGACAGGAAAATATGGTCAGTTATTCACTCATAGGAAACCCTGAGCTTTGTTGAGGCTTGTGGTGTTCTGTGGGAAAAGATGGTTTTGGCAGCAAAGGATAAAAATAAACTGATGATTGGAGGGCTACCAACAAGGAAATCCTTGTAGGTTTGCTTTAACTTGAGTGGGTTATTAAATCATCATCTGCATAGGATAAGGGGAAATGGTTTCAAACTAAAAGAGAAGAGATTTAGATTGGATATAAGAAAAAAAAAAAAAAAAAATCACTGTAAGGTTAGTGAAGCACTGGCATAGCTTGTCCAGAGAGTTGGTGGATGTCCCATCCATAGAGACACTCAAAGTCAGGTTGGTCGGGGCACTGAGCACTTGATGGAGTTGTAGGTGTCCCTGTTCATTGCAGAGGAGTTGGAGCAGATGGCCTTTAAGAGTCCCTTCCAATTCAAATGATTCTATGATTTATATTTGAACAGTGCTCCAAATGGAGAGCAAGCACTTCCAGAGTTTCAGAGATGTTTGGTGAAAGCAGACAGATATATATATATATTCTTTCAATTCTGTGAACATCTCTGTTTTCCGAAATAGAAATATCAAAAGTGTGTCTTTCCTTGTGTGAATTCTGATCTGTCTGAAAGCAGCAGCCTGAGATACAGCTGCTGGTCAGCTCATGGCACTGTCTGCATCCATCACAAACAGCCTCAACCTTCTGGAGACACGGCACCTGGCGGAGCTTCCTGCTCTATGATGTGTGAGGTGCTTGTCCAGAAGGAAGTCTCTGAAATTCATTAACACCAGGTTTGGATATTACAGAGGCTTCCTTTGTATAATAAATAATACCACAAATTCTGATTTTTAAGCTTTCTTAAAAAACAAAGGTCAGAAATCTAACTCTGGAAGAAAGAAAGGATGCCTAGGTGGAAGTATCTTCTGCATCCTCCGCAGGTTTCTATGCGTGTATTAGAGATTATATGATAATTAGCATTAAAAGTGAAAAGCCAATGGGTTTGTGTTAAAGAGGGATGTAAGTGTTCCTTATGCTCAGTTGGAAAGTCCTTTTCTGAAGCACTTATGTTTTTTTTGTTTTTTTTTTCAGCTCTAGAATAAAGGAAATTTTACCAGGAAAATGATGCCTTAAAAGCTGTTTTCCAAAGTACAGCGCTTTGCTTTTGTCGTGGAAAAGATGCTCAGTGTGTTTTGGGGGTCCATCCTTACTTATCCCATCTTTTACTCAGGAAACATCAATTATCCCCAGAAGTGATGGAAATACAGGCAGTGCTGTTCTTAGCAGGAATTACATGTTTCAATAAGTAATAATTTCTGGTATTCCATTACAGAGGCAAGCTGCTGTCTGAACCCCCACAAACAACCTGAGGCAGGCTTTTAGTTACCAATGCTAACATCCACTTGAGAGGGAAAAAAGAAAAAAAAGAAAGAAATGGAAAAAATACTTTTCCAATTTCTGGCCACTAATTATAATTAAAGCCTGACTTTTCCTTTTTTTTTCCAAACAGATGGGAAAAATCAAAACATTAAGTAGCTTCATTCTCATCACTGGGCTTTTTGAGAGGCTCTAAGATGCTGGGTGGCAGCTGGGTTTTTGGCTGGGTTCTTCTCATTGTGATTGGTCCCTGTAGCTCCAAAGGCATGAGAACAAGGAGCTGCACATCTCCCTTCAGCCTGCCCCACTTGTTTTCTCTTCTGCTCAGTTAGCAAGCTTCACTCAAAGTAGGTTAATGTTTCCAATGCACAGCAGGCTCCCAAACCAAAGCTTGATCTTTGTTTTAATTTTTTAAGCTGTCAGCAGTCATCCATTCAAGGTCCTGTTCTATTTGTCTGTTTACCTAAAACAAGGCATTGTAAAATGACATTCTGAAAGACCTAGGCACTATTTTGAGAATTCAGAAGGATTCTTTAAAGCTAATCAGATGATTTGTTTTTCTACAGTGACAATTGTGATTTATCTTACTGCTAAATAAGCCTTTACTTATGAGAATTTGCATGGGGGTCATCCAAGGAAAACAGGAAGTGGTGGGACTTGTACCAGAAGGCAAGGGTATTTGGGGGCAGTTCTCCTTTAATGTTTTCTCCCTCTCCATTATTCTTGCATTAACTTTTCAGGCTCTGGGGACCTCGGACCTGGACACTGATGGAAGACTGCCATAACTGGGATGCCTCCAACAACCATCGGACTGCTGATGGCAAAGAGAAAAGGAATGCAGTGTGGAGGCAGCAGATGACGTATGTGTAAATATACCCTTTTCTTCTTTCTTTTAAAGTCAGAGATGTCTCATGTTGCCCTTTCCCAGTGACCCGTTACCAGCACGCTCCATGTGCCAAGGGTGCCTCATGGGGCCCCAGCACCCAACTCCTTGGCACTGGGAGACGTGTTTCAGTGGGCATGGTGGTGATGGTTTGATGGCTGCACTGGATGACCTTAGTGGCTTTCCAACCTTCACAGTTCTGTGGCACTGTCAACTTGCTCTCACCCTTCAGTGCTGGCACTCATCAATTCACGAGTCCTGGGCAAGGACTCTTCAGAAAACATGAAAGGAAGCTACTAAATGTTTTTTGGAAGGACAGGACTGTGTCTGAGGCTTATATTTAAGAGGTGAGCTCATTTGTCAAATAAGGGAGGCAATTCCTGGTGAAAAGTGCTCACTGCAGTGTGTCAGGAGCTGGAGACTGAAAACTATTAATGCAAGTATGTGGCCTGGAGGAACAAATATATTGGATGACCTCCTAATGGATGATTTTAAACCTTAAAAAAGTGAGTTTATATTGCTTACATTGCTCCATCTGAGTTATTTGCCTGACTTTGATGAGAATTCTTCTTCCTTCTCTGTCACTGTAGTGAGAAATCACAGGAAATTTCTTCATCAGGGATAGGAAGAGGCTTTATGCTTCAAGTTTTAATATCTCTGCACTTATGAAATATGTTACAACCTGGGTGCTTCTCTTGAGAAGCCCTAGAAAGGAGCAGAAGTGGTTTCAGATGCAGCAGGAGAGCTAAATCGACAGTGTTAAAAAAGTAATCTGTGTAAACTGTTTTACAGCTGAAGAGTTATGCAAAGCCGTATCTTAACTTGGCTTCCTGCCCCAAACTGTGCATCCATAAAGTACCACAACCCTGGCTTGACACATTTTATAGTACATTTCAGCTTTGAGAAAAGTAAACTAGTTGTTAAAATACTTCTGTAAGTCCCGTGGCTGGCCCCATTCAGCCTCTGAACCAGTGGACTTATGAGGCTATCTCAGAGGTACATAGGAGATGTCTTTTGGGTTGTGTGCTTTCTGGCATTAGCACTGACAGTGAGGAATACTTGCTGTTCATAATTACAAAGATGTAAAGGGGTGTTACCCGCTACCTGCCATGTAGTTTTCCAGGTGATTGCATGGAACTGTTGTATGAAACTTCTACACAGCCTGATATATAGGGTCTGAGGGTTGCAGGCTGATGTAAACTGTAAGTCATGTGAACAGTGACAAAGAACTGATCTTGCACTTGGTGTGTATTTGGTGTTTGTGGCATCTTAATTTTTAGTGTCAAAATCAGAATTCCTTCGGTGGTCAAATACATTTGTACTTCTATGCATGCTAAAGCCTTACGGGCAAAACATACCAGAGCAGGATGCCAAAGCTCTGGCAGGGACCAGGCAACAAAAGGGGCTGCCTGATGCAACCCCCTGCAGCTGGAACAGCTGTGAGATGTTCTGCCCTCTTGGGGGCTGGGGGTGGGAACCCTCTGCACCTCCACTTCCAAGCCCAGAGAGATCCCACACTGTGCTGGGAGGAGGGCAAGTGGAAAGCTGGTGAGCAGGAGGTGTCAAATCCAACTGGTTTTGTTCTATGAAGGGCTTGATCCTCATGGCACTGACATGCTTCTTGCAGTGCAAAAGAGGAACTGATGTGTGAATTAGAGCAATTTATGCACATTAAGAGAACGTTATGATTCTGTAATTAGATGGCCCTCTCTACTGAAAAGTGCATGTCAGCAGCTGAAATAGATGAGAAAACTGATGTGCTTTGTTTGTGTTGCTCTCTTCCTTTCAGTGCCTTGTAGATCCAGTACTGTCCAGATGAATGTCTCTCTAGACTTTGTCCCCTAAGAGGCTCTTACCACAACAGCAT
This sequence comes from Phasianus colchicus, assembly GCF_987193195.1. Lineage (NCBI taxonomy): Eukaryota > Metazoa > Chordata > Aves > Galliformes > Phasianidae > Phasianus > Phasianus colchicus. The sequence goes on from NC_143443.1 coordinate 7,195,608, forward strand.
GCTATTAAGAGGGGTTTTTGATTATTATTTGGAAAGTGTTTGTGTTCTCTGGGATAATGTGACTCTATAAATGGAATGCTTTTTGCTTTGCTTTTACAATAGTTTTCTGCTTGTAATGAAATAGTTTTTAAATAGTTTCTGGCTTTCAGAAGAGCAAAATACAGCTGCTACTGGCATCTGATTAATTATTGCTATTTCATGATAACTGTAATTAAATTCAGCTAATTCTCCACTGCAATATTTATGGAAAACAAGAAGCAAAAGCTTAGTTCAGCATTGATGCTGGAGGGCATAAGAGCATGGGAAATAAGTATAAAACCTGCATGGCACAGGCTTAGGGGTCTCGTATAGGGTCTTGGAACTTCCCTCCCACACTGCCCCCAGTGCTGTGGAGCCAGCACACGCACACTCGTTCCTCACATCTCCCTTCTGCCTCCGTTTCTTTTCTTGTGCCACAAAAGGTGTGTCAGCAGAGAAAAGCTCTCTCAGGGCTGTGGTGCACAAGAGAAAGGTCGCATCCAACTCTGCTCCGCAAGCACTGCTGCAGAGGTACCTTTCTGACTGGGCAACCATCAGGGAGATTTACAGCCCCTTTGTCTGCCTTTGGTTTAAGATTTAAGAGAAGAAGAGAGAAACATCATTTCCCTTGAGGCTCATCTTTGGTGACACTTCTGCAATACCGGAGCTCTGACAAATGAGCATGGCAGCAGTTCATGGGTCTGTGGTGGTTAAAGTAGTGCCACTGCTCTCAGCTCACCACATATATGTTAAGTGATGACAGGAGCATCTCCAAACCAGCTTTCCCGTACATGGCTGTGCCCATCCAAACTCATCATATCAATTCCTGCTACCAGCTTTCCAAGTCAGTAGCCAAACCACCCTGTTTTATTTCTCCTTAGGCAACTGTTCTTGTAAATCTGAATTCTCACTTTCTGCCTCCTCAAACTGCGGAGCAGTGTGTGCTAAAACACTGTCCAGGGCATTCCCATCAGCATGCAGAGGAACATGCTGCTCTGGTTGTGCACTGGGACATCTGAGTGTGCAGCAGGAGAGGAGCTGGGACATGCAGTGCTCAAGTGTTCCCAGAGGAGATGGTGGGGACCCCTGATGAGCCCATGGGACATCCTGGCTAAATTTCAGCCACGTGTTTCTATCTGGGTATCATCTACCCTAGTGTAACGATGGGGATTAAAGTCAATCTGTTAAAAATCTTTCAGTAGGCTATCTTCTAATCCAGACGAAAAACAACCTTCCTAAAGGGGAAAAAAAAAAAAAAAAGTCAAATATTTTGAATAAGCTCGACAATTTTAGAATAGAACATTTCAGTTTTTAGTTGTGGTAATAGCTGCTTTTTTTTCTGTGCTCTACTTTCTCGAGCCTTTTTGCGAAGTTATTGTGTGTGGCTGAGAGAAGCGCTTGCTTCCCCGAGTTTATTTAGAGCTTTTCCTTGACTAATGCCTTTTGTCACAAGTGACAGTGAAGGACCTGTTTGGTAATAGAGATCAATGGAGATGAAGGTGACATTCCAGAGCAACGTTTTAAAACTAATGCATTAGTATTTATCTGACCACGGCACCGAGGAGCTTTGGCTCACAGTCTGAGAGCATCGTGACCCTGTAACTTCTGTCCCCGCAGTCCTCCTCCTAAAATGCACATTTCCCCTCCCTGTCACTCTTCTCCAACCCCGTACTGACTCCTGGCCCGTTCCAGAAAGCTCTCTGCCAGTCTGTGGCCCAATGGCTGTGTTTGCAGCAGACTTCTTGTAATGCTTGTTGGATGGTGCCGTGCCGCCGCGGGTCACCTCACTGGCTTTGGCAAGGACATGCCTGGCACAGTGGAAAGGACTGGGGCATGAAGGGTGTCACTGCCTTTTGTTCCACACTGAGAGAAGCATGGGACTTGCACTGAGCAAATTAAGGAAGTGTGATTTCATGCTCCAGCTCGCTCTGAAAATTTGAGTGCACTGATGGTACTTGTGAAAAGTGCTAAAGTGATAGACAGCTAAGAACTTAGGGTCTCTTTTCGCTTGAAGAAAGATGTACAGCAGAAGCTAATTGTCATCCTACATTATATACTCAGCTTTGAGTATATAGTTCACTTCAATTCCCAAGCACATTCAGGATTTAATCTGTATCTTCTTCACCGAGGAATCCAGAAAGGGTGGCAGCTTTCAACTCTGCAGTGGTCTGAGACCACCATGTACTCAAATAAGGTTCTAAGCAGCTGTCAGATTAAAGCAGTACCAGCGTTGCCTGGGTTTGAGTAAATATTGACTGCTGTGCGTCCAGATACTCCTCTCCCTCCACATGAGCTCTGCCATCTGTGCCCAGAAGCACTGGCTTTTGGAGGCTGTTGACTTGACATCCTCTGCACTTAATTCTAGCGTAGGAAGGCCAATTCTAATAACGCGTAATGTAATTGCGTATAAAACACAATCTCAGTAACTTCTGTACATAACTGAAATGAAAACATATTAATAATAACCTACCATGCATTCTTCTCGATCGTATTGCGCGATGTCATGGCAATGTGTTTAGTGCCGACCAAGCGAAAGAAAGACAGATTGTTTTCCCAGAATCTGCTCAGCTAATGGAGAAAAATCCACCCTGATCTAAGCTCGCTCCAGCAGTTTCTCAGAAATATTGATGTCTCAAGCCCTCATGCCTTTATTAAAGTAAATCGTAATGTATTTCAATGGAAAAACAAATTCTGCATTTTAGCATTTGTTGCAGCTGATAGCTACAGTACTGGTTTCAAGCAGAGCATGCTGAGCTAATTACATTTCTTCCAAACACTGTTGATTTCTTGATTGCTAATGTGGTATTTGCAAGTCAGTGATTCTTAAATGTCAGCTTAAGAAACTGTCTTTACCAGTCTGAATCCCCTAAATGCAGGCCTTGTTTTACCAATATTCCCAGTGAAGAATTACTGTCTCCACTGTTTGGCTTGCAAGTACGACAGTAATTTCCAAAGACTGTACAGCGTGTGGTTGGTGGGAGCATGGAAACATAGAAACATCTCATTAATGCTTCATTATTAATCAGTGAAAGATGGATGCAGATCTTGAGGGAACCGCTGAATGACAAATTCCCGAAGCACTTTACGTAGCTTCCTTCAAAGCAGCAGCTCTTGGGGAAGATGGACAGCCCTATTAGTGTGCATGGTGCAACAACCCTGTAGCAATGAGCTTCCCTGTTAATGTGCTTTTTATGAAAAGGGGAGCATTCCCAGTACCTGGATAACTCTGGAATGTTTGGTAAACAAAGCAAATATTATTTTCTTGTCTGTGCTGCAATTTTTCTAAGGCTTCGTGAGCACGCTTTTCATATGGTTTTTGGTTGAAGAGTCACATGAATGCTACCTTTCTCCTTTCTCTAAGTTTCTTCTTACGCATCTTTGTACTCATTGTAATACTTCATCACTTGTCCGTACATGTTCTGATACTGCAGTGCAATAGTAACTAAGTCAGATGTCAGCAGAGACATCTTGGGATGCTGTCAGTGCGAGGCAGGAGCAGGCACTGGGCGCTGCAGCGCCGCCGGACACCTGAGCTTTGTTTGTGTGGGAAGATGGGAGGGGGAACTCTTTTGAAAATGGACCCCTGGTTACTGGTGTGAAAGTACATGGAAAGAAGCTGGGAGAGGAAATCTGGGTAACTGAGTTGTTCTCCAGTCCTTGTTGTAAATCTGCTTCTTTGGGAGTCTGTAAGGGTTGTTCTTGGGAACAGTGCTCAAATCCAGTTTTTCTTATACTCAGAACTCTTGATGTTTAGACGTTTTTCAGACAATACCGTGATCACATGCAGAAATCTCTTCTTGCTGTGAGAAAAAAGCCCCTGTGCTTCCCCCAGCGGTAATGCAGACACTTGGCTGACACAGCCTCCTCCTACTGCCTTAGTTGCAACAGTCAGCTGTACGCAGTAACAGACGGTGTGATGGACGAGGCTGCCGTACAGCAGCAAACCATGCGGGTGCTGCTCCTCGCAGCCCCAGAAGTGCCTGCAGCTCTCCAGCCAGCAGTGCAGTTCCATGGGTTTGGGGTACAGCTGGGGCCTGGAGAGCTGAGCTCGACCTTTGGGCAGGAGGTCCAGGTCCCAGTTAGGTATCTCCAAGCGTTGCAGTGGAAGCAGCGTCCAAGGTGAGGAAGCAGCGTCCAAGGTGATTTGCTGTTCAGTGTTTGGCACGTATTACAGGATGCTGAAGCCAGAGGAATCTCCTCTTTAGTCTGATTCTGTCTCTGTGTAGCTTCCTAAAGCTGTTAGCATGCCTCCCGGCTGAGCTGGCTTGAGCACCGCTGTCCTAGACTGCTAGGGTTGCATTTGGGCTGTCTCCGGTTGGGTGCTGCATGACCAACTTACTGCCTTCTTAACAGATGTTCAGATGGCTGCAAGCTTTTTGGGAGCACTTGTTCACACCGGGATGCATCTTGGGAAAATATCTCATTGCTCAATCAAACTGTATTCAGGCATGACGTTCCAACATCTGCAGATTTGTAATCCTTTTTAGCCCTTAGGATGAAAATACCTGGGAGTAGAGTGACTGAGGAATGCATTAAAATTGAAAATAAGGTTCAGTGTATTCTCACCCATCATTGAAGAACATTTTCCATTCAATTAAAAGAAAAAGGCATATATTTTTGCCTACTTTTATGTCTTATAGGATTTGTTTTCTCAGCAACGCAAATCGCATCAGAGACATCTATAAACTATTCACTGCTTTCAGCCCAAATTGGAAAGGCAGCAGGGAAGAACTTGTGTATTTATTTTCTCTTTAACTCTCAGGAGAGAGGCACAAATGTGGGACCTATCATGACTGACATAGCAAGCCATTAGGTAATTATACAGAAACCCCTTTTATTGAAGCATCTGTGTTAAAATGTGCATGCTAAACAGAATTTTAATAGGCTATGACTCTAAATCCCTAAGCTTCAATTTGGTAGCAGAAAAACTTCCAAGCATTTTCAGTGCTATTTTACAAACACTTCAAACAGATCCCATTATAGAGCAAGAGTTTTTTGAGAGAGATGTTATTTTGCTTTGGCCTCGAAGCAAATGTTTGGTAGCATGTTTATCACAATATAAGGCTGTTATGTCTGTGAGTTCTCTCTAGCTTCAGTTATCCCTTCAGCACCCTCTGGGGCTTCCTGTCATGTCACCAACTCTTTCCTTTCACTCTGGCACCTCTACTATGGCTTGTTTCCTTCTGGCTGAGGGGAGATCAAGGCCCTGTTATATTATTTTGATACCTTTTCTGCCGAGAGCTCTCCTTCCTTGCCTTCCCAGTGGTATTGCCTTCCCGTCTCCCCAGAGGAAGAGGAGATGCTCTCCCTCTTGGGCTTTTCCTTCTCTTGGTGCCAGAAACATCCCGTAAATTAAACCCTGTGAGCACTTAGCTCACCACAGAATAATTTTTTACTCACAACAGTGCCCAGCACTTTCTGGCAGGTGTGAACTGAGCATTTGTCACATGCGTTGACAGCATATACATGATCTCTTCCCATGTGCAAGCCAAGACACAAAACTGTTTTTTTGTTCTTTCTTCAAAATCATGACGGATCTCTCATTTCTTGATTAAAGGGGTGGGTTTTTTTTGTTTTTTTGTTTTTTTGTTGTTTTTTTTTTAAGTAGTTGTGAGAAATAATGTGCCTTCCCTAATCTTAAATTTTGCTAAATATTTTTTTTAGCTTAGTCTAAAGAAGGAAAATATCATCTTTACTTCAAGGAGTTCAGCCACACTGTAAGCCTGGAATGTACAATCTGATAGAAAATATCAGACATCCCTAAATTTAGATGTTGCTACAGTTTTTCTAGTAATACTGCACCCTTGGAATCTTCTACATGGCATAAATCTTGAGCTGCAGTTGATCATCATTTTTATTAACGGTTATGCAGCAACATAAATATGTATTTTTTGTCCCTCAAGTCAATAAGCATAACCTTCTCTCTGTCGTAAATCTGTCAGAAGTCCTCAGGAGACCACATCTCATGCAGCTCCTACTCTAAGGTGCATCTAGCAGGAGCTTCCTTATAAAAGTAATTGGAGTGAGTAACTCTGCTGATGGTCTGTGAAATCATTTGTATGAAGGAGAATATTAGAATGGTTTTATACACTGGTAATTGATGCAGGTGTCTGAATGAAGGGCTTTTGTCTATTAAGTTCTCTTTCTTCTTTACTTTTTCTTATTCTTTTTCTCTTTTCTTCATCCCTAAGGAATACGTAAAGCTTTCCAAGCTTATAAATCTGTGCTGTTTTGTTTTTTTTCTCCCTTCTCTTTCTTTGAAGCAAACACATGATGAAATGCTGTGTCTGTTGGCATTTGCCCACCAGAGTAAACCCTCCCACGAGGATATTCTTCTAGCTCAGATCCAAATCGATCTTTTGCATGTATAAAATCTGAAGCATCCCATAATATCTATTCATTTTTTGTGTATTAGACGTAAACAGCGACAGATGGAGAGTGTAATAACTACAGGAAAATAGGGAAAAGGTATAAAACATTTACATGGCAAGAAGAGTCAAGAATGTTTGGAAATTACATCTTTTGTGGGAGTTACAGTACCATAATTCTTGCTGCGTGACAGCCACATTTGGCTATTTTGCTCTTCAGAACAACCACTGCAATCTCTTGATGTATGCCATATAACAATTTTGTTCATACTTGTTTGACATTAGTTTCCCGGCCACATACTGTACATTTGTGAAACAAAGCTCTCAAGCCTCGAAAAAGAAATTTCTTCCTTTTATTTTGTTTCTGCTTGTGGGAAGGGAAGATTTATAGGCACTGAACAAACATAGACTGAAACAGCCATTAAATGAAATGCACAAAGAGGAATCGCTCTCTAAAACCTGTAGGTATTGTGCTTAATGGACTAGCCGATATTCAAAGAAAATGAAGGGACAGAGAAAAGTGAACACTTTTAGATAGAACTTACTTCTAAATCATAACTTTGACACACGGAATATTTTTTGGATCATCTCTTTTCACACAGAGACGAGACGCAAACAGGAGGTAGTGGTACGAGCGTGCAGGTTGAAAAAGCCTCTTATTCCCTGAGTATAACAGAAACCAATTAGAAATACTAAAACTTATCAGACATATTAGCCATGAATCAATGGCAATCAAGACAGTCATAGCTAAGAACAATCCAACACCATCTTCTTATTAACAAGATTTTCTGGAAAACTGTATTGATTTTTCTGTAGTGAAACTATTTTCTCTGTGGCCAAGCAAGAGATGGGAAACAGAAAGGCAGAGGTGGTCCTTGCTGCGGGTGCTGGGACTGGGGTGCAGGAGGGGCTGTGCCTGGGCACAGTGCTGTGGCTGCTGGGGAACAAGAGAGCAAGCGTGCTGCTGGGAAGCCCGCTGTGGCTGCATTGTAAGGAGAGAGCTGCCAAGAAAGGAGATCTTTTATCTTATGGAACAGAGAAAGGCTGTGTTGTGTCTGTAGTACAGGGAGAGAGAGAGAAAAGATCCATGAGGAGAAGATAAATGAGAGCAGGGCCTGCCTCACGCCGCTGCTCCTTCTGCAGATAAATGGCCACCTTTACCTCGCTCTAAGGTTATCCAAGCTGGGTTATCTTCTCCAGCATCCCCTTCGCTGCCCTCACATTGCCTCAGCATCGCAGGCACCAAAAGGTCTGTGCAGAGATTTGCGTTGCTGCTGTCGGTGCATTGGGAATTGTTAGTTCAGTGTGTTTGCTAGTGGGGGCTGTGCTTGCCATAGCCAGCTCCACCTGAAACCAAAACCTTCTGGAGTTACTTGATGTCCCAGCGCAGCTTCTTTGTTCAAGAAAGCCTCAGAAAAGCCGCTTGTTGCTCTAGATGCCTTTCTGTTGCTCCCTTAGTAATTCATCAGGACAAAATCATCTGTAGCTAAGTAATTTAATCCAGTGCAGTTTTCACTGAAAACCGCAAGGAATATGTGAAATGAGTATGAAAAGATGCAGAGACCCAAACTGCTCGTTCCCTTAATGTCCCTTTTGGGCTTAGGCCATCTACCTCTCAGGCAGATGTTTTCCTCTGCGGACTCATACAGCATAAAATCAAACAGGACCTCGGTCTAAAGTACCTTTATTATTGGTAAATTGGATCATTTATACCATTAGCCTAACATATTTAATTTGGCATTTGTGTTTTCCTCCAAGCACAGGTTTGGTCAGTTTGCTTCATTTCATCCTGTACTTGGCCATCTAATTTTACATCAATATCTATGTTTTTATGGTGACTTAGATAAACGTTTCTCAATTACGGGGATTTTATAAAATCCAAACAAGTAATGCCATTAACCCGAGCCACTCAACAATAATCCTATTAATTCCCAGTCACATTGCTACAAGATGAATTCGTACTAAAACTCTCAAAAGTTAACTATTTCACTGCAGATCAGTAAATCGGGTCACTTAATTCTTTTCTCCATCCACTGCTATAGCAGCAGGCCACCAAGAGCCATCAACAACTATTGGATAATGATGCAGGTATATTCTGGACTGAGGTCCACCTTGAGGACACCAACAGCTACATGCATCAATGCAGACTCGTGATCTGTGGCTCTGGGCAGCCTGGTCTAGCGGTTGCACGTAGCAGGGGGGTTGAAACTAGATGATCTTTGAGGTCCTTTTCAACCCAGGCTGTTCTATGATTCTGTAATCTCACTAGGAAGCATCGTAGCTTGATTCTGGCCACAGGATTGGCTTCTTCAAACACCTTAAGGCCCAGTGAGATAGAATTTATTTCTGCTGTTTCGGTTACCTCAATGGACAAATGGTCTTCTATACTTTGCTTCATTACTATTCTGAAAAATACATGACTTAAATTGAATCAATCTATACCTGTTTGGCTTAAGACTCAAGTAAGGCTACTGGATTAGGAAACTGAATCAGTACACCTAAATTTCTTATGGAGACTTCTATTAATTGCTTTGCATTTTTGCTGAAGTGAGATATGTCTTAAAGCCTCAAAAGTATGGACGAGTTGAAAAGCCAAAGAAACTGGTTTGTTGGCATTTTCTGCTTTGCAAGGGTTTTCCAGGGGCTTGCCTCATTCTCTAGGTGTGTCCTGGCTGATTAATCCTGGATCGTGGCGGTTGCCCAGAACATCTCTATTCTAGCAATAAGAAGCTCAGCTCTGAGTTTCACCTGGCATCCCTGAAGAAGTACAGGGCGGAGAAAAGTACCTGGCAAAATAAATGCATTTGGAAAGGGAAAAAGAACTGCTGGCATGAAAATAAATGTGTGAGGAGGAGATGGAGGACTTACAGAATCACTGAGGTTGAAAAACACCCGTAAGATTAAGTTTGTGAGGTAGGGTAAAAACAGACACAGAGAATGAAGAAGAAGAAGAGGAAATAAGCAGGCAGAAGGAGCAGTGGCAGCACAGGCGGGGGGGGGAGGGTATGAGGCACCCAGGAATTTATTATTATTCTGCTATGGTACTTCAGTAGGGAAAAAACAAGGGAGATAATGACTCGGGACTTTCTCCTCCCCTAAAGCTGTTTATGTCATGGATTTTCAATGCCCAGATTGTTTCTTATAATCTCTTCTAGCAAGAATGTATTTTTATTTGTCTGTATTATACTCCTATCTCATGTCTACCATTATTATCCTTGTGTTGCATACTGTTTGGCTGAAGATACTGCTGTTTTCCTCATGAACGTGGTTTTGTCTCCTTCTGACTCCATTAAATACGTCAAAGTGTGACCAATATTACTAATGTGAAGAGCTGTGGCACTAAATTAACTATAGAGAAGAAAGCAGCTGTCTGAGGGCTGTGCACAAAGAATGAGCAGAAACACCTCTACAACACTGCCGTAGGATGGGAGCTACAGGGAGTAAAGCAGTTTCAGCAAATGTGAGTAGACGTGCATGGCACAGTACTTTTAAGGCACGATGCTATCAATTTAAAGTCTACCAACCTGCCTGTTAAATACATCCTTTCTTTTAGTGCACAGAGCTAAACCGGAAAAATTCTGCAAAAAAACCCACTAACTCAGCCCTCTTTTCACAACCTATAAATCATGTGCAATATCTCTGTATTATATAGCTTCCATCATGCCCACAATCATGTTACTGGAGCCTGGGCTCAGCATAATCTTTACCCAGCATCTGTCTTATCTTCCACTGTGCTGGAAAACACCCGCACACTTAAATTCAGAAATGATTTTATCCAGAGAGAAATGAGTAGCTATTAGAAATGTCACAGTTCCCTGCCATCCCTCCTGCTTTTAGCCGACAGCAGTGTGTCTGTTCCGGGGGGCATAAAATAGCTGCTCTCCTTACAGCAGATAGGAGCCAAAGGCAGATCTCTGTTGGTGCAGCGGGGAAACCATGGCACTCAGAGTGGTTGTGAGGTCAACTTTGGTCTTTCTGAAATCTGTTTGTTTGGGGGGGGAATGTATTTCCACTTCAGAATCAGCTGATGACCTTTAATGAGCTTATTGGCTATTACAGGTTCCTGGTTCTCATTTATCTCCTGCTTTATTGGTTTTATTGCCTACTGTTGGTTTTGCCAGTGCTGTAGTTTTCAGGCTCCCTCCCTGACTTCAGAGTTCCCGTTGGCCCAAGCAAACGTCCGGGTATACAGGCCTGAGCTGTGGAGACGAAGCCACTAGAAAGGCAAGGCAAAGGAAAGCAATTCTATTTTTTAAGGTATTTTCTGTCTCTTAGTTTTACCCGAGGTGATAAAAGAAATCTAGGGCAGAGAAGGGAGATGAACCTTAACCTTCCGTTCAAGTGCATTTAACCATAAAACTGTCATTTGTCATAGCATACATGATAAATGCACAAAAACACCCACTCTCCACATTGCTCCTCGTGGAGGATTTTACAGTTATGACACCACGCAAGGATCAACTGGCGTGATTTAGCTCCCTGAGCCCCACATGGAGCTGCCCTCAAGGCCAGGATGCCTCTTCTGAGACCAGTGCAGAACTGCACTGGCTTGTGCTTGGGAGTGCTTTGGGGGGAGGATGCCAGGGCAGGGAGACAGCTAACGGCTTCCCAACCGCTTCTGGAATGCTGCTCCCAGGCAGTCTTTCTTGGCAGTTTTCACAGACTCTCTAAAGAATTTACACAGTGAGCGCTGGCCACAGAAATTGAACCGCATGCAGTATTAAAACAAGACAACAATAGCAACAAAACAAACAAACAAAAAACAACCCGCTGTCTGAAGAGGGAGCTGTGCCAGAAAGCTGTGTGGGACAGGCTGGCTCATGCCAAATGTCTCAGCGTACTTGGACCTGCAAGGGACCCGCAGGGAGAACCCACATCATAATATTGCTGTAACCTCTGCCATCTTGCTTCCCCAGTGCTCATGAGAGGCTCTGAGCTTCCTAGAGGCTGTTCACAAATTTCCATTAACTTCAGTGTGTCAGTACCTGAGTTTCTAGTGCAGATGACTGCTTGAATGCCAGGTGTGTTGTTTAACTGGAGGGTGCCCTGCAGCAGGCTCCTTCCAGCATCCCACCCATCCTGTGCCATCCAACCTGGGCTGCATCCCTGCTGCTTGGGCTTATGCTGCAAGTGAGGAGGGAGCTCAGCACCTCCCTGCACTCACTGAAGCCTTGCCTGGTGTATGGGGCACTGACAGAAGCTGTAGGGGAGCTAGATCCTGAGCCAGCAACTCTCAAAGAGTTTCCTTTAAGTTGCAGGCTCTCATCCTGATGGGGATTTCAACCCTCTGGATATCTGCTGGGAAAAAAGCAGCAAACAATCGAGGAGGCTGGAGTGAAATCAACTTTTTAGAAGGGCAAATAGTGACAGGACAAGGGGGAATGGTATAATCTAGGGGAGGGAGGATTTAGATGAGATGTCAGGGGGATGTTTTTCACAGAGAGAGTGATGAGGTGCCCAGAGAGGTTGCCCAGAGAGGTTGTGGGTGCCCCGTCCCTGTGTGTTCAAGGCAAGGTTGGATGAGGCCCCGAGCAGCCTGGTCCAGTACTTGACCTACTGGCTGGCAGTGCCTGCAGCAGGAGGTTGGAAGTTAGGATGCTTGAGGTCCTTTCCAACCCAAGCCTCTCATTCACGGATGCAGGCACAGTTACCTCAAAGGGCTGGAGGTGGTTGAGGTCCCTGTGGCTGAGTGATGCTCTGTATGCATTGCTAATACTTCTGCAGTACTAAGAATAAAGTTTGTTCAGAAAGCTTTGTTTTCTGAACAGCATAGACAGGAATCAAGAGCTCTAGGTAAAAGTAATTAAAGAAGCAAATATCTAGGCTGCAATTATGACTGGTGCAGTGTGGTCATTTTGGCTTTGTGTCGGTCCGTTTAGCTTTAGTGACCTATTTCTCAGACTTTCAATGGCATTTTCTTTCAGATGCGACAATTTAGCACCTTACCATTTCATATTGTTTGTTATCCAAAGCTTTCTGCATTATTCTATTGTAGCTTCCAAATTATTCAGTACTTTAAAGAAAATAGCTTCCATCCAATGCAACCTTGGGCTGAAATCAAAGGCATGTAATCTGTCCTCAACTTTATTAAAAAACATAAGGCATCAGCCTTTACGTAGCTCAAATGCCTCTCCTTACATGGTGACATACCGTGTCTGATACCTCTGAATAAACTCGATATGAATTCCTATTCAGTGTACTCAGCATATTGAATATTATTTAATTTTCCCCATGCTGTGTGATTGAATACTCCAGTCATGGAAATGGAATAGTCGCACAGCCTTGCACTGCTTTGCTCTGCTGTCTTGTTTTGTTTTTCCTTGCCACGTCTGAGGATTAAGCACTTGCTATCTCCCTACCATGGCCAAGAAGAATTTTGTACTTCTTCTGTGCTGCCCTTGAGAAAAAAGTGATTTCATGTAATTAGGATAGAGGTTAGCGTTCAGGTTAACAAGGGAAATAGTGTTTTCTGTTCAAGCACAAAGCTCTTATTTCTCAAGCAAATGCAAACATTAGCTTCTCTGCAGAAAATCTACAGCTATGTACATCTGTTTATAATATCTGTGGCTGGCCGTATTGGTTTCAGCAGCTCCAGCTGGCCTAGAGGAATATAGAACGTACAATGTAAGGGGATCAACATCAGCGTCTCGTTCAGGCACCATCATCAGAAAGTTGCTCTTATAGACATATAGACAACATTTCTGCATTCTCTGTCACTTATTGTACAGATTACAGGAAAGATAAACTGTCCAATCATCATTACATGCTCAAAGCCACAGATGGAAAGATCGGTACGTATCAGTTCTGTAAGTCTCTAAGAAATTTGCAGAGGAAACAAATGACCCACGGTGAAAATGTGTAATACTTTGCAAAATTGGTACCTGGGAGCCATGTGGCTAAACTAGCAGTAAAAATGACCTTTTCTTTTCAGCATGAAATTAGTTTTCTCCTGAAGTATTGAAAAGCGATTTTTAGGCTGTTTTACCACCTGCTCCTCGTCCCTGGGATCTGTGTATTCACTTTTGATTTATGAGGGAAAGCAGGGGGAAATCAGGTGAATTTTAAATGGCATATATCAAGATTATAATGACTTGGTCTTTTCTTCCAGGCTATTTTTTAATCCCATTTTTATGCAATAGCCGAACTGTAACCGCTCGCAAACTGCTTGCAGAGATTTTTCTGTTACATCTCACCCGGTGTTTTATCGCTGCTCCCCTGTCAAGAAATTCTTTTGCTAAAGAGTAAAAATGAGCTATTGGATATGCAGCGAGGATAACCAGCAGATAATTTGACTGCAGGTCAGATCAGCTGTTGCCTTCTTCCTTATTTACACTAATAACTCGTATGTATGTCTAGATATGTGCAGGTGAGTGTATTTAATGCTCCCAGAGAATGTCAGCCTAACTCCCCTGTCATCAGACACACTGCGTGGCAGCGGGATAATTTTCCTACTGCTTTTTAATATGTGAAACAGAGCGACCAAAAGATATGACACACATGTTATAAGGCTATTCTAAAAATAGGTATAAATATTTTTGTCAAGCTAAATAAAAAAAAAAAGCCATCAGTAAAATGGGTGAATATTCTCACCCTCATGGGAAGCCACGAGACTGGGTAGGTGTGCGATCTGCCCTCAAAACTTGTATCAGATGTGTAAATAACTCGTGAGATCTGGCTTCTGCTAGCCCGAAGAGAGACAGACAGTATCATTATACAGGACAAACGACTTGCCTGTTAATAATGCTTACCTGTATTGCTTTTTAAGTTAACCCTAGTAAAAGTACGCTGTACTGTACTTCATATTGCAGCACACTGAAGTATACGAGAGGAGTCTACAGTGTAAGGATTGTGGAGTGAAAGCACTGCAGGTGGAGTCCAGTTTCAGTTTCTGTATCTTCTCGAAGATGTCTGTATTTCCTTCTATGCTACCTTCTTCGTGATGGAAAACAAATGTGGATTTACATGTACTGTGATCATATTTTCCTCCTAAGGCTGGGAAATTGCATGCTAAGGTTCTAAAGACTGTCCTTAATCTTTCTGGACGCCATTACCTACTGCTGCCAGTTAAGATGGATAAAAATTGAGATGAAAATGCAATAGAAATCAATCAAGAAGTCTGTTCCCATAGGAGCAATTAAGTTAGCTGAAGTAAAATGATATTTTAGGGCAATTTAGATACAATTAATATCAGAATCGAACATTTACCACTGTTCTTTGGAGATAAAATTAGGTGCAGCTTCTTTACAGAAAACTTTGAGGAAACAAATTATTATTTTTTAAAATTCATTAAAAATTCTACTGAAATATTTCTGTAAGATTTTATTTATTTATTTATGGTTTCTTAATGAAACTTTTTCTCCATCCTTTCGAGTAAAAGTTTTTTCTCAATTTCCAGCTCAAGTTGTATGGATCATTCGTTAGGACTTGTGAATACAGACGCTGAATGAATTTCAAGACCAGAGTCTATATAAAGCCTTAGCTTTAAATGCAGCCTCGCTGACAGTGAGGCAACAGCATGAGAGCAAAGTGTGTTTTTCCAAAACTTCATTTTTTCTCACTAATGCTGTTTTTTGTGTTTCTCATTAAAAGCATCCTGATGGCTAAAAATTACTTTCCTGGTCAGGGGGTCACGAACCTGACAGAGCAAGAATGAAGAGTTCCTGCTCTGAAGATGTTTCTGTAGGTTCTAATAGTGCATCAGATCTCTGGGCTATTCTGTGATAGGAGTCTGCCTTTGAAGCTGCTCGTTGAAAGCTCCATGTAACTCCAAACTAAATATTGGCTTTATTTGAAACTGTAAAAGAGTTCTATTCTTAACAGCTCCTGTTTTGACTTTTCATCTTTCCATACCAACAGAATGTCAACTGCATGACAGAAACACGAGTCTGGCATGGAGAAAGAGGTAAAATTTATGGAATACTTTTTTGGGGAATATTGCCTTTTGTGCTACCCCTTGTTATCTTCAGGGAATCTTAACATAGACAAAGCACTGAAGAGACTCCTTTTGCTAGTAATTATATCACAGACTTTTTTCCAACCAGCGGCACTTGGCGTCTGACGTTAACAGCCGTAAAATCATCCAAGCCTGAAAACTCGTCTTGGAACAATTTTAGAATTCTATCTTTGACTCTTTAAATAAATAATATCAGTCTGCCATCTTTTCGCTTTTTTAATATATGTGAGACTTAAATATAAATGCTATTCTTTCAGGCTCCATAAAATAAATGTATGATATTTTCCATATATATCTAGTACTGAAATTATTATGGAGATGAACCTTCACGCCGTTTCTCATATACATTTGAGTTTGAACTTTTTTCTTTAATTGTGAGAGGTACTTTATTTGAAAAATGGCTAAAAAACAGAATGTTAAATTGTGTACAGTAAGAATAAATTCTACTTAGTCTGTTTGTGTAGACAGTTAGGAGTCGGGATGAATTCTTGGTGTGGGCAGGGGGCTTATCAAGATGGGATTTATTACCCAAGAAGTCTGGATTTTGATCTCATAGTTCTGTGTTGCCATATTCGATCAGAGAAATGAGCTGTTACTTCTTCGTGAGAGCCAAGTGTGGAGAAGTTTCAGGATTAATAAAATATACCCATCTATTTCATGGGTGTGTAGGTTCAGACTATTACCCTGCGAGGAAAAATAAGCGTATATGATAAAATAGGGCACTTTGGGTTTTCAGAGTTACAGCGCAGTCTTTTCACAAGTGGTTGGGTTCACTCTTTGCACAGACCCAGAAGAGTGGGCTCCACACAGTGCCCGTGCAGAGCCCCGGTCCTTCTGGGTTCTTGTGTCAAGGGGCCTGATGTGCATGCTTTCCTGCATACCACAAATATTGCCATGCAAAAAGGGCTGCCTGCACCACCAGTGCCCGCTTTTTGACTGATCCGGCTTCCTTGAGTTGACACGGCAGTGAACTAAATAAGACCGCAGTCCCATAGATCCATTTCAGGACCTGAATCAAATCTAATTTAGTTTTTTATTGATCTCTATTGGGCGTAGTTATCTTTGAAAGTCAGAGCCCCACCTTGGAAATAAAGCCCTCATCCCTCATGGCTTTTTCATCTTTGCTTCTACTTCTTTATCACCATTTATCTTTATCAGTTTCTGTGATGTTATAGCCAGAACACTGCACAACTGAGGAATGCGTCCAGCATGTGATGAAGGAGTGAATCTGATCACACGGGGATGAATATATACAGGTACTTTCAAAATGATTTGTTCGCTCTTGGCTTTTCTCACTTTTGATGTAATATTTTCCCAGATACTCTTTTTAATCTCATATTTTAGTCTTTAGAAATATTGTGTTTTCATTAATATTGTGAATATAACCATTTTTCTTTTACATATTGCTGTGCGTAAGATGTGTACTAAATCAGCACAGTGCTTTCTGTGTGGTTGCCTTTTTTTTTTTAATGTGGACTACATTGCATGTTGAAATATTTGTCATAGTTAGATGAATAATATCACATAAAGAAAGCGTTACAATTATACAAAAGATATTTCTGCGCTCTGCCCTGTTTTCATTGTGCTTTAATGGGTAATGAGTGCAACCTGAAATTTCTAACTATCTGAGTTCAGTTTTGGGCCCCTCACGACAAGAAGGACGTGGAAGTCTTGCAGCTTGTCCAGAGAAGGGCAACGAAGCTGTGAGGGGTCTGGGCATTGGCTGAGGGAACTGGGATTGTTCAGTCTGGAGAAGAGGCTTCGGGAAGACCTTATCACTCTCTAAAGCTACCTGATAGGAGGCTGTGGTGAGATGGAGGTTGACCTCTTCTCCCAGGTAACAGTGACAGGACAAGAGGTAATGGCCTTAAATTGTGCTAGGGGAGTCTCGGGTTGGCTATTAGGAAAATTTCTTCTCAGAATGAGTGGTGATGCATTGGCACAGGCTGCCCAGGGAGGTGGTGCAGTCACCGTCCCTGGAGGTGTTGAAGAAACGTGGAGATGTGGCACTGAGGGGCGTGGTTAGTGGGCATGGAGGGGATGGGTTGATGGTTGGACTAGAAAATGTCAGAGTAGATATCAGAGTTCTTTTCCAGCCTTAATGATTCTGTGATTATTGAGCATGTTATTCAGTTCTTGCCATGTAGTCAGTGACCTGTTTTCTTTCTGAAGAAAGAAAGAAAGAAAGAAAGAAATCCTTCAAAATAGGGAGAAAGAACAGCTAAAGATTCATGAATGTGTAACTGCAGAGAGAGAAAAGACTCGGTATTTTGCATAATATGGGCAACTATTCTCAGGCACATTTTCTTGAATAAAAGGAATAATACCAGATGAATTTATTTGAGGATGATGCTTGTATGTGTTTTCATTAGGGACTAACTTCAGCTTCACAGTATGTACCTGTGCAAGGGATAAATAATAACTCCTCATATCTTTTGTGAAGTCTGTCTGAGTTAGGGTTCATGCAAGTCAGTGTGTCTTCTGAAGTGGCATGTGCTGATGTTCTGCAGAGGGTCTGTTAGGATGGCTATTTTTTGAAGCTTTGTTCTATATTGTTTTCCTACAGAGGTGGTTTTTGTTTTTTTAAACGGAGTGACATTTTTTTCCATCTTTTCTGATCTTGTACTATTCATGAGCGGTGTCTGCAGCAGCGCAGGGAGAAGTATGACCAGAGTGTCCCTTTTAATCGGGTCGTTCATTGAACGTATCTGCACTTAATCCTGATAATGTCAGGATAAAGAAACACAGCTTAGCAGAAAAATATGCATGGTAATTTTAAATAGAAATCCAGTCGAACAGAATTGAAATTAATTTTTTGAGTACCTGGAAATTAGATGCCTAGTGTTTTTCTATTAATAGATCTATCAGGCTTTAAAACATTCAGATTAGGTACCAGCACTAATTGATAGCTGCATGCTAAAAGAGGAAGGATTTATTGCAGCTCCTCAACTAGAGACATTAGCATTCTTTTGCAGAAGTAGGAAGTTTTATTTTTAAGAACAGGCTGCTGGAGGAAGGTGGGGTATGTTTAGCATGGCGGGGCTGGTTCTGTGTGTGGGGCTGACAGCATCTGGATGCTTAGGGATTAGGACTCAGGTAGAAACAGGAGATGGTGTAATGGTTTAGAAAGTGAACAGCAAAGTTAAGCGACAGGGTAAGTGCTCAGGCACAGTGCTGAAGCTAACACGGAAGGCATTCACAGCAGTCAGAGCAAAGCAGCGTTTCTGCAGTGGCATGCAGTGCCAGGATGCAAGCAGGCACGCAGAGGTGCAGCAACCACCCCAGGCACAGTGCAGCCATGCCATTCACATCCGCTCCTGCTCCTTGCACCTGGAGCTTCTCAGCAGTAACCAGGGGTCCCCAGGGGCAAACAACAGCAGTGTCATGCACACCTGCTAGCAGCATCCCTCAATAATATCCTCTCTTTGCTGCAGTTGAGAGGAAAGAAGAAAGTGGTGAGGTACTGGAACAGGCTGCCCAGGGAGGTTGTGGATGCCCCGTCCCTGGAGGTGTTCAAGGCCAGACTGTATGGGGCCCTGGGCAGTCTGGTCTAAGCATTAGGTGGAATGGTTGGTGGCCCTGCGTGTGGCAGGGGGGTTGGAGATTCATGATCCTTGAGGTCCCTTCCAACCCTGGCAATTCTGTGATTCTGTAAAGGATTCAAATATTGGATGTATTCATGCGTTTTCCTCCTGGGATGGCAATATGTTTAGAGAAAGTCGGTGGATGATTATATTTACACACTGGAAAGGCTTTTTGATACTAAGCAGTCACGGTAGTACGAAATAAAAGCTTTGTTTTTACAGGCAGTTTAAAGTGAAAGGCAAATATTTAATACTCAGAATGTTCTGTTTCTAATTGTGTAACCCAATTTGATGTTTTGACTACCTTTATATAGTGGCTAACAAAAGCACGTATGAAAACAGGTACTGAAATCAGAATGAGTTGTTGCATGTGTCCACCAAGGTGCTAGCTGCCATAAATGCTGCGATGTTGTAAAGGTATTATTAGTCATTTTAGGAAAGACAAATTCTGAGAGCTTCAGCAGAAGCTGAAGGCTTATCTTGTGTTGCTATATGCCTGTTGGATGGCATTGAAAGAAATAACAAAAAAAAAAAAAAAAACAACGACCCTTTTATTCATAACAGATCCAAGAAATTGAGAGTTAACGACTTGTCCCAATCACCTTAAGGACAGCTGACCATTTTCTGTTGGTCTTAAAAAGAGCTGCCGCAAGGCCCTTTGTGACTTACGAGAATACCACTGTAAAAAATGAATTCCTGGACTCATTTGTTCTGCCTGCCCTGAAAGTAATGGCATGGCTGGTTTCTCACCCAATCACTGAGGTCCACAGCTTGCTCTCACCCGAAAAGAAGCCTGGCTTCCCTTATTTTATTGCTATGTTCTGTGATTAGGCTTAGAACTTTAAAAAATTACATCCTATGTGCATCATGCTGCTGGTGCCATTACAGTAGGCTAATTGCCAGGATACAGACTACTGATAGCTGACACACACATCAGGTAATTGGGGCTCCACTGTAGTATGGTCATGGATGAGTCAATGTTGGAGAAATCAGGTCAGTAAAAGCTCTGAATATGTATTTTTTAGGGGGAACAAAAAAAGTAATTTCTGGCCTCTTCTCATTGCCTCACAGTCACTGAGAGAGAAAGATATCATAAAAATGACACATGACCTAAAAATAAGACGGCTTTTATTTTATATTTGGACTGGAAGAATAGTTTGTTCTGTGGCAATTTTTCTTTTCATTTTTCTTATCTTTAAGCAAGGTGGCATTTAAAGTAGACATCCACTTTGCTGGAAAGAAAAGCAAAGAAATGTAGTGCAAATTATTGCTGGGGAGGTGGATAATGGGAAAGCAAGAGAAAGGCAAGGGACAGAAGGAAAAAAGGGAAAGTGAGGGCACTGAAATACATTTGTGTGGGTTGGTTTTCAAAGTCTGTGGCAGGGAGAGGTAGTCAAATGTCTTCACAGTTAAACACATAAATAAAAATGAGCTGCTGTGTTAAAGGGGAATACCCATGAGTTGTCCTTGAAGCAGCGATAGGTAGGCATGGTTGAGAGTAAACTTACTAACTGTGACTGTGTATATCATGGGCAGATGAAACTTTTGGCACTACAGTTCAGCAAAGTAAATGCCCCAAGATTAAAAAAAAATGTATAAAACAAAGACATCGTAATAGGTTTTTTGTGTGTGTTTTTTTTTTTTTTTAAGTAAGTTAAGTTATTTTTACAACATTAATCCTACTCCTTACAAAGACTTTTTACAGTGGTCTCAAACATTAGGAAAATACATAAAATAGAAAAAAAAAAACCCCGTGCATTTCATGCTTTGAAGTTTGCCTGATAGTTGGGAATGTTGTCAGGTAGAGTAGGTTAGATGGAGTAGGGTCAGGAGGGAGGGAGGGCTCTAGACTGACCAGCATACGTACCTGTCTGTGATTTTTCACTGAGTCAATTACTGTGTTAGAGTAAAAACGTGAGCGAAATCATAATAGATAATTCAAAGGCTTAAATGCTTATCAAAACACACCTGGTCATAATTAACTGTACAGTTTCATTTGTCCAAATATCTATTATGTGCAACTACATGAATATCATTGTTGTTGACTGACACTTATACTGTATAAGCAAGAGACAAGATTTAGCTTATTTGCAAGGAAAAGCAAAGAGCATACTTCCAGCAATGGCCTGAAATAAAAAAAGGGGTGGGGGATGAGGGAAGTATTACTGCAAATTACCTTCAGTTTGAGCTCCACAGGAGAAGTGGTGATGATGCATGGAGCTGTTGGTTATTTGCCAGCGTTAAACCAATGTTGAAGGTGATCTGTTTTTGTCTAGAAGTATTACCTACAAGTCCTGCTGCAAAAGACTTCTCCAAAAGAACAGATTCTTTTTGAACTGTGATCTGAATAATGTTTTTAAACGCTACTACTTTCACCTCTTCTCCATCTTATGATCTGTTACCCCAGTACGTGTTAACAGTTGCTTAGTCGTGTGTTTGTAGATGTTAGGTATAAAGACTTCATCAGCATTTGAGAGAGAAATCTCTTACTTGGAAATTGCTTTTTTACTAAGTAGTTCCTTGCTAGGAAAGACTGACTTTCCACACATCACGACTAACATTGCAGAAATACCGGTTGTACTGAAAATTCATTCCCCTTTTTACTTTGATAGAAGCCTGCATGAGCTGCCACCCATAGCAGACAAACTTTTTGCTTGAAGTACTTTAAGGTGACCTTCCAACCTAAGACATTCTATAGCAGCGCTCAGCCAACTCAGTGCAAATAGTATTTTATTCATTAATTTTTGTCTGATCCACAGATAACCTTTTGATTATATTATAGAAAAGAATTTGACATAGATGAGACTTAACTGTGACGTCAACTGAGCAGATTGTTGTAATGATGAGAAAAGGTATACTTACAATTATAAGCTATAGTGATCAGCAGCTAGGCTGATACTATATTTTTCTCCTAAATGTTATTTAGACTCCTGATAACGTGTTTACAGGTTATCTTGACATAAGACACCATATGGCAGTAAACAAGTCGGTGGTAACAAGAGCACATGTGAGACAACTGTGTCTCTGTTTACCCCTTTCTCAGTCACCCCAGAAGCACTCTGAGTTGAAGCTTTTGCCTAGAGACAGCTGAAGTTTGTTGTAGACTTTCCAGGTGTTTGGGTGGCCATCTGGAACATGAATAATTTAATGAACACAAGAACCACTCCAAGGCTGTGTCTTTCAGAAGGATGTATCACTAGGATGAATCATAGGATCACAGAGCAGTGCCAGGCTACACTATCTTGGGCCTTCACTTCCCTTCCATTTCCTCTCATAGTCTTATGCCTCTTCCTTATCAGCTGTGCCCTACACATTATTTCAGAATCATGCTAAGCGCACAGCCCGTTTTTATCCTATTCACAGCCCTCCAAGTGCTTTACCCAGTACTGCATACATTTAACTGAGATATTCCACGCATCAGACTTAGAAAAAAAGACCTTTATGACTCTGCTGTTGCCATGACTTGAAAGCATCATTTAATAATAGTATTGATGCACTAGGAAACATGTGTTTGTACATATCCAACACACACTTTATTTCATCTTTTTCGAAGAAATTACAGTGCAGAAGGGAACTAAATTGATATCCAGCACCTCACCTTTGGAATGATTACCTTCTGCTCAATAACCAGCTCTGGAGAGGAAGCCAATGCTCATCTCAAACAAACAAGGCTCAGTTGTTTAAATGTGGGACCAAATCCTTCTTCTAATTCAAAACTTTGATTTTCTGCCCTTCTGCTTGTTTTGCTCAGAGGAATTCCTCATTTCTTTCAGTGAATATCTGACCTCAACCTATAACAGCACCGAAGTGAGGTCATTCTTGCCAAGTCTAAGAGACAGTATAAAAACTTCCAGCAGAGCAGCTCTACCAGGCTGCACCAGAAGGACATGCAGTCTGATACGGCAAAGTACAGAACAAGTTTGCAGGGATTTGTCCTTAGTACTCTCCTCTCCTCTAGCCATTTTCAGGTCGGAGGACTTCACACATGGGAATGTGTCAAAGATGTCCCTTCTGTTAGTCAAGGCTCATCTCTGATACATACAAAGTTCTTGCATACATAAGGCCCCTTGACACTGCTACAAACGCATGCAAACCATTTAGAATAAAACTTGATATTCAAATGCAAACAATAATAATAATAATAATAAAAGAAAGCAAGGAGAATGGAAAGTGTATTTGAAATCTTAAGCCAGGCAGATCTCATTAAACTTACTCAGAAGAAAAATCAGATGAAATAAGGAAAGGTTTGTATCCTTCTGCTTACCTTCATCTTCTGTAGGGCACTTCTCTGTCACAGCTGGGATGAGAAGACAACTGCTGTTAGATATAGCAGCACATCTGTGGCATCAGTCGGTGACATGCACCAGAGCTCTGGCAGCCCAGAAGGTGTGCTGAGAGACGGCATCAGAGTCTGCATAGCTAGGGTTACAGTAGCTTTAGAGAGGGCACTGGGGTGGCAGTGTCCTCCAGAGCTGGTGCTGAGGGACCCTGCAAAAGAAAGCGTAATCATATCAACAAATGGGCTGCACAGACCTTGAAATTACATCGCCATATGTGAACAGTCCACTTCCACGGTTCAACTCTGTCCTGATGACCCAAGTCTTTGGGTCATTATATTGGAGGTAAGTGCTTTGCAGATCTAGACAGAACCCCTGTCCCAGGGGGTCGAGGATCTGTACGCTACAACCAGGTGCTCAAAGCAGGAGAGATGTGTCAGTAACTTCCAGACTTGGAGCCCCCTATTATAGGTTCCTGCTAGAAACATTTCTTATGAATATTTTACAACCCTTTTAAAATGTATTCATTTTGCACAAATATCTTTTGTGTTTGATGTCCATGAATATTTATGCCGCTGGATTTCACTGTGCAAAATCTGCATGGAAAGGTATTCTGAATCCACTGTCTGGCATGCTCAAGTTAGCACGCTCCCTGTCAGAAAGGAGTGCCTTTTGGAAGCAGCTGTTGTGGCTTCACACACTATTATGCAAAATAATATTTTATAATTCAATGATATGTGATATTTCATAACTTGTATGTTCTACATTTTGCTTTATATCGCATACTTCTTTATAGTATGTATGTAATATATATAATACACTATATATGAGGGCTGTTCTGAAAGCAGTAGCTCTTATTTTATTATGCTGGCCGCTGACACCAGAGGCAAATGGTGGTATGGCAGCAGAGCTTGAACTTTCCCACCAATTTCTGTTACGTGTCGCTGCTGTGTGACACGGTAGCAGAGGGGCAATCTGACACAATGCAGCAAAGATGTGGCATTTAATTCCTCTAGTAAAGGAGTACTGATTAATGAAATGACAGTCTGGTACTTTTCTATTAATCCATATTCTATTTTAGCTGTGTTAACGTTCTGGTTGCCATTCAACTACTCTTGTAGAGAGAGTACAGAAGTACGGCAAAAGTCTTTACAACTGCAGGTCCCCCCTTCCTCCATGATCACAGGTAATGCAGCCTCCAACTGGGAGACAGATGTTCAAATGTCTCCAGTCTGCTGTTGCTTAGTACAAAGCCCTCATTATCACATTGCCAGACACACTGGAGCTGAGTTATGGGTTTTAGTGTTGTGGTTTCATCTCAGTCTGCGTGAAGTGGTGACTGAGCTGTAGTAAGCATTTTTTTAATCGGAATACTTAGCAAAATTTGTAGGGTTTGCTATTTTCTAACTCGTATAATTAATAATAGAGTTAATAAAAGCATCCTCTCTTTGTGGGGGTCACCATCAGGTCTTCTCCTGGCTTCAATACCAACCTTGGTTGCAGCTGCGAAGATGTGCTGAGCCCACCGAGGCCTCTGACACGGGAAGGACCTGGGCACCGGGTGCCCGCAGTGCTGCTCGGCTCCCAGCAGGAGGTGGGGAGGGACAGCAAAACTTCAGTCTCAAGGTAATGACACACAAAAGGTCGAGGATGTGACGGCAGGAGCTCCAAAGCTGTATCTCCTAAACAGAACGGCAAAATGAAACTAATACTTCTTAGTGAAGTTAATACTGCTATAACCTTGTCATATAGTGCTTCAAGAAACGGGCCTCAGGGTTTCCCACCTCTGAAATAGATGCCAGAAAGTACCTCTTTGCATTCAGCAGGGCCAGGATCAGACTTTTCCCATCCAATTTCAGGTCATAAACTGACTGACTGACATAGTGTTCTCATAAAAGAAGGCTGGTCATATGGTTCGGTTGTCCATTTCAGCCTCACAACATTGCACTTCGGCCGTGTGATTAGAAGCAGCATCCTCCTGTCTTGTAGGGGATATTTCTCTGCAAATGAGCTGTTACATATAGCTAACTCCACAGTCTATGAAAAGAAAATAAATTCAAGTAATGGGGGGAAAAAAGATAAAATCAAGAAAATAAGGGTCATTAAAGGCCCATTTATATAACATGGTGATGCATGTCAGCAAAGTCACACGTGGTTTGAATTAAAACTCTTAAAAAAAGTGACAGCCACACAGCGTGGCCAAGATTCTGACCATCTTTTTGGTTTCCACAGCTTTTACACAGAGCACACGTTTTGAAAAATCAGTGCTGAACAGAAGCTTTCAAATTAGGGTAAGTATTCCTAAAATGACATGCTGCCTCTTTGAATGAAAGCAACTCTAGGATTAGAGCACCTGCTGGGGAACACCAGTGAGTAGAAACAAACTTCCTATTCTTCAGACTTACAGACTTTTAGTTGTTCATTCCAGAGAAGGTTCAATTTTTTGGTTGTTTTCCTTTTTGCAGAGCACACATTACCGTCAGTTGCAATACTAATGGACATCAACATAAACATCATCTCCAGGGCTGTTCAATGAAACTATCTAAGGCTGATTGTCTTGAAATTAGCTTGACTCGTATCCGAAAATTGCCAGTGATTAGCTGATTATGGTTTGAATTGAACTCAGATTGCTACAAAAAGTCAGCCTCGGATATATTCTAGTAAATGATGCCTTGGCTGCTGCCAGCACTTGCATTAGGGATGAAGGTCTATCGCTGCATCACATTGACGGCAGTCACTTTAAAATACATATTCTGCCTGGGGAGAATCTCTCTCCTGGGGGGAATGCTGTCTTCCTACTTTTTAGCCTACTCACTAGGTGAAAAAGTAAAATAAATTTGGGACATGGCTAACAGCAGAGCTGATTAAATTCCTCCCTATGAGAGGAACCTGCTGCCCCTTTGCAAATACAATTATTATAATTAGAGGAGCAGCTCAATCCTGGTCTTTTACTGAGAGTCATCTCTTCTACACCAGGGGTACGTAACATTTAAAATAAAATAGTCTGAAATAAATCAAACACTAACAATGCTGAGCAACAGACATCAGTTGCACTGAAAAAGAATTCATGCATTATTTTATCCTAATTATTAAGTGATGTGAAAACGTTTGATTAAATCCTGCTGATTTATATGTTTTGATACAAACAACAAAAGGTGTTATCGTTGGTTCCACTGTCCAGAACTACAGGGAAGACATGCATTTAACACTTGTATGGGTCTGTATTTCTAGTGGCAGAGCTAAACACCGTTAGCTCTATTTTTGGCTAGGATTTGTCTGTCTACAAGACAAAATAGTAGAATTTTTCTCTGTGTGCCTGTGGCAACCAGGACAATCATCCTGGACTTGCACGTGGGGTAAGAAGAGCTGTGGCCCTTAAAAAGGGTGGTCATGCTGCATTTTTTTGTGTGTTTTTGTGCACAAGGCATGGCAACCCTGGCTCTGAGGCCTTAGCTGGCTCCAACGCTCAGCTACAAGTCTCCAAGCAGTGCCCATGCACACGAGTGCGGGGCTGGCCCATACAGTGCTCAGAGAGCGGAGAGTGGAGATTCCCCCAGTGCCTGCATCAACTCCTCTTCTGTCAGCACCAATCACGATACCGTAACAACTAACGCAGGATGGCAGCCATTTAGCAAGCTTAAAAATTTAATTTAGAAACAATAGCAGGTCATTTAAATAATTAAATTCAAAAGAACACTCAGGCGACTCGCAACACCGTAATGGTTTCATTGTGTTTGACATCAGCACGTACCTTAACTGCAACTCTACTTCTAAAAGTGCAAGAGGTGAGTGAGAGTCAGTGTGTCCTTGGTGCTCTGATGAGTCCTGATGCCCAAGGGGGGCTGCTGCAAGGCCCAGAGCCTCAAGCACCCAAAGTGCTATGCTGTATCCTTTGACTTGGCCTGAGTTCAAGGGGAAAAAAAACAAACAAAACAAAAACAAACAGGATATCGCTGCTGTTGTGCTGGCTGCTCATGGAGGTCCATCCCTGGTCCTAGTCCTGAAATGCCTCAGCTGCCTTCAGAAGCGCTATCAGTATCTCTGTGAAGGCAATGGGGTAGCCTCAGGCACCTGCTGCTGAAGGGAGCAGAAGGGCTGCATGCTGCTCTGCCACAGTGCCAGGAGCGAGGTGGGCTGCTCTGCCAGAGGCTCCTCTTGGCAAGCCGCGTAAAAGTGCCTGGGAAAACATGACTAGGAGCTCAGGGTTGCCAGTTGGTATGCGTGCCCATTCTCAACACAGATTCTTATTTTTGGAATCCAAATTAAAATAATTAATAACCCAAATCTTTTCTGAATTTGAACCTCAAATGGATGATATGAACACTGCTGATGTCAGCTTAAAAGTACTATATAAATACAAATTGCTTATGTGTGTTAGCTATTTCTGCATGCCTAATTACTTGGTCAGATGCCATAGGTAAGCAATGTTTAAGAACACGTTCTCTTTACCATGAAGTAAAACACAAACACAGCAGACTGACCATGCAGAATTTTCTGTTTCAGGCATGAGGTTTGGACGTGGCTGAGGAGACGAAATGTTAGCTACTGGCAGGTGAGGAGACAATCTTTTGAGCATTCATTTGGAATATTAGCTCTTAGACCGCATGGCAGCATGAAACAGCTGCGGACTGCAGGTGTCCTACCAGCAACTAATGGCAGGTTAAGCTATAAGCTAATGACACACGGAAAAGGAGTCTTGCAATGCCAGCAGCAAATCAGCCCGCTCTGCAGTACCTTCAGACCGCCAACCCCTCGGGTACCAGCCACACTGCCATGTCCTGCTGACGTGCCAAGGCACTGCTAGGAAGAACACAGGGTGTGCAACCCCCGATCAGCCTCCTAGGATCCACATTTCTGCTCCTGAGGATCACCTTCAGGTGAGTCTAGTTAGGGATAGCACCCCATTACAGTCCCATAGCACCCCATGAGGCTGCCGCCTTGGCACCCTCACCCCACCGCAGTATTTGCCTCTCCCACAAGGCATTCTGCAGGGTGGCCATCTAATTGCTATAAATGCAGGGCGCTGTCAGGTGGAAATATCACACTGATAGCAGCCAAGGAGCAGGCACGAGGCCTGTTCAGCCATCTAGGGACCGAGGCAGCAAATTTCAGTCAGGCCAGGAGGCAGATGGTGCCCTCGTTAGCAGTCACAGCAAAGGCCAGCAGTGAGGCACATCCCTAGTCTCCGCAGCTAAATTATGTAGCACATTGAAGAGACAGTGTACCCTTAATAAAATATTAACATTGAATATAAGATGCCTCTAGTTAAACTTAGTTGTATGTAGTAAATATATTAATTTTCAATAGTCAAAACAGTGTTGTTGACAGCACCATTCCTGCTTACCTTGTTTGTACCTGTTTGACTGGTCACACAGACCTTCAGCATCTCTGCTGTTTATACGTTTCTCATCTTCATGTAATGCTGCCTGAATTCGTAGGCAGCCTCTCTGGGACCTAATTCTCCTCTCAGACGTCCATCAAGGCACGGCAGATTTCATGTCAAGTGGAGGCTGCTGGGGAAGCTCGCCGACTCGATGCAAAGCTGGTATCGCAACTTCTTCCTACGCCCTTGTGTTCCCTTTGCCTTCCAGTACAATTGGATTTTCTACTGCTGGTCAGATGCAGCCTGTAAGTAAGTCAATAGGAAAGTGAGGGAGACAGCCTATTTTCCTGCCACTATTGACAGTTCATCAACTCAGCACCCCGAGAGGCTGCACTGTCCCCAGACGTTCGGTAAAGTTGCCTTCAGGATTATTTCTGTTCTCATCATCAAACCCCTTTATCTTATCAACCTATTAGCAATTGGATACTTTGCTTTATGTTCGGGTACGTTCCCAGAGAAAGAACAAGTTATAAAAGTGCCTCTCGGACTAACATCAAATGTATTTCTTGATGAATTGCAGCCCGGTAGACTACGTGGAAGGTTTTGAAAAGTGAAGTCTATAAAGCTTTTCGATAAAATAATGCTGTAATGTACTTTTCTCTCCAAGGATAGCAAATATAATAGAGCAATACCTATAACTGACTGGAACTTGTGTTTGTCAGTTGGCGATTCTGTTTTCAAGCCTGTTTGTTTTTTTTTTCCAGGGATCTCAAAACCCCACTTTGATAATGATGGACCGTCACTGAGACAAGTCCTCTTCAATCCAGCAGCTTCCATTAGCCTCAAGCGTAAAGCGGAGCCCACCGAAAGCATCGTCTCTAAATGGTAATCCCTAAATGGTGGCCTTCCTTTTTAAACATAGCTCACCAAAGTCTGCAGTCCACAATAATTAATAGTGAGTAGTTGCCTAAAAAACCTGCTGGCTCTTGTGCAAGGACACAGAAATACACTTGAAATCTATTTTCTCGTTGACTGCATTTGCAGATTGGTTGAGAGGGTGTCTGATGAAACGCACGGTTTTTTTGGGCACATGAACTGAAAGTGCATAAACCCAGAAACCGATCAGCTGTTAGCAGGGGCACTGACCACAGAGTTGTAGTGCTCCTCTGCGTTCCCAGGGGATGGGATTTATAAGGTCACCTCTGCCCCCCAGGGAAGCGCAGAATGAATCAAGGCAAACTTCACCCACAACCTTTGCTCCTAGACTTGGCTGCTTTCAGGACTGCGTCCCAAGTTTTAATCGTTTCTAACCAGAAACGATTAAACCAGCGTTCACCTTTTCTCAAATGTGGCTGGAGAAATGAATTTCCTGCAGTGAAGAACTTAGCAAATAACTTCAAAAGCGTAACTAAAACTACTGATTTTTAAGAAGGTGGAGTTTCCAAGCAACTAGAGGCAAGCTGAAACTTCATTTAGGAACCAACAGCAATGACCATTCTTATGCATAGGAAGTTAAATGTTGTTTGGTAACTCGAAACAGGTTAAGTCCTTTGAGATTCACATTTGCAAGGTACCCTCAGTCCAGAGGCTCAGCACTGTGGGAGACATCAATAAAAAATAAAATCGTGCAGGCACTGAAGAAGTTTGCTCAGCACATTGTAATACAAGGGAAAATTCAATTATATAAATTTAGGTAAACGGCAAACAAACAATGAAAGAGAAAAGGTCATAATGAAATCAGACACTTTTGCAAATATGGAACAGTAATTCCCTTAAGTATGATGTTCTAAAAGCAGTTGCTTTGCGGAACGCATTAATGTCATCTAATAGCTTTTTAATTTTTATTCTGCTTGCATACTGTAGCAGTAAAGTAAAAATTGTAGAAAAATAGAACTGTGTTTAAAACTGTGTGTGTGTGTGTGAGTGTTGAAGAAGGGGGTGGGGGAATCACAGATTTTTCTCCTCAAAGTACTGTGCTTCACTTACCAGGAGTAGAGAGAATATGCTTCTATCTATAGACCCTCTGTAGAATCGAGAGGTTAAATCACTAGAAGACCCCTTTCTTGAAGTGGTCGAGTTGCAATCCTCCAGAGACTCCAGACAGATGGTTTTTTGCTCAAACGCAGACGCACGGAGTGCCACGGTGTCATTTTTGCAACCCTTGATGTAAAGTGTACTAGATCAACAAGACAGTTATGGGAGGATTAAGCAAACAACCAGACAAAACCTCCCAAAATGCGACAAGTCATATGCTAAGCCAGGACAAACCAATTAAGAGCTTTTGAAAGCAATTTCAGGTTTTGGACTTTAAAAATCGATAAGATGAGCCAGCAAGGGAAGCTTTAGAGTAGTTCAGCATTATCATTTGTGATGACCAGGAAAAAAGGAGAGACTGTTTAAAAAAAAAGGGAGGAGCGCTCTGCCAAGGTCTACTTGGAAACAGAAGAAAAGAACAGAAGAAAGAACTTGGAACAGAAGAAAGTACGTACTTACATACTCAAAATTATTGGCAAAAGCTTTCTACTCTGCAGTCTTTCAGATGTTGCCGATGTTCTTCCAGAGCTGCACAGAAATTCTAATCAGAGGGAAAGTCACATCAAACCAAAAAGGAAGAAGATCCTTGAAAAGATGAAGCCCTAAAACAGTTGACATCTTTTCTCCTGTTTGCCATTTCTTTGCTTTCTCCATAAAAAAACAGTTCCAAAGAAGCAACGTCTTGGTGAAATTCATCTACTGACTTTGTACTGAGCCGGTACAAATAAATGGGGAGAATTTTCTACTTAATATGCTGAGATAGATAGCAGAGCCTCGGAGTAACTCACTCAGTGTGGAGGAGAATTTTTTTAGCTGTACTTCTGCATTTAGGCCATTGAACTACTGTTTTGTTTGTTTGTTTTCTTTGTGAGTCTACTAATAAAAAATGATATATAACCTTACGTATGCTGTAGGAAACGGGAAAGAAGAAAGTGGCAGCTAAAACTATCAGCCTGAAGTTTATGGATGCGGATAGGGAACTGACATTAAAGGCTATTACATGGTACAGTACCGTTATTACTTCAAATTATTGCTTTTTTGATTGCTGCATTTAATGACGGTAACACGCCGCTTTGAAGTTTGTATGA
Organism: Phasianus colchicus; assembly: GCF_987193195.1. Classification (NCBI taxonomy): domain Eukaryota; kingdom Metazoa; phylum Chordata; class Aves; order Galliformes; family Phasianidae; genus Phasianus; species Phasianus colchicus. Next base: position 7,227,253 of record NC_143443.1, read on the forward strand.
ATAATCCCACCAACGAGGGTTGGCTTGTGCTTTCAACATTTGGCTAAGCACTTACTCATAGGGTCTGTGCATGTTACGCTCAAGCGTGAGACGCAATTAAACTGGTCAGTTTAAAATACGAACCGCTTCCAGGAACTCATTCATGTTTTAGTTTACGCCTGTGTCTGCTGGAAATACTGAAGTAGGTGTGGCTAAATTCATGTAAAAATGCAGTCCCCATTTGCAGTATTGCAGATGTTACATACTAATAGTAATGTACATAAACCTCAAAAACACTGTGATTGTAGTAATACGGCTTAGAAGGTAGATAGAAAGTGGAATGAGAGGAGAAATAGTTCCCAAAAATCCCTAGCTTTTTTTTCTTAGTTGGGATACCAGATAGTCTCAATGAGCACTAAAACATAGCTAGGGAATGTACTTACCTATGACCTCTCTGAGTCCTCCTACGTACACTAATTAACCACGCTTGTAACGTAGGCTTCGGTTGTTTTACTTATTGTTGGAAACAATCGAAAAAACACCATTTGAAGGCTGTTCCCATGCCTTCCTCGGAGGAAAGTCTGGCAATAAAGTCAGTGGACATCAGCCAGTCCATCGGTCATTCTCAAATCTTATTTTAATATTTCTTTTTGTCTGCTTTGGGAAGTTCCGATGAAGGTTCCACAACAATGGCAACCTCATCTTTGATCTGTTAGAAAGCGGCATGCAAAATAGCACAAAAATGTATGAAGTGTTTATTGCCAGCTAAGCTGTACTGTTAGAGGACTCAGCACATTTTGTTAATGTACAGAAAGGCAAAACTAAAAGAATGACAGCATTCCCTCCTTATCATATGGCTTAGTTTGGAGGGACCTTAAAGATGCCTACCTTCCAACCCCATGTAACGGACAGCAACCTGACTCTGCTCTTTTCCAGGCCTAAGTTCCCCAAGATCACCAACTCAACCACGGCTTGGTGACCACAGCTCAGACTATCGCCAGCCTTAATCCCTTTAAAGATCCCTTCTGCATTGGTGAGATCAGGTGCAGTAATACTTCACTCCTGTTTGGTCCGTCCGATACGCGAACCAGAAAGTTATCGTCGATGGACTCCAAGAGTCTCCTGGATTGCTTGCAGCTCTGGACGCTTCTGTTGGAAAATCCCCATGTTTGCTGATTTTTATAAACAGTGAAAGAATAGCTCTGGCGATTACGGTCGGAAGTCTTCACGCTGTGGTCAAAAGAGTGATTTTCAGGCTTGCTGTTTAGCTCGTCAGTCATCAACCCAATTTGGAGAGCAGCCTTGCGATAATTTATTCTGTAACCACCAAAATCACAGCACTAAAGACCAGAAAGCTCAGGGGGAGGAGCTCATCAAAGTCGCAGTGTTCAGTTGAATTTGAATTTCTTTAGAGTGGGTCACTGATGATTACAAATTATTTTGTAGGAACAGATCATTGAAAGAGAACTGTTAAAAACCAGTTCATTTTAGAGGTTAAGATGTGACTCGTCGTTTTAATTTGATTGGTAGTCTTCAAAGAGGCAACATTTTAATTTAAGGGTCAACTTGTTCTGAAAGGCTAACCGATCGTGTAATCTAGATAAGCGTCAATCTAAATAGGATAAAGATGGCCACACATAATTGAAGTATTCAAAGGCACCTTTGTCAGCTCACTGCAGGATTTCGGGATACTAAAGGAACACTCACTGAAGCAAACAGTTTAAAAGATCTATCATTAGTATGGGTACTGAATTCTACTTTATACTAAGAAATTTTTACATAATCATCCCTATGTGACGAGAATTTGTAAAACAGATTAGCAAGGTTTGATTATCTCTACTTGAGAAGACTTGAAATGTTCCATGTTAAATTTGCAAGTTTAATTCTATTAGTTTTTTACATCTCTTTTGCTTCCCATGGTTCCTTCTCTACTAATGTCACTAAATAAAGCGTAGCAGTTCACGTAGTCCCATCTTTTAACTAAACACCGAGAAAGTTGGCATGCTAGTGAAGAATGTTTTAGAAGTTCTGTGGTTTTTTTTTTTTTTTTTTTTCATTTCATTGTCATTACAAAGTCTTTTTAGGTACTTTGCAAGTAAGTACCTTACTGTAATGTAAATTTCTTTTTTTTTTTTTTTTTTTTCCTTGTTATTTTAGTCAGAAAGCAAGAGTTTTCTTGGGAAAAAAAAAAAAAAAAGAGCACAGAACTTACCATCTCGAGCTTCAATGGTCTGAAAAACAGAACCTTATTTACCTCTTCACGCCAGTGAATCATTGCTGACCAAATGCCCCCATCATATAAGTTCATCTACTATCATATTTATATACTATTTGCCACATATACTCTCTCCATCTTTAAGTAGCATTCGATTCTGTCGACTTATTTTATATGAATTACATAGTTTACCATTCTCCCGAATGCTAAGTTCTTAAAATTTTCAGAGAGGACTCATTAATAAATCCCCAGGAAAATTTAGAGTGAACTGAGCAAGGACACATGGGAATCTTATCAGGAGCCTGAGCTCCCAATACACACGTAAAGGAAAGCCAGCATGAATGCTTTTTACTGATCAGCAGATCTACTTGGATGCTCACCTGACGTTCTTCAAAAACCTACCTCCAGGGTGCTTAGTATGTGGATCTCTTACATCACCTGACAATTCAGACATCGGTAAAGAGAGAATTCTCATATTCGTGTACAGACCTGCTAGGGTTGCACTTCAGTCATTTGCCCAGAAATGAGAAACAGACCTCTTAAGTGAACGACAAGCTCGTTCTTCACCACGGTGGAATAAAAGGCAGGAAGACATAAAATGGTATATGAAGATTAACATTTCCAAATGGCGTGAACAAAACTCTCGGCGAGTTAGAAGTAATTTCCTTCTTGGCATTCAATAATTGCACTAGAAGTTATTTTAAGACTACATCCTAAGGTAGGAACCCTGACGTCATTTTTTTTTCCCAAAAATAGATCATTTGAAAAGTGGACAATCAAATAATAAGTGACAGAACACTAGTTCATCGTGGAAAGCAGATATACACTCCCACACTGGAGTAAAGTTTCAGGGTTGCTTCTTTGAAGAACAGGGCGGTTTTGTGAGGAAGGAGAGAAGGGCAACTTGCATTAGGGCTAGATACTTTATGCGACCGCTAGCCTTCAAACCCACCTCTCACGAGCACGGAGGCAAATGGGAAGGAGTCTGCATATCCTGGGACAAATGACCCAGGATATGATATCCAGGAACGGTATCCACAGCAAGCCCCATCTGATGCTACGGATGGCAGCTGATGACCTGAGAGGGAAAGAAGGATTATCTTCAATTATCAAAACACAAGGTGATACCATAATGAAATCACCGTCAGCAAAGCGGTAACTTTGAGGTTACCTGATATCTTCCCCATAGTTTCCTACTTTTTCTTTTCAAGCAAGGAAGAGGAGATAATCTTTACAGGAGACATACGGTACTTTTTTGATTAGTTCTAGTAAGCTCATTTTTTGCGGCCGAGTAAGATGAATCAACAACAGTTAGCTCCCTGAGGTGGGTCTCGGTTTTCTTCCATGCAAATGGAGAATTTTCCATTCTTCAGCGAGGCAGCAGCACATAAATAAAACCAGCTTTCCATAAATTAGAATAACATTCTATGTTTACACGTAACGCTGACAAAACCACTCAGGACCAGACAGACTCAAATTCAAGCTAAACACTGCTCACCCAATCACTCCCCTCTTTCTTGTAGGCTGGCGCTGTGACTTCGAAAGAGGAACAGGCCACGGTAGGCTTGAAAACTCAGGTAAAGTAGGCAGACTAAATATAGCCCGTATGACAATATTGACCAGAAGTCTGCCCAAGCCTAATCTTATATTTAACAAACGGATTTGTGTGAGCATGATCCGGAAGCGAGGTCTGTGGGAGAGATGGTGGCGTGGCTCTCACTAGGCCAACTCATACCATTTGAAAGCACACAAAAAAATGCTTTGTTAAGGAGTCCTTCTCCAGATCTGAAAGCTCTTTTCCAAGTGAGTCGAGGCTGAAACCTGAGTCTGCTCCGGTTGTGCTTTGTTCAGCTTCCTACCAATGGAACCTCAAGGATCATCAAGCTCCAACCCCCCTGCCACATGCAGGGCCACCAACCTCCATATGTAATACTAGATCAGGCAGCCCAGGGCCCCATCCGACCTGGCCTTGAACACCTCCAGGGACGGGGCATCCACAACCTCTCTGGGCAGCCGTTCCAGCACCTCACCACTCTCTTGGTAAAGAACTTCCCATTTTGATTCGGAGGTAAGTCTAATCACGACAGGTTTGATTCACTGTAAATTAAAGGTACACAGTGCAAATGAAATATTATAATAGTACCTGCTCCTTTCCCTACTGCTCTTTTGGGACCTTCCATAATCTGGGCATACAGTTGATAGAGCAAAATCTGTTACATTGAAGGGTTCACATTAATAATTAAGGTCACTGAGATAAAAATAACTACAGTTGTACAACCGAGCTCTTTAAGTTAGTAAGATTTATAGTGAGAATTATTAACTCTAACAGCTATTTCATCTCCAAGCAATGTCCATGAAATAGGATGACCTCTTATCTATTACCTGTTGATTTTACAGCATCTATGAGTTCCAGATTGATGCGTTTCAGACTCAGGCCAATTTCATCGCATATTCTATTTACAATACACTTCTTCTTTCCTCAGATGATTGTTTTCCCGGGAAGAAAAAAAGTCTGGCATTTATGGCATGAGAACTGGAAGAACCTTAGAACGTTTTCAGCTAACTACGGCGGTTATCAAAAACAGTTACACTGGGTTTATAGGGGCTGGAGGGAGGAACGAAGCACTGGCTGTAGCAATCCAACACATTTTCAGTGGTAAATATTGCATTGTGCAGTAGCGGATTCATTTAATGCACGATAAGACTCCCGTGATCGAAATCACAGGAGACATCACGGGAACGTTTGCTTAGAAAGGAATGAAATTCATAGAACAACTTTAGTTTATAAAGTCTGCAACCAGAGAAAATAGCCTGAACATGCACTCAGCCTCCAAAACACTTCCTGACTTTCAAGGAGCCTTCCTCTCTTGTGGACATTGATGCCTAGGTTGCTCCATGGCAACCTCTGTCAAAACAAAGATCCTTTTCTGTTTTGGACCTTAAAGAAACACCTGGACTTTCCGCTCCAGCTCAACACCAGGCAGCTCCGAGGGCCGCTACAGTCCTACGGCAATCTGACTGAAGGATGCTAAGCCAGATGAGTGTCGAAGAGAAAAGATTACTTAAAATACGTGCTAGGGTGGATGACAGAGCGTACAGAGAAACTGGAACCACCTTGCTATTTTCTCCCCTTAGAATATTGCTCTCACAACACCTATGAAAGTCGAAATGCACTGTAAGAACAAATCAGTCATACTGCGGTTGAACGCTTTAAAATAAAATTGACTACTAAAACGATCCGGTCTCTCTCTTTCTCCTGTAATATCCTTATTTCTCCTCTGAGATCCACAAATCACATCTCCCACCGATTTACTTACTCAGACACTCCACTGAAGTACAAAATCGTTAATTGGAGCATTATCTGATCCTTTGTAGCCCTTGAGTAAAATTTTGCTGACTTTCCTGTTAAAGCGCTTCAAATGACAGAGACGTTGCTATATTTCTCCATGAAGTAATTAATGGTGCTAAATTTTGCGCTAGCATCATTAAACCTTGTGACTAAAACTCAGTTGAGATTACTGAGGCTTTTTGTATTTCTTGTACATTAATGACTTAATGATTTCCGTAGGAGCGGATATATCGGCCTGAATCCCTCCGCAGGTGGAACGGTCTCACAATAAGTCCAGGCAGGATTTCTTTGCTGTTAAATAGCGAAAACTGGAAACAAACAAACAACGATGCTGGAAAACAAATACGTCTGAGCAGAATCCATACAGCAGCGTTAATTTTCATACAAGTAAGGGTTGAAACAGTCCTTGCGTCAGCTCTGCCACAATGCAGCTCCAGCTCAGCTTATGTCAGCGGTGCCCGAAACCAACTGTATTTCATAGCTGTATCATATCTTTAACACGCTAAGTTAGTAAGCCCATCCTACCTACATCAAGGAAATGTTCGTGATACAAACCCACAATAGGACAGACTAAAGACTGTACTGAACAGAAAAAGATGCTACCAACGTTTATCACTCATAACAGTGTGAGAAGTATAAGCTGGCCATGAAAACTAAAAAAGAAAAAACAACAAAGCCCAACCCAAACCCTACCACAAGGTCAGGACAGCACGAACGCTAATTGTATATACACGCGGCTAAGCACACATCACCGATACATCTTCAGCAGGGGTAGAACAACTCCTTCCGAGCTACTCCATCGGGACCACAGCTTGCTTGGAAATCTTGGACGCTGATCCGCGATGCCCTTGTGATCACATTTTTCCTTGCGTGCTTGCTGAAGGTGATGACCCAATGCAGCTGACTAATGACATTAGTAAAAGAAAAAAATCGGCAATTTCTAGATCATCCCATTTCGGCCACCAGCTCCGAGTACAACTGCTTCCACAGATTCTCTTTTTCTACTTTTTTTTTTTTTTTTTTTTTTAAATAATACTCCTGTCAAAACACCTGTGTATCACATACTCTATAACAAAAGCATCCGGTAATTCCAACCTGGAAGAGCAGCATTAATATTATTTTCAGGTACAGCTCCCTGGTGTGGATATAGCCTAGCATTTTTCACACACACCTGTGTTTAGTCTATTGTGAATTTATTAAAGCGCTTTAATAAATTACTTACGTTTTAAAGTTCCGGTTACCTGGTGGTAGCTCCTGCTGGCTTTTGACTGACTTTTACCTTTGTGAGCGCCTTCATTTCCACAATAGTTCTTTTCTTTCTAAGCAGCAAACAGTAATTTTTACCATCCACACCAGCGGTTATGATTTTATGCGCTGATGATAGCCTGCTTTATTTTAAACCACACCGTTGCTCCATTAAGTATAAAGCCACAGAGCATTTTGGATTGCTGATTACTTCTCCGAAAGAGCATCGCAGCCTCAAAGAATTCTCTCTTCCTAAGAGAGGAGTAAAATCTGCATAATTTGTATTTCATGACAAGGCAACAGCTCAGACTCGGAATTACAAGTGTTATACCGTGACGCATGTCAGCAATGGCAGCGCAGTGCAGGGTGGTTATTTAACAAAGCTAAGTTAATTTGTAGCTGTCAGTCACATTTGCCAGATTTGCTTAGATTCCGAAATTTATTGACAAGCTATAATAACTGACATTTAAATTGTCTGTTCTCGTAGAAGCAAACATGAAGCAAGCAGCTAAAATATGACATTTAGTTCTAAACCCTGCTGCAAATAGAGAAGAGATGAGGGGACGTAATTTGCCGCTTTTGTAATTCTTCCATTTAAAGGGATTTTCTCAAAAGGCCCAACAACTTTTTCAAGTATCACCTGAAGATCTTAAATTTGGCACCTCCTGAAATATTTGTATCTATTTCTTAAATTTCTTGAATGCATTTTTATTTTATTCTGGCAGACAAGTGCAAAAAGGTACATTCACAGTATCACAGAATCGCAGAATGGCCTGGGTTGAAAAGGACCACAATCGTCGTTTAGTTTCAACCCCCCGCTACGTGCAGGATCGCCAACCAGCAGACCAGGCTGCCCGGAGCCACGTCCAGCCTGGCCTTGAACGCCTCCGGGGATGGGGCATCCACAACCTCCTTGGGCAACCTGTTCCAGTGCATCACCACCCTCTGTGTGAAAAACTTCCTCCTAATATCTAACCTAAACCTCCCCTGGCTCAGTTTAAGACCGTTCCCCCTTGTCCTATCACTATCCACCCTCTTAAACAGCCATTCATCCCCCTCCCTCGCACCTACACTAAGGGCCCGTCCCAGTCCTACCTGGCAGGCAGCGGGTAGAAGACTGAGGGGTCTTGGCAGCACCGTGTTCACTGCCACGGGGAGTTTGGGCTTCTTGCGTCCCATCTCCCCTGCCTGTATGACCGCCCCGATGCTCACCCACAGCTCCAAGTTCTTCCCCTCTTCCAGCAGCAAGTGTAGGAGGGCAGAGCGCACACGCCTTGAGCCAGCTCCATGCCAGAAAATGGAGTCGGCCATAAGTACCTCAGCCACTTCTGTGCTGTGGGAGACAGGCAACTGGCACAGGCTGCCTGTTGCATCTCCTCCTTGGAGACTTTCAGCAGCCACGTGGACGTGGCCCTGGACCCCTGCTCTGCCTGCCCCTGCTGAAGCCAGAGGGCCCTGCCAGCCTCAGTTGTGCTGTGATTTTGTGAAAAGATGATCCCGAGACTGCATCAAGGGCATCTATACTATTAAACAGTAACAGTAATGCTATAAGCATGTTACGCAGCAAACACAGAAAAGCCAGAAACACCCAAGCTCTGCATTGCTCAATGTCAAACACACCTCATAACAGAGGAACAGCCTGATGACAGCACACCGTCTGATGCGCAAACCTCAGGCCCTCACCATCTTCAGAAACGCCAAGACCAGATGGAAGCAACACGTTCCTTTCCCATTTTAACATTAATGCTTCAACACAAGACAGACCAATACACCATGTTAGAAGTCTCGCCTTCCGTACAGACTCCGTTACAAAAGTCTGAATGTGAGCATTTATATAAGTAGCAGGTATTACCAGTCTGAAGGGTCTGGCACAGAGGTTCACCTCAGATGCAGCCCCAGAAGCTCATGTGCAGAACTGAACTCCACCGCCTGAACAACGGTCTCACACGTCTGTGAAAATAAATGAAACAATTTGCAGGAACAAGGCGTTCTTCCTGGATTCCGGACGTTCAGCTTTCATCAGAGCCTCACACTGTATTACACACAGGCCTAAGGAAAAGAGTCAGACTATATGTTCCGGGGAAAATTCTGAAATTACTGCTGGGAGGTGGGCAGGCCGATGTTCCGCATGATGCCGGGACAGCTCTGCGAGGGGGCTTGCTCTTTCCGTTCCTGTTGTCATAGCTGCCAGCGGATAAAATCAGCCCCTTTAGCAGACTGCTTTTAGCTGAGTCTCCACTTCAGACGCGGGGTTAAATCCTCCCCTGCGACAAGAGAGTGTTTTCCTTCCAGCTGTGTGATTGGGCCGGTGCAGGTACGCTCACTCAGCAGAGGACCGGGGCGGTGATTGCAGAAATCACAACCAGCACAGAGCCCTTCAATCCGCTATTGTGTCAGAACACAAAGAGCACAACTAGCACCTGGCTGCCTTCAAACCTACAAATCATACAGATATATTTTTTTTTCTTTCAAGTAATGGTCACATTTTAGAAAAGCAACATCTGATGCTTTAAGTCCTCCGCTGGCCCCCTAACGGTGACCGACCAGAACATGAGAGCATCCTTGGCTTCCCTTCGGGCCTTTAAATGCTCCAGCTGGTCACTAGCCACTCAGTAAAAAGACCTCGGTGTGACACGTTTGTACACAATACGGATCCCACAGGTTCTCTATCCTCACAGCACTAGTTAGGCAAGTGTTCCTTCCACGTATTGGCTGCGCCCTGCCTTTCAGGCAACGTATATACATATATTTTCTCTTATTGCCAGCTTCTCTGACTTCTATTTTTAATATTCAGTTAACTTTGTAGAAAGTAATTATATTCTGCTCATTCTACACCAGCTGGTATTTACTTCATCCTCCATCAGGCATCAACAGAGCATGGGGCTGCAAGACAGAAATATTACTCTGGCAAGCATAAATATTTCATTTTTCACACCACAAATGTGTTGATGATTTATTAATTAGCCTAAAGGCCTGCTGCTTCTGCATAGCTGAGTAGCAAAATAACTCAGCTACGACGACTGAGAAAGCCTATGGCTCGCATCCCACTGGAAAGCTCTGACCAGCAGCACGTCTGAAGGCTAAAAAACATTTCCAATGGGCCAAGACCAAAATTACCAAGATAAATCTTGGCTGTTACCAGCTTCGGAGGAACGCCTTGTCGAATTCCAAGCGGCAGCTCCACGCTGGCTGCTGGCTCTGCAAGGGAACCTGCCCGGCGCTGTTAGACTTTCTCAGCAGAGCAGATACTCTGAGCAGTCACAAAACTCGTGCGAGCCAATAAAAGCAAGAAACCGAGCAACGGTGCATGATTTGGTGGCGTTCATCACTCCGGTCCCAGGTTGGCAACCATAGCTGTCTTTTTGCTTAAAAAAAACAAAAACACAAAACGAAACAAAAAATCATGAATCTCTCTTTTCAGAATGCTGCTGGCCTCGGCAGGAGAGCAGCCAGCAGGCTAGAAGTCATGATCCCCCCACCAGGCACCCGGAGACAGCAGCACGCGTGCTACCCCACGGAGGGGCTGAGCACACAGTGTGAAGAGCGGGGAGGGTGCTGGTCATCCCACCTTGAGATGAGAAGGAAAAAGGGTCAAGAAGTGCGGTGTAGAATCACCCACAGGGGTCACAGAGAAGACAGAGCCCAAGAAACTAAAGAGGCTGAACGGCCTGATGGTGGGAGGCGTTTGGAGCTCAGCTAGATGACCCCCCGGGCAGCAAATTGGGCTATTTAACCCGCCCGTTGGTCCCCCCGATCTACACTGCTCAGTGATCTGTTGTTTCGGAGAACTTAGCAGTAATTGCTATTTATATAGCCTACTTAATAATGGATGTTATTTGATGTTTGTATCATAATGCTTTGACCCTATTTCCAAAAATTACTCTCTTTTGTTTATCTGCAAAGAAATCTCCTTTACGCTCCTGAAAGTGACACGATCGAAACAGCGGCCGTTCCAGACTAGGGGAGCATTTCAGTGCGAGGTTCTCTAAACTTACCTTCAGTCCAGTTTGCCTGACTCCTTCTAGCAGCTGCTGTCCAATGTTACTTCATATGTAACGAACATTACAAATACAAATATAAGACTTCAGTTTCTTACACGTTAATAATGCGGGGGTTGTTATTATTAACATTAATATTCAGCAAATAAGCGTAGCTTTGCGAAGTTTTCAATTTGTATAACGATGGATGTACACGTTAGTACAACTGTGACCGTGAATGCTTTTTAGACGGACAGATGCCCATCTAACTCCGAACCAAGCGATAGCATCGCCTCATCTACTTGTACGAGAAGACACTGAAGGCCCAATTCCCAAGACAGAAATCTTCGTTTTCTTTTGCTTTGTCTGGCAGTTCTGTGCACAATGAAGATACGTAACAGGAGCTGTTAATACGAGGGAAGAGGTAATAAAAAGTTTCCTGCTTTTTTCCCTGAGAAATCCCAGACTTCTCATTTCAAGCTGCTACACAAAGATGTCTGAGATCTCACACATTGAAGAGATCACCACATTTTCTGCCGATGTTATACAAACGAGCCAGAAGGAAATCAGCATAAGGCACAGGTTTGTTTGCTTACTTTTATCTCAAACTGTCAATAAAATATTATAACCTGCATCCGAGAAACGTGTCTCTGCTGCACTGATGCAGTATTTGGCTCACCGCTTCTAGGCAACCCCCAGCCCACGATGCACTCCCAAATGGCAGGCGCAGCGGGAATTACCCGATGAGCAGCTTTGCCGCTCCTGCTGTTCCTTCGTTGCCTTGTGCCCTCACAGAACTTTGCTTAAGCCAAGGATGTGAAGTTATTAATTGTCGCCATGCTGACTCCTCTGGCTGTCTTGAGCTTATGTCCCTTATTACAATATATAATGCATCGCAGCAGTGAAATGGGGCACCATAGCAACAAGGGCATGTGGAAGCTGGCTATTAAACCAGAAAGGTAGGTGTGACAGAGGGCCCGGGGTTTGTCAATAATTCATTCTTTATGGCAAGAGCAAATTGATAAAAGGCATTTAGAAAGAGGTAAATCTATTCTTTCTCTGTGATCACGTAACGCATCCTTCATGAAGATGTGAACTAACACCTCTAATAAGAGGTAAAGGACACACAATTCAGAGGCCGATCACTCCGATCTCCATTTCCTTACTCCCCCCCACAAATCAAAGTGAAATACTGTCCTTGATGACAAGGCAGGATGAGAAGCTTCCCAGAAAACGAGGGACCAGAGAGCAACGCTAGAGGCACAGCCCCACTTGGCACACAGCGTGACTCTGCTCCAGCTGCACGGGGCTGGCCAGGGGCACGGGGCCTGATGCGCTCCTTCCCCCACAGTCACCCAGCGACCTGCAACCACCCTTACAGGCTGCGAGACAGACACATCTACGTTCATGGTACAGATGGGTTCTTGTCGTCTCCTTGTAACTATTTAGCCTGGTTCAGGAAACAACTGCTAATTCTCCACAGACGGAAAACCCTCAGCCTATACGGAACTGCAGAATAGGGATTCAGGGTTCGGTGGCTTTGTTTGGAGAGCAACTAAGCCAGCCTGCCTTTCTCCTCTCATTAAAACGTGCTGCAAAGAGGTACGGCTAACGAGCAGAAAGACGGGAGCTGCAGGGCAGACACGCCGGTGCAGCAGCAACACAACCCGGGGACGGCGAGCAGCAGCCCCGGGTGGCACCTACGCAGCTCATCTCTGCAGCCCCACAGCCACTGCAGGCTCCCACAGCTTCTGCTGAGAGTCGGTGCTCTTCCTAAAGTCCACCGAGCCTGGCGGCAAAAGCGTGTCATGCTTTTCACAAGCAAACAGCACGACTGTCCAGATTATCAACCTGGCAAATGAACCGAAACACACCTTCCGCTTCTCTCTTAAGCAGCGAGGTATGTTTTCCTGTACTTTTCGAGATTTACAGCAAAACCTCTCCATTCTGGGTAGCTGTGCATCCTCTCGCTGTGTCTATATGAATAGTAAGGTAAAAGCTATCAAGAATAACAAAACAGCAGACGTGAATCTGGTAAACTTCAGTAATGACATCAGAAATCTTTCACGGCGATCAGAATGAACCAAGCCTACAAACAAGAGGGGAGTCAACTCTTCGAAAGGATAGATGACGGCAGGACAAAGGGAAATAAATTTTAAGTTGAGGAAGGGAGGCTTTAGGTAGGATGTCAGGGAGAAGTTCTTTACACAGAGAGCGGTGAGGAGCTGGAACGGCTGCCCAGAGAGGTTGTGGATGCCCCGTCCCTAGAGGTGTTCAAGGCCAGGTCGGATGGGGCCCTGGGCAGCCTGGTCTAGCATTAAATGAGGAGGTTGGTGGCCCTGCACGCGGCAGGAGGTTGGAGATTCATGATCCTTGAGGTCCCTTCTAACCCAAGCCATTCTATGATTCTATCCAGAGAGAGAAAAAATCCTCCGTTCTTCTCTATCTAAAAAGGGGAAAAAAAAAAAGAAAAAGGAAAAAAAAAAAAAAAGACAAAAACAGTTTCCAGGATACCGGTGTCATCAGCAGTCAGGACAAACATGCTCGTTCTGTTCATCAGCCTTTGTGAGAGCAAAAGAACCTAACAACTCGGAAACATCCGATAGCCAAGCTTACTGCTTATTGCAGCCAGATCCGCTGTCTTGCAGAAATGAATTAACCATGAGTAGTGCTGCTGAAAATAATGGAAAGATTTATTTAGATCGACAAATGGTATCATGGAAGAAGATAGCCTAAGTTAACAGCAAATAATGAAAAGTAGAGTAAAAAGCAAAAATACTGAAATAAATGAAAAAATCATGGCTATGCGCCAGGAGAACTTTGTAGACAGAAAATAGCAATAAAGTTTGCTGTTGTTGACAGCAGATCTACAGCTCTTCATTAGGATATTAAAAGGGAAGTTGGTGCAAGAATAAAAAAAAAAAAGAGAATGTAAAGTTTAAGAATGAAGGCTTTCATCAAACATTTGGGAACAGAAGCTTTGGCTATCATGTGTTTCTTTTGCTATTTAGAGTGGTGTCTATTACCCAGCAAAATCTAATAGTCTTTCTGAGGTGATGCTGCCAGTGGTGGCTTTTCACTGCGGTCCCTTCCCGTTCGTTAGTTAGTGTTTAATAACACATTTCTACCTTTTTATTGAAACAAAGGGCAGTAAAAGCACATTAGAAATAATGTTTAATCAAAATATAAGCAAGCACGAATAACTGGTCACAAATTTCACAATCCCTAAGCGAAGAAGAAAACAAAATGCCGCACTTTGTCACCTAGCAAGGCCTGCGTGTGAAGCAGAGGGAGCCAGACGTCCCACACGTGTGCCGGTGGGAGCTAGGGTCTTCCCTTCAGCCCAAGCACTCCTTAGCAATCTTATTATTTCCTACAAGGGCCAATGGCACCGGTTTCTCCACAAACATAATCCTTCCTTATCGGAGATAGCTGGAGATCCTACAGCTACAGTGCAGTCCACAAAGGAGAGCTGCAGACATGCGTGGCTCAGACCTTACGCTACCAAAGGACTCTTCTCCGGAGTACAGAGGCACCCAAAACTGAACACAGTACTTGAGGCGAGGCGTCGCCAGCGCCCAGTACGGGAGCAGGATTACTTCCCTGGGCCTGCTTAGCACACCATTCCTGATACAAGCCAGGACGCCGTTGACCTTCTCGGCCACCTGGGCCAAGTTTTAGTTTCGGGCAGTAGCTCGTACAAGCATTTAACTCCCATGTATCCCCCGAGACCTTCTCATTCCGACTGCGGAGTGGGAGGGACTCTTTTCAACCCATCCTTTGTGTGCGATTGTAACTCAAAGTTTGGTTCCTCCTGTCTTCCGCCCATCAGACAATCACATAAGTGACGCGAGGCGTTTTGCGAGATTCCGGTGAAGAGCCCTCTCAAAGAACTATGAAGTCCTTTCACACCATCCTTCAGCCGGTTCAAAACTGGAAGTTCCTCGTGGCACCGATTTGGAAGGGAAGTTCTTTGGAAGGGCGTCACGTCAGATGCAAAGCGATCTGTTTGAATTCGGCACAATTATTTAATTTATTAAATGAATTCCACAGCAAGGCGAGGAGAAGCGCATAACAAACTTTAATTGAAAGTGCAATTTAAGACCCGAATTCAGATCTAGAGTCCGCACGTCTAACTGTCAGGGTCCGCGGCCGCCGCTAACGAGGCAACGACTTCCAGGTGCGGCGGGGCCGGGGCCAACCGGGCACAGCTGCGCCTCGTCGGCAGCCCGGGGCGGGTCCGCCCAAACGCCTTTTAAGCTCCGCCGGAGGCCGCAGGAAGCTACGAGAGCCGTCAGGGTTCACAGCTCGCGGGAGCCGGAGCCGACTCTGATCCTTCGTCCGGTCCTAGCGCCGCTGATGCTGCTTTTCGAGTGAGAGCTTTGGAATCCGTGTAATTCCGTGTAACGTTCTCGTTGCGTTGTTTTGTTTCAGGCTGCAGCGCGATGTCTCGCGGGGAGCATCGGCCCGGACCGGTGAGCCGTTCGGGGCCGTCCGCCCGCAGCGGGAGGCCGCCGGGTTCTCGCCGCGGGGCTCCCGCCGGCTTCTCGGAGCCGTCGTAGAGTCGCCGCCCGGCTGCCGCGCCCTCCGAGTCCTGGCGCAGCCCAGGGCTATATAGTAAGGGCTTCAGTTCCTCCCGCTCTCGTCGTTGGGAGCGAGAGGGACGGGGCCGTATTCCTGCAGCCTCGTTGCTGCTGGGGTAAGAAGCGACGCAAAGGGCTGCTGGAACAAGTTTTCTCTTATTGCAGGCTGAGCGAGGGCTGCGGCCGAACGTCTTCTCGTCCCGAACCGGCGAGACGGTGGAAGCGGTGAGTGTTTGGGAGTCGCTGGTAAACTCTCTCCTCTTGAGCTTCGCGGAGAGCCGCCGCTCGGCGGCATCTGTTTGTTGGGGTTCGGCACGGCGCTGTCGCCGGATTCCCACGCGGCCTTTTTAGAAGAGCCAGGGCGGGGCCGCCACCGAACCGCCCGAGACCGACCGCGACCCGGGGCGGCCTCGGCCCCCCGGAAGGGTTTTGCGGACGCTTCAGCCTCTCCCTCTTCCAGCGGTGGGAAGGAGCAGGATGAGGCTATATATTTCTATTCCACCCCCCTCCTTCTTCCCCTGCCGTATGTAATTTCAGGGGCGCGATCTCGTTCCCGTCGTGGAGATGCAGTGGGACAGCTTGCGTGACTGAACGCTGATGTGGACGGCGTGCTCTTTGTAGAAGAGACAGACAGGTGAGGCGGTGGCGTCGCTCTTCCGGAGAGCGGACCGGAATGTATGGAGCTCTGACTTCCAGGAAAGAGTAACTGGGGGTGCAGTGGCGTGGGAGGCTCAAGACACAGTAAACGTGGGTAAATCACTGGGTGCGTAGGTTACAGATGAGGAAGCTGATAAGATGTTCTGCACGCAGCTGATAATAACCTCACATCTGTGGACACGAGTTGTCACAGCAGACTTGAACCATCCTGCTGCCAGTTGATAGCAAAGCAGAGCTGCCAGGTATAATTCATTCCAGGATGTTCCTGTAGGTGTCAAAGATGAAATTTCTGACAGAGGCAACGGAGGAGCTGATGAGGAGAGCGGTGCTGCTGGATCTCGCCCTCTGTACGGAGGAAGGGCCAGCGGGGGACGCGAAGACCGGGGCAGCCACAAGCGCACCAGGAGACCTGCACGGGCCAATGAGGAGGTCACAGGTAAGCCTGAAGAGGAAAGGTAGGGTTAAGGCCCCCTTAGCATCGCCTTTGGGGAGGAAGGTAAAGGCTAACTGAAAATTCCAGGTTTGCCAACAGCAAAGCAGTGACTAGAGAACGCGTGGGCCTGCTGTTATTGGGGCCCCCACCTCGTAAAATAGGGGATGTGAGAAGGAAGAGGTGCCAGGTAACCTCTCTGCTTTCTCTGCTTCAGCAGTGGCTGGGAATATCAGATGAAAGAGTCTTTGAGGGGGAATGACTTCCCTTTGAGGGCGGAGGAGCTGTTCAAAAATCATGTAGGTGAAACTGATGCCTATGTGCGCTGAGGGAGCTGGCAGAAGCGACTGCCAAAGAGCTCTCTATCGTTCTTTTTACTCTCCTAGATGAAGGTTGCCTGAGGACCGCCGGAGAGCCAACGTCACCGCAGTCTTGAGAAAGAGCAAGAAGGATGGCCTGCGCAACTGTAGGTTGGCAGTCTCACCTCCCTCCCTGGCACAGTGATGGGACAGCTCGTTCTAGATGTTACCTTCTCTTCCAGTTGCTCAGAGATATTTGTAAGGAGCAGCCACGGTGGATTCAGCAAGGGGAAGCGATGTCAGACTGAGCTGGTAGGTAACTTTTTGCGTTGCGATTATGCGATCAGATGAGAGAAATGCAGTGGATATTGTGGGGTGGTGGGATATCACATCTGTCAGTACCTAAATGCAGGAGTGTAGTTGATGGTGATGGGTTTCTTTGGAGGTGTGTGGTGGTGGAAGTTTCTAGATAGTTTCTACAAGAACAGGAAGAATGATTTCACTGCGGGAGGGATGAAATAAGCTGCTTGGAGAGGTTGCAGAGTCTCCTTGTCTGGGAATCTTCAAGTTGCGTCTGGATGATCTTACAGGGTGAGTGCCACAGCAGAGCATTCAGCAGCGAGGATCAGCCTGGAGTTGCGAGCCCTCTGACCGGTCTGCCCTGCGTTGCCTCAAGCGTTTTGCAGAGTTGTTGCTGCAGGTTCAGAGCGGGCATTCTCTTGGTGGGACTCTGGAGTGAGGTGAGCAGTGTCCTTGAGTCCCTGAACAGCGTGTGGTGCCCCTGGGTGACAGAACTCCTTTTGCGTGAGAAGGTGATGGCACCTCCATTCTCCAGGGGTAGGCTTGAGGGAGGGTGCCAAGTGCTGCCTGCAGGAGTTGGTGCTTTGTTCCCTCAGGTGCTGTTGCAGCTGGTGTCCCCACCCTGGATTGGTGTGTGCTGCAGGGCTCTGAGGCTGTTTTGGTTTCCTTTGAGGGGGTGGTTGAAGTTGGCTGTGTGTGCTGGTGTTAACTGGTTTGTTGGAGGGGGAAAGGAGTGCTGACACTGGCTACAAGTGCCAGTGTTGGCCCTCCTTTCCCCCTTGGCTTGGGGCTGCTGGGTGGGGTGTGCGCTATCTCAGAGAGATTATTTTTTTAGGGTGGGAGGGTTGGGTGCAGGTCAGTAACGGAAATTTTTTGGTCGCTGGCTGGGGGGTGGCAGCCCTGGGAGGGACTGAGTCCCTCCGGGCTCCCCCCTCGGTGGGGGGGTGAGGGGGCAGCCCTGGGAGGGACTGAGTCCCTCCGGGCTCCCCCCTCGGTGGGGGGGTGAGGGGGCAGCCCTGGGAGGGACTGAGTCCCTCCGGGCTCCCCCCTCGGTGGGGGGGTGAGGGGGCAGCCCTGGGAGGGACTGAGTCCCTCCGGGCTCCCCCCTCGGTGGGGGGGTGAGGGGGCAGCCCTGGGAGGGACTGAGTCCCTCCGGGCTCCCCCCTCGGTGGGGGGGTGAGGGGGCAGCCCTGGGAGGGACTGAGTCCCTCCGGGCTCCCCCCTCGGTGGGGGGGTGAGGGGGCAGCCCTGGGAGGGACTGAGTCCCTCCGGGCTCCCCCCTCGGTGGGGGGGTGAGGGGGCAGCCCTGGGAGGGACTGAGTCCCTCCGGGCTCCCCCCTCGGTGGGGGGGTGAGGGGGCAGCCCTGGGAGGGACTGAGTCCCTCCGGGCTCCCCCCTCGGTGGGGGGGTGAGGGGGCAGCCCTGGGAGGGACTGAGTCCCTCCGGGCTCCCCCCTCGGTGGGGGGGTGAGGGGGCAGCCCTGGGAGGGACTGAGTCCCTCCGGGCTCCCCCCTCGGTGGGGGGGTGAGGGGGCAGCCCTGGGAGGGACTGAGTCCCTCCGGGCTCCCCCCTCGGTGGGGGGGTGAGGGGGCAGCCCTGGGAGGGACTGAGTCCCTCCGGGCTCCCCCCTCGGTGGGGGGGTGAGGGGGCAGCCCTGGGAGGGACTGAGTCCCTCCGGGCTCCCCCCTCGGTGGGGGGGTGAGGGGGCAGCCCTGGGAGGGACTGAGTCCCTCCGGGCTCCCCCCTCGGTGGGGGGGGCGAGGGGGGGAGCCCCTCCCTGGGGAGGGGGTCTCTTCTGTGGGGCCTGGAGTGGCTCCTGTGTGGTGGTGGCTGCTTTGTGGTGTTGCTCCTGGTACTGAAGGCAGGAGATAGGGTGTGGAGGAGCTGGGTCCTGCTGAAGAAGAAAACTCAGTTTGTTTATTTCCCTTTTTAAAAGGATTTGGATAAGTGGCTGGAGGTAAAATGCACCTGTGGTGTATGTGTCTTGTCTGCTATGGATTTATGGTATGGTTTACAGTATCAACAAGCTAAATAGGCTGAGATGACTAGGAAGGAGTTAAACCTTAATCACACAGAAATAGCTTAATACATTTACATAAAGTGTTATCAGATGGCTCTCACAAAAGAAGCTTTCACAACCATTTCCATTTTTAGTTTTCCTAGTATACTTTTTTCCCCCCCAAAATAAGATGGCAACTGAGTTGGAGAATAGAGCAGCAGCTTTCCTTCTTCCTAGCTGTGCCTCCTGTAAAGTGTGCTGCATTAAATTGCCAGACAGACAACTTAATATCTAAACTTGAATAGTGAAAAGCTAGGTTTCCCTTACTTAGATGTTGGTTGCTTTACCTTCTTGCTTAAGTAAAGCTGTGGAGAAGATCTTTTAGATATAGTCCTGTTCTTATTTCAGCAGGTGTCCTCAAAAAATTGGTAATGAGGTTTGCTTCTGTGGGGTGGGAAGCAGGTGATGATGTATGCCTTTTTGCAGAAGAATTAATGGCTTATGATGGCCTTTAAGGAAGGCTGCGTCTGCTGCGGGTGCAAATGCTCTGCGTTGCGTGTGGGAACTGGCGTGCCTATGAATATCCGCGCTAAAATGGAACGGCTAAGCTTAGGTAACTCAAATTTTTGTGGCCAAGTGGATGTCTGTCTGTCTCTGACTTCAAAACAACAGTAAATCCTCACTTACCGCAAAAAAGCTGAGGCTGTACTATCTATTTCTGTGCTCAGGCCTCGTTCCCTTGCTGCTGATGTTATTTACCTTGGGGAGACAAAAAGGAAGAAAAATCCCTTAAGCAAAAATCCCTTAAGCAATCAACTATTTAACACTGCATGTTCTGAAAAAAAGTGAGACTGAAATCATTACCAAATATTTTACAAGTTATCTCCTGCAAAAGTACAGTGTGTCAGGCTTGCTCTACTCAGTAAATAAAATAACTGATTATGTTGCCATTGTTTGTCCTGTTGCAGAAAATTCTGGAGATGAGCATTTCTTGAGCTCACAGGTATGGGTGCTGTCCCAAGAGCGCTGTGGCGATGACTGTCCTGCCAAAAAAATTTCTGCTTTCCATTTGTAAGGTAAGTTCACTGAGAACTCTCTCTTTTCTTGCTCGGTAACCTGAGCTAGTGCTTCCATTAGAAACCCTTTGTATTGAGTCTTGGTAAGTTAGTTTCTGTAAACATTCATCCCATGCTGAGGCTGAATTCTTCTACTGCTAGCTATACTAATACATCCTGATCTACATTGAGCTTTGCAATAAAAGCGGTGGAACTGCTGTTGGGCTTTTGCGTTAGACATCTGTGTGTGGTATGCTGCAATGTATTGCAGCCTAGTTTATGTAAGAGTCTGCAATTACTAATGGCTTCATTTTCAATCTGTTAATGACCCGGTTCTGCTGCTGTTCAAGTGCAACATGAAGGTAATTCAAGATAGAAAAATGGAGTTCACTGAGTTAGACTCGATACTAACGTGATGCTACTTTCGTAATAACTTCAGTGGAAGTTCTGATGAGTTCTTAGGTTATTTTAATCGTGAGATCAAGATGTTGGTGGGTGAACTCCTTCCAAAGAATGGAATGGAGGCTTATTTTCCATAGGGATGATTAAAATGTATATTACTGAGATGAGAGGAAAAGTTTATGAAGAAACAAGTACGGATTCACTGAGATGCCTGTTTCTTTTTGTTTATAGAATTGAAAAGCATACTGGATCAGAAGGGCCTTGCAGCTCCTATCTCTGGGTGAAACTGCCCCAACTGTGGCTGAGACGACTGGCACCCTAACGCTTTGAGAACTGTCAGTGCTGGCTGTAACTCCTACCTCAGAGAAGCCTGTTCTGATATTTCACCCCCCTGTCTGGAGAGAGATATTTCTTCGGTTTATGCTGGAGTGCCCTGAACTGCTCACCATCAGGCTGTACTGCTGCTGTGGAGCTGAGTGGGATGATCCCTTCCCGGGCTGGTAGCGGTGGGCCTGAGGTGCCCCGGGAGGTAGTCAGCCCTCTGATAGGGCTAGGACACAATTTATCTCGTTGTCAACTGTGGCACCCAGGTTACTTTTCCTGGGGCAGTTCTCTGGCCTCGTCCCCCTGGCTGTAGCTGGCCTCCCTCAGGTGTGGGCTGCTGTCAAGCTTTGCGTGGCTGGCAATTGTGGGTAGAGATGAGGCTGCAGAGCCCTTCTACCCCAGTGCACGGCTCCTCCTAATGTATCATAATCAGTAAACTTACTTAATACATACTTGACTCTTGTGTCCTGATTGCTTATAGCAATACCAAAGAAAACTATGCTCCCCTAGAATCTGACTGGCGCCTGTCTCATAGCCTCTCACGACCTCATTTATTCTAACAAATGCTTGGAGCCTCTTCTGTACGGGGCAAGTTGGGGCTTAGCTCCTTGTTTGTCTAAAGAGGTACAACTAGGATGGGCTGTTTGCTGGCACGGGATTTAGTTTCTAGATCCCCTTACCTGACAAGAATTTTCCTTACCTTCTCAAAGAGATAACGCGTGCTTGGAACTAGATCGCAGGCAAAGATGTCTCGCTTCTGTAATGCAGATGCTTCCTCGTGTGCTGGGATGATGCGGTGGGGTGATGAACTGGTAGGAACGGTTCAACAGAAGAGACGGCAGTTACTGAATCAGAATATTAGACAGTTGAAGTTAATGGAAACATCCTTCTACTGGGAATAACATCTGTAATACCAGATCTGTATACATGAAATCTGTAATAAACTCATAGCTACAAATAAATGTTTTCTCCCACCCAAAGGTGGATATTTTTAACTGCTACAATCCTAGTCACATTACTATTCAGGATATCTGCATACTATCTTACCACTACTATCCAGAATGGCTGAGCGAGAAGCTTAAAACCCCTTTCAGTGGTTTAAAGCACGTTTCCTGGGTGCCCGCGTTCGGAAGGACTTCTGCTGTACATACCGGTCTTCCTAATGTCTTCCATTACAAACAGTTATAAACTCTTTACCCTCGCTTTAGCCGGGGGTAAACTGTAGAGTGTGTTCCTCCATCAGTAAAGAAAAAAAGGATTTTCATTCTCATACTTATTTTTATGACAATCAGAAACAAAAGCAGTAATCCTTAATTCACGTGAGCTTCGCAACAAAAAGCAGCATCTGACCACGAGCAATTTCAAAAAATGACCTTTGCGCTGTCCTTGCTTCTATAGAGCACCAATCCCTCCTCGCGCAGGAGGAAGATCTTTTTCTACTTTCTGTGCTTGCCTGTGGTAGTTGCATCTGTCCAAATCTCACTTCCGCATCAACTCAGGATAGCGAGAAGATAAATCCCACCCCTAACCTACACAATGAATGTCAAATTAAGGGGATTTTTTTACTTGAAAAAACAAAAACAAAACTCTGCAAGAACAATAGGAAGTCTTTTAAACTCCTTTACCTGATTTACCCTCTCAGTAGTTCGTAGGTTCTTAAGTATTCAATGCAACAAAAAAAAATCAGCTGTAGAAGAAAGAAAAGTAAGAGAAGAGCAAGGTTTCAGATTTCACCTTCCTAAGTGCACTGAGACAGGCACAAGGAGAAATTGTCACAAAAAGAAAAAAGCACGTGCATCCGAAGTCCCTGGCTCACAAAACAACTCTGCAAAGGAGGGATCTCCTGAAAGAATCCTTCCTCTGTGGCAGTCAGCCCTTAAATGGGGTCTAAGAGGAGTAGAGCCTGGCTCCACCCCTTCCCACAATTGAATTGCCTTCACCTGTCTCACAGGCCTGACCTGGTCTCTCCCAGGTGCTCAATCAGCGATTCGGGCCCTGACTTGGCAGTTCCCTTACAGTCATGCAAATCTCACTGCTTACATTATAAGCTACTCAGACTGCCGAGACACGCCGGCCTTGAGAGGTCAGATGGGAGGAAGTGGAATCCCTTATCCTTCTCAATATGTTTCCTCAGAGAAGAGATCCCACGAACTTCACTAGCCTAACAGAAGCATGAGAATGAGACAAACTAGCCCTGAGGAGGAATACTGAGCTCACCCGTCGGTACAGATGGGGAAGATGGCTGTGGAGACGGATGGGCTGACAGGCTTCTTTCTTGTTCCATTTTTACTGGTAGTCTGACACAGTAAGATCATCAAACATAGGAGCGCGTGCCTGAAGTCACGCTCTGAGTTACTGAACCCTCTTCTCAACTATTTACGCTAAAGTAGAAGGCGAAATCTGAGGTCTCCCTTAGAACAGCTGCGGGAAGAATTTGCTCAGTTCTAAGGCAGGACAGTCATCTACCTCAAAAGAAATTTAGTTGCCATATCCTCAGGAACTGACTGCTTTCCAACGCTTCTGATTTCTGGATGGGAGTTTGCAATGGCAGTGCTCCAACTCAGACTATTTTATTAATTTTTCTAAGAAAAAAAAAATACCTAGGAAGATACCCTTCTATGCTGCCCAACTCATTAACACCTCAGTACATTCTGTGCTCGGAGCAGTGTCATTTTAATTTATCCCACACAGCGTTCAAACCAGTAAAAGGCCAACCTGCAAAAAGAGACAAGAATTTCAGAACAAAATATTACATACATATTCTCAAATGCTGAATTAAAAAACAGCATAAAAGGGACTCCTAAAGGATGCCTTTCTGAGAGCGCAAGACTTCTCCAGCAGGAGAAGCTGGACACTGAAGGCAGGAAACCAGCACAAAACAGAACAATGATTGGCCGGGGAAAAAAGGGGAAAAAGAAGAGAGTGAAAGCAGGAGAAACAGGAACACATTACCCAGGAAGAAAGCAAAAACGCATTCCGCAAGTCAGCCAACACAGATGAAACTGAACCTGGTAGTAAGTTTTAAAAAATAACAAGAAGGGATATCCACAGGTACATT
The DNA here is from genome assembly GCF_987193195.1 of Phasianus colchicus. Classification (NCBI taxonomy): domain Eukaryota; kingdom Metazoa; phylum Chordata; class Aves; order Galliformes; family Phasianidae; genus Phasianus; species Phasianus colchicus. The sequence goes on from NC_143443.1 coordinate 7,251,125, forward strand.
GTTCAGTTGTCAAGTAACTCCCCGGTGATTAGAAAAACGTCATGTACCCATTTTTAAGAATCTTGGAGAAGAAAAGGCCTCACTGTGGGCTTTTAACACTTGAAGGAAGATTATAAACAGGAGGGAGACCAGCTTTACACGTGGTCTGTGTAATGCTAAAACGTGATTGAAAATAAAGCCACAACAGCAGAGTGGCAAAGTCCCAGGCTGCAACAAATGAGGACAAACTCAAACACAGCACCTACACCAGACGCAGAAACAAAAAAAAGAAGACGCCTACCTTCAGAAAGTCTCCTATAAACCAGGACCTCCAACAACGAGTCCTCGCCTCTGCTATCAACCCTTAAATGAGGCCTGGGAAGGGGTGGATCCTGGTTCCGCCCCTTCCTGTCACTCGTTGCTTGCACCTGAGCTCCCCTGGGATAGCCCTGCCTACCTGCCAGGTGCTCGATCACCAGCTCCAGCTGTGACTGAGCATTTCTGCTACAGCCTGATAGTGACGGGACGAAGTGGAATGGCTTTAAACTAACAAAGGGGAGATTCGGGTTAAATATTAGGAGGCAGGAATTTTTAACTTGGGGTGGTGACGTACCAGCACGGGATGCTCGGGTATGTCATGATGGCCCAATTTTTTTTTCTTTTTAACATTCGCAATGTATGATTGCATAGAGATACAACATCGTAAGCCGTTCCTAAGTTGAGCGCGGAGTGCCGACGTGGTTTTTGATCCGATTTTCTCTTGATAAAGTCTTATTCAGCTTCGGAAGGGTGTTCATCGTTCAAGCGATGTCAGTGTCTCTGGCGATTTTCAAGTCCCCAGCAAGTCTACGTGTTCAAGTTAATCGGCGATCACATTACTGAATTCACATACAATTTATTAACTTTTTCCAACAAACCTTCTAACAAAAGTAATATAGTACAGACTAGAAACTTGCCTTGAAATGCAACTCCGCGGTTGGAAAAAGGACTACGTAAGCGCTCAAACGAAACAAGAAAAGTGCGCAAAACCAACTCGCCAAAAAAATCACCTTCTCTATTGTCAAGATAGGCCTACACAGGGTACTTAATATCATATAGGTCGTGTCGCTGATGCACAAAAGAAAGTTTTCGGCTATCGCATAAGTGATATTCTCTGGCTTCGTTGTGAAGTAATTTCTAGGTTACTTGCAAGTGAATAAGTATTCCCAGCTACTGAATGCTTACTGTCTTCTTGATGTATTCCTTTATGCAAATTGATTCTCTCGGCAATGGGAAATAAAAGTTTCTCATTTCTAGGCTGTCATTTTTGTGCGGCTTCAGTCAAACTCAAAATACCATTGTAAACTAAGTTAGAAGAGTTACCTATTTAACTGTTACCTATTTCTTACTCAGACAGAAGTGGAGACAGAAGATGACATATGTGGTTCCGTTTTGTCCGGCGGTACCTAAAAGAGAACTGGCTTCAATCGTGACTGGAGCAAAGCTCAAAGCTACATTGGATCGCTCTATTTCTTTCTAGAGAAGTGGCTGACTGTCTGCGCTGATGCTGCGGTGAGTTGGCTGCGGCTAACAGGTGCGCTCCTGCCCAGCCATTCTCTCCGTATCCCTCTTCATTAGGAACTGAAACTAGAAATCTCTGGGCAACAACAGAACAAAGAGATTGCTTACCGGTTCTGTTGTGAGAAAAACAGACTTGGCTCGGGAAAACTAATTGACTGTCTATTAAAACAAATAACTGCTGATGTGAGTACTAGGAAATACTAATAAAAGCAACTGTACGCTTTGGAAAACACTTTTCTCCTCCCCCTTTCCTGGGCTTAACTTCTCACTAAAGACCTCGCTAGTATTGCTACAAGTTGCACTCAGACCCTTGTGAGATGGAATAGACAGCAAAGGATTGCGTTGTGGTTGCTCTCTGCTGTTCCTTCCCTCTTGCTCCTTTCCTCTGCTCCAGCATAGGCCTCCTGTAGGCTGCCATCTCTTTGGGGTGTACCTGCTCCCGTACGGGCTCATCTGTGGGCAGCGGTCCCTTTGGTGAAGAAACTCCTCTTGGGTGAGTTATGTGTGCGTGGGTTGCCTGCTCCGCATAACGCGTCCTTCTCTGATCTTCGGCAATCCTCTGCTCCTTCCCACTGGCTTTGTATCCCTGTGCGGTCCTTTCTTAAATTCCTGAATTTCTTTCCACCGACAGCTCTGCTAATGAAACCATCTAGGTCCTGGGATAGGTCCAGTGCAGAGTGGGCTGAAACCAATTGTAATAATCGCAGGCATCCCCTAATATCTCACAGAGATTACTCCTGCTACTCTCCTTCTTTACAAGAACCCAAGACAGATACCAATATCTATTACTGGGGGGGAGAATGGGGAGGAAAACAACCTTAGCAGGATTTTATAATAATAATAATAATAATAATAATAATAATAATAATAACAATAACAACAACAACAACAACAATAATAACAATAATGCATCTGATGCAATACTAGAAAGAGTGCAGTTTAATATGAGTTGAGAAAATTGGGTAGACTGTAGGATTAGATCTCAAAAATCTTTTGAAATGATCGCTAGCTGTGCGAATACATTCCCTGGGTCACAGACTCTAGATCAGTGCTATTCCTAGTTCGTGAATGAACAGGTTACCCAAATGTCCCTTTGGGTAACTGAGAGATAAAGGGTAGTCTTTGTTTTGTCATTTTGGTCATGCTATACTTCTGTTAAGCAACGTGATTTAAATGTAAAGTAGAAAAAACTGATTCAAATTGCCTTAAAGACAGAAACATTTTAAAACAGAAAAACAGTTATGTCATGTATGACCATCTAAGACACTATCACAAAAATGACAAAAAAAATCCCAAAAACCAAAACCAACCAACGAACCCTAATACCCTACCCCTAATTTGGAGTAAAAGACAAACTCTGTTTCTTTTTACTTTGAGTTATATTAAAGACAATTTTCCTGCACTTCTTTTGAGTGTTCCTTAAGACCCTGCCCTTCCATCCAAAATTCTTGTTTTGTAACCAGATCCTAAGCCCAAACGTAGCAGCTGAGATAATGCTCAGACTGTGGGTTTACATTTGTGAAAGAAGCAGAGCACTGAAACAGAGCACTGCTTTAGAGAAAAGAAAGAAAGATTCTACAGTAGCCTTAGGAGAACATTTTTGGAGCACAAGAAAATCAGTAGGGGAAAAACAAAGAATTTTCCTATCTGGAGGCCTTCTTGCTCTTTCTTTCTCAGAGTTCCAAATCTGTATCCTTTGTACAAAAGAAGGACTGGGGAGTCAGGTGATATACCCTTGCAAGAATTAGTTATTTAGAAAACAACTGGATTCCACTTAATGAGAGTGTGCCAGGAGGTCACGGGACATAGCTGCTACAAATGGTTCCGCACAGCTGCTTTAAGAGTGAAGATTGGGGTGATCTTTCGGTATAGATTCCCCATACTCTATATTCCTTCCTCACTGACTGATATAAGAAGTTTTGATAAACTCTCCTGTTCTCATTACTGTTAATGCCCCATGCTCGTTTGTTAAGAGCAAAACAACAAAAACAAACCTCAACACAAATCAGATATCAAAATCGTAAGAAAACCTGCTGCTCAATCCCAAATTTCCGCAGAGGATTTGACTTAACAAAACAGAGCGAGAAGAGTTCATTGGTGAAATGTGTCTCTCTTCTGGGACCTGAGACTCCATTTGTACATACTTCGGATCACCCGTTTCTTGACAATTAACACTGAGAAGTTTTGATAGGAAATATTACTGCGATTCCTGTCTCTTCTTTTTCAAAATGGCATTTCTTAATAGCTTACTACGTGAAGCAAGTTCTTAACAGTAACTTGAGAGGCCGCGGAGAAGAATTTCGTGACAGTTGGGGCTGTCGAGCAGTACTGCCACTCTCCGATTCACTCGTGTCACGTCTCTATAGTTACTCACTCTCTGAAGGTCTCATATTCATACTGCCCTTGAATAACTATTAAATGATAGTGCCCAGGAAACATGGAAGAAATCCGAGTGCTTCGACGCTGTAGGATGTACGTCCCCAGGCAGCTCTCCAATGGGAAGCATATTCTAATTCCCAGGCTTTTGCAGCAATTGGAACCTAAGTAGCTTCCAAACAGGCAGATGCCCTAACATTAAGATGAGCGAAAGGGCAGTGGGGGCAGCTGACCTGCGTAGAAACACGGAAGGTGAATATCTTGCATGCTTTCTCAGTCTTCACTGGGCCAGTAGTTATCCGATACAGTTTTTGAGTTGTGAGAGCTGTTTCTCTTGTTAGAAATACCTCAGAGAAGGCTGGTATCCGTTTGACTTTTATTCAAAAGGAAATAAGAAGGAAGAAAGCACCTTTATTTCAAAATTTTCAAAGTGAAAAATCAGTGAAGAATCAGAAGCCCCGTTTTAAAACATCCTTACATCACTACGTGCAGTCAGTTTGTGATCATATACGGGAACAAACAAGAAAACAAACCTTCAGTATATTAATTATCTGGTATGCGAGCGGAAGCCAGAAACTCGTCGTGCAAATTTTCTCAAAACCACATAAAGGAGACCCTCGAGAATCGTCAGCGAGCTCCGGTTTTTGGCCGACATCACAGGTACAAAACTAGTTCACACGCTGTATATGAAACATCTGATTGCCAGTTACCAAAGCCCTTCTTGTGTTGCCAGGATACTTAGACTATTACCCAGAGCACGCGCAGGAACGCGGGACAGTACATCCCTTATTATCTATTAACGATTCCGTCATTTCAAAATTATTTTTAATTATGATTATTCATTTATATCTAAATTGAATTATAATGATTCCATAATCATTAATGATCCCATAAATACCAGTGATACCAGTCATCATTTGCAGTCATCTGCTAGAGAAATTTAACTTCATAACACATTGAAAAAATAGAGAGTGTAACAAATGCAGTCTCAATGGGAGCTTTCAAGCTGTACCTTGCGAAGCTCTTGCTAGAGATGAGTACGATTTTCTGAGCGCACCCTGCCAAGTCTTTTTTTATTATACTAATTTTACTTGCTGCGGTGCCATACAAGAAGAAATCCTCTTCAGGGAACATGTATTGTAACATTTTGAATGGGCCGAGGCATTTTCCAGCTACTGTTTTAGCAAACCACACGATTTCAGAGCACATTTTTCAGTTAAAAATGGCACTTTCAGCACGATGAAAATGACTTGCGTGGAGTCACCTGAAATGATGGAAAGGAGCATCACATAACAAAAAAGGTGGAAAGAAATGCTTATTTTTGAATTCTTACACCACCTGGCAAAATCTTAAGTTTTGTAAGAAAGCAGAAAGTTCAGTAATAGCGCCTTCAAACAGTTTAGCATTTATTACTTGACGGTGAGAAAGGGGAAAAATAATTCCGTGAAAGCATCTGAACCTGAGGATTCAGAAGAAAAAACCAGTAAGTGATGTTCTGTGTTACACAGAGAACCATTTAGAATTTGGCATGAGTCTGCAAAGAGTCCCTTATGTTACTCATCTGTTTCCAAATCACATCATTCAATCAAATCCCACAGATGAACACAAGTAAATACCGAGATTTAAATTCACACGTGTACATCAGCACTCCAAAGCAAACTGTATCAGGCAGTGCATCGCATCTAGCAGAGATGCACTGAGACCCGGATAACCTGAATGAGTTAAAATTCAGTTTCAGTCAGAAATTATCTTTCAGTTTACCACTGTACAAAGTTATTTATCCATAAATTGTAACATCAGAAATAATCAAAGCCCAACCAGAAAGCGCAACACTAGGAAATTATACAGATTACTAATTTATACTGCACTGTAGTCTGTTGGGCATTTCATTTGGCAGATTCATCTGTCTAGGGCTTCTCGGCTTTTCCTTTTTCTCCCTTTATGAAATTTCCTATTTGTTTCCTCGGTTCGCTTCTCTGTGGCCCATCCGCATTTTCCCCTCTTCGACAATTTAATTCCCACCCTCACGAGAGAAGTACCATTAGGCTTCTTGTTAGGAGCAGTCTGTTTTAACTTCGCGCCTCGTTACAGATTCGTGGAATGCCTTCTGAAATTCCTCCGGAAGACACTCACTCGAACAGATTGAAAGCAGAGGGAAACAAGCTCACTTTCAAAGAAGAGAAGGCATCGGCACACAGACTTTCTGATCTACATCCATAAAAATAAAATTAAAAAAGGTACTGGGTGCAGTTTGTTTCTCTGCCTTCAGGAAACATCGCCTTGTCAGGGGTGTAGTGGATGAAAAGGCTTTAACCAGCCTTTCTTTTTAATGAAAGATCATTTTACAACCAAAAAAGGAAAAGCCCACATTTAGAAGTGAATTAGCAGTTCTACTAAGTGTTTTAAACTTTCCTCTATCCTCTATTCCTCTATCCACTCATCTTCAGCATCTTTGTAGAAGAGCAGTACGTGGTTTCGTCACTGCCTGGGCGATGTTGAGATGAAGCAAGCGCTTCCACTCGTGGAAAACTCAGGATCCCTTAAAGATGTCACCAGAATGTTACTGTAGGCCAAACGTGGCCCCGGTGCTTAGTTTTCTTATCTGGAATCCAAGTGAAACAGACTCAAGTGCCTGTCTGAGGTAGGCTGATTTTGGGTGGCTGTTTTTCTTCATTTAGATGAGAGTATATGCACAGGATGAAGGAAAGGTTAGCAGTAAGAGTCATTTGAAAGTCGACAATAAAGAAGAGAACAGAAAGGAATTGTTTTAGTGGAACACGTTGGAAATATTTCCAACAATCTGCAGTCTTTTCGCTGTCTATCTCACTACAATCCGTGGTCTGTTTGGTGTCTAAACCCTGCATTATAAGACTAAGATCCTGCTGGCTTTGGGTACATCTCTGAATCCACGTATAACCTACAGTCGCAGCGTTTTTATGAGAGAGAAAACTGCTGAACTTTATTTCCCACTACTTACACCGGTGAAATTCAGGAACTGCTTCATGGCAGAAAATGTTACCACGATATCTTTAAAGTTGCACAATTCATAAAGTAGTCACAACTCCCACATACGTACTACAAATAACAAGGTAAATTACTGCCCGGACAAAAAAATAAATGAATAAGCATCGGATCCTGGAAACAGACGGCCCATTCCAACTTCAGTCATTTTGTGCTCACGGTTCAGATAAACAGATCTTGTCAACTGCTGATATTAACCGAAGTTAGTGATATATTGTCTTGGAATATCTTTTCCTCTCAAAAAATTTGTTTTGTCAAAGACAAACTGAAGGCTCAGTTTGGAATATTCAAATCTGAGTACGCTGATGGTCCAGTAGTAAGACTTTCCAGCTATATATTTACCTCTAAGCTGATTTTCAGTTGAGAAGGTGGATAACGAATCGTATCTCATTTTTAGAAGGAAGTCTGTACGGAAACCTTGCCCTCTAATTTTCTTTTGCTTCATTCTCTGAAAATCCCTATGTTATTATTGTTCTAGCAGTGACACGGATACTTAATCGCTGTCAAAATTACGAGGAAACTTGTAGTCCGAATGACTGACTTGTTAAAAGATGCAAACAAATTTATTCTCTTCTACAAAAAAGAGAAGGAGGCGGTAGCGCGAACGTGTGCCCTGGGCTGACACTTCTGGAGTTCTCCTGAGTTTCAACTGGCACAGATAAAAGAAATACGGAAGTAAAGAACTCAAGAAAGAGACAGCTAGTAATATGCATTCATCGCTCCGCAACGATCAAACTACCTGTATACCATTAACGCTGTCTCAGCTAACACTATAATCGCTAATGTTTGCTAACATCGTAATTGAAATTTATAGAAAGAATATTCAACGCAAAATAGCGCAACTGATATTTATGTCTCAAAGCCAATTTTCTTTTCTCTTTTGAAATGAAGGCATACTTACCTTCAGAAGGCCTGTAAGGTCCAGAGATAAGCAGGGATCTCCAGATTAGAAACCCTCACCTCCACTGCCAACCCTTAAATGAGGTCTGGTGCTTTGCATACACCTGAGCTCCCCTGGGTCGGCCCTGCCTTTCCAGCAGGCGCTCCATCACCGGTTCGGGCTGTGACTTAGCATTTCCACTACAGCTAGATTATCTCATCCAGTAAGTAGTAAAATGTGCGTGACTTGAACGCGCTGACTTCCAGAATTGAAACACTAGCAGACTTTGAAGAATTTATCTATCTATATAACTCAAATATACGTAGTCTGCTCCGAAAGTAATGCTTCCTATTTATTGCCACGGGAACTACAGTGGATATAAAGAGCACAATAACACTACATGATAGAGCGCATTCTCAACTTCAAAACACTATTTTTAACATAGTCACCACGCTTAACTGTGCGTTTTCACCAGCAGTGAGCAAGAGCCTGCATACCACACTGGTCAAAATTTGCACCGGCACATTCCAGAGCAGCCCTTGTGTGTATGTGTAGGCACACATGAACTCACAGTATCAAACTCTACAGCGAGCAGAAATGATCAAGACTGTACAAACATTTTTTAAGTTCTCCACTACTATCAGCCTCAAACAAGTCTCTTTCATTTACTGGCCTCTCCTTCATAAGAATATTTGATGCAGACAGTTATACAACTAAAACAAGTAACGCGGGAAATAAATTGCTGACCACCTCAGTAAAAAAAAAAAAAAAGCCAACAGAGCACAGGCGAGCTTATGCAAACAGCAGGTATGGAAAAAGATAACTCGTAGACAGTCTAAAAGACTGAAAACAGTACCAAAAATTAAAAAAGATTTAGCGAGGCTAAAGCTCCCCATTTTACATCTGCTGTGCTCAAAATTTCGAGTTGCAGGCAGTCTCAAAAAGCCTACAGATGGACCAGTTTAACGAGCATCTAAAGACAGAAATGTATTGTGTAAGATTTTACTAAGCAACATCTATAACATGAGAGGTGAAGGTGAGCTGAGAATTTTTTTTTCCTCCTATAAGTATTATAAATTTCTTAAACTCCTTATCTCCACAGCTTAGCCAATCTGCTTGTGAATCGTCTTTTCTTGTGTGAGAAGACTACTCTCTTCTCTGGATGAGGATTGAAGAGTCAGCTGTTCGTATGGATGAGGGCAATCTGAGACATCATGTTGAACTATTGCTACTGCACAAAAGAAAAGGCCAGATAAAATTGACATGCGATGATGCTTGTAGAAGAGTCACTCGGCACCTCGGGTTTTCTTTCTGAACATAAAATCTGTAATCTCACCTTCACTGAGTAACTCAAATGCAGAAAAGTGATTTTTGAGGAAATTTTGTTTAACGTTGGTCAGGTGTGACCGAAGGTGCGTGAAACAACTGACAGAAGGTAAAGCATCAGACATTTAAATTTCACAGACAAAGGAAAGTGATACAAAGATACCAATTAAAATGTTATCTAACTAAGATTAAAGACAATAAGCAGCCACCCGGACAATTCGTGAAAAGGGTAGAATAAAGACTTAATAATAGTCAAAAGGGTTTTTTAAAGTACTTTTTAAAGCTGTCTCTGTTTTTAATCAAAAAGTCTGACACTAATTACGTCCTAAAATCTGAGGAACATTCACAGCTCTGCAATTTGGATCAAGTTACGTCTTCTGAGGTAGATGCAGAAATTAAAAGAAAGTATTTTTAGACTTTAAAGTGTGTCATTCTGCTAGATTTTCTCTGCTATTTCTCTTGACCGTAATCATACATATTCGTAATGCAGGATTACATCCAATATACCGATGGATTTATCCCGAACACTTCCTCCCCTTTGAACTCCAGTAATGTTTCCACTGGCAACGACTCACCGAGCGGAAAAGAATCCATCCTATAGGAAAAACAGAGAAGAAAAAACTAACAACACGTTGAGAAAAAGGGAGCTATTAACTGAACATAGTAAGATTAAAGAGAAACATACTATTAAAACACTAAAGCATAGGGATGAATACTTCTGTAATCTTTGTCAAACTTTCCTCCTTGAAAATCATTTTCTAAAATAGATTATTTGGACATTTTGAGTGACATTATCAGTGGGGGGAGGGGGAGAAGAAAGGATAAACGTGCTTAAGACAGCTGACTTAGCAAACGCTTCCAGGACAACAAGATAAGTGAGATGAAAAAAAAAAAAAGACAAACAGAAGGACATTAAGGAGCCAGAAATAACACTGTCTTAAGCTGATTTCTGATGAGTGGAAAACATTCTGAATTCCTAATTAGCAATGCTGAAAACAGAGTAATCTGAAACAAGCTAAATTCATAACCCTCACTTCACAGTATGTGCTTTTTTCTTGGAAAAGATGGCAAATCAGGAAACAGAATCCTCTGCTGTGTCACGTTTAAATAAAATTATTTTACTACTACATTCAAGATTAAAAGGAAAATAAGTTTTCTTATAGTATATCTCTACCACACAATCAGCACTGAGTCATTTTGCTGTGATTTTCTATCTTTGGAAGATCGCTTGGCATGAAAATTTTCTGAAAAAAATAGAAAGGAGACAGGCTTAAAGTTATCTTGGGATGTTTTTCTAGTTAAAATACATTTATATTTAGGACCTTATTTAACAGAACCACGTATACCATTGTAATATGACAGCCTCTGTACAGGATGTTACATCTGTACAGGATGTACAGTCTCTGTACAGGATGTAAATACAGACACTGAAAAGACACCTTAAAAATAGTAATTGAGAGGGGAATTATTCTCAACAAAAAATAAATAGCCAGTGATGAAAAGTATGACCTGATAATGAGATGACAGAACCACAGAATCACAGAATCGTAGAATGGTTTGTAATGGGACCTCAAGGATCATCGAGCTCCGATCCCCCTGCTAAAGCCTATTAATTGAAGGTTTGCCACGAGCACTGAATAACGTCCATCGTAAATGTCTTCAGAAAAATAGAACCTTGCTAATAAAAGTAGAAAATGCACAAGAGGAAAGAAAATTGCAAAGGAATGAAAAGTAGTAGATGTAAGATATCCGCTGCCACTAAGATATAATGGCAGTTCCTTGGCAGACTAATATCCCATTTTAGATCCCACGTTAATAAAAATTAACTTACGTGCTGAAGTGAATGATTTCAACTTTTTTTTTTTTTTAAACTCTTTTAAATGCCTCAGGACTGAGATTTAGTAATCAGTACAGAGGAATGAACGGTGACTTTTACTGCTCAGAAAAGAAAACTCTATTTCGGAACACTGAATGGAGCAGGGAAAACTTTTCAAAAGGGGCTGTTTCAAGAACTGCCATGGATTTTTCCGCTTGGAAACATATAGGATGGTTGAGTGTCAACAGTTTACGGATAACCAGACTTGGTCATAGCAAAAGTAGAAAAGATTCCTAGATTATAAGAAATGCTAAGAATAACCAGAGAGAAAAACTGCATTTTAAGACATGGAATCTGAGTGGTCTTAAAGAAGATGATAAGATCACAAATTTACAAACTGCTCTAGACCTTTTGTTTAGTTCTAGCATTTCAGTTTTAAATTTCAGAACTCCAGAAGAATACATCCAGTGAAACTAACTGAAAATAACGGTAAATTAAAGTGGTTATCAACAGGAACCTAATTAGCTTTTGGAAATCTTCTTCACAAGGTATAACCAAGGCCAAGAGCTTAAAAGGATTAAAAATACCAAAGGAAATGGAGACAGATAACGACTGAATCTAGAATCGCAATAGCAAATTAATTCATGTGATTGTTTTGTAACTGCAAGGAATTTTTCATCTTTTACCAGCACGTGGCATCGGTCGCTTCCTGGTAATAATTTCCACGTAAACAGAAAAACAACATTTCTCTTGTTTATGTGCTGAAGAAATAGCAAATCCAATACTTAAAAACTAACAAAAAAAACAAAAAGAAAACCCACATTGGTGCGTGCTGAAGAAAAGCCCCAAAGCTGAGGCAATTAGCAAGATTTCCCAAAAAATCCCAGTGCGGAGAACCCTGGACAAGATCCCTTATCTCCGATACGCATGGCATCAGATTAAATGAACAAAATGATCCCCACCTGGAATTAAAAGTCTATCAGTAGCTCTAATTTAATGATACATTATAGCTTCATAAATATATACGGGAGGACAACAGCAAGGATTTTGCCTTCTCAACTCCCTGTGCGTCGTACTACAGACACACAAGGAACAGAAGATTTTTTCTCCCTTCTCTCATCTTTTATTGCGCGTACGGGCAGGAGGATGTAAAAGGAAGTTCTTTCTGCTTTTGATAGGCAGTTACTATGAAATGCTAGAGAGGATACGTGCCAAATACAACAATGTTGAAAGAACGCTTGATAAGCTTAATTTAGAAAACATATCTGTTCCATAAACACATGAGATAAATGAGAAGTATTAGACAGTATGAGTCAATATTCTCAGAACGAACCTAGTTTGGAATGTGTTTTTTTTAAGTATTTGGCAAATTAACAACCTTTTTTATTATTATTCCTTTTAAAAATATCGTGTACGTTAGGCAACAGACACAAGCGCTTAGTATTGATGTCTAGACTTCTGCGGCTTCTAATTCACTGTTATTATCTAATAATAGCTGCAAGTGAATTTAATCACAGTTCCAAAAATTGAAAACAAAGCAGGATGTCCCAATTACAAAGTGCAGCCTCACGACTAGCCTTGTGATCACTCCTATCCCTGGAATAAGTCCCACAGTTCAACCAAAGAACCGACCAGTGCCCGTAACTGTTGTCCCTTATAAACAAGAAGAAAAAATGTCTACAGAAGCCAGAGCGTTTAACAAGGAGAGAAGCTCGTAAGTTAAGATAAGATGAAGGTGGAGCAAGGCCATTACTAAAATGGAAGGAGAAGAAAGAGAAAGAAACTGTCTGACTCCTAATATTAAGTGAACTATGAGATCTGCAAAAAGATTACTGCTGTTGGCCAGTCACGCACCGCATGCTTACGACGGAAGCAACCACCAGATGGCTGGCAACAGACCCCGTGCACATTGCTACTGCCCGAAGTACTGTCCCGGGCCCTGTAAAGCAAACCTTCCGATGACACGGTACCCCAGGAAGAACTGAGTCAGAAAAACAGGACTCATTTCTGAAACAAGCTCGTAATCACCTAGGCAAAAGAACACAGCAATGAGTCGATATATTACATCCCCTACCATGCACGGCGTCTGGAAAAATCTGTCGATACGTTGGCATATTAAAGACAACCTTAAGAGCCAGGGGTGCATTCCATTCAAACATTGGGACACATATTTAACAAAAGCTGCCTGGCTAGTCAACGCTCAGACCTGCGGGCACGTGGTGAATTAAGCAGGATGAGGGGGTCTGCCGTGTACCTCCAAGGGATTTGATGCTGTGCAAGAATAAACAAAAATACGTATCGTACAATATCGGTTGCTACACAATACTGCATGCCATCATAGCTATGGTTGTCATAGGTCTTGTTAACACTATTACAGTAAGAACCATCCCAACTAAAGAAGAACAAATCCTGATGAAGTCAGAACTAGCTTAGAAAGCAGTAATCCAACAATGGATCCTCTCTCTTGTACTGAAGGACTGCTATGAAGACAGAGCCCAAAATAATGAACTAAATAAACTTCGTGGACAGATAATTTACACGGATGGACCATAGGCTACGGGAATTAGATGTGTACACACATCAAAAAGTAAGACGGGAGATGATAATTAATTATGATGTATAAAATTGTTATGAGACCTCAGCATAAAATAAATGGGACAAGACAGGGGGTGGATACTGTCTTAGCTTCAGCAGGGACAGAGTATTTTCTCTTCAAAGAGGCTGATATGATGCTACATTCTGGAAAAGTACAGCGTTGATAACATATGTATGTTTTCAGGTGTTACGGAGTAGTTTTGAACAGAGTGAATGACGTTCACTTTCTCACCTTCTCCTACTGTACAGGAAGAGGGCTGGGAGCGACACAGGAAAATGGGACAGAATCAGGATAGCTGACCTAAAACTGACCGAGGCAATAGTCTATACTATATGCCACGTTATGTAAGGAAAGTTCAAAAAACAGGAGAAAGTTCAAGAGGGCAACTGATGTTTGGGGATTAGCTGGGCATCAGTCAGCGGGGGCTGAGCAGTTGTGTGCGCATCAATCGTTAGTCATAAATATACGAGCGTATGTATCATAGCCATTATCCACTTTTCCTTTTCTCTACATTAGTAATTTTTTTTTTAACCTCAAACCACTAGTTCTACTTCGTCCCCATTCCTCCCCGGTCTCTACTCCTACCCTACGGGAAGCAGGGGAGGGAGCCAAACACCGCACAGGGCTAAACTACCTGCCAAATTAAACCACGGCACATCAGAGCAGCAAAATTACCAGCCACACTGATCAGGGTCACTTTACTGCAGCGTGCAATAAGATCACATTCAAAGAAAGAGGAGAGAGAAAGCACCAGCAGAGAGAACCACATTAACAGTTGGTGAGGAACTGTGCACACATAAGCACTCCTGAGCATAACGCATACATTCCAGAAATCCAAACAGATGCCTAGCATTTGGCAGAAACCAGTAAAAATGGCAATGGAAGAGCTCAGCAAAAGTGCTCCTGGAAGTGGGGAAACTCACTTGGCCGAAAACATAAATCTGGGCCTGCTTGACAGAGGACATGGGCGAAATTAAGGGAAGAGCTGTGCCATGTATCAGTCACCTTTACATCTCAAAGGAAGGCCATCAAACTACTCAGCTCAGATAAAAGGGATTTCCTTATGGGTTAAGTAAACAAACAAATGGTTACCTGGCAACTCAACCAGTAAGAAACAGCTTTATGCTAAGAGGCATAATTTAATACCAAAGTTAAATGCATGCTAGAAATTAAAAGCAGATATCACTGGAACAACTATATGCAAACAAATGTTATTCTCAAAGGCTTATGGAGCCAATATGGAGCTAATGAGAGCAATACACACATTTCAACTGCAGCTCCAATAGACAAAAGATAATTTAATGAGTTAGACAATCAACAGCATCATCTTCTTGCTTATTCCTGCCTCCTACAACCCCACGCCGCCTCTTCTTTCTTCTGCAGCACTCCTGAAACATCAGCGGGGACACCATTAGACCTGCGGAGCAGCAAGTCCTCCCCCGAAGGAAAAGGGAAACCCAACATCGCAAAGGAACTCGGCACGCAACCACCCAGCCCAGCAAGGACTTGCATCCCCCTCCCTAATTCATCCCAGCAAAAACTACTTTGACCAGCTTGTCTCACCTCACTGACACACGGCGGACTTCCAGCCAGTGCTGCGGGGGATCACAGAGGCGGGCAGACTGGGCAAATGGAGCTGGGCACAAAAACCAGCGGCCAAAGAGTCAGCTTCCCTGATTACAGGGGACCCCCAGCCACTGCATCCATTGCAAAGGGCCTGGGACTGCGGGGCACTGTTGCTCCCTGGCTTACAGGGCAGCCCCCATCCCTAGCGGCCGAGGGAGGCTCCTTCTCTTCCAGTCAGGGGCACCTCGACCCACACCCCGCTAACGGGGCGGTCACCCCACACAGGCTGCCAACTGAGCACAAACGCTCGCACACCCAGACCCTGATTACAGGCGGGTGGACAACACCCCTGGAGCCACAGAGCTCGGTTTCCCCCCCAGCGGCGGGAGCGACTCTCAGCCGCCAGGCAGCGGGGCGACACGGCCAAATGCCGCGGCCGGGATCCCAGCCCTGATTCCGGGGAAGTCTTTCACAGCAGCAAATGCTGAGTTTTCCAATATCTTTGAGCCACCTCTATTTACCCCCCACTGGAAAGCTCCAGAGCAGAGTTTTAAAAAATTAAAGTTTTTGCTGAACGTAATAGAATGAGCAACACTTTTTTTCTGTTGCTTCTTTTTTTTCCACCTTTGGCAATCTCACTCTTGAAAAGGACAACTGAAACGCATTAACTTTCCATAGCTGAAAAACTTTCTTTGTCTGAGTTTAATTTCTGCAGCAGAAATGGAAAAGGTTTAGAAAAGCTGCAGACAAGTGAGAAAGGAGAATAAGAGTAAAGGGATAAAAATAACCAACGAGAAAGAATAGATATCACTTACTGTACAGAATATCAAAATAGAAAGTTGTGTGTTTCTGCCTATGCCTTCCCAGGCTTTGCTGGGAGAAAAACATTAAATATTGAAGCGTTTAAAGATATAATTTATTTCAAATACGATGTTTAGAAAGTTAGAAAGCCACATGGAAAAAAACAGTCAGAAAACACCTAAAGGACGGAGTAATGGGTGTGGAACAGGTACTCTAGAGCTATGGCACTGAGAGAATTCAAGAAGCATCTGGATAATGCTACCATTATGGACTGATTTTGGAATGGTGCTGTGGAGAGCCAGGGGTTGGACTCGATGATCCTCACAGATACCTTCCAACTCAGGATATTTTATGATTCTATAAGGATTAATTCAAATACATCAAAACAGTAACAACTTCAAGTATCAGAGAGGGAAGGCAAGTAGGGAAGACATGCATCATCCCAGGAGGAATGGGCTCTGGTGGGCCTGGTTCTCCCATCCATATAATGGATGTGGCTCACCCACCTCCTCTTTTAAAGAAAGGGCAGGAGATGAGTACAGACCTGCCGGCCTGTGAGTCACACGCAGAGCTAAAATGGGACAAATGGGCTCTGTGGTGTGCAGCCAGAGGCTGGGAAAACATGGGTTCTGTATCCAGGGCTGGCAGCCCGAGGCAGGTACAAGTCAGGGCTGAGCTGCAGGGCCTGGCTCTGTGCAGCCACACCGCTCCTCAAGGCACGTGGGGAAGCAGCTGTGCTAAACACTGTGATGCTAAATGCCCCCCAGATACAGATTTCAGGAGTAGTGGAGGTAAAAGAATCCCTGAGGACACCCAGAGGGAATAAGCACAAAACAAACTACCTGTACAGCCGCGTTTATGAAAGCTACTTATTCTGAGATGTAGCTTTTGCTGTTGTGCTGGGAGCTACAAGCAAAGGTGGTACTAAAGAGCAGACAACACCAAGTTATCTCAGCTCCTGTACGTGTCACACATGGGCTCTCATAGCTGGCTTGAGGCAGAGCTCAGCTCTACCAGCCCACAGCACTGGAGGTGAGCAAACTGCATCTGACTCCCTTGCTACTCTGGGAAGAACAATCCCAGCTGATGAATTCCAAAGGGGAAAGAATGTTTCCTAACAGTAGCAGAATAGCAACAAAGCTGTATCGTATCATCACTTCAGTCAATCCTGCACAGGTCTATTAACTTCGTAAAGAGAAGACCCAGCCGTTTAAATAACAGCAGAACAGCTTTAGTCTGTTCTGCTCCAACAGCAGCGCAAACCCTATCTGATGCCCCTCACAGAGCTCAGCTCTGAAATGCTCCTACGGTAACAAATGTGCTTTGGGAATTTGTATGTACTGTTCTACTCCTAGGGGCCGGTGGGCAGAAAAACAAAAAGAACGCTATCACAAGGACAGAGTAAAATAATGGTAGGTTGAAGATGCAATTTTCACAAAGCTTATCTGCAGCAGATCGTAATTTTCAAACTTAAAACCTACTCAGAGACAGAAGAAATATACTGAAGAACACATTCCCTGATCTCTCCTCAGCTGTTCATTCATCATTCAGAAAATATGTGCTAAAAAACTCCCGTGCAAAACCATTCCATTCTCAATAGCAGGACAAGAGGAAATGGCTTTAAAGATGAAGGAGGGAAGATTTAGGTTGGATGTCAGGGGGAAGTTCTTTACAGAGGAGTGGTGAGGTGCTGGAACAGGCTGCCCAGAGAGGCTGTCACTGCCCCATTCGCGGAGGCATTCAAGGTCAGGTCAGATGGGGCCCTGGGCAGCCTTGGCTAGTATTAAACGCGGAGGTTGGTGGCCCTGTCTCAGCAGGAGGGTTTGGAGCTTGATGATCCTTGAGGTCCCTTTCAACCCAAGCCATTCTATGGTTCTGTAATTATGATTCTATTAATACCTATACTAGGAAAAATATTGGGGGTAATGTAAGTTCCACAGTATGGTTGCTGAAAGTGAAGCTCATGCAGTAAATTACCATGCTTTGTCCCAGACTACAATTCAGTGAAAAAGATCACTAGAAGTTGCATGCTGAGAAGGGCAAACCAAGAAATCCAGCTTAGAGGAAGCCTGGCATCTGCCAGCCCTAAGCTCCCATTTCCTGTGGCTGCCAAGAACAGGGAGACTTCTCATGGCACTGCAGTTAGCTCAGTTAAAAATTTACTGGCTTGAACTCCACATACCCACAGCTCTGCTGAGCTTTCCTATGAGAATAAGATAAAGCATCTCCTATAGCCACTACCTCTCATGGTTTTTTTTGCTCCTCCTTTCTGACCCTCAGTGAGTAAATTAGAGGTATTTTTCTCCTCACTATTGCATTTTAAGTCCAAGCACGTTACAGGGCTAATGCACTTACAGTCACCCCCTGAGCTGGAACCTCTTCATTAATTTATTGGCTCCAGTTAGTCTCCAAGTAACTCACAGCCTTCAGCACAAGTGCTCAGACCCTGCTAAGGTAGAAAGCCCCCCAGCCCTCACTGCCAAGGCTCCCAGGACTGAGGCACTGGGTGCAGTCCTGTCTTTGAGGGCATCATTGGGGCTGCAGCATAGTGAAAAAGAAGCAAGCCCTTAGCAAACTGGATTTCTTACATAGTTAACCCTGCCAACTTCACCAGGAACTGTGAGCTGTTGTAGCTATATATATCGCTCTCTGAGTTTGTTCAGTGGTTGTGGCCAAATCTACCCTGAGTTCACTACTGTTTTATGTCACCTCTGAGTTGAGACCTAGGGCCCTTGATGTGGTTTAGGAGAGATGAACAAGAGCAGAAAAAAAAATGACAGAAGTAAAATCCCATTTTCAAGTTTCAATGTTTACTATTAAGGCTGAAGAAAGGACAGATTGGCCACTAAAAGCAACACATCAATTATTTTATTTTGTTTTTATTAGAGAAAATGGCTAAAGGGAAAACAGACATGGCATCACCCTCTATCAGCAGATTTAGCACTTGCTGGAACACCATAAACTCTGATCCTGTTAGAATGAGAGAGCGATAGAGGAAAAAAGACAAATCTCCCTGGATGTGGCTCTTTTAAGATACACCACAGGCTTCAGGGATAAGTCCACCATGCTGAATAGCAGCATCACACAGTCAGAGCCCCAGGAGCGAGGAAAGTCAAGAACAGCAAATAAAAGTATAGCATTCCCTCGCTTTTTATTATTAACATTTAAGGATATAAACCCTTGATACTGTTGCTGAACCCAGGAGAGGAGTCAAAGAGCAGAACAAAGGGACTGCCATGGTAGAGAAGACCCTTGTTTCATTCATTCCCAACCGCTGAGCTTTGAGTAAAGACACGTAAGTGCTTTCATGCTAGACCAGCTTGAGAAAAAATCAACTTGGGTTATTTAATCCAGTTTGCAAAAAAAGACTTCTTTTTAATCTAGAAGACAAAGCTTTGTGGGATGAAAGAAGTTGTTGCTGCCAATACCAAACTGTATTTAGTAAAGCCACTGTGATGCGTGGGAAATTGGCTAAATGCACATTTCATTCAGTCCCTGATTTATTGCTGTTAGTCTTCATTCCTTCAGCAACTCAAAATACGCTAAGTAGAAATAGCACTTAATCTAATCCGAGAGGAGTTCCATTCCTTACTGTAGCAGGCTCACACAGACATGGGCGTTCCCCTAACTCAATTATTTTTTGCTTCTTGTCTTCAGCTATGCTGGCCTTCTCTGCTCAATAAAAGCTGTTACGCAGCTGACAGGAGACTTCCCAGCTGAAAAACATGCTGAGTGCCAACTGAAACTTGCTGAGTGGTATTCCACTGCCTCTTGGCAGTGTGATAGACTATGGCATGAGGCCTCTGAGCCCACATCTGCCTTAGCCTTTAACTCTTAAAGCATCTTGACCTAAACACCATCTATTATTCAATATACCTTTTGAAATCAAGTTCTCTTCTAGTTTGCCAGGGGTGTTTTCATTTAATTGCTTTTAATGTGCAATGATACCACCTCCTTTGTTTCATATAAGGAACAGGTCACTCAGCAATCCTGGTAAAAATCTAAATTTCAAACACAGCACGCTGCTGGGACCTATTCAAAGGACCGTGTGATAATGAAGTTGGACAGGCCTTGAACACAACTTAGGCACTCGAAACTCACTGCAGGGAAACTACATACCTCAAAGCTCTTAGTTTTTGAACCAGCTGGTCAAGCAATGCTATTTGCAGAGAACTGCCCCTACACCTTTGTGATTCAGAAGCTATTTAAATAAATATATGCAGCTTCCTGTGGAAGGCTGAAGGCGGCCCAACAGATGAGCACTGCATACGAAAAGTGACCGTTTTCTACTGTTAGATTCTACTTTTTTTTAAAATCTGATCCCTTCCTCTACAGCCTCGCTCCCTCACATGCAAATACCAACTGTGTCCAGCTGACAGAAATTAACATTAAGTCCACTTACACCTTCTAGCTTTGGCTGATCTGTACATTTACTTAAAACTGCATATCTGATAGGCTGTCTATACTTACAGCAACTGCAGTTGCTATTTGCCCCCATCTCCATCATCTGAATTTGGCTTAGAGACCAGTCTCAGAGAGGTGGAGTTCCTATGGCCTCAAGTAACAATTTTGTCGCAGTTTACATTTTTAGCATAACTTCCTAAAAGCTGTAAAACATTTCATGGACTGACAACTCCAAACGGCAACTGCGTTAAGAAAACAGCTCACAAATGTTGTGAAGGTTGCTTTTAGGCATCTAATTTATATTCTCAACTTGATTTACCCCTGAATGGTCAGATGTAAGCCTTTTAAGTTTGTCATTTAAGAAAAGAGCATCTACAAATTTTTCTCTTATCTGAGGATGTCAGAAATGAAAGTTAGATTGTTTCTTGCATTTCTTTTATCACACTAGTTCAACCACACACCACACATGAAAGCCTGGTCTCTGCTTTCTTCTAGCCAGCAGCATTTAATCCTCTTAATGGGTGACTCACCCAACTTACTTAGTCTGGTCAGATACAAAATCATCTGCGCAGCCAAAGAATTACAAGTATGGAACAACACGGCATGAAATTACCTCAAGGATTTTCATTTGGCTCTTGATATCTGCAAGACTACCCTACCTAATAAGCCCAGGGGATTCAGATAACATATTTACAAACCTTACTCCCATTGATTTTTGCCTCTTTTCCTCTCCTCATTAAATAAGACAGATTCCCAATTTAAAGTCGCTAGTTAACAGCTAAAAGCAACTTTTATAGGTTCTGTAGCAAGTAGGAGTGACAAGAAACACCTCCTCTATCACTTCCTGTAGGTCAATAAAATGTAACATGATGAACCATCTGCTGCTTGTGTAAGGGATAAAGGCAGGAACAACACATCAGAACTAATCTAGTCTTTTCAGGGTTGTCTTCATGAGTTTTAAATGCAACCCTCCCACTGTCTACGTGGAAGAGCTGACTTAGCTCTGCAATAGCTGAAGGCACTTCATACATTAACCGCCTTCTATGCTTCCATTCTCACTACAACCAGCTCATGGCCTAATGAAAAATACAAGATTAAATTACCAAAAGAGCTTGTATGTGCTTTATCATTTTTTAATTCCCTCTAAAAATAGTAGTTAAACACTGCCAATAAATGGAAAAAAACAGTTGCTGTATAATACTAAGGATCAAGTCACAGGTCTGAGATGTTCACATCTGAAAGACAGTCCCTGAAAATAACAGATCACAGTACTCGCATGCTAGAGGTAAAGACAAATGGGATGTGGACGGGGAGCCGAACGCACCAAATTATAGAGATATGCATGGCCTTGGCAGGGGTACTTCTGGGGAAATGCATGCCATGTGGCGGGGGGGACATGCCAGCCTCCTGTTTGGCTCCCAGAGTGCTGAGGAAAAGCAGTACAGACAGGCACCAGTTACAATTAAGAGGCTAACATCCATCCCAGACACGCACTTATTTCTGTAAGTGCAGATACAGCCCAGCACTTGAAAAAGAATCAACTTTAAACCAACCAAATCCTTGAATCCAAATCCAGCTTACATTTCTGAATACTATTAAGTACTTAATACTCCTCTTCTGATATCAATTTAAACAGAAAATTAATCTCCTGAGGCATGATGGACAAAGGCTCAAACATTAATGTATGTTTTTTCATAGAATATCCCACTTGGAAGGAACCCATAAGGATCATCAAGTCCAACTCCTCCACCCTGTTTATCACAGAATGAGGTTGGCCGGGACTTCTGGAAGTCATCTGTTCCAATCTTCCGCTCATGTGGAGACATCTAGAACAGATTACCCAGCACCACATCTGGCCAAGTTGTGAATGTCTCCATAGATGCAAATACCACAACCTCCATGGGCTATCTGCTTTAGCATCCAGTCACCCTTGCAATAAAAATGTACTTCCTTACACTCAGATGAAATTTCTTGCGCTTCACTTGGTGCCCTTTGCCTCAGTTCTCTTTACATCCTCCTTTCAGTTAGTTGCATATACACATTAAGAAGATTCTCCCTGTGATTTTTCTCTCTCCATCTCCTCGTGGGAGAGGAGGCCTCACCATTCCTGAGCAGAGAAGAAGGATCACCTCCCTCAAACCTACTGGCAACATTCTTCCTAATATTAACAGTCACTCATCTCAGTTCCCCATTATCAACAACGGATGAGGATGTGCTCTGCCCCATCATCACTTAATGGAGAACAGGATTGGACCCAGTATTGACACGATTTTTGGAAGTGACATTCATTGACAACCAGTTTAGGTATTTTAAGTCTTACCTTGCTTTGAGTTTCTGCTTTCACCTGGAATTTAAACAGAAAAGGAGCATTAATCCAACAAGACAAAGTAACCAACATCCCATCAACAACTGACAAATCAAGCCAACTCATCTGACAAAAAAAGGAAAGCCCTGCATGTGCAAGTGCTGTAAGTCACAGCACTCTGGCTTTTTGCTATCTCAACTTGAGCACAGCAATGGTACATTTCTGCTGGAGATAGCCTGTTAAATGTCCAGTCGAGACACAGCTTTTTATAAGGACAGATACTGAGATTGATCTTTGAGACATTTCTCATAGCAATTCTTTATGTTCTCATTTATATAGAAAGGCAGTATAAAGATATTTCAAATGTTTTTTTAAGTATCTGTAGTTTTGAACATGAAACCGGAAGGCTGTTACGTTTCTCAGCATTTCCATTAAAAGTTAATGTCACAGATCTTCTAGAGCTCCTTGAAGCTAGAATAGAAAATGCTGAGATGTATCAGAACTTTATGAACTGTCAAATACTCGGCACTTAACATGGCTATTTAACTCTTCATCTCTCAGAACTAAGGCATCCCAGAAAACAGATTAACACACAGAGTTAAGAACATTAAATAAATTATTGTCTAGATAGAAGATAAGCAGCAAATCCTTCAAAACCCATCTGAATGATCTTCAGACCGCTTACGCACACACAACACAGCTCAGTTTCTGAATTAAATTTGTCTCAGCTCAGACAAGGCGAGCCCATGCTCATGTAAATTAATGACACTATGGCAGCAAGATGCCTTTCTGATGCACAGTCCTATAGCAGCTGTGAAGTTCTTTACACCTCAAAGTGTGAAGTGCCACACACACCTGGCAGAAATCCTATTTTCAGGGAACAACAAAGCTTTCACGCTAACACAAGCCTGCAGCCCTTAAAATACAGCAGACCTGATCTATCAAGGTGATAAATTAAAAGCACTGGCAACCTGGTGTCGCTGTATCACCTTTTTTATAGCATGGTGACTGCTGTCACCAGAACTGACATTATCCTTGGGCTGAGAGCATGTTCTCAACAAAGCCACAACTTAAGTCTATTTCTGTACATCAGGGCTAGGAGATCTTTTCCCCTGCTCTTTTTTCCTGCTTTAACGTTAGACCCCAACTTTAAGCTATTTATTCAATCCAGCCAAGGGATGTTATCTTATGTCTCACAGTGACCACTACAGTTTGGAAGGAAACACCTCTCAATGCCATCTCTACTCATCTCCATCACATGCTGTCCACCCACACGGCACTGACACCCATTCCCAACTCCCAGGCCTTATGGGGCTGCCCCACCTCCCCACTCTGGGGCTCCAGGGGATCCAGAGTGTTTTTGCACTGTCACTGCACTATTGTGCCTAAGCTGTTTGAGCCAATCCCTCCTTGTACATCCCACTGCTTCTCATTTGTATTTTAGACTGTTACCTTTGTCTGCTCCCTCCCTCACAGCTGAAATATTGATCACGTACACTCATGCCTACACCATAGAATTTTGGATTAATTGTTCAATTCTGCTAAATGTCATTGACTTTTGCTCATTTCTTCTTTAACACTTTTTATTTAAGTGCTTAGTAAATGGAAATGGCCAAATAAAGCTTTACCCTATACTTAAAGGGCACCTTCTGTTTTGGACCCTAAGAACAATCTTACACTGAAGTATTTCAGCACAATTGAGTCAAACGCATCAATTAACATACTTCATTTCTGAACCTAATAGTTACTTTCCATCCATCACTACCTATTTTGTATTTTTACAGCTTCACATAAGAGAGGAAAAAAGAAAAAGAAACAAGTGAAGCTGTGTCCGTGAGGGAACAGGCTGACCCAAAGGCAGCAGCTCAGCGATTCAGTGACTGACTTGCAGAGGATGGCACAATGCTCTTTGTGCTTCCCCAACACAAAGCAAATAAGTTGCATAAAAGCTCGCTGCTTGTATTGAGACCTGAAGGGCTGCATCACAAGTGACACACGACGACTCTCGGGAAGGATTTGGACAGGAACAATCAGCAACACTGACGAGGTCAGGTTTCAACCCGAATCCAAACCACAGCACTATCTGTTACAGAACAAACAAACAAACCACCCAACAATGCTATACACAGATTCCTGAGCACAGGAGTTGGTGAGTTTGCCCACACACAGGAGCAGAGCAGTCTTACAGGACACAGATCTCAGCACACGCTGCTGCCCTGGGTCTGGCCGCAGGCTCAACTGCTTGCAGGGAGTTACACAGGAGTTAGCAACCTACTCCTCAGAGTGCTACAACCTACCTGACCATTGCCTTGTAGCTTCAGCAGAAGCAGAGGACACGCAGCCTTGCTCAGAGCCACTAACCAGGCCCAAAGATCAAGCTTAGTACCTTCCACGTGTGCTCTGAAGAAGAAATGCAAAAATATTCCAGGAAGACAAGATTGTCCACACAAAGCCTTGCAAGCATTTGCCCAAAGCAACATACAAGTCTACAACAACTGGCCAAGCAAATTCAACAGATCAAAACAGCAATGAAACATCAGGAAAAAAAAAAGCAAAATATCAAGGCAACATTGGAAACCCTATAAAGACCTTTCCTTCTCTCTTTCCAAGGAAACAGCTGTGCTTGGAACTCATACCAGGTTACTTCTGGCCACAATTGCCTGCCCCTGCTTGAAAGTGAAATATGTATTTGTGGATTAAAATGATAATAGTGATTGCCATCTTTCTTCCTCTCCAAAAACCCCACCAAAACCATAGAAGCAAGAAAACCCAGAAGTGTCATACTCTCTTAACACAAACTCCTTCCTAAGTCACCCCCCTGTACAAAACAACTTGACTAAGACCACCCAGCTCCACACCATCAAAGGCTGACTTACATCCACATAAGTTGTAAACCAAAAGGGAAAATACCTTTTCTGCTTCAACCTAGGAATAAGAAGCTTCCTTAGAGCAGACAGTTGAGATGAGTGCTCAAACAGAAAACTGAAAGACCAGCCCCTGAATTGCTGTTATATACCCCCCACCCTGCCAGGTGTGCTCCCTCATCAGGTTTGATTGGTGCACCTGACTGATGCAAGGCGCAGATCCCAGGGTCTGGCTCACAGGTTGCTTTCTCTGCTCCCTGCCTTCCCATCCCTCACAGCTGCTGTAATGCTGCAGAATGGTGCAATGGGAAGGTTAATGAGCACCCATAGCAGGTGATGGACATTACTATGCTTCGTGATCCTTTGGAGTCTAACTGCCATTCTCCTCTTACCAGGCATGGGAGGTCTCTTGAAAATGGAATGGAGGATTATAAAAATACATCACTTGTAGTCCTGAGATTTTACTGTGATAAAAATCATACCCACACTGTGGTTTGTGATTTCTAGAGCAATGCAATCACTTTTCTCTGGAAAGTACAAAACCCTGAGATGAGTGGGTCTCTTAGAAATGCATGCCTTTTTTGGTATACTTTTTCTTCCTTTTCCCATCATTAATAATTATTTAAATGTGATTCTGTTCAGAGCCTTACGCATCTGTAAGGTTGCAGAGTATCTCCTCAAGACATCACTATAAAAGAAGCAAGAAAGATAAATGAAGAAAGCTCATGCTATTTACCTTCTCCACCTACAGGGCTGTGTGTGTATGAATTCATTTATATTTACTTGTTTTTATTTAACCACATCTCCTACATTGTAGACATCACTGAAAGAAAAAAAAAAAAAGAATGTTTTTTGTTGCCGTTTTGGGTTTTCTGTTGGTTTGTTTGAACATGATTCTGACTTTTTTTAACTGAGGGATGTGACTGACATTTTTGAGCAGATAATTTCCATAAAACATTTAGATACATTTCAAAACTAAGTGAACTGCTGATGAGAGAGCCATCTCCTGTGTTATGTGATGGCAGAATCTTAAAATCCTCATTCAACCCCGAAACTCCCTGAAATTTAGGGAAAATTTATCAGAGTCAAGACAGCAGGATTCAGGCCCAGAGATTTCAGTGCGCAGCCCTGGGGCCAAATCTGTACTTGATTTAAATCAGGCTGGCAGAACTGAAGTCAATAAAATGCCATTGATTTATATGAGCTCTTATTTATTGCTATAGCACCCATGCTTATTTCTACGCCCTCACTGTAATCATTTTCCACCATTCATTAACTGCACATATATAAAAGCTGTCACAAGGCTGTGGCTGACTGACTGCTCTTTGGAAAACTCCAAATGTCAGATTTCCCTTATTTGCATAACAAGATCTTGATCTTACTAATGCTGGTGAAAATAAGGATTTCTACAACTCAGCCCCATGCTGTTCCACCGGGATAAATGAGATAAAAACGGGGACTGGAACATTGCAAAGATGTCAGCCAGTGTGAGCACTGTCATTTGCATTGCTTTGAGGTGTGACATATAAGGACTTTTAGGGCTGGTCCATTCTGGGTACTGTTATTCTGGTAATTGGAGTTCTATTCAATAATGCGAAACCTCCTAGTGCAGTTTCTAGGCAAATTCTCTGTCATTTCCTACTCAGTTGCTTTAACTTTTTTTCCTTTTGTAGCTGCTCCACAGAGATACTCAAAACTCTAATTTGTGCCAAAATGTTCCATTGCTATTATTTATTCAAAGTAGTGAATAATGACACTGTCAGGGGTAGAATGGGGACATAGATACTTGCCTGGTCTAGCAGTTGGCGACCCTGCCCATTGAAAGGGGATTGAAACTAGATGATCGTTATGGTCCTTTTCAACCCAGGCCATTCTATGATTCTATGATACCTGGACTGTGCCTATACGAATGGCCAACAGGGCAGCTGTGAGATGCCCTTTGATTCAAGTCACAGTGATTTGGGAGAATGGAAGCCTGAAGTTGGAGAAAACCTTCCCCTTGTTTTCCAGCTAGTCGTAGTTAAATGGAAACAACAGTCCTCTAAGAGCATTTTAGTCTGTGTGTTTTGACTCCGATGCCTTAAGTCAGCCTAAGGTCGGTGTAGTCTTGCAGTCTGTCCAGCAGCCATTACCTGCCAGAATTTTGGATCTGATTAAAATTCCCCTGAGGTTAACTTGATTTCATTGAATTTACCATTCATTTCAATTCAGTTTGAATCAAAGCATTCATTACTGCCTTGAGATCCTACTGGGCCAAGTTACTGTGTACAAATACTTAAAAAGTTAGGAAACTTAAAAAGAGTCATCTGAACTTTACAGAGTTGGGCTGCTCTTTGCTCTTATTCAGATACACAACCAATATTAAAAAAAAACACAGCTTCTCTGATGTGCTTGCCTTATTGCTGTCTTCAGGCAAAGAATACAGTGTACTAAGATGGGTTGATTGAAATTTGTTGCTTTCTTTGAATACCTCCATATCTGTAATGCATTAAGGTAAGAATATGCATTTGATGATATTTTCTCTATCATAAACATTAAATTGACTTTTTTTTCCGTTGCATCTTTATTGTAAATGTCAAAATTTTACAGTTACTAAGGTCAACTTTAATGTAGAACGTGAAGTTCTGTAGTATAGTAATGTTTGCCTGAAACTGAAAGAAAGACATGCAATCTAAAAAGAAAGATCCAGTCCTTAAAGTTGCTGTTTCAGTGACTGTGTTTGTTGTGAGACTGCCCTTTTCAGTGTTTTCCTCCAAGTAAATAATCTAGCTAAACACAGTAAGATTAAAATGCGGAAGCTTAAATGAGGCAACTCCTCCAGCTCTCTAAGTAGATTTTATTTTTGCAATGATGGTGAATCCATATTTACCTACCTACACACTTATTTTCTATGATATTTCACGTGCATAATCTCACTGAACCAAATAGAGCATGTTGATGCTCATCACTTAAGAGACTGCCAGATGAATTTCTCTGCCTAAATCCTGCAGTAATCTAGCAATTATTTATCAAGGTTTTCTAGCTCTCCTGCCACATGGTTACTTGCAGGGAAGAAAAGGAAAGTTGAATTTGATAGTCAGTATTTGATTCCTTCATAGAAGAGCCCTTCATTGAAACAAATAAGCATACAAAGCCAATGGTCATGACGGCACAGTTATGTGCCTCATACTGCATGATGCTGACATCTTCGTGGAGTCAGTCACCGTGATGAGACTTGGTTCACTGAAGGGGACAGTTTAGTTAAAACTCATTTCGTTACAGTTTGTATGGCATTTTTAATCCTCTCAAATGACTTTTGTGTCATCACCTTGTCTAATCACCTTAGCTGTGTTACATCCCTCTTGGAATACATAAACCTCCTTGGAATACATAAACCAAGTCATTGGGTATGGCTGGGAAATGAACCTACAATGCTCAGCCTTGACACACTTGACAAAAATGCTTGTTGTTCCAAACAGCCTCTGTAATCCCGAGTACTCAGAAAGTCTCAAAAAGGCATGGGGACAATAGCAAGCACTTGAACAGAGGGAACTGGAAGAAACTATGCTGCAGCAGAAGGAAGTCAGTTGACACAAGAGAAGATGTATCAAGAGAAGGAACCAATACATCGGCATTTGTCTGGGACAAGGAATGTCAGCTGTGAAAGAAGGACATGCTCCTAAAAACCCACAACTGGTGGTCTGCCAACACAGATCAAATTCACTGAAAATGGGGTGGGAGAGAAGCTGCTGGCAGTCACTTCTCTGCAGAAATCCAGCTGAGGAAGTGTGGGCAGGAAAGTGGCCAGACCTACACAGGAGGCACTTTGGCTGTGATTGCTTGGGAGAGGCTGAGACATATATCTAAATATGAAAAGCCCTTCACAGGAAAGATGAAATTTAATTTTTTGCTTCTCTTTCCCATTTATTTTTTTCCTTCTTTTCTCACGGGGGTGATTCTCTTCATCATTACTGGCTGGACTGAAAGCAGTGACATATCTAGAGCCTTCCAATTTTATACCTAAGGGTCATGCTATCTCAGAAGGCACTTTATTATCCTGATATGTCACTTCATTTTGTCATTCGTTTAGCTCTAATTGTGAAATGCATCTTATTTACTTCTTAAAATTCTCTCTTGTTAAATTTTCTTGTGCGTGTTTGAGGTGACCTAAATGCTTCCCGTTTGTCATTGCTTTGTTCCCATTCTGCAACAGAAAAAGAACTAGAGAACATCACATCCTTCCTAAGATGTTCTTCTTTTTTTTTTTTTTTTTTTTTTTCAGTGATGTATTCTGAGTATGTTCTTTCCTTTCTTTCCTTTGTCATATGTAGTGCTTTCTTGCAGCAACTTTTAGCAATTGTGATTGATTTCTTGGCTTTCTTTTTAACCACAGGCTAGAACTTCTTTAGCTTTCCAGCTGACAGAGTCCTTCAGTTTTTGTATCTTGACATTTTCTCTAGGAATTTGCTAAATGAATCTCAGAAATCCACAATCTGAACATTCTTCCAAATCTATCTTTGTTCAATAAAACACTGGGATGGTAAATAAAACTTACTTCAGATTTCTTCATAAATATTAAGTAAATTTAAATACTTCTGCCTTTTGTTAGAGACAAATAGTTACCATAACCACAGCAAGTAAGTGCTTGGCTTCACCTGAAATGATACCAGTAGTATCTCATATCTTCATTTAGATCATCAGGTTTAGGGGTTTTTTTTCATAAATAAAACCATGGGAACACATAGGCATTGGTCACTAAGCTGTATGGTATCACCAAGTGCATGTTAGAATTGTAGGCAACTCCTTGTAGGCACAGTGCTGTTATTGTGATATTGTGGATCCAAGGCAGCTACCTAGGCATGCACAACTAGGGAATGCTTACATGTCTTTGGCAACTAGCAGGTGGGGCTGGTAGATATGGCAATCGTCTAGAGAGGCTTAGATGAAAGCTGCTAATACAGTAAAGCCCACTGCCTCTGATTTTAATCAGAAATTAAAATAATGCAGGGTTATAGTCTTCTGTATAACTATGCCAATTTACTGTGAAAGTCCAAAACCAGAGGAAAGCAAAAATAGAAAGCATTATCAAAAACAGTTTTGTGCCAGGTTTGTGCTTTGTTTCAGTGACAAATACAGAGGATGAATATAGTGAAGAGTTCTTCATTCTCATATTTCAGGCTGGACAAAGCAGCTAATGGATCCCATTTTTCCATCAGGAAATCAGACAACGTTCTCACTCGCACAGAGCAGTAGAGTCCAAGTTGACTCACACTCAAGGAAATAATCATGTTTCCCTTCTTTTTTTAAAGCATTTTTAAAACAGAAAGATTTATCTCATGATTAAACCCCAGTCCTTTTTCTGAATCACTTTCCTGAATCAGTTTGTTTGCATTTTGTGATATTTCACACAAAACAGGATATTGATTTATTTCAATGCAGAGCTGGAAAAGGCCAAGTGAGGGTGATGGGGACAAAGAGAATAAATTAATTGTTTAAGACAACACAGCTAAGCACAATGCCCAGGTGATCTTTCAGAAATGGGATTATACAACTCCAGAATTCTATGAAGTATTTGGAGAACAACCACAGAGGAAGTGCCAGCTCCTGCCAGCACTGAGAACTAAGGGAGCAAAACCCCTTCTGTGGAAGGTGTCAGCTCTAGAAGAAACAATTAAATGTGGTATTGGTTGAATGAAGAAACGCAAAGGTACTTTGTCTGGTGCTCTGTTTGATTAAAACCTATAGAGGTGAATAACCAGATGAGAACTCTTATGAATGAGATTAAGACTTTAAAAGACAGAGTGAAGGACTTAACTGCACTTGGCAGTCTTATCAGATGCATGTACAAATGGATCAATGTGTTTTCTTGTCTCTCTCCAATACCATATAAACCTCAACCGGAGCTGAAAGACCTGGAAATCAGTTTGTAGCTGCCCTGACATCTCTGGGACTTTTGTTCTTCATTTGGTTTTTAGTGTTGTTCATTGTAGCGTATTTAGAAATCTAAAATTCAGTCCTTTAGGAAGTTTGGGTTTGATTTGAAAGCAAAAAAGCTCATTTAAAACAAACATTTGCACATGTACTTCTCAGCAATCAGTTTAAATCTAAATACACTAAATCCAACGCCCACAAACCAAGCTGAAATTTACACTGTATGGAAATACAAAGAATTTTCTCCCTTAAGACACTATGATTTAAGTAAGTAAGAAAAAGAGTAGAATAAAAAAGAATGACTTCTGACACAGTATAGGGAGAAGTAAACCTGGAATATTAGGCAGACTGTGACTGAAGTGGAAACCTCTGGAAAAGCAAGGAATCCTACAGTGCTAGCTTAGTTGATTCAACTGAAGAACACGTTTCCTATTCAACCCTGAGCAGTTTTTTTGTGTTTTGTTTTTTTTTTTTTCAATTGTCTTGGAACGTCCCTGAAGTTGGGGGAGATTGGATGAAGGAAAAAACAAGGAAAAAATTAGAGATAAAATTAAGAAATGTACAAGTAGCATTTTTTCTTGGTCCATTCTTTTTCTTAATCAGCTGAAGTACGAGCCACAGCCAAACCTCAGATGAGATTCAGTTGGAATTTTTCGTATGTTCCAAGTAGAGGTTGGAGCTGTTTTACTGAAATGATTTCATAGACTATGATAGATTTGACAGCTAATGACCTAGCAAGACAGGTGAGGTGAAGAGCTGACATCCATCCTGTCCTGACCCTGGTCAGAAATGCTACACAGAATGCCCATGTGTCTCATGAATCTTCGGTTCTCATCCCACCTGCTTCCATCAACCTGTTACACTGCTGGGCTGCAACAAACATGAACTTATGTAGAAAAAAATGCTACTGGGAAAGAACAGTTGTGTCTGAATTCCCACGGACCACTACACAACTCATGGAGAGCGTATGTAGTTTTCTGAAAGTATGTGGAAAGGTAATAATCCTTTCTTAGACTTGTTTGTCTACAGCATTTTTCCTTTCTGAGTTACTACTTCTTTTTATACAAATTCTGACAGTGAATAAGACATTAAAAAATAGACTGTGGAACAAAGAATCAGTCACCCAAGTGGTGACCCAAGGTGTGACCCAAGTCACACCATCGATCCCATGTATAATGCAAGTATAAAAGAAGCACTTAATCTGGACAGTTTGCCAACACTTAAGACATTTTCAGTCATAAAATTAATGCTATCCTTAAATGATAAAGAGCTGACTAAAATCACTCATTAGACGTTTGAAGTTTGGTACAAAAAAAAAAAAAAAAGTTGGCTAATCATTCATAAGGTGTTCTGGCCTTGACATCTATGTGGGGCGAACTCACTGGCAGACTGAGGAAAAGAAAGTTCATGAAAGATACCTCCTGCATAACATGTTGGGAAGTAAAACACATGTCAGCTGAAGCCTATAGTTACGTTTTCTAACTAATTAAAAGTAGCAGTTATCAGCCTCCCCTGCCTTATAAGTTTACATCGATTTTTTAAAGAATGTTTTGGCTTTAAACATTCATGACGAAGGAGAACCAAAATTCTGAAAAGTTCTTAAGGATACTTTCCACAATTTCTCTCTTCCTTATTTTCCTGAAGCAGCAGTAGGATGGGGCTTTCTCTCTCCTTTCTGCTGCCCAGCTCTTCTGGTCTTGGAGCAGAGGCAGATGGAAGGCCCCTGCAGGAGAAGGTCAGGGCACCTTTCTCTACCCCGTGTAGCTCCTTCTTTTCCTCAAAGAGAAAAAGATAACTGTCTTTCCAGAGGAGGCGAAAGAGAGGAAAAAGAAAACTAATTCTGCTAGGGAAAAGCTGCAAAAATATAAGCCCTAAATATGAACTCTTAGGAAGAATACAGAATCCAAATTTGGAGAGACCACTGGATAAATCTAGATTTAAAACAAGCAGGGAAAATGAAGGGGCTCCAGGTGACTCTGTCAACAGAGTTATTAATAAATGATGGGCTCCTCAGATATGGTATACAGAAACAAGAAGCTGCCTGCTGCTCATCTGCATGCTGCTGAGAGCAAAGCATATTTGCACAGACCAATTTTGCTATTTTGGAAGGGAAAAGTCCTTGATTTTTTCTGAAAATGAAATGCCGTGTTTCCAGACTGACTGCTGACAGCACTCTGTTCCTAGCAGCAAGAAAAAGGGGGTTTAAATATTGACAGTATTTTTTATGTTCTGCTTGAGGACTAAGAGGACACACTCCTCTCTTTCCTTTGTCCTTTCATACCTTGACGTTTGCTTTTCTTCACAATGCTACTTTTCATTTAGAAAGCAGAAAAAGTGAGTATTTCTTCAGCTGAAGCAAGTTCATATCCAACACCTCCCCTGATTTGGTTCATATTTGCAAATTGCCCTTTTTGGTTTTAGCTCTTCGCTTTCAGTAATCCTCCATTTTGTTTAACTGCAGTACACAGGAGAGAGGTAGGATTACAAGAAGAGAAAGAGCAGCATGATGCAACCTGAGGAAGGTGTGGCAATTGGGATTCTTTACAGCAAATCAATCCAAAAAGGGATTATTTTTAAGTCATCTTTTATAAAACTCTATTTTAATGGCATTAGTCTGATGTCCGATACATATTTGATTTCACCAACTGTTGTGAGACCCGACCCTTGCTTGCCTATGATATCTCTGTGTATTAAAGGATTCTGCAGCTATGATATTTGTTTTATTTCAGAGTAAATTCCATAAGAAAGTATTTTAAAGCTATGTGAAAGATATAATCAGAGCATACTGACATAACAGCTTCATAAATATCCTCTTTCTTTTTCCTTTTTTTTTTCTCATTATCGCAGCCTGTACTTAAGATATCTAAGGAAGTACACTTTTCCTTAGGTATAAGACACATATACCATCTGATAAAATGTGTCATTCTTTTAAACCTACAGTAACCTCGCTGACATAATGGCTCATTTTATTTTAATTGAGTGAGATTTCTTGGATGAAACCCTGACTGCAGTGAAGCCTGTAACTAAACTACAACCCCTTAAATTCCTTGCTTTCTGAATACTGCTTTAATAATCTCTCCACTAATGTTACTCATTCATTTCCTTCTCAGCTCCCCTCACTGCATGCAGCTGTAAGATGCTGCTCCCAGCCCCAGCAGATAATTCTCCATGAGCGCAGTTTGTTGAAGTGCACAAGTACACATTCCACTTTTTTTAACCAAGACTGAGCTCAAGAGGTGAAACAAGTGCCCTATGCCACAATAACAGCCTTGATTTACTTCACAAATGAGCCCCAGGAGTCCTGGAGGCAGAAAGAAAACATGAGATAGGCTGAGGTGAGGGTTCAGCGTAATTAGTTCTGCTTAATGTACTTTCAAACTTGAAAGTGGGGTTCAGCTCTTCCAGTTCACTTTAAAAAGGTAGAGGGGCCCCTTTTAAGCTGCCAGAAAAGATTTGGCTGAGGTACTGAGGGGCCCCCAGTGCAGATTTACCCGTATCATTAGAAAAGCCATTTCCTTTCACGTGAGCCTAATGAAAGTACACTTAATTTGTAATTTTGTATAATTATAGATCTTGATGAGACGGACGAATGTGAATTCAGTATCAGCTAGTGAGTTCATCATTCCTTGTATCATCTATTTCTCAATTATCTCTAATGGCTGTCTTCAAGAGATTTATATCTTGTCATTTTACTGCTAAATCCACGTAAAATATCCTAGAATAATTGGACCAGTGATTTGTCCTAAGGAGACCAATTTCAGTGTCCTGCACCAAGTTTCTGAAGGTCAGTCTTCTAAAATTCTTCTGAACTGTTATCAGCTATCTCAAAATGTAGCTAACATTTCCTCCTAGTCCACGGCTTTTCCATTGTGTGCTTTCCATTTCCACAAGAACACCCACTGGTGTCCTCACATCTCAAATTTTCTTCCTTTCCCTTTCTTGAGACTTTGCTCAGGCTCATGCTGAACTTTAATCATACGGCCAGTTATTTCTACAAACATTTCTGGTTTTACACGTTACTACAATTTCCTGAACACCATTTGGGGATTTCTGGTTCTCTTTCTTGTTTTTTTCCCTTTCCTCCAATGGTCCTTACAGATAGTTCCAGCTAACAAAATGACAAAGTGACCTCAGCCCTGCGCTCTGGGCTCTAAATCGCAGGGGCGTTCTGCATCTCTCATCTCTCCTCTTAGTAATATTTGCTTCAGTCATGTTTCTTTGGTTTCTTTAAACTGTTTGACTTACTCCCAGGAGCAATGCTTGCAAGAGATCTATAAAGCCTAAAAGAAAACCAAATGTGAGGCAGTAGAGTAGATCTTCAGAATTCGTTGGTGGCTCTTGAATACTTGGAGCGACATACATCTGAACAAATGTGTTACAGAAAGACCAATTCTTCCTCTTCTATGAATCTCTCATTAGGAAAGAAGCCATGTGATGCAAATGACATAAAACTAACAAGCAAACAACAACCAACCACATCTCTAATCTCCATTTTACTCTTTTTTTTGGTCACCTCAAGTTATTCAAGTTCACATATTATGGTGGTTTTTCTGAGCTCATTCATCTTGCTGACTTTAATCTTGAAAGCATTCAGGACTACTCGAGAACATTTTTTTCCCTTTTTTTTTTTTCAGACCAAGGTGATGGAGGCAGCAGCCTCAGTAGAAACAAATCCTTTTCCATCAGAAGGAGGAGTGTTGATAATGCAGCTCTGTTTATCATCATACAAAACAAGAAATATTGCAGCTGCTAAGTCTGCCACTTCAAAATGTTCAGAACCGTTTATGCATTGCTATATTTCTTTAACCAGGAAAATATTTCACTGCTCTGATAATACTTTTTTTTTTTTTTGTTATACTAGTTAATTTTACAGTGTGTGATGTAACTGAGTACCCTTAAACATATGTAAACAGTCAGGCACTCCAGGTACCTATCGGCATCGTATCTGATTATGGAAATGCTTGTAGGGTATGACTTTTTTTCCCCTCGCATTTAATAAATATATTTTTATGAAATACATGAATAAGCAATGTTTAGAGATAGGCAGATTGGAGCTAGTTGGGAAGACATTAAATGAATAAAAGGCAGATTCCATCTTGTAGTGCAAGAAAAGATACAGGTGACTTTCCATCACTCATTGATCAATGCTTATTGTATTGCAAAGGCTGATTTTGTTCAGGATCATGAGCAATAAGCAGATTGCTCCAAACTGCAAAAGGTCGGTCAAAGACAAAAAGAACAGAGCCTTTTCCAGAACAGGCCGCGAGCAGGATTGGCCTCACCCTGTCAGAGAAACTATGATTGATGTAAGCATAACCTTAGACCAAAAGCCACAGCATCTCTCTACATTCCCAGCAGCTGCTAGGAAATAAAGTTTCCTCTTCCTCTTAACAATGGAATAGAAATGATAGTTTTCAAGCTCAGAGGATAATAAGATTCCCCAAGGGCTCTCATAACTTAGCTTTATGTGCTTTGTGTTTGGATGATATTTAAAGGGAGGTCTTCTGTGAAGAAATTGTGAACCCCTGAGTGCCTGACTGCCACACACTGACCTGGGTGAAATCTTGCTCTGGCAAATGAACGTGAACTGGCCATAGAATAAAGGCCTGCCATCATGCCCTCATGTTTCACTGCAGCTTGAGTCAGCAGATTTCTAGCCTCAGCCATCCTCATTAAAAAGAGCTGATAATACCACAAACACAGAACTGAGGCATAATTCAGTGAGATACAATCAGCAGGGGAACAAGTATAGGTTAAAAAGAAAGATGTGTGGTTACGTAAGGGAAGAATTACTGGAAAAAAGTTTGCAGGGAAAGTATGGATTCTGATCAGGTTTCGATAGCAAGGCAAAATATGGATTTCAGTGTAGTTGTAGGAGGAAAAAAATGTATTTACTGCAGTATTTCCTATCTTAACGGTAATTCCTGAATATTCCTGGCTGAAAATTGACCCTGGAAACCATTTCCACAGAGCAAAACTTGGGTTCGGGTCTCTGGCTACTGTAATTCCCCAGTTCTACTTTGGATAATCCAGCACTTCCTCCAGCACAGAATCTGCTCCCTCCCTCTGCTACAGTACCAATGACTAGGTAGAAGCAGAGATGGAAAAATTTCCCACCATATTGTGGAAGGATATAGTACAATTCTTGGGAATTGCACAGGCACTAACAGCAGAACACAGAGCTACATCTGGGAGCTGGCTCCTACATGATGTCTCACTCCTGCAGTAAAAGTGCTACGTATTTGAAGACACACAGACTGAGAAGTGATTTTTCTCAAAATGAGAGAAGTGCTTACTAGTCAGTGTGCAAGATCAACAGAACAAAGAGATTTCATGAATCACAATTTCCTCTGTTTTCATTTTTTCCTTTTTCCATTTATTGAATGAAAATATCAGCACGCAGATCGTTTACCTATGTAATGTCTCGTTTCACGGGTTTTTAGAGAGAAGGCAATACAGGCAAAATGTAATAATCACATCTTGCCTGTCATATCATAACCATATTGTAACCCGGAAGATTTAGAAAGGGGAGCAAAAAGCCGAAATGTTTAGAAGATTGCAATGCATGAATGTGTACGTACAAAATAAATCCTTGGCTGAGAATTGGTTTTTCACTTTTCTCTGCTAATGTGGGGCAGACAAGGAGACTTCTACAAAAAGCAACAGCAATAAACCCCTTCCGCCCCAACTGCCAACAGTTTCTGCAGTGATTTGCATAGCAGAAATTTCATCTGAATTTGCTGACTCACCACAGAGATCATCACACGGATTTCAGTAATTTTACACAGGTTTGTTGTAGCCTTGTATGCAGTGTACTTGCTGGTACTGGCATGTAGCAGTGGCTTAACAGCAAGATGTCGGTTTTTGCTTGTTTCCACCCTTGCTGCAACAGCTGGAGTGACTAAGTCCTGTACTCCTCCTCCCTTCCTTTGGAAGCACTCTGCTGCAGTTATGTGCAACACAGGGAACACTTGGGATCCCAGTGTCACCTCTGCTTTGCTGTGGCACTGCTCTAGGTCCACATCCATGGGCTGCTTAGCCCAGCCCTCTGCTGCCTGGGGCTCCTGGCCAGAAGTGCAGTCAGTTGTGTGGGAAGCACAGCAGATAGCCCTGCAGGGAGGAACTGTCAGCCCACTTGGCCACGTGTAATGGCCAGCCCTCACTGTTCTGATAGGACAAGGGGGAATGTCTTTAAACTAAAAGAAGGGAAATTTAGGTTAGATGTTAGGAAGAAATTCTTTATTCAGAGGGTGGTGAGATGCTGGCACAGGCTGCCCAGAGAGGGTGTGGGTGCCCCCATCCCTGGAGGTGATCACAGCCAGGCTGGGTGGCACCCTGATCTGATGAGGGGCAGCGCTGCCCATGGCAGCGGGGATGGAGCTGGATGAGCTGTAAGTTCCATTCAACCTAAGCCATTCAGGGATTCTATGACTCCATCAGCAAGGGCACTGTGCCCTCTGAGATCCCTACACCTCAAATTTGATGCCTCACTCCGGTAGAGATTAGGAAGATCGCCTGCGGTGCCTTTAACTGCAATTCTTCACTCAGGGGTTTAGGGAGAAAGAAAAAACCACCAACTGTTGTGTGCATCAGCAGACTCAGGTAATAAATCCCATTATGGCATTGTACCCATACTTTATCTCTTCTTTGCCTACTCCCTATTTTCTTTTTTTTTTTCCTTTTTAATCTCTTTCACTTAACAGAAAGTGAAAATATGGTATACAGAAAGTTCAGATGCTAAAGTCATGTCTGACATGAAATGTGACATCATCACCATCCAGAAATCAACTTAAACCTGTCTTTCCCTTGAAACAGTGAGCCCTAGAGAAAGCCTGTAAGTGTTCATATTGCTTTTAAGTTTTTAATCCTTTAGCACTGATCTGACAGCCTGTTCTGCCAGGGCCAAACTGGCAGAGCTTCTCCAGATACAGGGCAGCTGCTGCTGAGCCTCTGCCCCTTCGATCAAAAAAGAAGACTGATGAGTTTGGGATGCCTTACTTTCCAGAGAACATCTTTACTACCATCCAGCTCTTCTCACACTTCCAAAACACTAACTCAAATTTTTCCTCTACATTTTCCCTATTTGAAATGATCTGGATTGATTTTTGCTGTTCGCTTAAGTTAACGTTGTTCTGCTTTCATCTCTTCTCTTCCAAGTTGCTATGGACATAAACTGCAATGAACCCAAAGACAGGTAATAGAAAATTCCTGACTATGGCACTGAGAGGATCTACTTCCTTTTTTCTTAAAGAGCTACTTAACTGGGTGCTTGAGATCCCTGAATGCACAGCTACTTGCTCCAAGCTCACTTCACAACAAGCCCCTACACAACGGGCAGCTGCCCTTACCTGTGTCACGATGCTCAACAGATGTATTGGAGAAGAGCACATGAAGAGACAGCACCTGAGCTCTTCTCAATTGAGCCTAATGCAGACTGCACTACTAGAATATTTAGCCTCCGTGTGCCCTTCCAGAAGCACAGCACCCCCAGGACAAGGTCTGTAGTGATGATAACAACGATTTAAGACTAGCACCTCTCATTCCAGGAGCTATCATTTAAAACCACTTTTATTAAACATACTGCTGTCACAGTGGTTAGCTCATCTGTTATTTAAATTAATAAGAATACAAATTTATTCCTCAGCTTCAGCATGGTCTGTAATTAAACATTCTGAAAAGCTTGGTAAATATTAACCCTCACACAGCTGTTACCGTCCTCACTGTGAGTAGTATGAATGTCAAAGATTAACTAATTTATTCTGAAGTTTCCCATTGATATATCTGGCATTTCCTAGCTTACACACCCTTCTCTTAAGCATTATATTCTAATTATTTCCAAGAAGCGCCTAAAAACAAAAGGTAGAAAATAAAAATCAAGACTATTTGTGTCTAGCTGAACAAAAGGAAAACCCAAGTGAGATCGACTACAAACAAACCAGAGCTTGGCAAGCAAATCGGGTTGGCTCTTCTGTACAACAACAGTATTTTAATTTTCAATGTCTTTATCAGACAGAGGAATGAGAAACAACGCAGCATGCATAAGCATGCCACTGAGTCTGTCAGCAAGGTTAAGCACTGCATTAGCATGGTATTGTGGCCTCCTGCTATTGTCTACCCAAGAAAACTGGCTAGCCCAGTATACATTAGGATACAGCTTTTGCCTTTTACCTCTCACTTTAAAAGCCATCTTTTAGAGGCTGTTGGTAAAGAATGGGAAATAATATAGCACATGGCCTGTGGCAGGGGGGTTAGAGCTTGATGATCCTTGAGGTCCCTTCCAATCCAAGCCATTCTATGATTTCTGTATTTAACTCTGTCTCTTCCAGAAGAAAACTGAAAGAAAAAAAATTTGAAGTGGCTTTGCTACCACAGTTTTGCCAAGTGAAAAAAAAAAAAAACAAAAAACTTTCAAATATTTGCAGAATATTTTCATATAAACAATACTTGCAAAAGACCAGAGTGAGAAGATTGAAAGAGAACAGGGCACAACAGGATTGCTATAACTATGAAACTGTTTTTCAGTAAAATAAAACTATGCTTGAACTTCATTTTGGAATGCTGTGGTACTATGAGAAATGGGGGTCTCAATCCTCTTTCACCTGCAGGGAAGGGGAACAAATTCT
This sequence comes from Phasianus colchicus, assembly GCF_987193195.1. Lineage (NCBI taxonomy): Eukaryota > Metazoa > Chordata > Aves > Galliformes > Phasianidae > Phasianus > Phasianus colchicus. The sequence continues at coordinate 7,292,152 of NC_143443.1, forward strand.
TCAAAATGCTCTTATTAAAATGGTGATTTTGACTTTTTGCCTATGACAGGGCAATCTGTCAGAGGAAGTAATATGGCAGTGAAGATTTGAATGTTAACACCTTTTCTCCTTCTTCTTCTTTCACTTCATGTTTTCCCCCCTTCCCTTGGCTAGCATATGATTGGATGACTGTGACTTGAACAGGTTCAGAACTAAAAGGCTTACCCTTTTCTGCCTCGTTATTGACCTGGGTGATGGTAAATGTTGCAGCTAAATGTTGCAGCAGTCTCAGGAAGTTGTTATCAGGAGGACCAATGATGTGGCTATGTGACTGTCTTCCAGAAAATTGACTGAAGTTGATGCTCTTAGATGGGATAAGAAATCCAATCTGAAATCATTTTCAAATTAAACTCATTCCACTTGGTGTAATTTCCTGATGCCTATTTCTTCTCAGTGGCTCCCAATCTGTATTACGGGTATAGTACTGCAGAAGTGGTGTCTGCTGGATTTAGAATAAAATGAGTTAAGAAACATTTCCCACACTGTGTATTCACCAGGTTATTTAAAGTGAGGGAATTGATTTTTTCCCATTCAAGTGTTGAGCTAAAAGCAGACCTAGCAAGAGATCTGAAGTTTAAAAAACAAACAAGCAAACAAAAACCACCTGATGGCTCTGGGCAGAAAACAATTCATTGCTATTAATGATGTTCGGCTTGAAGATTGCTGTGCAGGCACTTCAGCACATGAATGGTACAAAGCAAAACACTGAAGTAGGAGCGTCATGGGATCTTACAGTCTTGGCTTAACCAATAACTTGCTGTGTGACCTTGGATAAATCACTTGTCTCACTGAATCTCAGGAAATCAGCTGGAAAACCAGTATAAAGGCTAACCTCTCTGACAGGCTGCTCTGAACTAACTGAAATGTGCTCCTGTGATCTCTCTTATCGACATGTATTTCTTCAGAGAGAAGATTGTTTAATGTATATATACCAAAAATTACCAAACACAATAGGTAAAAATGTACATGTATTCATTTACTGCATAAAAGGTTGGCATTCCTATTCATTTACTGTTAGCACTTGTGTGCAGGAAAAGACAGTAAAAGATTGGTAGTACAGCAGTAACTTTTTCAACTACTTTTCTTAAATTTTACCAAAAAAATCTCATCTGAGCGGTAAGGAGCAAGTTCAAAATCATTTTTAATTTTATTCCAAGGTGCTAATCCATGCCAATTACTATAGTATGCATGCAAATCAAAACAGATCTCAGATGGACACAACTGGGGAATATGAATCCTCTGGCACTCTGAGCCTTGCCACCCCCTTACCCATTCCAACATAATCCCAACACAACACACACACGTCACCAACCTCTCAGTGATTCATCACCCTTATTATAAATTAAATAGTATTTTTCGTGAGAGTCAGGAAGATGGAAGAAGAGCAACAGGTGCTATGACTGCCTAGTTGCTAAAAATTGTTTCAGAAATCATGAAAGAACAAAAGAAGGTGATTAGTGATAAGAATTAAATATCCACAGTTTCCACTATGTTTCCAGTGAATCCTTGAACATTAGTGCCCTACTTTGTTATGCTCTGCTTCTTGGAGCAAGCGTATTGGCAGTTGCTAAGGTAACAATCATTTGGGGGAAAGAACAGAGTAAAGCAGACATATACAACCTACAGAAAATTGACAAGGAATCGTAATGTCTTCCTTAGGCTTACGGTAACTCCCTGTTTGTTCACGAGCACACATAAATATGTTTGAATTTCCCAGGACTTTAGATAAGCTTCTGTTTTGAAGGTGTACAACAGCATTGTTTGTATTTGCTTAAACAAGAAAAATGAAGATCGATAATGGAAATGTGCTTCTGGTCAAAAACATCACCAATAAGTGACAAAGCAGTTTTCCAGGCATGCACCTGGCAGCTGCAGGAGCACCTTCACCTGCCCATGTCCAGGCTCGGGATGCACCAACAGCCATGGCAGCTGCCTCTCCCTCCCCATGCTCTTTTCATCATACCTATAATGTAACACTGTCCACTGTTCTGCCCAACCTGGTTTTCATGTTGTCCTCTATCTGCAATCTCATGAGTTCCCCTAGCAGAGAGGGAGCCCCGAAGGACTTGGGTGTGAGTGTGTCCATGACATCTGAGATAAGGTACATGGATTCTTACTGTGCCCACACTGCCTTCCAAACTTTGGTCTACATTCTGGTTTATCTAAAGATAGTCTGATGCAGCTTTACCTAACATTATGCCACGCAGGGATGCTCCTTTTACCTTAAGTTAAAATGGATTAACAATGAGTTAATTGGCCTGAGATGAACAATTATTAAACAAAAACAAACAAAAAAGAACCATGTTTGAAGCAGATCCCAGGTAGATTTTTAACTATTTCATCACAAGATGTTCATAGCATACCAAACAAAAAAACAACAAAGTACTCCAAAATGGATCAAAATTATCAGTCCAGCCCTTAAAAGTACCCATGGCAAAGTACCTTTGCCCCATTCCCTCCAATGGGAGTCACTTAAGCATTTGGGCTTGCATCAACAGCCCAGAAAAAGACAGGAATAAAACCCATGGTGACTGCTCCAGGAAGAGCCAGCACCTAGAGAAGCTTCCCAACCCCAAGGTGCTCACTGAGACAGTTCAGCATGGTGCCTCCCAGCCACAGCGTGCAATGGGTGCTCTCAACTTGGCAGTACTTTTCTCACCAGTGGAACATCACTTGCTTTGTTGTATGTGTTTCATTTTTAAGAAAAACAGATGGAAAATGTGAGACTTCAGGCTAAACACTTCCCAGCTGTAAGAGTGTACTTGCCTAAAATAATGGTTACATTCATTCCAGTATTCTTTGTAAATATCTTCAAACCTGTTTGCCTACCTGCGGGCTAGCAAAAAAATAAAGAACAAGGCAACCTTCAGCAGAGGAACATGTGCAAAGCTGAATAAACCTCACTGAATCCAGCTTGTACCTTGACACCCTTGAGGAACTGAGCTGTTCAAGGCACTCTCTCTCCTATCCCTGCCCACTCATGGCTCTAGATCAGTGATTTCCAAAATGTCACTCCACAGACCAGCACTCACTGCCCTGCTCCAAGCCAAGGTTTGTGTCCAGCACAGGGACATGTCGTAGGGATGGGAAAGGGCACCTGCTCTGTCCATGGCAGAGGGCAGCAAAACCCCACTGTTTCAGTGCTATCCCCCCCTGATAAGCAGAGCAGAGCAGCAGTGCAGTGCAGAGTTTCTGGAGAGGAATCAGCAGTCCTGCTTAGGAGACAGACTCTCAGCATTATAGCACCACTTGGAGTTGTGCCCCAAACCGTCACCAGGTCTGAATTTCTTCAAGCTACAGCAGTGTGTTTCAGTGAAGTGCATGGCAGGAGTTTCAGGCCAACCTTCAGAACATGTCTGTCCCAAGTCATTTCTCCAAGTCTAGAGCTTCAATTCTGGAATAGCCTGGGCATAGCAATAAGTGGAGGAAAGAAGAATCTTATGACTTGAGAGTGATTCTTACTGGAATCCAGTCACGTGCAACATTTTATTTATAGGACAAATGGGAGAGTGGTGAGAAGAATCACATAGTACAACAGTAATTTAGTGTAATTTACGTAAGTAGCAGAATTTTCCTGAAGTTTTAGAATGGCATCTTACGAGACACATCTACAAGCTCAATTTAATTGACTTGAAAGCTCTCTGTTGATTTAAATGAAATTTTTCTTCAGTTAGACAAGTAGAAATGGGTGCCCTCCTAGAGGAAAAAAAAAAATCTGTATTTAAAATATAGCCATGCATTAAAATATAGCCATGCATTAAAATATAGCCATGAATCAGTGAGGTGAGTTCCTGCACAACCAGAGCAGCAGGGAAGCAAATGGTTGGTGTTCCTCAGGGCTGCTGGCTTCAAGCAGAACATTTGGCAACTTGTCCTCTCTGGTGGTTGAAAAATGGACCCTTGAGATACCTTAAGGGCATAAGGTGTGGACAGAAATGGACTCTGTGCTAAATTGTAGCTGGACTCCAGCAAGGAAGCCTGTTCCTCCTGAAATAACTGGATTCACTAATGGGATCCTTCCCTGCGAAGAAGCAGATAAACATCTAGGCCACTCATCACAATCAGATTATTAAACATTTAAAAGGGACATTAAAGGAGATGACTCTCAGACTGCTGCATGTACCACAAGTGGCAACTGAAAACCACATTAGCAGTCCAAACTGCTACGCCCTGATTGTGGAAGTGCTAATCGCGGGGTGTCGGGCTGGAGTCTGCTGGAAATGAACATTGCTTGCCTGGGGCCTCGGTGCTGTACTTAGACTGTTCTACACCACAGTGAAAGCAGTCAAACAGAAAAAGCAAATCTACATTCAGGAGAGCTGTGTGCAAAAGCTCAGATCCTTGACACAACCACTTTGTTGTGGTATCATCCTTTATTTTTAGCATATTTTGATAGAAGAGGCATTTTCTTTTTGTCTCAGCCTGGTGACAGTTAATTAAGCAAATGCTTCCCTGGGTTCTGATGCATATTTTATGTAACGAGTTGGTTCAAAGTAAAAGCTTGTTTGAACTGCAGTGGGTAGACAGGTGTGGGGGGTGGAAGCCCTTACATAAATAATCACATCATTTTATGAATCATCACTTAGGGTTTTTCATCACCTCCTTGCCTCTCTCACGTACTCCTTCTCTAGAAAGCTCTTCTGTTTGCTTTGGTAAATTGATGTAGGAACAAATCAATCAGTCTGCCACTCTGAGCAGCAAAGCCTTATGCATCCATGTTCCTAAAAGCTGAGGAAAATGGAGAGAGAAGAAATTCCTTTTGGAATAAATGGAGAAGGCTTGCTCCTTTTTCTGGCAATTCACCAAGCCCTGCAGGGTCATTCATTAGGTTTTGATGTTGGACTGTGGAACAGAAAGGCCACTAATTGGAGGCACTGAATGCCATATGATCTTACGTGCCCTGACCTCAGAAGGGAAATCAAACATGTACTTAAAAATACATACAAGAAGGCAAATTCATTGCACCTCTGAGGATAACCACCCACGTATCCCAGGAGCTCTGCTGACTAATTGAAAGGATAGCAGGAGGCTGAAGGAGACCTGGAGCTGTTCTCAACCCTGCACAGCCCAACCTCTAAAGAAGGGAGTGAATGCTGAGGTTTGAGGAAGTTATTTCTAATTGTCTTCCCATTTGCTGATTGCTGTGATGCCCCTGCCTAATGGACAGCCTTGTTCCTGTGGCTAGTACAGAGAAATGAGCAAGTAAGAAAATGACATTCCAAGTTATAAGCAAATTGCAGTTAATGTAACTTCTACACTAAAGCCCAGAGAAATACCAGTATTAACATTTCCTTTGAGTGGACACAGAGCGCACAGTGAGGTATTTTCTGACTAGGGAAGGAGCTAGCAGGGTGGGATTGCCCTTTCCTGCATGCCCGGGTCTTGTCTCTGCAGAAGGTTTTGATTCTTGTTTGATTGTTATAAGTACTTCTTACAGTCTATTCATTACCAATATCGCATTAGGTAGGAGAGAAAAATGTGGATATCAAAAATGAAAAAAATGCAGTGGATTTCAATGGTGAGGCAAAAGATTCTTCTGAGGACTCAAAGATTCCAAATGTAGAAGAAGATACACTCAGTTTGATCTGGAAAATTTAGGTCACCAAACTTCACTCAGTGACTTTGATAATGAGTTTAATAACGGAAAGATAAACTAAAGCATCTATTTTATAGAAAGTCCAATCTTACAGCTGAGATAAAATTTACTGCATCTCTTGGAAAATTCTGCAATTACAATTATCCTCATTATAAAAATGTGTTCCTCCTCATTATTTTAGGTGCTGTTGTTGAAAGCTTAATGGTTCACACTCATTTATATGGGAAAAAAATAAACAGTTTATTATGAAGTATAGAACTACAGTATAATGTTCTCAAAATATAGTTCAATTTTAATGAGGCTGCAGAAAAAGTAAGTTATGTTTTCATTTTTGCTCTGGCTGGGAGCTGAAATGCAGCTGTAAAGGAATGTTCCAACCAAAGAGAGAAGCACAGCTGAAAACTCGCACAAAAACCTGCCCTCTCAGGAGATGATCATCAAATTTTCATTAAGACCTTTGAATCTTTACATTGAAATCCTTAGGCTATAGACAGATCCAAAACAACTACTTTTAAACCAAGGTGTTTAACCTCAAGGGAGTTATTTGGTATGAAACACAGATGCTTTCCATTTTTAAAGTTGATCAAAATCTACGCCTTTAGAATTCACCCTGGGCTTTGGAGTTCATGTACAAAACTACTTGGAAATACAAATATAACTCCACATTCTTTTTCTACACACAGCAGTGAGAAAAGTTTACAACATTTGGGACAGCCCATGAATTTTTGCACAATTTCTATTTCCAATTGTGCCTTTGTAAACTGCCAATTTTTACCTGGAGAAAACAATTCTCCACCATGCCAAAAAACGAAAATGGGACATTAACTTACAACTGAAACAAAACAAAACAGGTCTGATGATACCAGATTAAAAACGAGAGAGAGAGAAAAAAAAAAAAAAAGATTGAGGCTAAGCCAACATTTTGTTTCAGTGCTTCACTTCATATAAATAAATCTGTGCCAGAGGAGTAAAATAGCTTAGCATCACTGGAAGCTGAACAGATGCTCATTTCTTTATGATTCCCTGCCCATCTCTGTGGTATCTAGACTCCAAATTGGTACTAAAAACTGGTACTGATAACTCCTCCTTGCTGCTTTGCACTGCACCATAGACAAACTTTACTTTGACCTTCAAGATCCCCATGCACTACTAGTAAAAATAAACCACTGAAAACATAACTTTTTTTTGACAATGAAAAAGAACAAGAGAGGCTCTTAAAAGAGCCTGCTTAGGCACACATGCACACACACACACTTTTATACCAGCCCCCATAAGTTTTCCAGTACCCTTATAGACTTTACTACAAGTTTTCCATTGCAAATGAAATGTAGATTTCATTGAACCACAGATAAGCTTAGGTTCGAAGGGACCTTAGAGATTATTGAATTCCAGCTCCCTGCCATGGGCACGGTTGCAGCCTGGTAGATCAGGCTGCCCAAGGCCCCATCCAGCCTGACCTAGAAACTTCAGGGATGGGGCATCCACAGTCTCCACGGGCAACCTGTTCCAGTGCCTCACTGCTCTAAGTAAAAAATTTCCTCCTAACGTATAACCTAAATCTCTCCTTTTTTAGTTTAATGCCTTTCCCTCTTATCCTATCACTGTCTTCCTGTGTAAAAAGTCAGTCTCTCTCCTGTTTATAATCTTCTATTAAGTACTGGAAGGCAACATTGAGGTCTCCCCTCAGCCTTCTCTTCTCCAAGCTAAACAAGCCCAGTTCCCTCAACCTTTCCTCATAGGAGAGGTGCTCCAGCCCTCTGACCATCTTAGTGGTCCTCCTCTGGACCTGCTCCAAGAGCTCCATGTCCTTCCTGCTCCTTGTGAGATGGAGCCTCACAAGAGCCGAGTAGAGGGGGATAATCACCTCCCTTGCCCTACTGGCCACCCTTCTTTTATGCAGCCCAAGATTACAGTTGGCCTTCCGGGCTGCTCTGCATGTGTGACATGTGGATCTGCTATGCACGTAATCCACCTAAGCAGCAGGATGGGAAGATGGAACAAGGCTGAGCAGTACTTACATTATTCCCCTAGGGAGAACCCTTTCTTCAGTTACACTCGTCACTTCCCAAGGCTGCTTTGTAGTTTAGTAAAGTTTCTTTGATTAATATGTGAAAATATATTCTTCTAGTTTTCTTAGATCGTTACTAATTGCTGCTTTGTGGCATATAGTTCCAGCTGAGATTTTCACAGGGAAAATTAAACTTCCTAATCATCCCCTCTGTTAAAATTTCCTGAAATAGTCATCTATTCAAGTTCTGCAGTACGAGTAAAATGTCTCAATTACTTTGGAACTCTCAGCAGATCACGGCACTTGTTTATATCTGTATGCATATACACGTATGTCTGTACTTTTTCAAACAGCTCCATGTAGCCCATGGGAGAAAAGTGGGACAGTTTTATGTTTAAGAGCATGGGAAAACCTGGAAATCCTACAGTTTATACTTTCAGAATGTGTGTGTCTCATGTGTAAAATTTATTCTGAATTCCTGCATCTGACCTTGGGTACCTTTCTTCATAAATCCCCCATAATACATGATACTAGTAAAGGTAAATTGAGTCAATATTTACTCAGATTTCAAACCAGGAGGGACAAATCACATCGTCCTTCAGCAGGTATCCACTTGGGCATGTGGCAGTCTTGCCCTCAGCTCTACATTGACTAAAATTACGAATGTAAATGTATCAAACTTAGCTTCATTAACAACAGTATTTTTCCTTGCTTTCATCCACTACATAAAGTGCAATCAAGCAGTGAGCTTAGGGTAGACTGACTTCAGTAATCAAAACCCATGGACATTGTTTATGGTTTTTCTCAATTCCACACTCGAAGACTAGTAGGGCATTCCTTTTCCTCCAAAAATGCTGAGCCAACAAATCACATCATCGTCAAGATTCATTTTTCACAGATATAAGTGAAAACTACACGTTTCAAATTGAAATTTAGTGCATAACATCAATCATGTAAGATAGAAAAGCTGGTTCACAGTTTGACATTTTCTGTTACAGTGGAAATGCTCTGTCTGAAGGTTCCGCTTCAGGACTCAAGGAAAAATCATTTTTTTTTAATCTTCTGTGTTTTGACAAAATTCAGGTTCTATATATACTAATTCCTGTTCCTAATTTGAAGACAGCAATTCACTTTCAGAGCAATCTCTACGTTCTGAACATTTCCTTAAAGCATTTGACGTAAGATATACCTCAGCAAAGGTCAGCTTTCGCTGTAAGACTACTGAGCAGGTTAATTTGACCAGATGAATTCAGACTTCACTCTGAAACTTGGTTGACATTTTCAGATGAGAGGTGAATGATGGCAGTAGGGGAAAAATTCAGGGTAAGCCACTTTGGTTCAGTCACCAGGGGAACCGGAAAATTTCTACTGCACAAACTCAGAATTTCTCAGTTATTATTTCTGTATGAAAGTTGAATTCTGAAATTCAATGGGTTCAAGAGGCTTCCTCGCCTCTAGCAATAGCAATGCTTATGCTTCCATCACACATGCCATCACAACACATCACAGAAGCTAACTTCTGAGGTGTGCTCCCTACCCTTGCATGGCTTTGGCATGGGTAGTACATCCTTCCTGAGCACCTGAGCAGCCCCCAGCCAACTGCAGGGCCAAGCTGCTGCCTCGCTCACTGTGCCAGCAGCTGCAAGTGAAGGGCAGAGATGCAAGGATCTGCTATTTTAGGAGTATGAAGAATGTGATAAGAGCAGAAAACAAACACTGGAAATAATCTATGTTTGAAGGAAACAATAGGGATATGTATCTATGTGTACACATGCACGCACACTGTATCTAAAACAGAAATACACATACGCACACTCAGATACCAAGGAACTGCATTAAAATTTCCTGAGCAATGTTTTTATTTTCACAAGATGCAGGTGACTGTGTGAGCTGCCATGCCCACCAGCAGTGCCTGACCTACCTCTGTGGCACAGAGCAATGAGAACAGGCGCTGCCTGGCCAGCAGCCATACCAGCCCACCAGCCTGGCCTCGAGTTTGAGTTCCCCATCCCAAAGTGCTGGAGCAGCATTCATATCAAATTGAAAGAAGTGCTCATGCTACATCAATCTGCCAGGCAGGCTCACCCCCTCCCTTGAGGGTCTCCCTTGGGAATACTCCTCCAGACTCCCTAGGCCTTCTATACAGAGGTGCAGCATGACTCCTCCCTAAAGGCATTCATCTCCATATAGCCTCACTGTGACACAGACAGACTCAGTATACAAACCGCATCTTCAGACTCATTATTACTGAATTCCTTCCAAACAGCCAAAAGCAGCAGGTGCAAAGACGACTGAAACTGTAGAGATCACACAACTGCAATATGGGCATTTTGTTCTGTTTTGTCTTTCTGATAAAGTATCAAAGAACAAGTGTCTCCTATAAAGTACTCATTGCACAGAAATTACTTCTGATTTCCCACAGTTTTGACTTTAGGTGATGGCATTCTTTTGGGTAAATCATAACCTGCGAGGGGATAAGGAAGGGTGAGTAAGCAGTCTGAACTGAAAGCTGGTTGTGCTTCTCAAAGTGCTGGTATATTCAGCTTTGAAGTGTTTATTGCAACACAAGTGAAAAGAAAATACGCTCAACAGGGCCCGCACTCTACAAATAAAGTAATGTCATCAATACTGTTTTAGTATTGAATGTCCCCGCAAAATATGGCCATTAAGAACTTTTTACTGTCACAAGTCACAAAATGTTTACACGTATAGACATTCAAGTATACATAAAAATATATATAAATCCATTTGTAGCCTTATATTAGTATGTTAACAAATACAGAAACATGATCTGTATCTGGATATGTCACACTCCTCCTGTCAGCAGTCTCACTGGCCAAGAGCAGCAAATGCTTTCCCCTCAATCATGGCTGTAATTAAGTAGGAAGAAAACTGAAGTGGCGGAAAGTTCATGCGAGAAGACTGACATGATGTCAGGTTTCATAAGTAATAAGATGTGGAAAATGTCAAATTACTGCCAAGAGAGAAAATGCCAGGGCTGCACTTAAAATTAGACTTCTCATGTACGAGTCCCAGTGAACAAGAGGATGTGGAAGAAAGATTATGACCAAGGTCAGATGCTGGCCTTCAGGACTGAGGCATGTCTTGGACTCAGGCACGCAGATCTGTTTCCCTTCTTCACTGACACCCAGAAAATACTGAAGTTCTGTGTCTTTTCCCAGCTCTTCCCACACACAGCTCAGCTTCCTTCCCAGGGTTACACCTGGGGCTTTACAGCTGTTTTGCTTGGCTTAAATAAGCATTGTTCTAATGAAGTCAAAGGAACTTCACACACAGTCTTAGACCAGCTGAGGATTTTTCCCTTTTTTTCTTTTCTTTTTTAAATTTCAGATCTTTCTGATTAACTTTTAAATATGAAAGTGCATCATTTATTAAGCTAACAGACTGCAATTGCATGTCATGCCAAGAAACACTTAATGGCCCACAGAACAGGCACGCCCCAGTGATGGGAACTGGAGGGAAGGCTCCAGCAAGGCAGGGCTTGCTGCAGTCAGCATCCTCCATCCTGTGATCAAAGTACTTGAAAGAGAGTAGGCAGCTTTTATCATAAATGCTTCTTTTAAATCGTAACAGCTATTTAGGTTTTCTTGTCCTTGTTTGTAAATTGCATCCTTTTTTCCCCCAAATGTTCCAGACATCTACCAAGGGAAAAACTCTAAAACTTTATGGTGCATTTGAGTGGATGATTAATCAATCTTTGAGCTTACAACATGAGAGCTGGCTGCAAGGGAGCACTGTAAGTATTTAGCTACCCATCACGCAGCACACATTTCTTCTTTCCCCCCCAGCATGTCCCATATTGCTCATAAATTCTTTGTATGAAATAATGCTGTTCTTTTTTCTTAGACCTATATCATATGTTTAAAGAACTCCCCATGCATTTGTTTTCAAGCCTCGGGCCCTTCACCTTTTCCACAATGCTGCCTCTAGCCGAAGCCACAGATGTCTTCCAGAAGGCTAACAGCACAGAGAATTGGGATGCCCTGAGCTACAGAACAACGTTCACTACACATTTCATTTGTCAGGTACTTACTACACTTGTGAACTGCTGCCGCATCCTTCTCTTATAGGGAGGAAGCAGGACCTCTGTGAAGTCCCAAGAATTCCACAATGGATGAAGTTCAGCTGTTTCACAACTGGAAATCTTTGCTCCTGCATCATGCTCATGTATCATTGTATGCTGAATTTCAAGACCACAGCTCTTCTGTTTTAAAATTACACTCAACACTGTGTTTTAATTTCAGGGTGTTTGTTCTTCTTAACAGGAGATATATTAGCACTGCACATGAACACCAGCGACACTGATAACATACATAATACTCAACATTCAGAGAGGAGTTAGCCATCTAGACTTACATTTTGTGAGGCTTTGTAGCAGAAAGACTAGCAAGAATAAGTGGTTTAGAAAAAGGGTTACATAGTGAAGAGTAAGTATTCTGCAGCAAGTCAGGTAAGTCTTTGGTGTAGCTAATCTTCAATGTCAGAGAGAGAATAACCTCAAAATGCCCACAGAAACTCACAGTATCCTGGTTTAGACAAGATTAACATCAGTTGGGCACTAAAATGAATGCGTCTGCACTGAAATGGCTGGCAGTTGCACTTAAAATCCATGTTTTATTATGGTTTCAATATTCTATTACAATTTACTTAATGTGGATTCCAGTGTTTCAAACTTCAGTTTAGCCTACTCTATGTTTCACTTGGGATAAGGCTTCTTCGAACTCCATCTTCTTTCCTATGAGTATAATTTGAAAAGGACATTTGTCAGTAGTTTAAAATATTTCTTTTTTTTTTTTTTACATCAAGATTAAATTTATGTAAATGTTCCTAGAGAAAACAAGTGTACTGGTCCAAGACTCTGGAGGAGATAATTTGGGTTTTATTAGTAGACTGCCTGGCCAACAGAGGGATGGTCACATTAACTTTTAAATGTTTTTTATTACTTTCCAAAGATATAGGAAAGCAAAAAAAAAAAAAAAAAAAAAAAAAAAAAAAGAAGATTTGGTGATGTGGTAAAGAGTATATATATGTGTATGCATGTTTATAAATAGGATACAATTAATTTTATTCCTGACGTAAAAATAAGATCTAAAACACAAGTACCCACAAATAAAATTAACTTTATGCCAGATCCCTGCATGAATCCTCTTTATTCAAAGAGTAATTCAGCTGGTGCTTACCTTTAAGCACTGAATAAAATCGCACTGCAGTTGGGAGTGAAATACCTGTTAGACACTTTCCTGAATTAAAATGTGTTTAATGTGTTATTGAACTGGTCCTTAAAGCTCTGACCAGCCATAAGGAGGTACTTATGAGCCTCCACTTAAGCACATTGCAATGCTGCTATATCGAATCATCAATAAGTTTAAACTTGGAGCTGCCGCATGCAGGCTGGCATGAAGGAGAGCAGCACGGAGCAAAGGGGTTGGTGCTGCAAAAGAAGGATATGAAAAACTCACATCATAAAACTCCAGGTGTAAGAGGAAACTGTTCGACCAAGAGAGACAAGAAGACAGCATCCCCACACCTGTAGCCTGTCTGCACCTGATGCTTTTAGCATGAGCAAGAAAAGTCTCAGAAAAATATGGGAAATATGCCTTCTCTACATGTAGCTGGATTGCCTCTGACCTTTTTTTAAGCCTCTATGTATTACATCAAGCACATAATGCTTTGCAGCCCATGCTCTCATCTTCAGGCCAGCCTCAGCCTCAGCTGTTGAGCTGAGCGGTCTCAAGAAGAGCTGTGAGGACCGGTGGGTAACTGCAGGTAACTAATGATCTGGGGAGGCATCTAGAGAAGAGAGATCTTACACAAATCACCGTATAGTGATAATCCCAGAATGGGTGGAGCTGAACAGGAAAATCCTGTGTATGACTATCAGTCATACAAGGCTTCTGTGGATGAGGCAAAGGATTCTGGTTAGATCAGACAAAAAGATCTGCAGTCTTCGACTTAGACTGAATGAAAAATACCTCACCACCTGAAATACGTTACATACGTAGAGCAGCTGAAGGAAATTCAGGTTTGTCTGAAGAAATAATGATACAAGTGAAGTTTTTCTGTGCATCTATGTGTCATCAATTAAATGGCACGTGATATGCTATAGGCTTCGTCTTAATTTAACTTCAGTGCCTGAATGTCTATGAAGTAGATGTTGTGAGGGAGTCAACCTAGTATGTTTGGTAAGAGAAAACAGAAAGGCCATTTTATATTTAACAGAATTGTGAATGATATTTGTTTTCAATAGCTTGGACCAAAAAGCCTTAAGGTGCACCTTCACCATCATGCATAACTTGACTCCAAATGTTTTTATCCTTATTTAAACAGGACATCTGCACCCTATTTATAACTTTCGAGTTATTAATATTCTATTCCCTCTTTATCTTTCTGCAGACAGTTCTTGGCTGCTTCAGAATATATGACTAATCTGTGTGAGGTTTCTTCCTTTCCCTAAAATTATTATCTTAATTTATCCTCATCAAGTCCACTACCTCTCCTGTTATGAGGTCTGACATTAAGAAATTGTGGTAACTAAAAAATATAGCAGACAAATTGAGAAGAAAAAGAGAAGAAAAACATTACTTTTCACTGTAAGGCAGAAAATGATATTTCTGAGAATAGCTGGCAACCCTTTCTGTTTGTGTTATACTTCACTGCTTCTACTTGGGTTGTCATAACTGCTGCTGTCTCATGCTTAGGTTCCCGTAGCATCGATGGACAAACTCCACATGAAGCTCCTGCTATATCAAGCCCAGGAAAGGACTCAAAGCAATGCACAGCTCTGACACTCTTCCCATCTTGCAAACCACTCAGCATCTCTCTTATCTCATTACAGAGTCTATCTTATTAACCATCTCCTTAACACTCCCTGTTTCACAGACTTGGAGTGCTATGAATTTTAGAGAAAACACAAGATCACGCAGTTTACTGATGTACAGCTGAAGGATGCCAGCCAAACTGCTGACTGCTGGAGAGAGGGCAGCACTCCGCATCTGCTGAATCCTGTTGTGAGGGTGTGAGAAAAGTACAGGTTGCAAATAGAGCGTTGCTGGAATGCCTTGTAGAGATTAATTTCACTAGAAGATGACAGCAGCTGTTTGCACTGCTTCCTAACAACAACCTTTTTCACAATAAGATCTGTGGATGCTATTCATCCACCAGCCTGGATGAAAACAATCAGGAGCGTTTTTCTTGGGCTGCGTGTCTGCTGTTGCAGACCTAAACCAGGGTCCATCTAACTCACTGAAAAGCTGAATATCCACTGCGAGGCACCTGCCTGCTGTCACTCTGCTGCTGCTGCCAACACCTCTCTTGTGCCCACGCAGGCAGCCTTTGCTAAGGGTGACACTTTGCTTGTTATGGGCAACGTCACCTAGGGGCTGGGCTTCATGCAGCTAAAGGTGGATGTACTTGTCCCCAGTGCCGATCCCCACAGCTGCACATCTAACCTGGCAGGGGCACCCAGCACTGGTATCCTTAGTGCTCTGCTACAGTGTGAACAACTTCTATCTGAAATCACCAAATACCATCAATCCTGGTAGTGACACCAATCTTGCTTACAGTAAAGATGACCAGCGCACATGTGGAGTACAAGCCTTCAACAAATCTTTGGAAAACATTAGTGACACTGCCTCTGCTGCAAGCAGAGATTGCAGATTACACCCACATCTTTCCACTGGTCTTTCGCTGGGCGTGCGCTCTTTCCTGAGCTCTCTGTGGAAACCTAATTTCCAAGGTTTTTCTCTTTTAAATGTTTCAGTCACCAACAGCAGCACACAAAACATGAGGTGCTGCGTCGCTGATCAAAGCGAGCCAAACTACCTCAGATCAGAACCTGATCCATAGGTGTAGGTAGGTAAAGTACGGCGCGGTGTCAGAGCCTTAAAAGGAATGAGAATTAGGGAGTGTTTGAAGCTCTGGATAGCAATGATATGTGTTTACTTATTTATTTTCAGCATGGCACTTTTGTCTGGGAAGAAGAGAGTTTTACAAGGCCTGAGGGAAGCAGAGTTGTCAAAGTAAGAAAAAAAGAGAAGCAGGCACCTTTTGATAGTAGCGTATTCTAAAGGAACCATTTTCATTACAACATTTCACTGTATTTTATTAATATTACAAAAATAACACTCGTGAAGATATAAGTCCTGCAATTATAAATCCATCTTCATGGCATTATGTTGTCTAAGATTCACTTGGGCTTTTCCCAAGACACTGTATTAATCTCCAGTGTTTCCTGATTGATGTGCATCTTTGCAGCCCATCTCTCTCTAACAGCTTCACAATAATTACATCCTTCTGATTTGCAACAGATTCTTCCATGCCAGCTGCTCCTGCTCAGACCCTTCATGGATCTGTTGCAGGGAGATGGAATTGTCGTGCATGCTAATTTTGCATTATTGTCAACAACAAATCCATCATGAGCTAAGGTGGTACAACATTATCCAGAAAATATGTTCCTTGATTAATATCTCTGTTTGTCATTTCACTAATGCTAATTGTCTTCTGCTGTGCTTAACAAAAGAGCTGTTGAATAGATCCAAGCCTGAACCAAACCTCCACATGTTCGTCTTGTTCACATTTCAGAGCAGTTAAATTCTTCTGAACAGACTCTGAGTATCGCTGACTATTCAGTAAATATTTATGAAGAAGACTGCTAGAATACAGCAGTGAGAAGTAGCAATAACATTTGCACATAAACCTTTTGGTGTGATGCAATTAACACAAATGTCCTGCACAGAACAAGAACCATGCAAGAAATGGCAGGGATTTCTTCTTTTCTCTGTGAGCCACCTCAAACAGATGTTCTTCCATATCCCAGAACATGGAAAGAACACGAACAGGACTCCAGATGTTAACTTTTATGGATAAGAACTCCGTACTAGGAGTGAAGCAAACAGGCCCATATTCAAACTTGCTAAGGTTTTCTTCAGCGCCATGAAATCTTCTTCCTATTGTGATATTTCATTTTAATACAGGCACTCTCATGCAGACAGAATTGGTTATCTCTAGCTACGCGTACTGATCCACCCTTTCCTCACCTTCTACTATCTTAAACTTCAGTGAAACTTCAATTTAGAACAATACCTTAACCTGAATAAGCAAGCAGCACTTCCAGACAGAGAGAATTAAAAAGAATATTGTCATTTGTTCACAGAAAATTAATTTTCATCCAGAAATAATGTAGTTTGGTTTGCCACCTTTCTGTCCAGCCTTCCTCTCTCTATGCCACAAATCCAGTAACGTGAAAAAATACACTCAAGTACATTGATTTTCCTTCTGCTACCTGTCTGTCATCAGACAGGTGTGGGAATCTCCTGCAGAGCCAAATGATTGAGTCTGCTGACAACTTCATGCTTTAGTTTTATTTCCTGTTTTTTTTATTTACTTTTGCTTTTCTTCCAAGCTGTGCCAGCTTAACCTGAAGGTGAGCAGAAAAGCCAGTGAAACATAAGATACTACGTTGGCTGAAGAACCATTGTCTGGCCAGGCACAAGCCTTTGCTGTCCCAACTCGTTTCTATTGTGCTAGCTGCTCATGCAGTCCCAGAAGTCTTGAAACCATAGACACCACTAGGGTGAACAAGCTACTCTTCAGAATGAGGAAGATGAGAACAACTGTCCCTACAGGAGAAAGGGCTTATTAACAGTGTACAGAGCTGGTATTCTATCTGCATCACTTTGAAACAGGTAGAAGGGGAATTATACATTCAGTACACATCTAACTCAGGGACAGATTGCTAGTAGCTTTTCCAAAAAGTGTTACTGCTCAAATAAGTCTGATCTATAAGCCTCCCAGCTTAGAGTTTTACAATGCAGTCAGCATTTTCACCTTTGTTCCCTTGATTGAGCAGTCATAGATTTAAAACACAGATTTAATTGGACAGCATAGGAGGAAACTGGAAACATATGACTCGCATATCCAAGGCAGGGCTCTACCTTCCAACACAAACTACAGAAGGCAAAACGCTTTTACACTCATATCTCAAGTAAGCTATGGGAGGGTGAGAGTGCACAACAACAACTAGCAATGCTCTCAGGCAAAGGGCCTGGCCCTACCCACAACAACAGCATGGTTACAGCCACGAGGACACGGCTACATACATGGATAATGCTGGAGATACAGTGATGGGAATTAATAGCCACAGCACCAAACCCACTGATCAAATTCCAATGCTGTCCAGAAAGCTGTGTTCTGAAACAGATGCTAAAACAGAAATTTTGGTTTCTTTTCCTTACTGAAATTAATCTAACTTAAGTGTCTATAACTGTAGTTTCTGCCAAAGACAGAGGGATTGAATGGATTGGAACAAGCCAGAAAAACTTTTTGTTGTTGTTGTTGTTGTTGTTGTTGTTGTAATTTGTAATAGGGGAACACAGGTCTGGATTTAAAAATGAAAATCAATCTGAACCCTTGCTTGGAAATGAAAGGGAAGCCATTCTGAGGACTGAGTCAATTAGACTGACAGCTCCTAGCTTCCAGCTTCTGAGACTGAAATTGAATATTCCAACTCAACTCACAAGTGAAAATGAATGCAGTGGCTTTAATCACTAAGTGTTATTGTCACACAGCATCATCAATAGATGTGGGGTCTATTACAGAGAGGTCCAGGACTTCAGTCACCTTTGTTGCTGCGTATTAGCACTGGGGTAGACACCTGGAGAGCCAGCAAAGAGAAGTTCAAGCCATGGTGATCAAATACAGACAGCAGCATCTCAAAAGCAACAAGATGGTACTATCTCCAATACGAGACTGATGCAAATTATTTCCTTTTTTTTTTTTTTTTTTTTAATTTTTTAAATGCCTTCATGCCTTCCTCTGGGTTTTTGTTTATTTCTTTTTAGCTGCCTTTCAGTTTGAAGAGCACTCATCCATCAAAGTAGGAGAAAAATAATGCCCTGTGAAGACACTGGAGACTCTTACTCCCACTCAGATCAATAGGGAAAGCTAACTTTTGCTTTTTATTCATCTCTATTTGAAAGCTGTCATACAGCTTCTGTGTGACTTACTGTGCATGCCCCTTCCCTGCCACATTG
This sequence comes from Phasianus colchicus, assembly GCF_987193195.1. Lineage (NCBI taxonomy): Eukaryota > Metazoa > Chordata > Aves > Galliformes > Phasianidae > Phasianus > Phasianus colchicus. The sequence continues at coordinate 7,310,846 of NC_143443.1, forward strand.
CTCATAAACCCATCCCTTCCCCTTTCTGCTCCAGCAACTCATTAGGTGCCAAACATAAACGGAAGGTCATTGCAAGTTTCCTAAAGACAAACAAATCAGAGTGCTACTGAGCTTTAACAGCTGTGTGCTCTTCTGTTTCCAGCATTTGGAAATACGGGACACTTGGGAACAAGCTCCTGCCTATTGGTTCAGTGCTGCTCAGCAGATGCCTAGATAGGGTTGTTCTACACCTTCACATACAGACACAGCTTTGGTACTGTTTGCTTTGTTCAAGCGCCTCCTTAGGTGGAATTTGAATGAGGATTTGCAGCAGTCGTGCTGCGTAGTGGCTGGCCTAGAAAGCTTATAAACCTTGTTGTTCCTCCTAGAAGAATAAAAGGCTGCAATTGTTTTCTCATGTTTATGGTGGACTATAACTGTGATGCATGCTCTCATGTGTTAGCATCACATCTCACTTTGTATGGAGTCAAAAACACTGAAAAGGCAAATCTCACATGTTAGAAGGTATTTCAAGATCTTTTTTGAAAACACTGCATCTGAAAATGGACCAGACTGATTTCTGGAGACTCATGCAAAGGATGAACTTGATCTGGTAAGCTTCCCTGAGAGGGCAAAATACAATCAAAGAATCTGTTGCCCTGGGTAAGTGGCAGTAAGGATGGGTCCTTGCTGGCCTGAGGTGCAGGCTGTGAGATGGGAGCAAGATGCTGAAGAGCCACTGTGTTCAACAGAAACACGCCAGAGGACAACAATAAATGCCAGAAATTTTGATGACAGCTTCGCTGCTCATAAGGTGGTTTCAATAATTAATATCATTGCCATCCAGCTAATGAGCCACAGTGCTTTCTCCCGCATCCTCTGCTTTCCATGGAAGTCTCTCACCTGAGAACTGTCTGGAATATCTGATATACAGATAAGAACAGTGAGCGACAAGCACCGAGCTACATCTTCAGTCTATTTAGGATTCTGGGGCTGAAAAATGTTTTTTGCAGCACTTGGATACTGGGAAACGCTACTTCTGCCTCTTACTGTGCAGAAAATGTAATAGACGTTGACTACCAAAAGCATCCTTAGAGACAAATTTTTACCATGACATCTTTGTAACATTACACAGTCAGTATAAAAAAATGTGTCAATGGACACGTTCTTATGTCTATTTCTGTAGCTAGCTAGGAGAAAACTTGGAAGGGCAAGGAACAGTTCCTATATAAGGAAGAGCTAAGGAGATTGAGATTTTTCAATTTGGAGTAGAGATAAATGAAGAAGACATGATAGAGGTCTATAAAATCAATGGAGCAATGGAAAAGTGCACAGAGGACAATTATTCATTTTTCTTCTAATGCAAGGATTAAGGGGAGTTAAATGAAATGAACAGATGACAGATTTCAAAAAGCACAAAAGAAAAAAACACATCTTCACACAAAATGCAATTAAAACTGTAGAGCTCATTACTGTAGGATGCTGGAGATGCTAAAAGTTTATGTGAGTTCAAAAAGTAACTGGAAAAAATACTAGAAGAGAAATCCACAGAGATTTCCCTCCATCCAGGCACTATATATGTCTGAAGATTTAAGCTGCAATTCACAGGAGGTTTGGAGAACATATCTTGGAAATATCACTCTGCCTTAGATGTCCACTGCTTTCTACCATAGGAGGTAAGATATCTTGGTTTGATATACGTTCAGGCTAGCACGGTGCAATGATCTTCTGTCATCATTATTAATAGATTTGCAGCCACAGAAAGCTGCAGAGCTGATAAAAGACCACGGATACTTATCTGCAACTGAAGCAATTGAAGTCACTGTGGCTTTATGGCTATTGTCACCTGCGGGATGAAAGCCTGCACAGAACACCTACCCCTGCTGAACACGTGCTTCTAGCAAAAAGCCACAGCAACTGCTTCAGCAATCAGACTGGACAGCTCAGATTTTTCCATCTGGAAATACTGAAAGAACTGATTTCATTTCTTTTTATAATTCTTTGACAATGAGATCTGAGGATGGAAAAGGAGCTACAGTGACTTACACAATAGAAATGGGGGTAGAAAGTGGCTCGTGACTTTTACTTGAATGAGCCAGCGAGCTGAAGAACTGAAATACTTATTTAAGGATTGACCCCAGTTGGGTTGCTACATGTGCAAGTCCACAGGCGGTTTTTGCTGGTGCTCAGCAACAGGTGAGCACACCTGGATGCTGTGCAGAAAACAGGTAGTCGTGATACAGTGCAGCCCTAGAATAGAGCCAGCGTTCAGAAATTCTTTCTGGATATTGTTCACAAAGTTACAATGGGCTGGAAAAGGTTATGTCCTTTTCAGCCTGCTTTGCCTCAGCTTCCACTTACCTCAGGTTTTCTCCCTCTGACAGACATTTTGACAAAGAACTTTGAAAATTAGCAAATTAGAATTGGAATCAGTCTAAATATAATACAATAAAAATTCTCACTGCCCAGAAACATTTCTTTTACCAAAAAAAAAAAAAAAAAAAAAAAGTGAGAGTATCTCAGAAATGTGACAGTTACGGTACATCAGAACAGTGTGAGCCTTCCTTCTTTCTACTTATTCTCCCTCAGTCTATTTTTACTTCTGATTTACACCAGTGGACCTGAAAAGATAATGAAGCCTGTGTTGTCAGAATGGATAATTCACAAGGCAGGGGCTGCAGAGAGCACTGATACTGGTGTTTGACGCCATTTCCAGGATGGCTGCTGCAGTGTGCACGGCTGCACAGCAATCTTTCTGCTCTCTGTCACACAGAAACCTGTTGCTATATATATAACTAATGTACCTAGCGTCCTTTCATAAGAAGCAAAAGATATTAGGGGCTCATTTTATTGTGATGAACAAAATTGGCAGGATGTTCATGTCAAAATACTGGTGGCAGTAATTTTAGTCATCAGTCTCATTTCCCAGTCAACATCCACTGATCAGTGTTTTAAAAAGGGGTCGGAGGGGGAGAGGAAGGGATCAGGATTTGGATTATTAATAAGTAATTAAATAAAGACTGAACATGTATTAACCTGGAGATCCCTCATGGAAATTTCACTGTCAGATGCTGTGGGGGCTGGCTGTTTTGAGGGAATCTCATGAATTCGGGCTCATGGGAAGCTGTCAGAATGATGAGCTGAGCACAGGCCAATAGATTTATCTGTTTCTGCCTGGCAGATTATAATGGGATCTGCAGTCATCCTGCTGATCACTGGATATCTGTAGAGAGCCCATCATAAAGAGAGCATCATTAGGATCAAAAGGGAATACTTCTTTGGAGCTAGGTACCTGGAGACATCATCACTTGCAGAAAAGTTGATAGAGAAGACTGCATGTTGGGGTATAGCTTGCAACAGATTGTCAAACCATCTGCAAAGAAGTAGTTAAAATAGCTGGTGTGCTACTGATGCCTGTTCATGGAGAATTCCCTTGGGAGATTCCTTCCCATACCCTCGCAGAGCTAGCAGTGCTGCATACTTCTGTCTGAAAGCACAGACATTTTGACAAAGGAAAGGCTGAAATAATCAGAACTTCCAAAAGCTCCAGCTGAAATGCTGGAGAAGTCAGCTGGATTTTCCAGTTTACTGAAAAAGTGGGTGGTAACAAAACTCACTTAGAAAGCTAGGAACAGTATCACTAAGCAGCTGACTGCAAAGAAAGACCAGACCATGATGTATGTGGCACCTCTATTTGTTTTTGCTGCTTGAGACCCGAGTGGGCCATATTGAAGAAAGGTGCTGAAGTCCATGTCATCTACACAGTGATGGAAAATAAGGAACCTTTTTCCTAAGCTCAGCTAATTCCATGGATGTGTGTGAATCCACGCAGTGGATGGATGGATGGAGCGCCTGTCACAGAGCAGTTAACTGTAAGCCCCATCTACACACAACCTTTCACAGTGAGGATTGTTAGCAGCACCTTTACATTAGTTTGAGCTAGTCACAAATACCTTCATTTCTGCAGTCCTGAGGACCACATTTGTGTGAGACGTCTCTCAAAGTCACATTATTCACATCCTTGCCAGAGCCATTCAATTTTGCTTTATTTTTTTCATTCTGTGAATTCTGGAGAACAAAAAGCAACTTTTGTTCCTCTCCCAGTTTTAAATGGCTTGACATGACAGCAGCAGCTGCCAGCACCAAAACAGCACCCAGCGTTGTTCAAACACTCATCATCTCGTCTGATTTTTAATGCTTAAAAATTCAAAAACGTAGAAATTGCTTTAAAGGTAAAATCAAAACACCAGCCCTGCTCAAATGTTGTTAGTCTCAAACATGGATTCTGCATTACAAAAGGGAAAAGCCTGATCAAAAGATCAGTTTCAATTTCAAAAAAGAAATATTTTTAAATATATGCTATATATATGTGTAGAAAATGAATGACCACGATGCCATTAGGAAAAAGCAATTCCCATTTTCAAAATATTTAACATAAATAAACCATGTATAGTGCGAGATAAAATACTATTATTCCCACCGTTCAAACCAGAAAGTTCAAACTGAAGCACAGTTAAAATGAGATTGTCAAGTACCTGCTACCAAAGAAGATCATAACAAAGCAAATTTTATGTAAAACCCTAACTAACTTTTCTTTCCATATAATATTTATGGTCACGATGTCTGGCCAAGAAGTAAAGCACGCAGACAATTACATGGAAGGGATTTGCTTCAGACATCAGCTGCAGCAGAGCTCAAGTGCAGGATTTGCAAAACCTGCTATGTAAATAAACTGATATTTTTAATTGGAAAAGGAACACACAAGCAGTTTGGAAACTGCAATTTGTCTGCAGTGGACGCTGGATTTACATCAGTATTAGAGCACAGCGCTGTGAAGTGTAAGCCCTGCAGTCAGTGACAAAAGATAGGAGGTTCTTTCAAGTTGGACGCCCGGGCCCATGTATGCCTATGGTACATGAGACATAGATGGGCAGCTTCTGTCCTGTGGTAGACACACAAAAAACAGAAAAGCAAAGAAAATGTGGTGTTAAGGAGTAACTCCTAATTCAAATCCTGATCCCTGTCATGGAGGGAACACAAGAACAGCGAGACCCCAGCCAGTTCTGCAAGCCCTTCAGATGAGTACTCAGACAGATGAGCTTCCTGTTCCCAGGCACACTTTGTACTTGAAGTGTAAAATGCCAGCAAACTACTCAATGGTTAAGCAGAAAATAGCTTTAGAAAAATGCTGCATTCCATTTTTCTCCACTGAGCACGTGATGATGCATATTTTTACACGTGCAATACACCTTCCCTTATAAAAGGGTCTTGTAGCGCATAGGACATTAAATGAACTCTCACTTGTCCCTTTGCTAGCATGCTTCAGAGCAAGAATTCTTAGTGCTTAGCAAGAGTCTTAGTGCTTGTGTGAGATCTGAGCCAAGACTTATTGAGTTTTGTGAGCGTTGGGTCAAGCAGGCTCTAAAAAGTTAATAGCAATGAATGGGATTGACTGGCTAACCTTGCCTTTTTCTTTTTAAATATTTCACCTGCTTTGATGTTTCATGCACACACCTGTGGCTGCAGACCAGTCCCTGGCTGCTGTACATGAGCCCCTCACCCCCCAGGGCACACTGCAGAGCCATGCAAGCCTGCAACTGGCCCACTGCAATAAGCTATGGGTTGGCACCAGCAGCCAACTCACGCGTCACTACCAGTTCCAGTAATTGCTTTGGGAACCTGAAGGAGTAAGAGGAGCTACACTAAATTAAATTCCAGTCTAATGCAACTGACTGCTATTTCAAAGTAAAAGTACTCCTGCTTTTGAAGCACCGAACAATAATCTTGAATACCTTACTTTATATGGCTCTATGCTACCTTGTTCAGCGTCACATGGGAAAATATACAGCTGGCAGATTGTTTTACTCTCCTCTTAGTTATCATTAATGTTAATTAATAAGCGTATGCTCAATCTCATTGTTATTCCATAATGCGTAGTTAAAAATTACAATAATGAATTCAAACTTCTCCAGCCAAACGTAATAAAATGGTGATTAATATTCTCCAAGGTTGGGAGGGAGAAAGATTCAGGGTAATCCGAAGGAGTTGTAAGCCTTCAGCACAATATACATCACAGCACACGCAAGGCACAATCAGCAAAGTGGGGAAGCAAGTAGGTCAGTGCCCCCTACTCAAATCACATGCCACGGTCCCAGCATTTGGATGAGCATGAACCAGCTATCTCCTTGTCTTCCCCTTGTTCAATTACTGTGCTTCTATCTCTTGAAACCTGACCATGTATAACATTGACTTCTGTGCTCAATGAAGAAAGCAAACCTCTCACTCTATTAAATAAAAGCTGTTTTAACACGTACATGGTGAGCACAGTTAGCAAACCAACACAGAAATTGAGCATAGCTCAGAGCCAGCCTCACGTCAGCCAACCTGCAATCAAAATTTTCAGGCCTTATTCCAGCTGTAAGCGCCTATCGCAGATGTCATCCATCCTCACACAACAGTGCCCAGAAAAGGATCAGAAGCTATGAAATATGGATGGAGATGGGAAATGACCTTGGTGAGGAACCAGCAGACAGGTGTCGGAGTAAATGTGACAGATGGGCCAAAAACAGCTCCTGGTGTCAGATTTTCCAGAACAAATCTGGAGCTTCTTTGACAGAGGACATGCAACAAGCTGAGCATTCCAGAATATATAATGCTCTTATAAAAATATCTATTTTCTGGTATCTTCAATCTCTAATACTGCCAAAATGATTTTTTTTTTTTTTTTCTGCAGAAAAAGGAGATGGTACAAAAGTAGGAGGCTTTTATCTTGCTCTGCTAATAATCCCTACAAATTCATGTCTCAAAAACATTACCTTATGTATGGGAACTGCTGAGTCACAGCCTGAACCTCTGATTAGTCACCTGAGGTGAGCAATGAGTCAGCCCTGGGAGCACAGGTGAAAGCAATTCACCTGTGCTGCAGGAAGGGGTGGAGCCTGGCTCCACCTCTCCTAGACTCATTTAAGAGCTGACTACCAGGGGGGAAGGATCTCTCTCTTTTCTCTCTTTGGAAGATCCCTTCCAGTGGTCTTTCCTGAGCTAGCCCATGACACAGGTAAGCATCCTATTTATTCTCTTTGTCTCACTGTGCCTAACTCTCTTGCTTATTTCATTATTATAGCATCTTAATATTATTAAATTATATAATATTCCTTTATATAATTTTCATTGATTATACACTTTACATAATCTAATTTATACAAATGTAATACCTTAGACATTGCTGTGACTACTGCAACGGAAGGAGTGATGCTGATGGAGAACCCAGGATGAATCCCACCCTGCACTGCTCCCATCTCACTGCAAACCAAAAAACTGGTGGTAAGAGAAAAGGCAGGGATGCACAGAAAGCCACCCTTCATGGCAAAACCTCCCTAACAGCTTTACAGTGATAGGTGCTTAGGTGATACATGGTTGTGTCATGAAGAAATGCAGTAAAGGAAGTACCTTAAGTGGGTGGCTATTTGAAAACATTGCAAAGTGGTTAAATGCTACCCCACTCATTTGTGTGTCTTGCAAAAGAAAAAGCCCTTCTCTCTTCACACCCCTATGTACAAACTGAATACCTTCACAGATGTTGTCTTTTACCCCCAGCGTTATCTGTATGATAAAGAAGTAAATTCAGTGAGTTGTAAGTGTTCTATTTTCTGAGAGCTCCTAAAACAAACTTTCCTCCATTTAGCAGCGCTCACTGAAGCAGCTCAATGCAGGCAGTGCAGATTTCACTGCCCTACCCATCACAACCTGGAAGGAAAGCTGACGAAGCAAACACACCATCCCACATATCTACCTTTTTAAAAAAAAAAAACCTGAAGCATGGAATATTTACAGCATAACTAGGCACACGGTAGTTTACAGCACTGCTTTGTTCACCAGTTCCTCACCTGAAAAATAGACAAGTGCTGGTGTGCTACAGCACAGAAATATGGGACCTGCTGAGGACCTTGCAGTGCTGTGCCCCCAGCAGAACACTTAATGCCTGTTTACCTACAGCCTGTCCTTCTGTGCTCTCCAGTCTTGTGCTTGTATCACTTCAGTGGTAGGATACAGGCATACATACAACATGACCTTATCAAAAAGCAAAAACCAGCATCCATTGTGCTCTCAGTTTTATAGTAGAGGGTATTTGCAGTGAACTGGAAAGTTGCTGGATCTGGAGGTCTTAATTCAGTTTTAGAGAGTAATGTTGCTAACTGGGCACAATAGTAGAGGAAGTTTCATGTGGTATCTTGGAACACACGAAGGCTAATTGATGCAAATAGGAGGAAAGATGACTATCACATTGTGCAGTCGTAAGGCAAATTCAACAGCAGCAAGTGAAGAGACAAGTTTACAAAAAATTATGGTCTTCTATGACAGGATTATGATTTATTTATAAACAAAAACTGCAGAGCATAGACATCTGTTGGTGGCTTTTTCCCCTAAAGATTTGCTCTACTGTTCTAGCATAAATTTCCTTCTGTTGATTTTTAAATGTAAAACAAATGCTTTTTTCCCCCCTTCGCTCAGAAGAAGAATCTTTTCCTATCTGCTGACATACAAGACAGAAAGGGAAGAAGCAGAGTTTACCCAAACTACTTTCTGAGCGCTTGTCTCACTCTTAGCACTTGCACAGTGCTGGCAGCAATACTGAGAGCAGCCCGGTGCAGTGCAGCGGTGGAGCAGCTACGTGGACATCATCCTAGTGAGCCTCCAACCTCTCTGCTCCAATTTTGCTAACACTCAATGTTTGGGAGCTAAAAATTTAATTTGAATTTATAAGTTCACCATCACGCGTTAATTGTATTTAGGAGGCAATGACTCAGTGACCCACTCAAACAGATTTACCTGTAATGGATTTAACTGCCTGCGAGGCTCAATTCTTAATAATATAAATAGGAAAAAAGCTGAACTGCATTTCACTTGAAATATTTCAACTCTTTGGAGTGTGAGAAGATTTTTACTAAGCAGCTGCTACTATCGTAAACAGTGCAAAGAAAAGGGAAGAGTTAAACTGCAGCAATTAAATACACTGTAAAACAAGTAAGCAGGTAAGCAGGGCAAAGCTTTCATGAGGAAAGGGTTATCTTAAAAATGCACAGAAGATATTAGAAACTAAAAGTCTGCATTAGAATAAAGGTGCAAATTATTACAGTTTTCCCCAATCTGAAAGGAAGGACTTTTATGTGGGAAATGAATGCTGCTCAATGGAATATACTCTGTTATGGGAACATAATGTCTGTTTATTAGTTTTATACCACATTCATTACTACACTTTTTATAAGATGGATTTTATTTAATTAGCACATGTTCCTGGTTATAAATGAGAAACTAATGTTCTATAAAATGCAATAAAATAGAATATCTAGTTAAGGGCTCTTAAAAACTTTAGAATTTGAGATGCCAAGAACAAGAAAGAAACCACTGGGATTGGGAATGATCGAAAGCCATGGAAAAACCTTCCTTTTTTTAACTTTGCAAATCACTTTGCATCTTGTGGGACATAGAGAAATAACGAATGCTACCTGCCTCAAAAACGTTCAGCAATGTGATGGTTTGATGTGTGATAAATAACCTAGGGAAAAAAAAAAAAAAACAGAAGGCTCAAGATATGTTTAGATTTTGTACTAAGGGACAAGATTTAGGGGGGAAATATTGGAGGTTGGTGGATGGTTGGACTGGATGATCTTGGAAGTCTTTTCCAACCTTGGTGATTCTAAGAAGCTAAGACAGAACAAGTTAAAATGGATCCCTGATTCTTCCTCTTTGAGCCGACTGCCAGCTGCCCACCAGCTCTGCTCCAGCTACAAACAAGACTGACATATGTGGCAAGGAAGAGCATGAACCTCAGCCCTTCAAGACACAGCAGACAGCACGCACTGACAGGCAGTAGCAGTGCATCGTACCTTTCAGGCAATGCATGGATAAGCGAATAATACACCTCAGCTAGGTTACTCTCTCAGTAATTCTGTACAGCAGCAATAAGGCAGCATTTCTGCTTTCTTTTTGTAAAGATCATAGCCCAAAAGGATGCTGGTTCATGGCCCTCTACAATCAATGAAAAACAGGCATTTCCACTTGGCAGCTCAGGACCACTGGACACATAAGCAAGGTAGAAACGCTTTTCTTGTTCTTAATTTCTGTTTCTTTTTGCTTTTCTCCTAAATCTAGTTTTAAAATACTTATCATTATTTTACTGTAATTTGTAACTACCTGTTTGTCAATAATTGTGCAAATATTAGTGCTTTACTTCAGATGAAAAATAGGATAGCAAACCTTCATTAACAGAAACTATATACAGAAGTGAAACATCAGGATACAAACACTGCTTTTTTTTTTTAAATCTTCAAAACTTGTCACTTTCTGAAATGCAAAAAAAGAAACAAATCCAAATCATTTGTTACAGCCCTCTCTAAATTGCTTTCCCCTCTGTGCTATCAAAACATAACATTTTATCAATGCAGTTACAGATGCAATAAGGTTTGAGTGTCAGAGAGAAAGAAGATAAAGATTATGATTGCTGTGCATGTGTTGGTTTTTCACTACATATTCACAGGAATTATTGGAACACTTGCTCAAGCTGCCACCAAGGGAGGTAGAACAGCAGGCCTGGCTTTTGCTCAGTGGTGTTGATGGGAGGGCTCTGGGGTCTGCATGGCATCCCTCACCACAATGTGGTCCCTGCTAGTGCCTTTCTGTTTTTATTTTATAAGAAAAACTACAGTCACCATTTTCTGCAACCAGAACAGATCCAAAGGGGAGCTGTTGCAAAACCTCGAGTTCAGAAAAAAAGAAATACTGAAGTTATGAAGGACAACGTGTCTTTTTTCTACCTAACAAGTTTGGATTAGTCTGAAACACTTCAGACATCATTTAATGTTTGAATGAAAAAACTAGATTGCATTGTCAGTTTTCCTAGAGAGCACAGCTTACACTGAGAAAAAGGAACAAATATTCACCTGCAAATAGGTGAGGTGCCCCATTTTGCAGGCCAGGCATGTAAAACAAAGATTTGCATGAGTCCTTGCAGCATTTCAGCAGGATATTTTATGCACTCCCAATTCTGTCATGCTTCTGTGTCCTCTATCTCCTCCTGGGAGCACGCATAAGCAAAACAACTGGAGACTGTTAATCTTTGCTTATATAGTCCCATCTGTCTTTCATGTTTACTTTTGTCTTTCAGCATAGGAAACAAGTAGGAAAACAATAACCAATATCTGGGTCTGCAGACCCAGACCATAGGTGCACAGTATTTTGAAGGGAGAAGGTTCAAGAGCATCTACAGAGGTACCAAGAAAGACAGTAGCCTGATGCTTGAGACAGCAACTTGAAATCATGATTGTTCTGCTTCAGCATAGGTTTTTGGGACTGCGTTACTTTGCAGGGTATGTATGCTGGGAAGTGGGCTACAGTAGTGTAGTCAGATAAATTAGAGAAACTGAAAAGGGAATCCCTAGCATCATGAGTTAACAGAAACATGAGACATACAGTGGTACACCAGCCATGGCTTCAAGGAGGAGGAGATGGTTATTATAAACTCATGAAGAACTGAAGACTGCAGATCTTCACACTGATACTTCTCACTAGTTGCACAAGCAGCCCTAGGAAAAGCAGAAGAGAGAGAAGTGGAAGGATTTCTTTTGCTGCATTTGATTTATTACTGTTTAAAAATACAAATCTCAGAGGAACATTAGGCTGTTCCTATACTGCTGCCTGAAGCAAGGTGCTAAAGAGTTCACTGAAACTCCTAGCAGGAAGCAGGTGGGACACAAGGAAACGCCACTGGGTAGGCAGTAACAGGAAGCCACACACTGTACCAGGCCAACAGAGCTCCAAATGAGGTTTGGCTGTGCCACAGGCTTAATGCGGCAGCTTGACAGCTCCCACTGCAGCAAGGAAATCAGGTGAAGGTGTTCTGACAAGGAAGCATTATTAACTGATCTAGTTACCAAAGAAATATTTAAACTGAATGCCTGTCTTGTTGGCCATACTCTCAATACATCACAGCACAGTTAAGATGGCAAGGGCACCTGAGGAGATACTTTGCAGCATTGGCCATATTTTTGGGGATCAGCTGATGAAGACTCACAGTCCTTCCTGCAGTCCTTACTGACAGGAGCAGTGCCTTGCCCTACAGCTATAACCACTGGCTGGCCGAAACTCTAACTCTATGCATCCATTTCTTCCCTCTCCATAAAAGCTACAGTTGTGCCTGTCCTGTACCAATTACAGGGGCCACAGACCTGACAATAGGCTGGATATCATCTTTGAAACCCACTGCCAGCTTCAGAGGGGGCAGAACTTCCTCCGGCAGTGAGCTGAGTAGACTCTAACCAGCCAAAGCAGATCCCTGTCTTGACTGGAAATCTTTAACTGAGGGGTATGTTATTTTCTTCATTCTGCATTTGCTTCCAAGGCAAATTTTCCATGAAATTACTTCCAACTTGAATTTTGTTTCAGCTTCCAGCCATGGGAGTCTGAAATACTGTTTCTACCACCTAATGGATGTTAGCCAATTTAAAACACAATTAATGTCCTTGGTCATAAAAGCAGATCTCTACTGATGGCTTGAAGCATCAATAATGAATGCTGATTGTACTGACTTGTCATTGATCTTTCTGAAAATTCTATCTTTGCAAACTTGAAGTCCTGAAGAAGTCTTTGTGCAGTATGTATAAATAAGACTTTAATCCAGCATCTTTATTCCACACTCTTTTGTTTTGGTGGAGGACTCGGGGCCCTATGGGAAATGCAAGAAAACATATCTGATTCTCTTTACAGGATCTTGTAACGAGACAGAGAACACAGCTCAGATGCAAAACATATTGATCTAGACACAAACTCTTCCAAGAAGGATCTGCAATTTCAATCTTTAAGCTCCTTCTGCAGAATTGTTCCTCTTCTGATGGTGCCCCTTTAACCAAACTACTCAACTTCTCCTTCCTTTAAAACTTCCTTTTAAGATGTTTCTTCCACACAGTATTCTTTTGTGAAAATCTCTGCAGAGATCACAAGGCACAGAGAGGTGCCTTGTAATGCTTGTCACAAGAAATTCCTCAATAAACAAGTCAGTATAGATTCTGTGGCAGATTTTCTTTATGGCATTCTCACTTCAAATGCCAGATGTACTGAAGCTTTCATATTTCCATCTATATTAAACAGAAGCATCAAAGCTGGATACAATATTTCTTCATTTCTGATCTTTCCCCAAGTTTTGTAAAATACCACTTTTTTACTGTTACTAACCTTAATGCGATGTCTTGCAAAAGGCACTGAATGGCAAGGAATGAGAAAAAGGGCTTAAGTTAGCAGACTCAAGGCTGAGAAGGACTCTCAGTGCATAGTAATACATCTGCCTCCAGATGTCTGGCAAAGGGAACGGGAATATTCAGCTCAGCCTGTAAAAGGACACAAAAGGATTGCTATAATGGTAGCATCTCAGGCTGTCTGGTCTTGTGGGACCTTGATAAACCTTTCCCTGAGCCTGGTCAGCTCTATGCAGTACCACAAGGAGATTTTCTCACATCAAGTTCCTGAAGAACTTACATGAAACAGCAATTCACATGGCTTACCCTGTCTCTTTGATAGGCACACTGTCTCTGACTTGTTCAGTATTGACTTATTTCATTGCCTAGATGTAGAATTCAGGTAGCAAACCATACAAAATCTGCCCTTAACCTCACTCCAGATCCAGAATTCATGACTTCCATACGTACCCAGCCATCCCCTTTTTAAAAAGGCATCAAATAGAAGCCAACACAGAATCTGTCAGAGGTATAATGGTCATGGTCACTTCTTTTTTGCTGGTTTAGTGGCATCGGGTGAGCACGCATTATGTGTTGGCCAATGGAATGACCAAAGGCTTGAAGTTCAATAGTGCCCACTAATCTCCAGCAAAAGCAAATTATTCACATTGGGGCTGAAGAAAGCCTTGGACATGAGAAGAGATACAGGCCTCCAGTCCAGTAAACATTTCCAGAGCATATTTACTTTGTGTCATCTCTCTCTAGCCTCTGCCATGTGCTTTTTAAAGTTCATAATTGATTTATAGTAACATACTGAAGGAGATTACTTCTACCTGTATTATCATTATACTGTTGCTGAGTTACCACTTTCTGATGCATACGTTTTTGCCTGTGCCAACTTGTTAGATAAGATCATCTTTAAAGTTTGCTGAAACTCAAAAAAAATAAAGTTGTACTTCTGAAAAGTGTTTTCTGATTTTTGCAACTGCATGCACACACTTGTGCCTTGAATAATTCATGCATCTTTCCAGTACTAAGATCTGAAAGGGAAATACTGGGGTAAAGAGGGAAATAGATGAGCAATGTCTAAGGCAAACGAGTGACAACAGGAAAGCAATCCTGAGGTAAACATAGTCATTTTGTGGCATTTCCATACAGCTCCACTTTTGAGGGCTTCTATAACCCCTGCTGATACTCACCAGTTTTCTCTGAAGCTTAGTCCCTGAATTTATGTATGGAAAGCAAGATTTTCTCCCATACAGATTGGCTGCCGATCTCTTTTAATCTAAGTTATCATTTTTCACTCATTTATTATCTCCATGAGTGCACACTCCTTACAGTTCATATGATTTCCCTGCAGGGCTCTGCATAGCTCTTCATGTGGCATTTAATGGTGCCAAGGTCTGGGCTGGGGAGCCTGGGCTGCAGGTAGCACCTCCAGCCACACCTGCATGGAGTGGTAACATGGGTATGTATCCACACATTCACCTGTTCACTCACACAGCATAGATCCCATCATTGCTTCACACTAATCAAACACATCTAAATTGCTGTTCCTCTTCAAAGGTGGATTCATTGCTGTCCTTGTCTTTTTGGATTTATAACAACTTCAGACACAGAAAAATCTATTTAGCATCCTTCTTCCTACACAACTAAAATCCAGAGGGCTCAACAATGCAGCAAGATGTATAGAAGAAATCTTTACAATTTTGTACCTTGTTCTTACAAAATATTAATGCTTGCAGTGTTAGTGCCTTTGCAACTCTAGAACTGATTTTCTTTCAGGAGATCAGTTGGTTTTTAGGACACAGAAGAGCTTTGTTCTGGCTTGACTGCTTCTTTGCATATGGCTGTGCTACACACTGATAAGCAGTTTGGATTAAACAATATACTTAGTAGAACAAAAACAGTTTTTGTTTTCTTTTTAATAGACGAATATGCTATTTAAAGACTTCACCAAATGGTGGGTGTTGTTTCGTTGGACTCTTTTGCACAAATAAATTGAAGACACACAAATCTTTCCCCACCACCTGAAGCCCACTTTATCAGCACAGCTCCCTCCCACAGGAGCTATTCTACTTTGGCAAGAATAGCAACATCGTTCAACTATTTCTATCCGCTCTAGAATGGTCTCTATAAGAAGCAGCTACCACTGAAAATCATGGCTGCCCTTCAGGTAACATTGCTTCCTATGGGCAGTAAGGCTTTTGAGGGCTGTACCACACAGTGTAGGTGGAGGTGGCATCGTTCAGTGTTCTTTTGTTTAGATTCTGATCCCAAAACATACCTACAGAGCAGGGGATCAGAACACAGAATGGGAAGGTGCACAAAGCCATGAGGTGTGTCCAGTGACAGCTCTCTTGAAATGAGTGAAAATTTATTGAAAATTAGATTTGAATGATCCTGGATGTTGAGATGGACACTGTAACCTCATTGGAACGTGCAATGTAGATGGTGTAAAGGGAAAAACACAAAACAGAGTATTCTTCCTTGAAGCTAGGAGTAAGGAAGGCCAAGTAAAATGTGAAAATACCTCTTCAATGTCACTACACAGCACTCTGGATTATAAAATTGCCATTTAACTTCCATAGATTTGATAAACCTACCACTATCACTCTACGCTGACTGAGGAGCAGCTCACTTAATTCACTGAACTGGGATGGCGTTCACAAATTCAGAGGCAAAAAGTTTCCACAGCACTTGCAGAAATGACTGACTCTGTACGACATTATTATTCAACCTACTGTAGGGCAAATTCATTCCTTCTCTGCTCTCCCACAGAGGGGTGCATGGATAACAACATCTTCCACAGTAGCTTTGCATAAAACTGAAAGTTTTTGCTAATCATTATATTGTTCTTCCTTTTTTTTTTTTTTTTTGCCAAGATCCTAACAATATAAACCAAATCAAACAAACAAAAAAACAAATCAACTATAACAAAACACACCGCAACAATAAAAAAAGCCACGTAGTATTTGTTACGTCTGTGAGTTTGATATAAGGGTGCTAGGATACTTCAGGCATCTTCAGGTCTTAAGAACTGTCCAAGACAATATTTATCATGCCATCAAGAAGTGAACACTAAAGCTTCTTAAGCTGTTGAGAAAATGGACGCTTCTCTGAAGTGTGCTCTCCTCCATCCTCTCACTCCTATTGCACTGAAGTACCATGCCACGACTTTCAGCAGGGCTGGAGAAAAGGGTGTTGTTTTGGTGTACAGAAAGAAGTTGTGTTTATAAATTTCTCCTATGTAGCCAAAGATGCTGTCTCTTTAGCATAGTGATCACCTTCACAATGGATAGGGAACAAGTTTTCATCACATTTTTCTTCTCTATACAAAAACAGTACTAACATGTATTGCACTTCAGGTCATACATCTAGAAAATGTCAGATTCCACCAGCCCTCCAGACCAGGTCATTTTTAGATTAAGAACAGGTTTCCTCCCAAGGGTTACTTAATCCTCAGAACTGTAGATTATTTTTATGAGGGTCAGTTAGAAATCCCATCGTTTTCAAAACCTGTTAGAGACTAAAGTCATAAAAGACTGGGTTGGAATGCAATCTTTGAGAGCTTATCTATTTTATTGCTTCCAAGAGGCTTGTCAGCTTCCTACTGAAACACAGTTCAGTAATTGTGTAGTGAATATAAATGAGAAGGTGGCTTTTTATCAGCAATAAATTATCAGGTTGATTGACATTAGGGGTCCCTCATATAATTTAATTGACAAAAGCATATGCTCGTAGGCAACTCTATTTTCCAATAATACATTTCTATATGTGATAAAGTAACTCACTACACAGTATTAAGCTATTGTGTTACTGATCACTTGGAATATACCTATTCTAATTCCTCCTTCAAGCAGTATCAAAATCATTTGGCTATTTTTTTTTTTTTTAACTTAAGGATTATTTAAATGTACTAATACAAAAAAATTATTTATAATTATTATTTTGCCTGCAGTCCTAAGGTTCCCTGAATTAAACAGTCTATGGTAAGGCACTTCTGAGTGGGTCTGTCTTCTAGATAAGCACATTTCAGTAATCCCCAGCACATTCCATCTCACTGCTTACAGAAGCTCACAGTCTATTCCTAGCCCTTGTCACAGGGAGGTTCATACTTACACCAAGCACATTTCAACCTGAGGTGTGCAGCACTTCACACACTCACAAAAGCAAAATAATATCTTGAGATAGAACAGTCCATAACAGACCAAAATGAAGATGGGTAACTTCAAAAGCCTGTTAGGTGTTGTTTTAACACTTTCCAAGAGAGCTTTTAGCAATGAAGTTTCCACCATTTCATATGGACAATAATTTCCAGAAATAATTGCTTTCTCCATATACATTTTTCCTGTTTCAGTGGTCTTTTACATTTTTGTAAGTGTAATGCCTAGCCAGGCCTTTACTCCATCAGCCTCTAGGCATTTTCTTTCCCTTTCCTATTCATTTTCCATTTGAGTTACCCAACCAGAGTCTACTGTAGGAGCCACCCACAGAGGCCCTATGGAAGAGTATTAAACATTTCATGAACTTTCCAACAACTATAGCAAATCATTCAGTAATTAATTATTTCATTTGTTGCCTTTGGACAGAGATTAACCACGAGATAAGCTAATATGACATGTCTAGAGCAAAGGAAAATCAATGTGCTGTTTTCCATAAAGCTGCATTAGATCATGGGGACTACCAAAGAGATTATAAGACTTTTGCAAAAGCAAAAGTTTTATTTAAGCAGAAAAGGCTGAAGTAGCCTTGTGGTCACAGAACTTCTCATCAACCCCTACATTCACTAACAGATTAAATATTCAGATGAAAGCTGAACAGACTAAAAAACAGAAAAGCTGATGGCCCGATTATTACACTGTTTCCAAATTCATTTCTACAGTACTCACAGGGAGAGATGCAAATACAGTTTCCAAGATAAAAATAAGAATTTGACTGAAAAATAGTTTTTCTTCCCACATCACACATTTGTTTTTTCTTCCTCCCCCCCTCCCCCCTACTAAGTGGTGGCAATAATGCATTAAAAAAACAGTTCTGGGCTTTTTAAATCTCTGAAGATAGGGAAGTCACGTGAAGTGTAATTGTGGTACATTTAATTTGATTTTATGAAGAATACAATAGAGTTCCACAGAACTTACTCTAAAAATTACCACATTTAAATTTTTATGAAATGAGGGGGAGTTGAATATGAATACTGATATTGCATTAGAAGTTCTGTTTGGGATTTCCTGAATTACCTTACTTTTGGATGCAAGAAAGTCACATAGTTCAGTCAGTTAGCTAGCTAGCTGCAGGAATACCTGCACTCAGGACAGACAGCACTCTCAAAGCTGCATTAGGACTGCTGATTCTGAGGAAGAACCATCACTCCTCTTGCCCAACTCCTGTTTAAATGCAGCACGAGTTGAGGGGATACATCAACAACCTCACTGATTTGTAAAGCAGTTATGCTAAGTCATGCACAGCGTATATCAAGATGCTGCAATACATCCCAGAGCCTTTTAAGCAGTTCTCATTCACTACAGTGGTTGTTATTCCCAATTCTGCTCTACCACTGAGCCCCAAGCACCACGAGCTGACCACACAGCCTCCATCAGACTGCTGACTCCATTTACTAGCTGAGCTGTGAACCACAAGCAGTTTCCATTCCCCTGCTCCCAGCTGTGTTATTGATCTGCTGCTTGAAAACCACAAAACATCACAATAAAAGAACTACACAGGAGACTGACTCTTCCCTGTACAGGGAGTTATCCGACAGACTTGTCATGCCCAGGGAAAAAAAAGGAAGACTTTTTTTATTTGATTAAATCAAATAGGTGCTTTTTCTAACGTGGCTCCATTCTTTCTTTTCCCTAAAGCCTGTGTTGCGCCTTCTTCAGGATAACAGAGCTGGTGCCATGATGTGTTTAGGTGAGAAGTCCAAGAGCTGAAACTAACAATGGAAAATCTTAGAACTGTATGTCCAGTAGCTTAAAAGATGGCAAAATTAAAGGAACTGATGTGAAATATAGGAAGTAAGGTAGAACGAGTGGAGGAGTCGTTGCTTATAACACTTGGTGGGATGACTGCTTTCCAGTTTCACTTCTAAAGTCAAGAGAAAAATGGGAGGTGAAAGAGAAAGGAGAGGTAAAACCAAGAAAATGAAGAAAAAATGGTGAGAGAAGGAAGATGAGACTGATAAACAAGGAGATCAAAAATTATGTTTAAACTTATTAACTGATACTTTTCTGGGTAGGGAAACAGGCATGGACTTACGGAACTTTATGGAAGTTTTTCTCTTCCCTATTTAAGCACTGGGGCAATAGAACAATAGGGTTCATTAGAGCAATAGCTAGAGATGTATGGCAGATTTTCTGGAAGCCTCTCTGATTTCTGTTCGCTTTCCTCCATTTTCAGATAAATCCCAAATTGAGAGAAGCCCTTCTGGAGAGAGGAGAAATTTTGGCCCTTTTCCCCTTGCTCTCTGCAAGAATTACCACACTCTTACACAAAGAAAGATTCAATCCACAACCACTCACAGAAACAAAATCCAGGTGCATGAATGAGGAAGAACAGGTTACTGATGGTAAATCACCGTTTTCTACTGCATAGGCAGATTGCTTCTTTTACTCCTCCTTTCCTGATCAGAAACAAAACAGCTCCACTATTCCTACCCCTTACACAGTAAGTGCATCATTCTCACTCATGCGCTTATGAATATGTTATAAGTCGTGACTAAATGTAATTATGTAAATGATAGTCATTTGTTTGCCATACAGATTAATGTTCTGCTTCAGTGGGGTCCCAATATGGAGCGGCAGAAGTTTGAGCTTTGCAGCTGTGCCTCTGTGTGGTGCTGCCTCTCATCTAAAAATTAAAATGAAGATGGCATTTGTCTTTTACTTAGCATGAACAAAACAAACCATCCCTGGGTTACTTAATACATTATCTATTACTTTCTACCGGTATCCATCACCCTTCCCAGTGGTGAAAAACTCCTGGGGCATAATTTCATACACATCCAGCTCCATAATACTACGTCAAAGTGTTAATTAGAATCCCAATAATGGTTTTGCTTTTTACAGCTAAGTTTCCTTTGTCAAACTGAGATCTGTCAAGAAGCATGAGAAGTAAAGTTCTGCTATGAAGAAAAGATGTGGCTAATAAACTAGAAACAGATTTCCCATCATGTGATTTTACATATATTATTATTTATTTTTATTACAATTAACACATTTTCCCATTTTACCTCAGGATTAATTTGAGAATTCTCGTGGTAGGGATGGTTGTCAAAGTAAATACTTGTGCAGTTTATAAGCCTGCATGTCCGCATCTCCTTTTAAGACAAGACACTACAAATGCTCTCTGCACACTGCTGGCAATTTCTCCTCCCTCTCCAAAAAGTCCCAGAGAGGCTTTTCAGAACCAGGCTACAGTGCAGTTCCCAAGCTGACTGCTTCCACAGAAAGCCCCAGATCTAAGGATGCCTTACAGTTTACTAACCTGCTTCTCTTTTTTAAACCTGTAGCATCACACACAGACTAAATACTGCTTCACGTTGTTCCTACAGCAGTTCCAGTGCTTGTAAGACAGTTATCCCAAAGTGTTTACATTCCATTTGCTAATGATGTCTTTTGAATTATGCATGTCTCTACCTAATACAGAAGCTACAACATAATCAGCTCTAGGATAGAAAATTTAAAAATAAAAAAAAAACATTTGAGACAGACTTATAAGGTAGTGGCTTGTTAGTTAAAAGCAAGGCCAAAAGACACAATTCTCTTGAAAAAGTTCCTGCTTGTGACATCAGTGCTTAGACCTGCTATGTATTCAGTGCAGCATGGCAACAGTGTCAGGAACAGACTGCCTACACATCCCAATACTTTATTAGTAAAAATCCAATATTCAGAAAAAAGAAGAAAATTGTCTCTTGGGGCTCTTGTACCTAATAACAATGGAAACAACTCTGCAGTTCTGCACTTGAGGTTCACAGCACCATCTAAATCTCCTCCCACAGAATTTTAGCTTTCTACTAATTATGCATGTAAGGTAGCTACTAAAGTTTTTCCATTACTCTTTACATATACCAGACATCCCACTATGGTTACAGATGGCATAGCTAACACACACTGGGATCTGTGGATAACCAAGAGTACTGGTGCAGGGCCCAGTTGGAGAGCAGCATTAAAGGCTGTGTTTCATCACCAACCTCCTGTGTGGCTATGCTCAGGTCACACAGGACCCCATTTATGAAGAAGCATTACAAAGACACTTCACAGTATGACTTCAGGGCAGTCGTCTCTCTGACTGTGCCTGAGGGCACCTGGTGATACAGAACTGAGCCTGAGATGAGTTTCAATGTGCCTAGTATGTGAAGATGGGTTTTTAGCTACTTGAGAGCAGCTTTGGACGTCCCTCTCTGCCTTGGTGTTAAAGAACTGTGTAGGAGCTCCAAGCCTGTGTGTACTCCTGAGGGCTGGATGCCGATTCCACACACTGCCTTTCTCAGGTGGCCTACCTCTCACTGAAGACAGAGGATTCTGTCAACGCAGTAGAAAACACAAAAGTGGTTTTGTAAACAGTGACCAAGGTGCCTTGCCATTTCTACTGCTCCAGGGGATGTGGCAATACTTGCACACCTTAGAAACTGTCCTGTGTGTAAACTACCCAAGGTTCCTTAGGTAAAATGAGGCTATTAGCCTGGAAAAGAATATCTTTGTTGGTGCACTGAGTACACACCCGTAATACCATCAAGTCTTATTCCCTGGAGAAATAGGTCTGGGGTGTTTGGGATATCAAAACATGCTACCTGCAGCAGGAAGAAATCACTTAAACATCGTTAATGTATTCCTGATCGATTCCTAGGGATTAACATGCATTATTTCATTTTATATGTACGCAGTGAAAGTTACAGGAGAACAGTTCATACTGTGTGCTCCTCTTTTATAATTTAACAGAAAACATTCTTTATCTCCATTTTAGTGTTCCTCTACTTCCATATGCAGAATGATAATCAGTGCATGGGAAGTCTGCCTCCAGCCAGCCTAGATCCATTTCTCACCGTACTCACACATCACGGAGAAGCTTAATTGTACAGCCTCAGCAACAGTGACAGCAGCCCTGACCCACTAGGACGCTCCATGAGTACAACCAGCTCAAATATTCATAAAGCTACTAATTTATTGCAAGTACTTGGCTCCCGTCAGAGTTTTGCTTTTGACTGCATGCAGATTGCAAGCTTAAAATGTTTTCTTGCAACGTGGAACTGTAGGAAACTGATATTTCAAGAAGCAAAGCATAAGCAGAGCACAACAACACTATGGCTTTCCACTAAAGGAAACATTTTTCGCTCTAATTTAACTAATTATTAACTGTATGTGCAAATAATTATGGTCGAGTAGTTACTTTGTTAAACAGCAGTACAGAAATTGATTTTCCATAAAAATTCAGTTTTGTGGAATTAATTACATTTGTTAATATATCTTGCAAACAATGTCATATGTCAAAGAATTGTATGCTGTTACACAGCAGTGTAATTGAATAATTCTAGTAAGTTTATCACTTCTCATTTTATTACAAATAAAATGTTTATTTCTTTACTTTTTTTCCTCCCCAGAGCAAAGCAAAATCATAGCAAGTGAGAGGATAAAGCCTATAGCACTGACTAAAGAGCTCTTCTGTCAAAAACTGCTTCCTTCCCTCCAGCAGATTCCAGCAATACAGATGTTTCCTAAGGGTTGGCCTGACACCACCAGTTCCAGTTCTTTCCTGATTATGAATTAGGAAATAGGTACTGCAGACAAGAGGTATTTTGTAGTACAATAAACTAACGTTCAGATGATTTATTCAAATATACAAATAAGTGCATTTTTCTAAGAAAAAAGGAAAATGCAACTAGTAGCGTTTGGTAGCATGAGAGAATGCTATGTATAAAACAAGCATGCACCGCATGCATTGTTCACATCAAGCTATGAGACTGCAGGCAGGGCACGTGTGCACATCATCTTGTCAGTATGCCACAACCCTTCCTCTCTGGAAGGCAATTCCTATCGATGTTCATTCTGTCCGTTGTGGTTTGGTTAAGACTGCTGCTTTGGGTTGTTTTGTTTTTAAAATCAGCAAGTAAGTTCTTATCGGTGCTTCAGACTCCCAGGGTCTACCACCTATTTCCAATAAGATCCAAGGTCAGTGATGGATCTGCAGGATCACCTAAGAAGTTTTGGTGACCTGAAATAAAACTGACTACTTTCGTTTCATGTCAGACTTGGGATCCTGGTTCTCAGAAGCTCAATAATCAGTTTGGAGAAAAAGACCTTCCACAGACATAAAGAAAGGTATCTTTTTCAAGTCTGCTAGGCTGTCTTGGAGCTGTAAATGTGAAGATATTTGTGCTGGGGACATAAGCTCATTCTACCTACTGATGCTAGTGGGAAGAGGCTACAAAAATACGCCAAACTGGTAAGTGACTTTTGGTCACCAATAAAGTGTCAGGTCTGAATGGATGCACTACTGGAGGGCTTCCCATGAAGTACATTAGCTCTTCAGTTGGCCAAGTTGCTATGCTCTGCCCCCATAATTCCTTAAGGCTGGGCTTTGCCTCTTTACCAAACACACCATGCCAGCTATGGAGAAATGGGTTTAAAATGACTCTGGCAAAAGGCAGCTGGAAATGGTTATTTTACTGTAGAGATGTTGGTGTTATGCATTGCTGATCAGACAGTGAATGAAACAGACCTCTGTCAGGCACTTTGGCTCTATTACTGGGATTATAACAGAGGAAAACATTCCAAATGGATGTAAATAAACAAACAGAACAGTTAAAGGCTCTGCCAAAACCGGGAAAACAAAACTCTTCAACAATGAGCACAGCTAATAGAGAAGGTTAAAGACCTGTAGCAGCTCCTGACACATAGACCTCATAGCAGAGATAAGGAATGTGTCATTAAAGACTTGATGCCTTTACAACATTTGTGTGCTTAACTTTATGTTATCTTACTTTAAAGACTGCTGACTGACAATAAATGGGATATGTTTATTATGTTATTTTGAACTTAAAATATAAGGAAGGATTTTCGTAGTCCAGAAACCCAGTCTACTCTGAATGTTCCTAAAAGGAATCTTGTCCGTGCATTTGGACAGAGACAGAACGTTCTCAGCTATAAGCACAGAACTCAGAGTTATGTCTTTATGAAGAGATTAGAGTTTGCCTAGAAGATATTCACCTGCAGAGCTTGAAGCCAGGATCTGTGGAAATGGGAACAGCCTGTGTTGTGGATAACACTACAAGTCAGGGGACTTAAGAAAACAATGACCTGAGGGATGCTAAGGGGAAATTTATAGCTGAAACTTCTTATGACATCTCAGAAGAGAGTTCTGCCATGCCACCTCTTGTAACACCTATAAAAGCCTCGGAAGGGAGGCACATGCAGCTGATGAGCTGAAAGTCAGAGAATACTTAAGAAAAAAAGACAAAATGGAGACAGAGGCCCCAGAAAAGATAGAAATGAAAGTAATCACCACCTTTTGGCATATTTGCCAAAAGGCTTCACAGCCCTGCATCTCAGAACGCTTAGACATGGCTAATAAGGGCGTTTACCAATATATGCAACTACACGTATTTCTTCAGTTGCCACTAATATTGAGCCTAATTGGAAACGAAAGAAAATGCCAGGAAGCAGCTGACTGTTGAGTATCTGAGCCATTGTATGACACACCAGTGTGGTCTGGTTCAGAGTAGACACCAAATGATGCAAAATTCTGTGGCTTTGGGTAATTGCTACATCACAGCTGAGAACGCAGATATTTTCTACTATGAAAATAGAGTTATTGAAATAAAAGTATCTCAAATGAGGGTAAATGACAAGTTCAGGCAGTAGCATCCTTCTCAAAGCTGAGACTGTGGTCTGCTTCAGTACGTACCATGTATTTTTTTGCTGCCACGCCAAAAAATCACTAAGCTTTACTAACTTCAGCCTTAGAGCACACTGTCTACAAACTTGTGAGCATTAACTTGAAAAGCAGGAATTCTCTTCTTACAGGTGCTTTAGTAGGTAAGCATCTTTTTCTTCAAAGGCCACGCACAGAAAAAGACCATAAGAGTCTGACATGTCACAGTGGGTTAGCTCATTATGAACAAAAATGGAAGGAACTGATGACAGCATAGAATGAGCCCATGTCTGCAGGTTAAATATGCATCAACTGCTGGGGTCTTCCCTCTTTTCACTGGGTCTAATTTCCACCTCTCCACTTCACTGTCTGACTGCAGCACAGCCAGCCACCAACACCATTAGTCACTTCCCTACTGCCTTCCCAACAGTCCTTTCCCCCTTTAAACCTGACTGTTGGACCTCTCAGCACAGGCTGGCCACACATTAGGTAGGAGCGATCAAAAATCCTTCCTTCCCTGAAGCCAGTCTCAGGGGAGAGGACTCAACACCTCTGAATGCTGCCCCATCTGGTTATATGCAGCTACTTCTAACAGTTGCATCAATGGCACCGGTTGAGTGGAAAGCTCTTTTATTTACTCATTTATTTATGAGTTGGGGGGGGGAGGGGGGGCTGATATTAGTAACATGTGAACAGAAAACTGCAAGAAAGAACGAGGTGGTAAATCTTTCAAATTGAATTTGTCCATGATGCAGCAACTAAATTCATTTTATCAGGCTATCAATAAATATTCATAAGCCTATTAACCGAACCTCTCAGAGCATAGAAATATCAGAATTCTAATTCTTCAAGATTCTTATCTACTCTCTACCCTCTAACTCTTAAAAATATCCCCAATAAGTGTTTGCTCTCCTAGACCTCACTACTTTAAAAAAAAAAAAAAACAAAAACAAAAACCACAGCACTTGCTCCACAAAATAATCAAGTATTGAAAATAACTTCTTGAACAAACTTTTTTCTCCTTTTTGAAAAAGTTCTATTTTCTTACTCTTTCAAGAAACACCATCTCCACTATAGTTTTCATTTAGTTTGCATTTTACCAAATTTGCCCTGCAAACTTAACTCAAAAATCACTGCAGAAATGCTGCCCAGTAGTTTTCATCTGACAGGTGAAGAGGACTCTCGGTGCCCAAATCCTACTTAGTGACATGCAAATGTTTCAGTTGGTCAGTCCCTAAGCTTCCAAATCCTTCCCTCCTGTTAAAGCCTCAATAACCATCCATAACTTTTGGGAAAACAGCTGAGTGGAACCTAATGGGATGCTAATGCATGGTTATGAACTGATGTTCAATAGTCTGGCATAACAGGGCTGATCTAAAGCTGAGATATCAAAACAAGGACCTGACTGCATCAATTTCAAGCACAGTGGACTTAAGTATAGTACATTTACTCTTGACACACAGGCAAGTTGGAGATGTCATTACTAACAATGCTGTCTGTTAATCGTACATAGAAACATCACAAAGCTTTCACTGCTCAGGCAAGACTGCACCAGGAGCATTGCTCCTTGTGTCTGGGCCATTAGCAGCAGCTGGGGATCGTACAGTGGCTGCTGCAACTGCAATGTCTTCTCTCCACACAGTAGGTGGTTGTTAATGGTTTCTTGGGATCACAGCAAGTGCTCTCTTCATTGTCTGCTTCAGCACCTCAGGCCAGTATCTTCATCATCACATGCAGCCATGATAAGAGCAGCAATCTTCAGGTGTCTGAAATGTCTTTTAGACAGATGAACATTCTCCATCTACTTTAATATGTCCTCTCCTACTCAGCTGCTGAGTCCCAGCTGGGTGAGCTTGCTTCCCAGTGCTGTTACAAGTTTTCTTTCTATTTCACTGTTACAACCTTCTATTATAACAGACTCTTTGCTGCCTTCATCTAACCACCTTTCAGCCTTTGTAACACTGGGAATCAGGAGAGATGCCTGCAGATGTTGATTTCAGCATCATGCTCAAGATGTATGCATGGGTGAAACTGCCTGCTCAGGTGAGGTCTGAATGCTCTGCAAATTAAAGGAAGGTTTTGAACACCTCCTCTTGAGCTGTTCAGGATCTGTGTCAATGGGCGGAGGGACTGCTTTTCTGCTAGCCCACAGAGGGATGAACTACAACCCACTGCCATTTTTCAGGGGCATATGAAGATCCATTGGCTGTAACAAAAACAGCACTGCATTGGGACTGAACTTGATACAGGAAGCATTGATTGTATTGCTACTTTCAAGGTAATAACATAGATAACAGTTACCATTTGTTCTCCTGTATTTAGTAACATCTTTGTACAGAAAAGTTCTTGTTGCATCTCATTCACTTGTTCCTTTGGGTTGTCCATGTTTTATCTTTTGTTTTCTTTTGCTTCATCATCATCATGGGAACCTCAGCAAAAGATTCATCAGCTCAGTATGATGAAACACAAACTATTTTTCTGAGTTACAATTTATTTTAATTATACTGCTGCAGAACACATGCTGCCCTCCAAAGCAGACATTTCTGACTTCCAGTGACAAGAGCTAAGGAGAACAGAGTCAACATCAGCACTCCTGAACCAAACATCAGTTTTCTTGCAAGAACACTTCCCAACTACTGCTTTTGAATCATACCGTTTTCTAATTTTGTTTCATTGTAAAATCTGTTTCCCTAAGATGGCCTTATCTACTTTATGTCCCAGATACCCCTTAATGATATCTTCACATATTTCTCAGTTTGTCTACTAGAATATCAAACCAATATAGTCATTTCTTCTTTCTGATTTTTGGAAATCAGTTTAGGAAACACTTGTTTTGAATAGCATTATTCTCAGTTTGTTCTGATCTGTTTCAATGACTCTTCTATCCAGAAGGACAGAAGTAATTCATTTTCTCAGCACTGATTTCATTTTTCTGCAATTCATTTTAACGTTTGAGTTCCCTTCATCTGCAGCTATGCAATTAGTTTTGTGCTTCTTTCAGGGTATGATTCCTGGAATACATTTGGGTTTAAGAGATAGCAAAAGACACGCTCTCAAAATGTCATCTTCTGCATGGAGTTGTGAAAATGATAAATGCCTTGCCCTTTCTGTCCAACTGAATTCAATGAGTTGTAGACTCCCAGTTACCTAACCAAGCCTGAAAAGGCCTTTAAGAAAAAGTTTTGTAAGAAGCTCCAGTTTATAAATTATAGTTTCTGTATTTTTACTTCTGAGGATTTCCACAGGTCTGGGTCACATCTATCCTTCTTAAACTAACCACTCATCACCTCAAAACAATCCTTCATTTCATTATATTTCTTATTCCTAAGCACAGCCAGTTTTGAGCTTGAGGCTTTAGTAGGCTAACCTAACATCTAAGAAAGCCATATCTCCTTTATTCCTGTTACTGCCATTTTGTGATGCACATGCCACACAGCAGCTAGATTGAACATTCTCTTGTGCTCATCAGTATAGCTCCCTGCTACACTGAGGAAACAGCTTCTTTATCACCTCTCTGAAACTTCTGTACTTCAAGATGAAGTTTCCCTGGCTTTGCCCTCTGGAATGTTTTTTTTTTAGTTTGCCATGACATCAGTTAAGAAATCTACAGATTAATTAGAAATGTCTTCATCCTTCCCCCCCCCCCCCCCCCCCCCCCCGTTTTGCTTTGTTGCCAGAAACTTTTTCTCTGTACCTTGAAGATTTTATTACAACCTTCCTAAACGCCTCTACCTCCAATGTGCTGCTCACTTCATACCTAGAGAGTGACTGAGCCGTTAAACCTTCATCTCAGAGCTACAACACACCTGTACAGAGCCTAGCACGCACCTGAGTGATAAACTCATTACACTGCTTTATTACATTGCCTGCAGTCACTTCCTTTGGGCATCTTATACTGTGAGCTTCTGATGAAAAGCTAGCTTGAAGATGCAATAATGATTTGTGTTCCACAGATTAATTTTGTGAAATTACAGGTTTAGCACTTTTGTTTTATTCCAGAAATAGAACATCTGCTTATATATACACACAGTGGCACAGAGTCTAGGCTGGAGGCTTGTAACTAATAGTGTTCCTTGGGGGTCAGTGCTGGGTCTGGTCTTGTTCAACATCTTCATCAATGACCTGAATGAAGGGATAGAGTCTACCCTCCACAAGTGTGCTGGTGATACAAAGCTGGGAGGAGTGGCTGACACACCAGAAGGCTCTGCTGCCAGACAGTGAGACATGGACAGACTGGAGAGAAACCTGATGAGGTTCAGCAAGAGCGAATGGACAGTCCTTTACCTAGGGAAAAAATAACTGCATGCATCAGTACAGGTTAGGGACTGACCTGCTGGAGAAGAGCTGTGGAGAGAAGGATCTGAGTGTCCTGGTGAACAACAGGTTGGCCATGAACCAGCAGTGTGCCCTGATGACCAAGAAGGCCAATGGTATTCTGAGGTGCATTAAAAAAAAAAAAAAAAAGCGTGGCCAGAAGGTTGAGGGAAGTTTTTCTTCCCCTCTGCTCTCCCCTGGTGAGGCCACATCTGGAGAACTGCGCCCAGTTCTGAGCTCCCCAGTTCGAAAGACACAGATCTCCTACAAAGGATACAGCTGAGGGCCACAAAAATGAAGAGTCTGAAGCATCTCCTGTACATGGAAGACAAAGCTAAGATAATAGTAGCCTATTCTGTTACTACTATTAAAGACCTTTCCTTCTAATCTAGGTTCCTTCACCTCACAGACCATTTTCTACCCAGGAGTGCTGAGAGTCAGCTGGGATAGCTACCCAAGTGCCATCTGAGGGACAGCAGGGTATCTCTCCTTAGAGAAAAGAAAAAGAAAAAAGATTGACAGTTTGCATTTTCCAGATCTAAACAGCTATCTCACCAGGTTTTATGGCTGGGCAATGTTAACTCCACAGCAACACAGAGACAGCTGACAAGGAAAACTCCTGAGTTTTCTTCAAAGCTTTTTCAGTGAACTGCAGTTTTAGTTGAGAGCATCAGAATAAGCATGCTAAATTAAGACACTTATTTATAATGCACAAGTATTGCTGACTGCGGCCTGGACCTGCTTGCTTGCAGAAACAAAGAAGTCTGGTTGCATTGTGCCTTGAGGGCCCTTGGTGCACAGTTGTCTCTTTTCCAGTGTCATCCTGCACCAGTCAAGCATATACTTCTACAGCCCTCTCTGCAGGTGATGCAAAATCATTTTGTGCTGTACAAGTGTTTTACATCAAGCTGCTCTCTGGGTTGGCTGGATTTCCATTAGTCCCATCCTCCTGAGAGACTGGCTTGGCCCCTCAGTCACATTACAGCTGAGCCTGCCACAAACTCCTTACACCCAGCCAGGAGCAGCTCAGGAAATGCTGATATAGCTCCTTAAAGACTAAGATGACGTTGGCTTAAAGAGGAGGGAGAAGGCAGAAAAGGAGGTCTTGGCTGTTAAATCTCTCTCTCTGCCCACACATTAAGCAAACGTATATAACTAGTACATTTGTGCTGTTAGGCAGAAAAAAGAAAGCATATGAGAGAAGGAAAAACAAATATAAATGAAGCACTTGTATAACTTTTACATCAAAATATAGCCCATAACCAGTGTCCCTAAAAAGCAGGTCGTTAAAAAAAAAAAAAAAAGATTTTTTTGGTTTAATTGACAAACTTGTGCACGACATCAGTGGGTGCTGGCATGCTTACATGCAAGCACTGTCACACTGACACCTCTCAATCCATTTATAGCATGCATGATTTTTCTCTAAAGCGTGTTCATTAGGACATCATTTCAGCACTCAAACCAAGGCCCACCAAAAAAACCCACCAGACTACTATTTACAGAATTTTCCTTCTTAACTTAGAATATTGCAAAATGGGGTATATTTAGCCTTTAAATGAGGTACTATACCAGACAGCCTGGTACAGTGTGCCCATCAGTGTACCCTAGGCAGTTAACCATCACACTATTTGTTAGAGTGTGCTTAAGAAAGGACAAGTGTCAGATTGGGTCAACGTTATACTTGGAAAAAAAATGTGAAAAACTTTTACTTATAACCAGCCATCTACCTGATTACTCTGTAGCTGGTGACACGTGACATTAAATTGCTGTCATATGTAGAATGCTACATTAAATATTACTTTAACATCTCCTTATGTCTTTGTAGATCATGTGAAGAAGCATTCTACATGCATTAAATGAGTACACAAGAAAACACAGTTAATTATCTCATTTTTCAGAAACGAGTACAAATTGGAAGACATGGTTCACTTGAATTACTATACAACTATCAGTCAGTAAAGCCAGGGGCAAAAGCAGATGGAATTTGCTTAATTAGGTCCAGATCCAGTGAAGTATATACATATCTCTAAGCCAGGGAGTGTAAACAACTTAAAATATCTATGTTGACAGAAAATATAAAGCTACAATATGGCACAGGTTTCAGCCTCAACAGGTGATTTCTCATATGCTCAGGATCATCTGCACGTTGAAGCATTTTGCTCACTGTTCTGCCTCTTGTCAGAGAACTGCCTTTTCTCTAGAAAGACCATCCTGAAGCTGATTAACATCTTTTGTTCCTTCTCATTCCTCACAGTCCGCTCTACAGAAGCGAGTTCCCCTACAAAGAGACAAACTACTATCAGGGCTACAGACTGCTGGAAGCAATATGAGTGAAATTACAGATTTTCAGGAACCGAAAGTGATTTGAAGTGTCCGCATTATAGTTCAGAGTAACTGTTCAAGGAAGAAATGCTTGCCAGTGGGCAAAGCAGTACAGCTCATGTTATCAACATGTGGTCAAGGCATGGGTTTTAGAGATATCCTACCTGCATAGCATGATTTTCTCTAAACCTATTTCCTTGATATTAGGTATTTCTCTGTCAGATCCTTATAGAAACAGTACAGAAAATGCTTGTCAGTATCTATATGAAATGTTGTGAACAAAAGCCAACGCTTGACCTGAGGAAGTTTCTCAGTTGTTATATAACAGGACATGGTTCAGTTAAGGAGCAGAGTCCATAGGAAGCACTGAGCTGCAAAGGAGCTTGCTCAAGACAGCTCAAGTCCTGCAAGGAATAAAGCCACAAGAGCAGAAATCTGAAGGAGACAACTCAGAGGCCAAATGCCCAAATAAACTTATACAGGTGTGACAGAAATTATTCTACTCCTCCATCAAAATAACCATTAATATCCAGTCTAACAAAAAAAAAAAAAAAAAACACTTTTACCTAAGCTATGGTTTTAATTAAATCGTCTTCTCAGGAAATTCCTATGATGTGGTATAAGAATTAATTCTAGAGATAAATGAGTAAAAGAATCAGATAATATGATAAGCAGTAGAAAGAAGGAGAGAAGCAGTCCCAGATATTTGTCAAAACTAAGCCAATTAAAACGCTAATGCCTTCAGAGATGCCTGAACTTGGAGTCACTCTTGAATCCAGAAATAGGAGTGTTAAGTTACTCCTGGGAGCCACAAGTTCGATACTACCACATGTTTAGATAGCTTACATTAAGAACTGAGATTTTGCAGAGAATTAGCCACGCTGAATCACATCCCCTTTGAAGTCTGCAACTGTTCTGCACTATGGTGTACTTTAATATGCATCTAATTGTTCTCTAATTCTTTGGTCTTGAAGGCTGAATATGCCTCATCTAAATAACTCATGATAAAAATATGGACATATAAAGTTTGGTTTCTTTTCCCCAGCTGCTTGTGCTAATAGTCAGCTTTCTGAAAAAGGTGAATATGTCTTTAAAGAAAAAGACAACATACTGAGCCAGCCTATGTTGCAGTAGCTATGACAACAGTGTTTGAAACAAGCGTGGAAAGAGCTGGACCTGAATCTTAATTTCATTTATTTTTTTTCCCCTCAAGTCTACTCTTCATATAGACTATTTTGCATTTTACTCTGAAATTCTGCAGAAATTGTGATCGTGTTTCCTACCAAATGCATAGTGATAGAATCTGCTACGTAAAAACAATGTTGTCTAAAAGTCAGGAAAGAAAGTACTTGGAGAATTATTGGACATCTAATATCTTCAAGTGAATGACAGACTGCTTTCTAGGGAATATGGTTTACCCAAAGATGCTGGGCTCAACGCAGAGAGGTATGTGCGAGAAATCTGATTGCATGGTTTAATGGTTCCTTTTATTACAGGATGATCCCATTTGATCAACTACTGGCAAACAGCACCATACTGCCCCTTAGAGATGCATGATTTAGTGTGTGACAGAGGTAAAGTTCTCAAAGAAATCAGGACACGAAGAAAAATTTAAGTCAGATTTTCACTTGATTCAATAGCTGGGCTGGAGTGATACAGAAGAGGCTTTAGTTTTCGCCTCCCCTCCTTTTTATTGTAGCCCTTCCCATCTCCCTTAGACCAATCCACCATAGATGGAATACACAACCACAGATTATATCAGCTTGACTAGACAAAGAATCTAGCTCCCAACACGTGTATCCTTTCCCATTCCTTCTAACACAAAAGAACAGTTTTTTCCTCCTCCATCTAGCACACCAGTTTAGAGATCAAGAACACTTTCTTTGAAAAGGGAACATAAACAGACCATCAACACTATTATTCTCGCTCTGTAGATGTTCTATCTGCCCTTTATATTCTTTGAACACATCCAAGGCCTCATGTAAACACCCAAACACTTCACAACCACGACTACGTAAAAAAAATAGACACTTTAACCTATTTGGAAGTAACCCAGGTCACCTGTGCTCCCAAAGCTTTCCTGAACAGCAGCCAGCCATAATCCTATAGAAATGACCAGACTAGGAACATTGCAGGACTATGTTCCCCTACCTCAGCTCAGCAACCCACGACAAGGCTAACAGCATCAGGTATGTAGGCATAAGAACACAGAAACAGACAACCATCATGCTACTAGTTGTTTATCAATTCCCTTAGGAGTTTATTTTTGAGCAGACAATCCTCATAATTCTGGAAAGCTAGAATTGCATAAGAAACTGCAAACAAAACATAAGTCTCTCTTCCCATTCAAATCTAACAGCCTTTTTCCTCCTATCTCTCTGTAAGGTGCCTCCTGCTGCACTGAATGAAGAGTCTGAACAAGGGCCTATGAGAAGGCAGCCTTAGTGTGAGCTACCTTTTCACTGTTGCGTTACATTTAGACCCAACTGCCTGTCTGCTAGGCATTTGCATTGGGCCCATCTCACGTGCAGCCAGGCACCTACAGACACAGCTACAAGAGGAATCTCCAGCCTTCCTCCTCATGCACCTCCTGCATTTCTTTATCTGCTCTTTTCCAGCTGAGGCCATCTCATCACTCTTGAAGATTCCCTCTGCATATATAATCACTTCACCCCAACTGAATTGTTGCAGTGCCCCATATCTACTATTTATAAAGCTTTGGGCAGTTCTGAAGTACCTACAGATTGCACCCGGGGCTTCCCAGTAGCTGAAGACAATCATCATTGTAAATCCTCATTTAGAAGAAAAGATTCAGAGCTTTTTAACTACAGTAAGTGAAAAACATAGTTGTGTAAATGCTAAGAAAAACATGAAAGAACATGGAAAACCAAGCCTGCAACTGAGCACAGCACCAGCACACTGCTCACCAGACTCCATTTCACACAGGTGATCCCTGCCTGGAGAAGCCCGAGTTTAAAGAGGGCCCCTCCTTTGCACAGCTGCCACCCCTTAACCTAATTCCCCCTCCCTTGGAGAGGAGAAGCATTAACTCTCTGGTGGCTGGTTTGGGGAGGAAGAATTCCTGAGTACTACTACTTTCTGACAGCTCCTTACTACTCCATCTGGAAAGGCTCTTTGCATACATTCAAGCTCTGCTCTCTTAGCAGCAAAGCTCTCTCTTTTCCGTGAAGGAGTGTTACTGTATGCTTTGCGCTTCCTCTGTGTATTCCAGATAGCACTTGTCAACAACATCTTTGTTTCTACCCATGCTACATTCACCACCTAAATTGCCTTCTGTTTGATGAAGCCTTTGCAAAGTGTTTGTACGGGCAATTTCAAGTTCTTCCTCTTTAAAGCAGATATGATTTTTTTAAAACATTTTTCATCCTGTGCGCAATGGATGCTCAGGAAGTAACACAGAAGGACATTTTCTGATAGAGTTGGTATAACTTTTCCTTTCCTTCCATTCTACCATGCAGCAGCAACAAGAACTGTGTCAGACTTTCATGTGGCAAATTTAATAGCTACTCATTTTTTTTTTATCATTATTATTATTTTTAATATGGAGTGAGTCATGGGCACTTGGATTTCAATAAATCCCCAGAGGCAGCCAGCTTGGTTTGTTTTCAGCTCTGATGACCCACAGACTAAAGAAAAAGACTTTTTCAAACATGGAAGTAGGATATTTTTCTTACTATACATAAACAATCCCCATAACACGGGAGGGGGGAAGTCTATATCAAAAGGGAATGGCTACTAAAATATCAGCTTCTCTGAGTTCCTTCTTTGTTCAAACAACCAACTGCCAGCTTTCTCAGAACTCTGCTTGCTGCTCCTTGACAGAAAATACTAAAAAACCAAGGTGCTGGTTTTCACTCGGAAAGGTGACAGAAGAAACCCTCTTTCCATATAGGGCCATTGAGCTTGATGTCTTCAAGCAGAAGCTGAAACTAGATGATTGTTATGGTGCTTTTCAACCCAGGCCATTCTATGATTCCATGACATCAACAGCTTCTAGCTGTTGGCTACAGCTTCTAGC
Source organism: Phasianus colchicus (assembly GCF_987193195.1). Classification (NCBI taxonomy): domain Eukaryota; kingdom Metazoa; phylum Chordata; class Aves; order Galliformes; family Phasianidae; genus Phasianus; species Phasianus colchicus. The sequence continues at coordinate 7,346,594 of NC_143443.1, forward strand.
TGTTGGCTTCTAGCTAGGTACAGCCTGGAAAGCTATCTTCTTAGAAAAAGGGCCATTTCCACATTGACTGGTGCATTTCATACATCTCTGTATTACCCACATGTGTAGATTCAGTTGCCTGACACCATTAAAGAAGGAAATTGATGATGATGTGCTGGCCCTGTTGAGTGACATCTAGCAATGTGGAGACATGAAAACAACCCACTCAAATGGTGCAGAATGAATAGAAATTGGTTCACGTTATGTCTCAGGCATCGCAGAAGCTCCATGTAACATCAGTGGGGGCAGAGTTCAGTTTTTGGCAATGTGGGAAGTCCCACACATGGATCTACATTTCCTCCACGTGTAATTTGTGAGTGACATGATTGTTCTGTTCTCCTGACATAGGGATGGAAAGGGACAGAAGAGAGAGTGAGTCAGCTCACATCACACCCTGACATGAACTCATCCAGACCTCAGTGTCACATAGATACCTGAGCTTAGTGCCTAAACTCAGACAGGGCCTAGCCTTCATGCTTTCAAGTACTTGGAAATAATAGTTAAAACTGCACAAGCTGAAGAGAGCTTAATCTGAGGAGGAAGGCACTCCCATAGAGTTCTGGAGATGACCACCATTTTCAGTTTTGTGTTCTCTGCACTGAGTCCTTCAGTGACGTCAGCATGCCATTTTACTTCTCATTACCCTAGTCACTTAGAAAAAGAGGTGCTGAAAGCCCTTCTTTCATCTGTATTGCACACAAGTTTACGGTGATACCCTTTTCCTGTATATTTAGGTAGCACATAGCATGGACTATTTGTTTTGTTTGAGACTCTGTACTGTGTACTTGAGATGCTGTGAATCACAAAATAATTGTCAGGTTGTGAAAGAAGTTGTGATTTCTGTTACTGCACTTAAGCCTTCAGACTGATGTGTGCTCTCTGACAAGAGGTCAGAAAGGACCTAACATGTTAAAGACACTTGAAGTTTTCTCATCTCAGAACCATTTCATTTTCTGAAAACCAACACAATAACTGATCAAAATGGCCATATAGAACATCATTAGCACTATCCTGTGCTTTTCAAAGCGTGCTGTAGGCACAAGCTCCAGGAACTTTAAACAAGGACAGAGCACTGGGGGAGAAGGAAAGAAAGATGGCTTTGAGAACAGCTGGCTGCTTAGTGCTGGCTTGACACCACATCATACGCACGATGAGTACTAAATACAACGGAAACATTTTAAGTCTTGGCAGAAAATCATGCTACGCCTTCCTAAGAACAGTTGGGTCATTAGTGGTCATTCAGTCAGACAGACCGAGGCTGTCTCAAAGCTATTAGGTAGCTGGTGAAAGGTGGGTTGTGAGCAAATGTTGTACTCGAGGATCATCACACTGAGCAATTACGTGGCTCAGCTGTGTGCAGAACGACAGCCCTCGCTGCAGGGCTGATAGACCGGCAGAAGCCAAAAGGGAAATCAGCACTTCATAAAAGTTAATGACCAAGGATAGACTTCTGAATCCTGACTATAGCAGGATTCAAATGCAAACTGCAGTCCTATTCCCTCTTCCATTGCTCCCTCCATTTTGGATCAGTCTTCCTCTCCATTTTTACTGCTGTTGTTTATGATACATGTATTTGTGAGAAATAAAGTACGCAGAATAAGATAGCCTGAATAAGATACACTCCATCATTTTCTTCAACTTCCCTATTTGTTATGACTCAGTGAGATTTTTTTTTTTTTTCCTACTTTCCTGGAGGTAATATCTCAAACAAAATCAAACATCCTCTTCCATCTGCCCCATTTTTCCTAAGAAATTTCAAGCAGGAATCCGTGCAATGGCCAATCTTAAATTAGCATCTTGAACAGAGGGAAGCAGAGGCACTCTGAGTAGTAGGCATTTTGTCTACTGCTATCATATTGTCAGTGCTGGTGTTTATTGCAAGCAAAGATATTTCTCAAGAATGCGAAATAAATGCTAAGGACTGTAAGCATGATTACTCATTACTGATACAGTGTTATGTTTCATAATTTCATGACTATTTATTTTATTACTGTTATTATAGTTCAATGTTATTAATGGAAAAGAGAGTGTTATCATTTCCTACTGTCTGGGAATAAGAGAATACAGTACAATCCAGTGCAGTTTTCAGCCTGGTAACACCTCAGGATGTATGCAGGATATATGCATCTATGTTGAGGATTTAAGACCAGCTGTGACACTAAATAACAGATTAACAACAACTAAAAAAAAATCTGAGCTTATTAAAAACAAATTTTTGAAAAAGTAAGCTACTGGTAGTAATTATTTTCTTTCCTTTTTACCTGTGTATATTTTACCTGGTAAATTTTAACGCTTTGCTATTTTGTAACTGACTCTGAAAATAATTCTCCTAGCTAAGCAGCATTTTTTTAATTCCAGTACATTGGACATGCATCTGAGATGAGTTATAGTGGTTGTTAACAAACACAGGGCTGGAAACACAGATTGTGTTGCATTAGAGAGGATTTAAATCTGAGAGCAGAGTACCCTGCAAGAGGTGCCCACAGCAGCTTCAGCACCAGCAGTGTGGTGGCTGTGTCTGCACTCACTGACACCACTTGCTGGTTTGACAAACACTGGTTTTATGCCAAACTGAGTGATTCCCTTTGTGTCCGCTGGCAAAATGTTTCCTCCTTCTTCTTCCATTTTCCCAGTGTTTTAGCACACCTAATGATGCTTCTTGCTGTAAAAGCATTTTCAGATTTATGAGAGGAAAAAAAAAATCCATAGAAATGATAATATTTAATTTGGATGGCAAAGATGAGTGGCACAGGACAGAAACCAGTGTAGGGAGCAATTCACTTGGAAGTATGGTGCCACAAAGCAGGCTCTGGGATATATAATCAAGAGACAAATCTGGAAATATTGTTAAGATTCTGCCTTATCAGAATGACAACTATGCTGGAATTTAAACAAACAAACAAACAAACAACAGCAAAACCACCTGCAGTGCTAAAGGAATGGTCATAACCATGACGAAAAATGTTGAATTATTATGGAAGACCACCCAGACTGTGACAGAGTATTTATGCCTCTACTCAGGTAGCCCAGCCATGAATTTGCTCACATGAATAATCGTATACACCTTTTGTGCCATATGCAGCTTTGAGGGGTTTGGTGATGAAAGAGCAAGAGGGGGATAGCTTTACCTATTACTGTGGAAACCTATTTTCATCCATGTCTAAAATTATGTCTTTCTACTCGAGTCAAAAAGGTTTTCATTAACTCCCCAGCATCTTCTCTTCACCCCAATGCTCATTTCTTCACACATGCATGCACAACATTTTTACTGGAAGATGTACCTTTAGGAATTATACTACCAAGGCTATTACTACTTATTTGCCATCATTGTGCAGCACTGGATTTTTGGGTCAAAATAAATGATAATGGCACAGTGCTGTGCTAAAAGTTAAACACATGAATGTAACATTTTTGTCTCTTTCTGAGATAGCGCATAAGCTCAGTGGATCTTCCTGACAGCAGGCACATTAAATATTTCATGACCGTAATATGGGTAACTCATGAGATTTTTGAGGTTTTGTGTACAATATGAGCAGGTTTATCTTTGTTTTGGTCAAATAGCTGTAACTTTTTCATCTTGGTCAAAGGTTTCCTTTGCCACTGATTTTGCACTATGAGGACAAATCCCAGTGTTTGCTGTGAAAGGGAAGTAAAACTTCTTTACAGAAAGGGTTGTGAAGCACTAGAATAGGCTCCCCAGGGAGGTGGTTGAGTCACCATCCCTGAATGTGTTTAAAACTGTTTGGATGTGGTGCTCAGGGACATGATTTAGTGGAGGGTTGTTAGAGACAGGGTATTATGGTTAGGTTGTGGCTGGACTCGATGATCTTTAAGGCCTTTTTCAACCTGAGCAATTATTTTCTATTCTATGGAACAGAAAGGACTAGTTAAAGATTGCTAAGATTCTGAGCTTTATTCTATTTCCAGACTGACACTTCTCCATCATAGTACCAAGGGAAAGTACAGGATCAGCACTGCAAACTTAGCTGGGAGACACCTTTTGAAATATCAGATTTATTTATTTGTTTGTTTGTTTGTTTGTTTGTTTGTTTATTTTGCAAGTGGAGATGATGTTGAACATATGGTGTTTGAAAGAGAAGCGGCCAAAATTGTAAAAGCCTTTGGAATCATCTTCTGTTTTGGGGTTTTTTTTTGGTTTGTTTGTTTCACTACCCTCAGATTTTAAGTCTGTCAGATTTTCCTAGTAGCAATATAGTGACCTATTTATGGCAACAACTGCACATTCAACTTATTAGTAGGGATGTTACCTATCACAGTGAAGAGGAAAGACTCCAGAATGCAAAGATGAACCTAAAAGTTAAAAAAAAAACAAGATGTGCTTATACCTTATTGTATGACCTGGATTATCTTATTGTATGACCTGGATTATCTTTTCCTAACACACAAATACAACTTGGTAGTAGGCACATGCTCATTGTAGATATGCAGTTTAAGCAAAAGTCTTTTATTGTCTGTAAGAGTTCAGTGTCATATCGGGCAGAGAGCAGAACATTTTTTATCACTGACATGGAATAGCCTGAACTGGGAGATACCACGAAGCAGGACGTGATGAACTGCCATCATTCTTGTTAGGCTCAATAACATGCCTCCATACTACATTATTTGGCTCCATATTACACTATTTTAACTTGTGTCTCCTTTATCAATGTGGTTAGAAAAAAGTAAAGCCTTAAAAAATCGTGTTGTCCTATTTCCCTCTCCCTTCAATTTTATGCAGTTTTTCTCAACCTTACATTTATGTGAAAGCTATTCTTTTTCAACTCATGCATTATGCAGTTCCTAACTTTCTCCATGCATCATCTGTGTCACACTGAGGGGCTGTACTTGAGACATTTATATCATACTATGACTTTGATTTTCTGCTTCTTATTCTATGGAAAACTACTCTAGAATGGTTTGTTTGTTTGTTTAGTTTCTTGGCATTATCTGGATATCTTACTGTTTGTGAATTCAGACTAACAAAATCTTCCTATGAGAACATCCTAATCACAAGGTGCCAAAATTGAGGTCTGAAAAGTCTTTAGGCTTTTGCTTTGTTATTGAATACATGAACTTCAGTATTTTGGGGCATCAAACTCCTGGTATTGACCTTGCATGTCAGGAAACACTGATCTAAAACTTCATTCAAACAATCACTCAGGGGAATAACTAATAATTTATTCAGAAGGTGGCAGAGAGTCATCCTTCGTATTTTGTATGCATCTGTCCAAGCTTTGTAATTAGGCAAAGTTGAATGAGATTGAAAGTGAGATGCTAAACCCATTTATCTTTTTCTAACTGCTTGCACCTACACTTCAGCTTAGAAGTCATGGAAGTCTACGAGACACTTCTGCTCACATCTCTGCTGTTTCAGGTTACTCAAATGAGTTTACAATTGGTTTTATCTATAACGCCTGGTTGGAGAGTGAGACACTTCTTTATGCCAATGGACTTCCATGGGATTCACAATTGTCAGAAAGAATTAAAGCAAAGTTCAGGAACCAATTAAAAGATGAGCATTCAGACTCTGATCTCTGAAAAAGAATGTAAAAGCAAGTGAAGAGTGCTGACATGATTCACTGAAAGCCGTCTGACAGGCAGCTCACAGGAAATCCATACATAGCTGAGGGGAGTTTATAGTTAGTTATGGCCTTCAAGTGCTTTTTGGTTTTAGAGTATTTCTGAAGTGCGTCAGCAAACAAAAGAAAAGAAAAAAAAGAAAAAAAGAAAAAAAGAGCTAACCAGAAATATGAAAACAGAGGCTTTCTGAAAAAAAAAAAGCTTTCAAACACTTGAAGAGGGAATGCGCCTTCGTATTTGGAAGTGATGGAGATGGAATGCCAGGAACTCAACTTCATGGCAAGGGTCTTCAAAATCTTCTGTAGGACAGAAATTCATCTCTTGCTGGTGTCTTGTTCACTGAAATCTGAAGTTCCTACACTTCATGCAATTCAACTAATAAGTGGGCATAGTCTGGGATACAGGGCCTCTTCATATTTGGTCAACCTTTTGTAATTCATTTCAACTACTGACTTTTAAGTAACAATTCGAGCTGTTTGATGTTGCTTCATTGAGATCACTACAGACACATGCTGCACAGTGCATGGTGCTCTCCTAACTGCAGGAGAAGCAGGTTGGTTGCAGAGCCAGGCAGAGTGGAAAATTTAGTTCAGAAATAGGGGAACTAGGAGAGTCACAGCTCTATTTGTATGCTTTCACTTCCATATTCATATTCTGCCTTTTGGACTAATACTTTGGATAAGGATACCAAATGCAAAGATGTTTTTTCTCTGTATCACAAACATCTGCTTATTAGGAACTGGTCTGATGCCACAAAATCCTCTATAACATACCTTATGAAGAACTTTTATTTGATTACAAATCTATGCTTGGTAGTATGATAATATGATTTCATCATTTGTAGCCAGTAGTTCAATAGTGATTCAATTATATTCCTGCAACAAAGGCACCTAGCACTAACAAGATTGAGATATACAGTATAGCCACTGAAGATGGGTGGAGGTGGTGGTGCTCTGATTTGTCCTACAGTTCTGGTCACAGCTGGTTGAAATCCGCATGCTTGTTCAGCATGGCACTACTCACGTGGCCATCACCAGCTGTCACAGCCCTGGCAGTGGGAAGCTACAGGGCCAACTGCTGCATCCAGCAGGTGATGAGTGAGTAAGCCAGGGCCATCGCTCTGTGCTCTGCCAGGGCCTGGCCACCAGCAGCTGCGTGGGCCAGCAGGCTGGCAGAGCTTGGGTGTATCAGTGCATGACCCAAGGTATGTCTGAATCCTTCGTGCAGACAGCTGGCCTGAATTTGCCATTCTCTTGGAACCCCACAGCCACTTCCAGTATGGCTACAAAAAAATCTAGGGGCAGCACACAAGAGAGAACTCCAGCAGGTTGCTGAAATCTTGGCATTCCATAAATATACTGAAATTTTTATTGACAAGTACAAAAGGCACAACAGCTACATGCCTATGCTACAGCTTTCCTTTCTTCCAGGCAGGCAGTGAGACTCTCTCTGCTACCATCTCACCTATTCAGCAACAGCCAGAGAATTAAGAGGGTGAGGAAAACCCGCAGAAAGCAGAGTAGAAATGATAATTTTTTTTACCAATGGAAACATAAGCAATAGGGAGTGAACAAAGGCAAAGACAGACACTATAGTCTGCAAACATTTATTCATGACAGCCTCAAGAGGATGTGCAGCACTGCCCTTTTCTTTCTGCGTTAGCCATCTGGGAAGCTCATACCTTAACGTATGGTCAGTATCCAAGCCATCTTTCACATACACTGTGGGCTTTTGTCCTCATTCATTTCCTGTATGATTGTATTCAGGTTTCAATTTAATACTGCAGTGAGTTGCAGTGTAATGTATTTGAACTGAGAAAACAGATATGTTAGAGATGACACAAAGCACATCAAACTGAATGCAGGAAATATGGCTGTAGATGGCAGAGGGAATAAAATCCTGCAAGCTGAAGGCAGCCAGAAGGAAGCAATCTGCATTGCTCCAACATGGAGGAAGATTTTTGTTGTGTTGCTGTGGAGCAGCAGCAAAAGAAAACAAAAGAACATTTCATTTCTTCATTACTAGCATCTAAAACTGGGCCTTTGTGAAAACTGCAGTGGCTTCATTGTGCCACTGAAATGAATGCAAGATCTTGTGTGACATTTAGAATAACAAGAACAATATACTTCTCTATTACTTTATGTACATTAAGCACGTGTTTCATAGTTTATGTAGTTCCTGGTGTTATGAGAGAGCAATGAAAACAAAATCCATGCTTAATGCAGTGAACTTTAACAGCAGTAGCTGCAACTCAAAATTAAAATCCACTCCTTTGCTTTGGTGTACAGATCTGAATCAGCTTTGTGAAAGCGCTGCAGCATGCTGAGAAGGAGGGTGTCTGAAATGAGAAATGCCTATGCGACTGCCCAAAGGACAGATCGAATGACCAAAAGCAAACAGTGATGTGCTAGGCTGTTTGCTCTATACTCGGGTGAAATCAGACAAAGCCAGAAAGCCTTGGAAATTTCAAGACAGAAAGAGAGAAACTGAATTTCTGTCATCTGCTGCAAAGCACCAATCATGTAGATGAAAGACTCATTCATACCTGATGGCTTGACCCAGAATCCAGAGAAAGGCAATGAAGGCAATGATAGGTTTCTGTTACTGGTCTCCAAGCATTTCAGATATGGCCAGAAGACCTATCCACTGCAAATCTGGAATAAGAATCTGGAATAACTGTATTTTATATCATCCAGTTTGTTCAGGTTTTGTTTGTTTGCTTTCATTATATCAGCAAGGACCTACACTGGTTGAAGCAGTAGCTATGCAAAATCCAGCCTATGAGTGAAGAAAGGTTCATCAGAGCAGACTCTGTGGAGTGCCTGGCAGGCTTGGCAGCCTTTGCTGTCTTTCCCTGCGCAGGGTGAAATTCCATCTAGGAATTTCCTCCACGTTTGTAGGGACAGTGGAATTAAAATCCAAGGCAAGAGAAATGTGCAGACTGGTCTTTGAAAGATTATGAACCTGGGGTGGTAAAGAGAGGGAGCTGTTGGTGTCACGCTTGGCTGCTCCTAGGGAATGACTCCTGTGAAAGCCAAGACTCAGAACTTCAATGAGGATCCTTCCCACTGCCTATCCTCCACAGAAGAGGAATTTCTTCTTTACCAGACAGGGGCCCGTTCCTGCACAAAGACCCTCCTAGAGGGATAAATGGCAGCCAGAGAAATAATATGGCTCCTATAAGTTTGAAAATTGACGTGTAAGTTTAGTCAAACTGAAAGAAAATGTCAAGGTTCATAGCTGGATTATGTGCCTGTGATGTAGAATATAACTGATTCAGTTAAATAATAAACTCGTGTTACAGAATGTGCTGCTTATTATATGTTAATTGCAGTAATGTAAACATCTTGCCAGCCTTTGTGCACTATCCACCATTCATTTTGAATGAGGAATAGAAGTAGCAGGAGTCAATAGGTCTGACTCCACAAGCTTTCTTTCTTTGCATTTAACTTTCCATGTATTGAAATGCTTTGAATACAGATTGAGTTGCTTTGTTCGGTATTTATTATTGTTCCACCTGTGTCGAAATGGGAATGGCAATGGCTTTGATAAATAGATTCAAAAGCAGTCAAAATTCATTGTGCCTTTTCTGAATGCTTTTGTGTCCTCTGCTGGAGTTCTTTTTGACAACCTCATCCAGCAAGACACCTCTTAAAATCAAAGCAGATATATTTCTTGCTTCCATAGAACATCAGAGCAAAAGCTTTTATTAAAACAATCATCCTATGCAACTTGTATGCCCAATTTTTGTGTTTTTTTTCTTTTCTTTCCTAAGAGCTAAGGTCTGATCCTTTTTTGCCATGTTCAGAGATATATTACTCCTTCTTAAGTCCATGGAGCTCTACACATGATAACTGATGGATAATTCAAGGTAAAGGTGTCAAAACCTGGCAGTAGACTTTCATTACATTCCCGAAGCATACCAAAGAATATTTGTTATCACAGTATGAAGTATCATAAATCATTAGCACCAAACCACACGTGCCAAGAGAACGATCAGTATGACTTCTTATTGTGATCAGCTGGCCTGTTTATTCCTGTGCTCATGTGCATGTTCCATATTTTGCCAAATTCTCCATTCACAGCAGTTCTCCCAGTATTTGCGTGGGGAATAAAAAAACAGCCACCAAGATTCTCTTGATATTTTTCTAAATCAGGACATCAACTAATTGAAAATATTTAGCACAATCATGCTTTCGCTGAACATAAAGCTCCTACACCAAGACTATCCGCCTCCTTTTTTCAGTTCTGTTTAAGAATGGACAATAATATTAATAATAAACTAAAGTTGTAAAATGAGGCAACACTAAGCATAAGGTTGATACAAATGTTCCTCCACCAAAAGAAGCAGAGTTTAAAGATAGATTTTGTGATTGAGAGGTAGCACTTTGACGATTCATGCCTGCCTCTCCCTCTTATTCTTGTACTGAGTAAAGACTCCTTCTCCCAAGAGGAGGACAGAATGCACAAAAGAAAAAGCCACCAAATTGACAAACTTCCCCTGCAACATGCATTCCTTACGTAAATATGCCTTTAAATGTAATTCCAAGATCTTCCTTGTTGGCAGCCGGTGATGTAATGCGCTGAATAATGAAACAGGGGCAGCATTAGTTTAAAGTGATTGTTGTGTTTGTTCCACTATAAAGTTTTGATGCATGGTGCTACGGGGTAACACAACATGACATGGCTAAGCGGCAAAATGAGTACTATGAAAATTTAAACTGAGGCACACACCAAGAAGCCAGAGGCTGCAGAACATCTAAGGCATTTGATAAGCAAACAAAGGGGCAAAACAGTCCACTCATCCTAACAGGCCTACCTTTCCTTCTTCCTCTGCCAGTCTCATACTCCTGTGCTGGTAATGCTCTTCCTGCTTCTGTCTTTAGATTTTATTCAGACATTGGACTACACTACTGGGCCGCAGCAGAACGCCAAGCAGGCAGAGCAGGCAGCCTTGGTGCATGGGGTGGCCGTTAGGGTCATGGGCAGGTGCCAGCCCACCTCACTCACCCCTAACCCCACCTGCATCTCCTTAGGAGGCAAGCAGCAGTGAAAATCCAGCCAAAATTTAGTGATTGTGTGCAAGGTTAAGGGCACTGGAGATCAGAACAAGTTGCCTAAGAGTAGTCGTGGAGCTGGAGCCAAGCCACTACCTCTGACCGGACATGCAGCCAGCAGCAGGTTGGGCCATGTCCCAGCACCACCCACCTTGCCCATTCAGCCCAGCCTCTCCCCAGACTGTTAGGCTGGTGGGAGAGAGCTTGGAGGGGCACCCCAGCAGCCACAGACCAGGAACTTGGGAAATAGAAGGCTAAATCTGAGCACAAAGCAAGATTTGTTTTGTGAACTCAGCAGCTTGCTGGAATCTCCTGTTTCTCAAGTCAGATTTCTCTCTGCCTTTGCATGAACAAAGGCACAAACCTTCAGCTCTGCACTCTTCCTTTTTTCACTTTTATTGTACAATGAAGAAAAATTGACTCAAGGCTAGTGGTGGAAGACAGCCCAGTCTTTAACTGTTGCACCTCTCATCCTGCATTTCTCTAACTCCTTTGCTGTCAGAACCCATAGAAAGGGGCTAAGGAGGGGAGGCCATTCTTTCCTTCCTCCTTTTCTTTTTCTCTTCTTTGAAAGCTCTGAATATTTTCAAATAACTAAAGCGCTAACAAAAAAAAAGAGCAGTAGATCCTGTTTTGAAATGTGAAAATTCACTATTATAAATGTGATGACAAGACACAAACGCAGCTGTCTGAACAGGTTAGCAGGAAGAGGATCAGGGAGCGCAGGGCTGTTGTATAGTTCCTGCAGAGGAAGAATGGAGAAAGCAAAAGGTGCAGGCTGCAGGGAGAGAGAGCACCAGATAGTCTGAGATTCATTTAATTGAAAATTGAATCCGGGTTCATTCATCATATATTTTTTATGAAAGTGCAGAATGAAAAAGAAAAGGTTTCAATGAAACGTGGGGCTTCCAGCTTGCTCAAGAATACCACAAAAGCCCTTATTCAGTTTCCCTTGAAGCCAAGGGAAACATGGCTTTTCTGGTTCAATTTTCAGCTCTTTGAAGCAGAAACTCACTCTTTTATGTGTCCCTACAGTTCCCACTGCAATAGGTCTCCTGTCTCAGCAGGGGCTTCTAAGTGCTACTGTAATAAAATTAATTAATCATATTTTTTAATGAACTTCTTAGTGTCTTCTGTATCATCCTTGACAAAGAATGTATGCGGACTGAAAAGGCACAAAAGTTTAATTTAGAATACGGTAAAGAGAACTTTAACCTGTAACAAAATCTAATTCAAAGCTGGTAAAAAAGCAGCTCATACTAAATAGAAGCCGAAAGAGTACAAACAGCATAACAAATGGAAATCTAGACTTTACATCTTAGCATAAAAATTAAGTATCAGCCGGGGGGATATCCACTAGCATGTTGGGATGTTATTTATGACTTTAAGAAGATGGAGATGTAGCTTCATCTTCATGAAAACAAAAGAGCCACTCAGACGGATGTGTAAATCTTCCGGATGGGATTCCTCCCCACTCTTTTGCAAAGCAGCACTTAACATTGACTTCTGCACTGCCATATAACCTCTGAGTCAGCTACTGAAATGAAAGACCAGTTCATATCCCTCAGCGGCTTTGGTTTGGGCTATCAGTGGGTAGACACCTCTGCATCGGTTTGCACTTCAATAAATGTTTTTAAGCCTTATTTTTCACAGGAGAAACAGAAATGAAAAATGAGATTCAATTGTATGTGTTGGCAGCCTGGGAGAAGTGCCAGTATGTCACAACCCCATGTACCAGCCCAGCCCCTTTGCATTGTAAAGTACAATTGTTGTAAACTCACTCGGAGTCTGGCACACATATCAGAGGCATACATATGTCTCTGTAAATATGCATATACAATATGCATAAATGATCCTGGATTTCTTTCTCTCTCTCTCTTTGTCTCTTTCTTTCTTTGTCTCTTTCTTTCTTTGTCTCTTTCTTTCTTTCTCTCTTTCTTTCTTTCTTTCTTTCTTTCTTTCTTTCTCTCTCTCTCTCTCTCTCTCTCTCTTTCTCTCTCTCTCTCTCTCTTTCTCTCTTTCTCTCTTTCTTTCTTTCTCTCTTTCTTTCTTTCTTTCTTTCTTTTTTTTTTTTTTTTTCTGGTAAAGAGAGATTAAAAGCACTATGATGAATTATACTTCTCCCTTAGCCTGAGTTTTCTGCCTGGGATTATTTCTTCAGGCTCTGAGCAAAGATCAGGGACCCCAGAAAGGGCTCTTTTCCCCCAAGGGTGAGTTCCTAATGTGCTCTGCCTATGAGGCTTCAGTACTTCCCATCCCTCTTTGTTAGACACAGCCTAACCCAGACAGATAAACTGGACTTGAATATCTCAAACTTGGGGGTATTAAATTCTTGGTATTTGGATGTCCTGACATTAGTTGAGTTGAATCTTTATATTGCTCAATATCAAAGGACCACTAATCTATCTAAAATGTACTATTTTTATGAAAGAGAGCTGACAGTTTTAAGTTATATACTATCTGTGGTAATTTGGAACCAGAAGAAATTAAATAATACAAATATTTGCCTTGTGTGATTTACAGTTATAAAGTAATGAGAATTACAGCATAGAAACAGATAACCTGTTACCCCAGGACTTAATCTTTTGTATCCATGACATTAAGCAAGACATATCGCTGAAGAGAAAATCCTGTATGTGGATGAATAAGGGGAAACATTTTTTTCTGCAAATATTCCCTCAACAACCTCAGCTATGTGATAAACCAGTGGGATTCATTAATTTAGCATGCATTTGTAATTGCCTAACCACAATCTTCTCTCCAAGGACTAATACTAGTGTTTCAAACCTCTAAGCATCTTCAAGTGGTGACTTTTTTTCTAATCATAACATGCCACAAATATATTTCCTTAGCTTCAATACATACAACATTTTTGTACCTACTGCATATAGGTATTATAAGTAGCTCACTCTAAAATAATGCTTCCTATTTGTTTTCAAGGAAACTACAACAGATACAAAAAGCTGAATAACGCTATTTGATAGAGCAAGTTCTCAGCTATAAAACATCCTTTTTCCAACATAGTCACCACATCTGCACCATGATGAACAAGAGCCTGCATGCTGCATTCATACAAATCTGCACGAGAAGAGGTGACTCTGTCACTGTCACCACTGCTGAAACGCACCACCCACTGTGCTCACATCCACTGCTTGGTCCCCACAAACATTCAGCAAGTTTCAATGCCACTGGGTGCCACTGATTCCACAGAGAGGAACTGAGTGACATGCCTTTGCATCACATGCACTTCCATGTCAGGTGCCATTCTGTCAGGCTGCCCCTCTGCTGCCATCTGTCACATGGCAACATGGAACGGAATATTGTCAGGAAGGTTCAACCTCTCCTACAACTCCACTGACATCTGCTTTTGATTTCATGGGCCAAAATAATAAAATAGGAGGCATTGCCTTTAGAGCACCCTCATATTTATAGACAGACTGCAAGAGTATACAGATACTGCCACTAACTTACACTAAAAATCACTTTAAAATGTAAATGTTCTTCCCCTGTCAATGCTAAGTACCACAGAGAAGTTAAGTGCAAGACATAACTCAAATATAGAGGTGTGTACAATATCTATGGCATAGATAAATCATAAGATTTTAAATGAGGAGATACCACTGGATCAGCTGGTTTGACATCGTTTAATCAATTTATACTTTAAGAGAGACCAAGACCTCACATTTAGCTCAGTAATATCTCCCAGAAAGCATCTGCTTCTTCGTTTGACTGTTTTAGCAGAAATTTATACTCATTATACTAATCTATTCCACTCACATTTAATAAGCACAAAATACAAGATGCAAAAAGCAATATTTTTTAAATCATGAAGAGTTATTTGCATGAATAACTCTAGTTTTCTTTTACTGTGCTGACAATTTCTGTATACTTTTTCTAAGTAGGTGAATAAAATGCATCATAAACAACTGTGAAGGAACACTCAAAAGAAAAGAGTTTTTGACATTTTACCTAGATTTAACAGAAGGGTCATCCTCAAGGGTTTGGCTGCACAGGGAACAGGCTGTTACCTGGCCTGTTTGAATTTCACAAATGAAACAATTCCTAAACCAAGAATTATCTATGGAAATTACTCAACTAGTAAATAGAATAAAAATACTATATTCAGCTCATTTCAAACTAACTACAAATGACTGTTGACAACAACAACAAAAAAGATAAATTATAAATTGCTTTTCAAAAAACTCTTCTTGACAAGTATACTTTTTTCCTTCAAAACAGAATGTGAACCACAACATTATTTAGAATCCATATCTTGGGAAATATCTGATGCCATGAATAAACACAGCAGATGATCAGCAAGCTCTCATCGAAACCAAAACCCTCAGCTTGCTCAAAACCATAACTCAGATGAAAACCCAGCAGTCCTAGCCATGTAGGCCAGGAAACAGCAATGGTAATTGCATTTATTATTTAAGGAAAGGGATAGCAAAGTGATGAGTGTGTCTTGCAGCAGCTACCTGCAGCCCCAAGGGAGGAGGCAATGTGTCCTACAGCCCTCTGGCGCAAAGTCTTTTTTACCTCAGCAAATGCACCACTTTGTATCACTGACATATGTGAGCAGTCTGGAAAAAGTCTGTTGGGGAAACAGTCACTGCAAGTCCTCCTGTTTTTCTGATACCTTAAATATTTTATTTTAGCTCCTAACTAAAATATATACATGATGAGCAAGATAAAGCAAATTCTTGAACAGTCAGTCTGTCTCTTCTTTTTGGATAAGCAATCCCTGACTTAAAACACATGAGAGAAGCTAATCACCACTTCTCAGGATGGCTCTTCTTTAAAATGATGTCCTGTTAACATAATATTACATGTGCAGACAGTGATAGGACAAGGGGGAATGGCTTTAAACTAAAAAGGGGGACATTTAGATAGGATGTTAGGAGGAAATTATTTACTCAGAGGGTGGTGAGGCAGTGGCACGGGCTGCCCAGAGAAGCTGTGGATTCCCCATCCCTGCAGGTGTTCAAGGCCAGGGTGGATGAGGCCTTGGGCAGCCTGATCTGGGGGGTGGCCACCCTGCCCACAGCAAGGGGTTGGGACTTGATAATCATTAAGGTCCCTTCCAACACAAGCCATGTGATTCTGTGATAATTCTCCATTTTCCAGCAGAACTAGAACATGTAACTTGTACCATCTATCTACTTGTGTCTGTTCCAGTCCTTTCACTACTAACTGAAGACACCATTTGGGCAATTTTAACCTAATTTTATAGAGTTAAGACTTCTGAATCATTGATCATTACTAGGCAACTGTGTCAAATAGAGACAGTTACTTACATTCTGGTGGCAAGTCAGTTTCATCTCAACGTGTATTTATCCTGCAAGTCAGAAACCAGCCAAGCATCTCTCTGTGTCCATTTAGCAGACGTTGGGCATGTTAGCTGCAAGAGACAAAGTGAGAAGAAGGATAAGAAGAGTATAAGGTACAAGCTCATAGGAAATCATATTCTAGTAGATTAGATAACTTATTTGTAAATTTCTTATACAAGTCTCCCTTAGCAATTATTCTAAATTCATTTTGGCAGTGTTATACCAATATTTTGTTCCTGTTCCTGCACTTTTTGCAAAAGTGCCTTCTAAATAACGCTCTGCAGCACCATAAACGCATTTTCTTATGTCTTGTTCCAATCATATAATGAAGGTCAGTCCTCAGTAATGAAAGCAGAGAATTCAATAGCTAGAGTTTGGTAGAAGAAAAAAGATAGGTACTGGCAGAAAGAGCTGTACAGAAGCTCTCCATTGCTCCCCCTTCCAGCTTCTTCCAGTTTACCAGCCTTGTCAGCCACTGGCAAGACTTGATAACTTGACAACTAGCTATCCTTCAACCCTTTTTTTCTAACAATCTCATGGTTAGTTTTTCTGGTTTGCCCTTAATTGGTACCATACTTCAACATTTCCAAGGATGGTAACATTTCATCAAGCAATGAAATAAAATGACTGAATCTCCCTCCCCTATTTAACCAACACCTTGATTTCTCTGGAGCACTTCCTCAGTCAGAGCAAGAGGGAAGCAAGGGTCCACGATGTGAATAAAATCTTGCCTTCCCTACTTCTTTAAATCTCATTTTTATTTTTGTAATTCTCCCTTTTCCTCAGGTTATTTAAGATGACAGCAGTCTCCTCTCATGTGCACTGCAGAACTAAAACTATTTTCAGAAGCAGCAGACTCAAGGAGTGAGAAATAACATCTATAAAACTTGTCCAGTTGGGTTACCTGATCTGTGTAATACTTCAAGACATCTATTATTACAGACTTACTGGACTTCCTCACTCTCCTTGAACATTACCTGCTTGCTATCTTTTTTCTTGATAAGAAAAGCAACAGTATAACCTTAGCAGGATTTTTTCTCTCCCCCTTGAGATGTGTATCCTTATAGATTGTACTTTGTGATCCTCTCGACTCAGAAGTGTTCCCTGAGTAAATGCTATTGAATCTTGTAGCTACAATGCTACTCCCCTACCATATGTATTTTCTGCACAGATCATGGCCCTTTTCTCGCTTCTGGCACAAAAGCATGCTGAGAATGAATGCATGGAAGGGCCATGACATCTCCCTTAGCAGGTATTGTGTTCCCTTTCTTTTAGCCCATGGAAGGCTACAACAACCTCAGCTGACAAAGGACAGAGAGAAAATGTGTTACAGAATAAAGTGACAATGCAGCAAATAGAACTCGCATGTGAGAAAAAGGATGTATATTGCAGCAGGAAGGCAACAGCTCTGTGTGAAGCCTGAGGTCAGCGTGCATGGCCATAAGGGCACCTGCTGGCTTTCTGACCCACCTACCAGAGACACTGAGAGGAAGAGAGGAGGCAGAGGAATCTCCTTGCGTCTGGTTTCAGTGCACCAGCATGTGGGTGGAGAGAAGCTGAGGAGGCTAAAGAGGCTAACTAGCCTAAATACACACTTCTGTGAGTCCTGTCAGGAAAAAGAACACTCGCAGCCACAACATGTTGATTCCTTGAATTGCTAAGCAGAATATAAACTAAAAACCCAAGCAGTTCTATCTCAGTTCAGTACATCCAAATTCATTTGCTTGTATTGCTATCACTTAGATGAATTTTTCCTCAAAAAATAAATCACAGTGTTAGGAAAAACTGTTAGCTCTGCAGCTGCAGTAAGGCAATGAACAAGACAGGACAGAGCCCTTGCAGATGTTCAGACCACCTGCACTTGCCTGCATGTTTTCTTACGGTGCAAACAACGTGCAGGACATAGCTTTGTGTCCCTACTGACACAGTCATGTCAGATATAAAATCCTGGAAGGAAGACAAGAGACCAGGGAAAGTGGGAAGGAAATAGAAAACACCATCTGACAAAAAAATCTCTAGTCCTTGACAATTCATGCAAAGGTTGTGGTTGCTACCAGTATGGCAACAGTGCATTGGAAACTAACTCCTGCATTGTTCTTGTAACCTGGTGGAAGGGAGGTTATCATGCCTTCAGCATTTAGTCATTGATTTGGTTTTGTTTTGCAGACTTATCTCCAAGAAGGCATGAATTTCCCCAGGCACATGTTTTTATGCACTTTGATAGGAAAAAAAAGTCTGGCATCTGTCCTGCTAGTCAGGTTCAAAGACTACCAGAAGGAGTTGACAGAGATGAATGGATGTCTAACATTATTAAAGAAGCCAGATTTTTTTTGCAAGTCATCATAAAACTAGTTAATAAAGGATATAAGAATGTTTCTCTCTAAAATGTATGTTACTTCAATACTTAGAGCTAACCTGCTGAATTGTCATGAGTTTCATATATTCTTCTGTCTACTACTATGAGGCTGATGAGCCTTTTAATGCAAACTTTTCTCATTAGCACACTGATTTCTCAATCATTCTCCTCCTGGCTGATTAAATGGTCAAAAATATTCCATCTCTGTTTAACGAACGAAAAGCACTTTATTGGAAACCTCTCCCCTACCAAGAAGTTTCACCAAATCTAAAAATGAGCTTTTGATGGGAATTTGCCTGGTTATTGATGAAATTCCATTTTAATTCTTACTCTCCCTCCCCCACTCAAGGATGCTGGACTCTCCAGATTCTGGGTCCCAGAACAGTCCTCCAATGGAGAGATGTGGGAGCACTGTTAGAAGCACAAATACAGGGGCATCCTGCATGACTAAAAAGAAGTGCCAAGCAGCCCTGAGCAGCAGACAGCTGAGGGAAGCCAGGCTGGGGCTTCTTATAGCTCCCGAGTAAAGCTGTATTTTCAGGTATCAGTTGTTTGGCTTTTCTTTCCAGATACTTTTCAGGTCTTCAAAATGTTGAACAGCTGCTCAGTGAAAGCCAGAATTCACAACAGTTTCTCGTGTCACAAGCCCAAAGCAGAAGCAGGCAGAAATCACCTGGCACACTGCAGGGGAAGCAGATTCTGCTTCCATGGTCAGTTAAATGAGAGCAGCTTACCATTTCCTGAGTGGTAAAGAAGAATGAAAATGAATTGTTACCACTCTCAGATAAAAAATACTAGGTCATTTACTTTTGGTTTTATTTTGTGATGCTTTCCTATGAGAGGGATGACTACAGCCTAAGGGGGAAAATCAGAATAATTTTACTAACAAGATATTCTGGTGTTTGATGTATTAATTAAAAGGTAACAATGGTCACTAAAACAAACACACTTTCAATTATATGACTGTCCAAAATTACACCACTTTCTTGGATGCTTTTGTGTTGTAACTGTTACTGCTTATAAGTGTTAGATAAAACGAATAAAAGGAAAACTGGTTGGTGCATTTTAGAGCAGCCATTAAATACCATTGAATTGTCTATAATCCTTTAGAAAACCAGAAAAATACCACTAAAGTATATTTCAGTAATGATTAGAGTCTTTAGGTGATCATTAGAGACGTTGTACAGATTGATAGCATAAATACACCGGGGATCCTTTAAAACTGAAACTTTTCCCTTGACTTCATATCGTTCTGTATATTACAAAACTTAGTATATGACAGCGTAGAGGTTATTTTAAACAGGTTACATCAGTTCAATATTTCTATTTGTTAGTATTTAGCCAGCACAGAATGGAAAAGAACAAAATATGGTTTAAGTATTCCTGTCAAATAATAGGTACTAAAACCAACTTGCTAGGGGGGGTCAAAGCAAACAAATCTTACTCTTTTCTCTCTATGTATGAACAACATCTCAAATACCACAGTTATTTGACCTCTTAGAAAACGCATAAAACAGCACCACCAGGGCTTCTTTGTTGGAGCTTATTGTCTTGGGCACCGCAGGCAGAGAGAAGTGCAGCTATGTGCTTTAATTAGGCCACACCTTGATTAACTTTGCACACTGGGAATCCCTCCCGGCACTGACCAGTGCAGTGCAGTGCAGTGAGTGCTCCTTGTACCGGTCCCTCCCAGCACCTGACCCAGCCATGGGCTGCCCAGGACTCAGCAGGGCAGGGACAGAGGGGCAGCCAGCAAGCCCTGGCCCCTTCACCTGCTGCATCTCAAGGTACTCCTCTAACACTCCTTTAAAGTCATGCATGCTGAGAAATCCAGCTCATCTGAGGGCTACGTTACATAGATAAAGATCCTATACAGCAACAGGAATATAAACCTGATCTACAGCACATGCTATCACCCTAGGAAAAGAAAAAAGGAAGAAGACATAACCATTAGTCCCATTTATAAGACCACCACAGTTATCTTTGCAGACTGGACTAGTATCACTTTGCAAAACCACTGAAATAAATAAAATAAATAACAGTTTCTTGTTAAAGGTAATTAAAAATGCACTTTTTTTGTTTTGTTTTGTGGGTGGGAAAAAATAGCAAAAGATGTAAAATCTCATTCTCTTCTAGGATCAGATGTGAGGATGTTTCCAAATAGTGGTGGGGGAGCTTTGTTTTACATCCAAGTAAACTTTGATTTTCCTTCTGCTGTTGCTTCTTCCTTTCCCTGTTACAGATTTTTCATTTTTATCTCATTTAAAGTGATACTTGAAGTGCTAGATTTTGCAATGCTAAACCATGTTTGATCTTGCAGGATTGCTGCCTTCTGCCGCAGTGAAATTCTGAGAAAGTCAAGCTGCAGCCGTGAAATACTTCATGTCATCAGGAAGATGTCTTCTATCAGAATATCTGAGAAGAGTAATGCTCAGCATGTTCAAATCATCCTTTTATTTGACTGTTCAAACATAACTATAAAAGACTTATATTCAGCACTTCCATCTCATATAGCATCACATTGGCATGGTAACAACAGTAAACAGAATAATGATCCTCCTCCTGTGATCACAGAGCTCTGCCAAAGCCAACGATTTGAAATGACCATATGCATTCCAAATCAGCAGGTTTTCAAAAGACATAATAGCAACCAGCGCAGGAAGTCAAAACGTGCTTAACTGCCCTGGCACATTCACAAAAAGAGCACAAGCGCTTTGCAATTGATTTGAGACCAGAAAATAAATACATTTTAATATGCTCTGATGTGTTTCACTCATGAAGTTTACTTTACCTTCCTCCATCACTCCATTCAGACGTGGACAGCCCATATGTTGTGCCCACACTGTGACATTTGCTCTCTGAGACCATACCTTGTGTGTGCGTACTGAGACCCACCTACAGACCCACACCTGTATTCTGCCATGAGCTCTGCAGCTGCATTTCTTGGCAGAAGAGCCTTCCCTCTCCTGCTCTCCCCTGTCCTTTGTGCAGCCCTTCCTTTACAGTGATAGCTGCAGAATTTCAGAAGTAGCTGCAGAATCTTCTACAACAAATACTCTGTGCAACTATGCAACCTCCCTGAAAATGCCTGTCTTTTCCATTTCTTTTTCTTGAAGCAAAGAATGATGTACTTGGAATTCTACATATAATTTAGCCTCAGTAAAATACAGCGTGTACCATGATGTGAGCCTTGATTTGTTTTCTTTGCCAGTCTATTACCTCAATCAACGTAGCTGGAGAAGGTACAAGAGTAAATCGAGTTGTGGAAATGATCCTTGAATTAAGTTGAGAAGGAAGAGAATTCACAGCATTGTCATTTGGGCACATACTAGAAACTGAATTATTATGCTAGACCTTTCTAATAAGCCTTTGTATTAGAAAGGTCTGCTTTCTTGTAATTCATTTCAAGAACACATTATTATCTATCAACAGGCAAAACAAACAAACAAAACCCTGTGACCATCTACATAATCTACACTGCAGCTGGATTCTGGAGGGCACTGTGAACAGAAAATGGGTAAGCTGACAGATATAATACATGAAAGGAATTAAAAGCAACACCTGGTAGTAAATGTGTATCTTACAGCTACTTTCTGACCCACTCCAGATAGTGCCACTGTTTGAATTCACAATTTAAGGAAAAATCTGGAGTTTGCAGTATATTCCATGATGAAAATGTGATTGCTTTTCCTGTCCATACCTCATTCCCCTTACCTGTCAGGAACAACGGGGCACAGTTTTGTGCACTCACTTGAGTCACTGCTACCAAAACAGGAGGTAACTAGGTAAGTTTGGAGGAAGACTAAAACAGTTCTCTTTTAGCCATAGCTTGGCTTGTCCCTACGGCCATGTAGACACTGGGTTTTTACATGGTATCTCGGCTAGATGCAATTGGAAAATGAGCTTTCCAGCTCCGTGTTTTATTTAATATGTATGTACATTCACAGGCACATACTTAAATTCAGATCAAAAGCAATATTACTAGACAATCCATTTAAAGTGCTCATGGAATAACAGGTCAGTTCAGGCAGCACTTCCTTTTCACTTCTGCTGGGATCCCTCTATGTCAATCTCTAATGCTTCTCTGGGGGATTTTCACCACAAGCCTTTTCATTGCCCCCACATACCTGCTCCCATAGAGTCCAGTACTGGTGCCTTGCATGCACGTATGCCTCCCTCTCACTCTAACCTTATTATGGATCGAGATCTGAAATCTAGATCATTACAGAGAAGCAGCAGACAGCACTATCTGGCGTAAGTTCCTTCATTTGTCCTAGATTCTACCATACTCCTGCTTTCAAAAGTAACCTTGCCCCAGAATATTCCCCAGCCACCTCAGCTGCCCCACAGCATCCTTCAGCAGTAAGGAAATAACAGTGCTTCTCACCCAAGCACTGCCTGCTGAGCACTGCCAGAGCAGCCTCCTGCTGCTTAGGAGTGCAGGGGTCACACCGAGCATGCAGAAAGAACAAGGGCTTCTTTCACAAGGTTCCAAACAGCACCATTTCTACATGGTTTCTGAGGATGAAGAGCTGCTCTCTCAGATGGTTCATTTAATGTCACTTGTAGGGCTAACTCTGCCCACAGCCCAAGCAGAACCAGGGTTAGGCAGCCCACTGTGGCCCACAACTCACCTTCATGGGATTGGAAGGAGGTGAATAACACTGCACTCACTGCAGACTGCAGAGAGGTTAAAGAAGTGCTCCTATGCATTTCATGAGAAATCTATGGAAACGTAAATTTGAAAAGCAAAGCTGTCTGCTAAGCCCAAAGTTGCCTAAATTTGTTCATGGATAGTCTTTGTGTAAGCCCTGCAGCACCCTTCCAAAGGCTGCGTGGTACATGCTACTGATAATACTATATCTTTACTTCACTCTAGTGTTTTGTACAGGATGTCCATGCCATAGAAGCTCCTTTTCCAGGTGACCCTCTTGGGAAGTGCTACAAGGAGGCTGTTGTATCTCTCTGCAACACATGGTTCAGTTTGGATATTTGGCAAAATTTCTTCTCAGGAGTGGTGAGGCACTGGCACAGGCTGCCCAGGAAGGTGGTGGAGTCACCATCCCTGGAGGTGTTCAAGAAACATGGAGATGTGATACCTGGGGACATGGTTAGTGGACACGATGTTGATGGGTTGATGGTCGGACTTGATGATCTTAGAGGTCTTTTCCAACCTTAATGATTCTGTAATTCTACAATTCAGGAGTCTGTCCTGCCACCTCCCAGAAATTTAGAGCTCTGTGTGTGTGTCAGGGAGAAGGCAGGTCTGATGGCTCTTCCCACTCCCACAGCTGAGTGCCCGCAGAGCACACTGTGGTGTTCTGTACTGAAGCTGGCACACAAACTGCTGCGAGAGGAAGATGAGGAACCAAGTTCCCTTCCAGTATCCTTGCCTTCTTCCTTCTCCTTTTCTCTCCACTGTCCCTTTTCTTTACTTGGTTTGCATTAATTTTTCTCTTCCAGAAGTACAAATAACATTGTCCATTTCTTTACTACTTCTATGAATAGCAAATTGATTTCATCAAGAGAAGAAAACGGTATGGGTAAGGAAGGCTTCCTTACTTCCAAGTAGCCTCTGATGGGTACAATTTCTGGTTGGCTCAGCAGGGATGGGGGATGTGAGTACCACAAAAGCCATCAGTTTCCATCTCTCAGATGCCACCACCAGGATGTACCACAGCCCTCACTCTGTTCCTGGTGCACGGCCAACTCCAGCAGTCTGTGCCTTTAAAGAATGTGGCAGGGGACATTTTAAATGTGCAGTGTGACCTTGTGCAAGAACAAAGGTCAGACAAGTAAAATGTAATAATTTGAGAGATTTTTCTTTTCAAAGACCATATGCTGTCTCATAAATCTGTACATACTAATAAGACTCATGTATCACCCAGGATGTGACGTACACGACAGAATTAACTGAAACCTTTTCTTTTAGAAGAGAATTATGCTTTCAAAAGATGCCAGATTCACAGCACTAGAGAGTGATAACCTCTGTTTGTCTGTGCTAAAGAAATTACATAGCTAGTGGTATGTTTCTCATTACTATTTCATTAAATCCTTTAGCTCTGACCTGTAAGGAACAGCTCTGAAGGTGAACGCTGGGTTTTATCTCCACATCTGTTCTTCATAAATGGGAGCTCGCAGGGATGCTGGCAGTGGGAGGAAGGAGGCAGCAAGGCAAGGGCTTGCTTTGAGGTACGGCAGCTGACCAGCCTGAGCTGGATGCATCTCAAAATCTGTATACCAGAGTTTGCCCCCCCAAATGACCTTTGAATGTCAATACCTCCACTACATGCACATAAGGAGCAGAAAACTTGCTTACTTCTAACTAATTGCTCTGGCAACTGTAAATATGTAAGTTTCTTCTTTTTTTCCCTTTAATTGCTGCTGAGATGAATTTACAGGCAGAATAAACTAGGAGAATGTATTGGCAATGTAAAACCCTGTGCATATTGTCATTTTATTTCACCAGAATCATTTTTTTTCCTTAAGTAAACCTTTCTGAAATCATTCTTCAAATGAGTCAATTACAAACATGTAAATACATAAAATTCACATTGTATTATACAATGTATTTTGTTTTTATGGTAACAAGTAAAATATACTTCAGCACAGATTTTTCACAGATGATTCTGTGGATTGCTCTGTGGGTACTAAATGTGTCATGTGCTGCTCCCAAGAGCCTTAGGAAAATGCACCTTATTTTTGTTACTTCTCATACAGAATTCTGTATAATTGAGCACATCTATGCAATTACAGTCCCTTTCTAAAGAAGACATCAAAATCATTGTGTTGTTTCAGTACCATAGCAATGCCCATTCTGGAACCCCGATAAGTGAAAGATGAGGTTACGACTTTCTACCTGACATAACGGAGCTATCAGTCTGAAGTGCTGGGACCTGACCCTGCATCTGCTAACAGCAGAATGGATGCACACACACTGAGAACTCCTGTTGATGTCTGCATATTCGAATGGCCAAAGAGAGCTATGCGATTTACCCAATTACCCTTTGATTTATTACCTTTGTGTTAACTACACGCGTGCAGCCTACATCTTTCCAGAGTATTAATAGTGATGATGGCACTGCCCCCACCAAAAAGAGAGGGGTCTTTATAACACAGACAGGGGCACCCAGCAATATCTGGTGCCAACAGTGCAGGCCATGATTCAGCTTGAGGGCAGCACCATTTGCACGGTGAGGTGCTGCACTGCACTCTGCCATATGGTGGCTGCAAATGGCTTCACTGAGCAGCTCACCTGAAAGTGGGTGGCAATGCCTGCAGGTCCCCATCCCTGCAGTGATGAGGACAGGTTGCAGCGAGTGCCTGGGAGTACCTTTGCATCAAAGTGTGCAGCTGTGTTAAGAATTTATGAGCAGCCATTGGGACTGAACAATATGAAATTGCATAGGCCATCATTTCCATGCTTCTTAATACTCTGCTTGTTTGGGGTTTTAATGTTATTTTAAAAAGAAATTTCAATATTCATTTTGTTGACCCATTCTTTTGTTTTATAGTGTATCTACATTATATATAGAGATTGCAGATGAAGTAAGTCAGAAATGCATATTAGCCCATAGGTTTTTTGCAATCAAAGTGACTTCTGATTCTGCAGTACTACTAAATTAAAAAAACGTCCAGATAGCAGCAATTCCTATTGCACTTTCTCTTTTCTTAGTTTTAAGGCTCTAAGCTGATGTGGGATCACCGTGGCAATCAGGGATTAACAATGTAGGAGTCAGAGGAAGTACTGCCCCACACTGTGGGCAAGTGGGAGCCCACGGACAGTGCAGCAGAGCTGTTAGCAGCACAAGGTGTGCCTCAGGCAGAGGGGCTGCCAGGCCCAGCAGTGTGCTGGAAGATCCCTCTGCAGGGGAAACCTGAGCTATCTTATATGGAGATGAGAAAGACAAGTGGCAGTTAATGCAGACTAAGCACTGGGTTTATGATTTTAAGTGTGAGCAACTATTATTCACATTGATATGCAGGACATCACCAGCATAACCTGGTCAGGATTTGGATTTCAGTAAGTCATAGAGCACAGTTCCATTTATTCAGCCAATTGGCCACATGTGATTAGTTTAACTACTTAGGTCTGAAATAGGATTTCAAAACAACCACTTATAACACCAGGGGCTAAAAGGAGAAAGTGGCTCAGGATGTCCTTCTGCCTGTTCCCCTACAGCCCCGCAGGGAACGGCCTCTCTGTTCCTGCCCATTCTTTGGGATGCTCTCTGCCTCTCAGGCCTTGCTGCTCCCACCCCTGCTGGTACACAGTGACAGCTTCAGCCCTCTGAACCTCTCCCTAGGCCCTCACAGTACAAATCTTTTGCTTTTGTCTAGATGAGGCCTCTGGAGCTTTCCTCCGAGGTGAGGAGAAGCTGCAGCATGAAGCAAGTAGACTGTTAAACACGACTGAAAAAAACATACAAGGGAAAAGGAGTCAAGAACATGAAGGAAACAACGGCACACTTCTGCTGCTTGCCTTGGGATCTCATCAAAGCGTGTCCTTAATTATGGTCAGAGCCCGCCTGACTTGCTTCTCACGCAGCAATCCTTTTTAAATGGAGCACAGTGAGCCAGCTCTGTGCACTGAGTTCTGCACACAGCTCAGGCAGCACCAGGTGGAGGCTGCTGGGAGGACCCAGGTGCAGAAGGCATCCCAAGCAGGCCAGAAGAATGCTGCCGCTGACTTGCCAGGATGCAAACATTCAC
Organism: Phasianus colchicus; assembly: GCF_987193195.1. Taxonomy (NCBI): domain Eukaryota; kingdom Metazoa; phylum Chordata; class Aves; order Galliformes; family Phasianidae; genus Phasianus; species Phasianus colchicus. The sequence continues at coordinate 7,373,668 of NC_143443.1, forward strand.
TTATTTTGCAAAGAATTTATTATGAGCATCACATTCTCAGCCCCAGGCTTATCTTTACCTGGAACCCACTGTAAATTCTGAATGCAAACAGGCGCATTCCCAGTGCTGGAGTTATGAGCCCAGTGATGAGGCTGCAGACCGAGGCAGTGCTAATGTTGAGTGACAATTCTGAATGGGCCCAGGGCTCCTGGGAGCACCACTGGCTCCTTTCAGTTCTGAGCACCTTTTGCTCCCTCTGAAAGAAACGTGGATTAGGAATACTCAATACTCAAACCACACTGGAGCTGCCCTTTCCCCACAGAGAAGTGTCTCCACACATATCTCAAGCTGGGGCTGGCTGTAGGACTTCCTTACGAGGCTTATTTTCATGTGAGTGAGGGAGACAGCTGAGCACCAAATATCTGAAGTTATTAAAAACACAGAACAGCCTGGGTAGAAGCCACTGTTAGATATTGCCAAAGAGTTTCAAAATATACATTTTTTCTCTTTTTTTTTTCATTCCCAGAATGATTCATTTTTCTTGAAAAATTAATCCTAATTTACAACAGGCTCTATTCATTAATTGGGACTATTAGAAAGCCATTCTGTATTATTTCCAGTGGCTCACCATCTCTCTGCTCAGCCCAACTCTCTCGCTAGTTGGGGAAGTTTCCCATCACTCTGGGAGCACCACTGATGTTTGTCAGGAGTTCTCCTCCTGCAGCTAGACGCTCCTGATCTCTCTCTTACTCCTTTCATGAATACTTAAGGAAAAAAACAAAACCAACGAACCAACCAAAAGCTTACTACTTCCCCCTCTCTGTTTTCTCTAAAAAGAAATTGTTTTTTCCTCTTTCTTCTGTGGAGGGGATTAAAATATTCGGAAATCCACCCTGAGCATCTCAGACAACATGTTCTGCTCATCCATGTCTATATTTATGACCCAGGCAGGATGGGGCTTTGAGCAACCTGGTCTAGTCTGGAGGGACTGGAACTCAATGATCTTAAAGGTCCCTTCCAACCCAGACCATTCTATGATTCCACGATTCTGTGATCTAAATGGTTCTAAAGGACGCCTGAGTGAGAAGCAGTACTCCCTGGGAAGAAACAACAGCCTGTGGTCTCAAGGTCACAACTGAAGGTAGCATAAACAACTCAGGAATGTTACTTGACACTAAATGCCTCTTGATTTATTTTCCTGTGCACAGCTTTGTCTTTCTAAATATTTTAAATATTTCACTTTTATCTTTCATTTTGACAGAAGAAAATGTTGAGGAAGAGGTAGAAGCCAGGTGTCCCTCATAGCAAGAAGACACTGAGTTTAGGCTGTCCTTTCTCTTTGGGCCATGACACAGAGCCCTCAGCACCCCCAGCCTCATTGGGAAAGCCTGCTGCCACTTGCAGGGAGCCATCTGTGGCTCTCCTTCCAGCTGACCCCCTCCCAAATCCCGGGTGCTCTCCTGGGGTGTTTTTCCCCCTAGGTAGGCTTGTGAAGACAGCAAGGTCCTGGGCTTTGAAAAGCCATTGCTGATCAGTAGAGAGAAATGAAAGAGGGAGATTTGTTAGCTCTTGTGCTCTGTGTTACCAAGTCATCCTGTCACAGCTTTTTGACCTAAGAAGGAAGCTCTGCAGTCTCCTTTTATTTTTTTCACACATTGTATCAGCCACGTCTTGAAAGACTAAATTTTAATAAAGTCTAGTGTCTGAAAAAGAAAAGTCTGAATAATAGAGCAAACAGAGTAAAAGACCAAGCTGTTTTTATCCAGAGATGCATTTGAGAGATGCAGGTTGTCACGGCAAGGACCACCAGGTGAGCAGAGGCCAGCATGTGGGCAGCTGCCTGGGGGGCAAGCAGGAATGAAAGAGGGAAGCCAGGAGCAGGGCTGTGCTGCCTGGACCAACAGGAGAACCCTGGGGGGCTCCCCTGGGGACAGCCATGACCCTAGCACATCTTTGGGTAAGCTGAGTTGTTCTACAAAGAGATTTCTTCCCAGCAAGCCAAATGTTCTTGGGCACGCAAGCTGTACGGTGTGTACCCAAAAGCAAATGGCAGTGCTTCTGCAAAGTAAGCCTCAACAAATGGAAGCTGCAAGGGTCACCTGAGATTGTAGATAAACACTTCATGGCATGGAAGGCAGTGAAAGATTTCCATGGGAACAGTGGAAAGGTGGTGAATTCTATTTCTGTTCACAGCCACATAGTTGTTCTTTCTCCTTTTTTTTTTTTTTTTCCTTTATTTTTTTCCTTTTATTCTTCCTCTCTTTGCTTCAAAGGCCACTGCCATGTTCCTCCTGGCAGATGACCAGTTCACTTTGGTGGGAAGTCCCAGAGCAGAGGAAATCTAGCTGTGGGTCTGATGGACATCTACATTACATTTACTCTTTGCCTTTGGAGCACCTGGCTCCTGTGCCATAACAAAATCCCAAATGGCAGTAACTCAGATGATCAGCTGTGCGCTGCCTACGAGGTGGGCTGGGAAGAGGAGGGGAGCACTGCAGCAGGGACACTGCAGGCATCGGGCTGCGTGCTGACGTGTGGGATTTGATTGCCCTCATTATGGCACTCGGTGTAGCTGACTCTGATTATAGCCGTAATATCACAAAGACCTCTGTAAAACCCAGGGTTTGTTCCTGTGATCTCCTGTGGTGGTAAATTACAGTATGAATACACAATGTGGCAGAAAGTAATAATCTTGAGTAATGTAGCTGATTTTATTGCTCTTTAATTTCATTAAGTGTATTCTTGTCAGGCAAGGGACAGGCTTCGAGCTCCTAGGAGCAGATGCTCGTGTCCCATAGCTAGACCTGAGATACTCATCATGGAGACAGAGGCCATTTGCACAGTCTGGACCCAAACGAGGAGTAATGCTGACATTTTTGGTTCTGAATCATTTCTGCTCCGGAACAGATGCAGGAGAGAAGACAGGTACAGGCTCAAGGTCGGTGCCTTTCCTTTCCTTACAGACTGACACCCAAGGCCAGCAGGGCTTACCTGGTGGTCTCTCTGCAGAGTGGGGCAAGCAGGTGTCAGCAGGAGGGCTCTGCGGTCAGTTGCCTGCAGGGAGGATGCCCAAGGACGAGCACTGCTGGACATTGCTGCTGACAGCAGGCTGATCCCACAGCAGCAGAGACAAGGGAAGCTGAACCACAGCAGAGAAATGTGGGTCCAAACCACAATGACAGACTCAGCACTGAAGAGACTGAGATAGGAGGATGTATTCCCTTCTGTTGACTACAGTGCAAAGAATCCAAGAAAATAATGATGCAAGAACTACTATTTCTTACACTAATGAAGGTTTCTCAAAGCTCATCTGTAGGTATGTAGCTCCATCAAATTATTGATTAGTACCTAGGTTCTCTCTTACACACAGAAACAGAAAAAGTCCGTATGAATGCATAAAAAAAGGTATATACTAGAATGAAGAGGATCCTCTTTTCATAAAGAGCAGCAAAGGACTTCGTTCCCAAAGGTGCCCCTGTTTGCTCTGGGTATTGGTATTAGAATTGTACTTTTCTTTCTCAGGGCATGCATATAAGGTTATTGCATGTTATTCAGTGAGGTGTAACTCAGTGCTGACTTGGCTTACTTCACTCACCAAGCAACTCTTCACTTCATGTACTAAGCTGGCTGATAAACTCTTTCTTTCTTTCTTTTTTTTCTTAATTCTGTCTTCCAAGTTTACTAACAACCTCTGAAAGCCTTTGGGAAATTTAACCAAAGGTTTGTGATTAAATGATGGAGAAGCAAGCTCACGGATTATTTTTTAAGACTTATTTCCTGCCTTACCCAGCAGAATCTGCATTGCACCAAGAAGCATAGAGATGTGCTCACAGGGCAAGATTCCTCAGCTAAGGGAAGGTAGCTGCCCCTCCCTGCCCAAGAGCACATTTCAGAGTAGCCAAAGCCAACCTCAGTGCAAAAGGAGATGCTGTTGGTGCTGGAGTTTCTCATTTTTAATGGCTGATCCTGGTGTGACGTGCAGAGGAATCCCATGCCAGGGGCTCAGCACAGAACTGAGAATTCAGTCGTTCTTGCAGTGGAGCATGCAGATCTTGCTGCTGCTTGTCATCCCTTTCTATGCCTCCCTGCTACCCTCTCTGCCCCCAGAGCCAGCCTTCCCTTTGCCTCAGTGAATGTGACATTTGGTAGGATGGGGCAGCAGATGTTGGGGGTGACTCAGAGAGGTCAGTAAAATAATGATATGGAGACATTTAGTTTGCATCAAGTGTTCTTTTCCATTGCCATGTTCAGGGGCTTGTGGACATACTTGATAAATTATTCACCTGTGATCATCCATTCTCTACATGGAAGATCCTAGATTAAAAACTGTGATTATGGATAGGCATTAAGGTTATAAGCTATTTTATTTCAGATATGGAGCCATCTTGCACATTTATATATGTCATATAAATATTATATCAGGAAAAAATGGTATTAAATTTGAAGATGGAGGTGACAAAAACTAGTTGATAGAGATTCTGAAATGCTAACACACATATTTTCATCCTGTGACCCCAGTGTGGTGATCCAATGCAAGCTGAATTCTGCAAATGATACTGGCTTATACAAAACTGGGAGCCTACAAATATTCGCCATAGAAGCAAAAGGCTTTACTCGACTAAGTGATTAGAAGATTTCTTTTCCAGAACTCTTTAATCTAATTTTGATGTGTAACATCCCATTAGTGGGTTCGTAGGAAAAGAAACATTTTAAATATGTAATAACAAATAAATCAGCTTCAGGTTTGACGAGCCATTGACTATACACAAGATAAAGAGTAAGGACTGAGGAGAATGAAAAAACATTAGCAAAGCCTAAACTCCTTTATATCTAGCTTAGTTATTACAGCAGTACTGGAGAAGGAAAGCAATAATTATAATGGTTAATTCCCCTTAGAATAATACAGTGTAGTGAACTAACTTCTCACATGTATGCAATATCGCTCTCTACTGGCTGCTGCCCGGAGAGAATGAGGCAAAGCTTATCCACAGAAGCCATCAGGTGGTCTATAAAACCTCCGTGTACCTGCGAGCTGACAAACCGGCTCCTTAGAGGACTGATTGCCCAGCAGCATCCAGCTGACTTTCCAGAGAGTTCCTGCATTGCCAGCCCTTTTATTACAAAAATTAAATAGAGAAAAACGTAGGCGAAAAATGTAGGTCTTTGAAAATCTTTCCAGGAAACTTTTGCCATTCAGTAATAAATACAGTATGGTACTAATTCCTGCTCCTCGGGTACAAATGTATAATTCATATGAGAACTATGATTGCCATCTGAAGCCTTTGGCATCGTTATTTTAACACTGCAGAAATTATTAGTGTGGAAGAAACTCATGGAAGAAACAGAAGAGGTGGTATCGATCCCACTTCCCTTGAAGTTTGCTGCCTGTAAGTCTGTTTTCTCCAGTCCCCACGGGTTCCCTGGTGAATTCTTAACCTCAGTTACCTAAATGTTGTGCCGCTGGAAACCAGGGAAGGACTGCCCTTTTGATGTCCGTGTGTGCCCTGCACACAAACATGTTAGAGATGTGCTTGTGATTGAACGTGCAGGTAGCAAAAGATGAATACTTGCTGTCTTTCTGCCACAGCTCCAGACACGTTCTGCCTTCAGAGCCAAAATGCTAACTTTTGCAAAGTGTGCTCTCAAAAATACAGATGAAGCCTGACAACAGTGACTGTCCTCAGAGAGGCCTGGGGGCTTACAAACCTGTGCCTGACTACAAAGGAGGAAAAGAATCGCATTCTGGGGCACAGAGAAGAGTGGAAGATAGTTGTCAGTTTGAACGCTTGCTAACTAACCTGAATTAGTTTCTCACAGGCTGATATACAGGGGAATACTGCACAGAGGATATCTCTATCTTTTCCACTTGTGCAGTATCCTTTTCAGAACAGGGACCAGAACTGTAAATATGCAGGCAGTATTCAGGACACTGATTGTGCCTTGCTATGTCAAGTGACCACACTTGTAGGGGTCTCGTGCAGTTCTTGACAGCCTGCTCTCATCTTTTTGCCCTCTGTGACTGGGTGGCACCAGCAAACTTTGACATCTTACAAGTCACTCCCCCTCGAGATCATGTATAGGCATGTTGAGCAGCACAGACCCCAGTGCACACCTCTGAGACACCTCTCATGCTTAGTACATAAGCCAACCGTACATTCACATTCTTTCTTCCTGACTTTCAAAAGTGTTTTGACCCATGAAAGCACCTTCCCTTTCACTCTGTGGCACCTTTGTTTTCAAAACCTTTGTTCTGAGGTCTTGCTGAGAAACCTAGCTGAATGCCTTTTGGAAAACCATATAACAGCTGGACTTTGTGGTGCCTCAGGACTCAGTGGAAATGGGATGAAGGCCTTCAGGGCAAGGCAAGGTGTGGGCACATCATGCCCTGTCTCCCTGTGCAGATGGCTTGCTGCAGGGGTCCCGGACCAGCAGCCTGCAGTGGCAGTAGAAAAACATCCTTGCCTTGGTTTTCAAGACTATCAATCGCAATGCCTCCTACTGCTGAGAAACAGTTTAAGGACCAGACATGATGTGACCCCTAAGGTTTAGCTAACCTGGAGAAGGCTGCCAAAATGCATCCATTCACACAACTTTTCTTCAGATTCCTGCAGACGTGAAGGAGTGGAATCAAAGAACCTGGCGGTGTCAAAGAAATTTTCAGAATATTTGCTTGGTGTCTACCAGCACATTTTCTCAGGCATTTAGAGTATTTAAATGTCAGAAGTGAAATGAACACTGATAGCAGTGAAGCGCGGCCAAAACTCACGCTCCTTTTCTCACTGTTATTTTCATCAACCTGAAGAAAGAAATTGAGAAAAGCCACTCGTTTCCTACCGCCTGCGTGCCTCAACAGCACACATCTGTCTTTATGAGCTGAACATAGAACAAAGCTACAATGCCCAACTTGAAATCATCACCAAGAATAGGAGATTAAAGATTTTAAAAGATAACGTGAGGATTAATGCTCCCTGGACACCTCAGAAGGCCCTGATCTTGACTGTGCAGGGGACCAAGGTGACTGGTTTTCGCTACTTGATTTATTATGGTGTAACTCACCTCTAAGGCAGAGAAGGAAATAAAGGGGCTCCTGCAGATGACAAATAGCTGTGGCCTTTCTGAACAGGGAAGGTTGCCTGTGAGGAAAGAAGACGGAGGCAAGCTCAAAAGCAAAGGTCTTGTCTCAGGAGACAGAAGAGAGTCAGGCTCTGGGAATGATGGAGCTGGTTCAGAAGGGGACACAGAACACAGCACACTGTCAGCTGCCTGAGGAGCTTGCACCTCTCTGCCTTGACATATTGGGCTGATCTGAAGTGTGATGTGACTGTACCTTATGAGAGCTGAGTAAATGGAAGGGCTGCTCAGGATGAAGGTAACCTCACAGGAGAAATGGACCATTTCAGGGAAAGAAGGACAGAAAGCCTAGGTCTGAAAGTCCGTGAGCTGTCCTGGAAGAACACGCTCTATTCATATTTGATTAGAGGATGGTCAAGGGAAACTTGAGAACAGAAAAACACAATAGATTTATAATTTTTTAAAAATCATTTCATTGTGTTCCCCTTGTAGAAAGTGAGTTACCTCTATGCTCATGATGTCTTATTTGGAAACACAGTTGAAATGATCAGCATCCCCTTCCCTGTGCCTGGCAGGTGTGGGTAGCACCAGCCCCTCCTGCACCCCATGGCCTCAGCGCCATCCCACCCAGTCCCCCACCTGCTCCACAGCCTCAGCACCCTGGCAGGAGCTCTGCAGTGCCACAGCTCCTGCAGCAAGACGCATGGGAAGCAATTAAAGTGAGCGTGACAGCATTTGTCCCTGTGCCGCTGGTCTCCGCTGAGCATAAGCTAAGACTTTTAACAGCAATTTTTTCCACGCAGGTTTTGCATTTAATTATAGAGTGAGGGCACCGTGTGTTCCAAGAGCAATCATCTTACTGACATGTTATTCTGAAGCCAGCCTTCATTCGGCATGACACATGCTGGTTATGCACTACCAAATAGAGCTATAATGAAGTGAGGCTGGCGAAAAATACGTCGGAATCTGAAGTAATGCCAGCTAAGAAAGCTTATCTCTACCTTATTATTATTATTATATTTAATAAACAATTTTTCATGCCTCCAGAAGAAAGAAACAAGTGAGAGCTTTCTACAGTAGATATAAAAGCCTTGCATAAAAAATGTGTTTACTGAATTACAAGTACTGAACTTTCCATTTTGTTGTACAGAAAAAGCAAAAAAAGAAAGACAAAAAAAAAAAAAAAAAAAAAGAAGGAAAAAGCCAGCTGAAATGAATAGAAAGGTTTATAAGTATAGGAACTTAGAGAGAACAAAGCCCTCTTAGGCCAAATACAAGCATGTGTTCCAGGTCAGAACTTGTCTTTGGCCAGGGTCTGCTATTTTACATAAAGGGAATCAGGAGCTCTTGGGCTGAACAGCAGGGCCTATGTGAAGCTCCACTCTTGAAATATCTGAAATATTGCTGCTGAGCAGTTTTAAGAGTGGGTTTTTGACACTTTAGTCCAATCATCCTTCTTAAAAAGCATCCTCGGTCACCAGCAGAGGACCAGAGGCTGCAAGTGGAAAGGATCCCAGTTCTTTGCTGGGTCTGTCATATGGGCTGCAGCAACATGGCTGTGCAGATGTGCCACTGCACTGCATGCAGTCCTTCTGTCGGGCATCACAGCTGCATGGTGTTAGGTGCACAGCCCCAGAAGGACCTTCTGAGGATTGGACTTTATCTCCTGACGTGCGTTGGGTTGGAAAGAGTCTGACTGTTGGCAGAACAGCCATACACAGAGTTACACTGTGTAAAAAAAAAACAAGTTCGTTCTCTACTTGGTCCATCTTTTTATCCCTTCAGAGAGCAAAAGAAAGCAAGCAGAAGCAGATCCCAGGTCCTGCTGGCTACTTCAGGAGCAGCAAGAAGATTCCCAAGCTTTTGCTAAAATGCAGTACTTGAAAAAAAAAAAAAAAAAATCAAATTTCTCAGATGTTGCAGTTAGAGCTCTGAAGATTTCAAAGATGATCGTATATGTTTTCAGGGTCTGTACTTCTCTATTTCAAGACAAAGCCTGTCACTAAGGACTGTATTGCTTTTCTGGTGCATGGAAACAAGTAGAGCTTCATTTTTTCAATTCTCTAAATAACATAGAATTGCTCTTGCCATAGGGAAAATCTCATTCTTTTTTCCCAGACTTGGAGTTTTCAGACCCTCTCTGACCCCTGGGCAACAGGTAAACCGTGGTTGCATAAAGAGCTCTCAGGCAGAGAAACCATGTTCTCACTTCTGCCCATGGCCCATCAGTATGAGTGAATGCACACCACAGGTGAGCCCATCGCTAAATAACCCATCCCACCATTGTACCATTGTCTTGTTTGAGAAGAAACACCATGAAACATCCCTGCTCAAAATCAGGGCAGGGTCAAAGCTTTCTGAGAGCTCCATGGCACACATTTTTTGTCACACTTTTTAATTTATGTTTCTTACTATATTTCTTACATGGCAAAGGTTATTTTGTACATTCTAGCTATGCTCATAGACATGCATTCTTTATTAGTTTCATAACACACTTCACATCTGGAGGATACCATTTGCATAGCAACAGTGCCTGTGAAAACCAGCTCCCTAAACTAGATTCCAATGATATTAACTCATAGCAGAATTTTATAGCAAGATCAATTTGACTGCTGCTCAAAAATAAAATAATTTCCCAAGCAAATATGCTGATCTCTGTGCTGTACCTGGAAACATGGCTTCTCAGGGCAGAAACTGCAGCATTTTAACAATCAGTTTCGAAGCTGATTGTGTTCCTGTGAGGACATGAAATTCGGTGCCAAAATGGTTATACTCTTAATTAATTGGCAGTCTGTATAGACCAGCCCTATAAACAGAACTGTAATGGGATAAACTCTCTTCTCACCCATGCAGGAGGCATCAGTGCCCTACATTGCTACAATGCACAGCCCCACCATCAGATCTGTAATTCAGATGACATTGGATCCTTTTACTAACCTTGATTCTGACCTGTCCCTCACATTATTACAAGTCATCACTGAGCTACTTCACCAAAAGAATAAGACAAAGCTAACATTCTTTTAGCATTAAAATCATAGCAGCTTTCCATTCTGGTTTTGACATAAATTCTTTTTTACTATTAGCGTGACCTGGCACAGCAGGAAAGCCTGCTGACAAAAATATTGCCATGAGGAAAGCTTTAGAAATCGTTTACTCTATGTGTGCCTTTGTATCTTTCTTCTATCTCTAGTTTTACATGACTACTTCAGCTCTCAAGCACTTCCAAAATCACATGTGATTCACACATTAGGGTTTCCACTCTGGCTACATGCATCAGCCCTTTGGCAAATCAATTACCATTACATTTACTATGTACGCCAGCACTTATTGCTGTTATAACATAATTACTGCAAATTAGTCTTGCCTTTCATTAGAAACACAAAAGATATTAAAAAAAAAATACAATTGCATGGCAGCAATCTGAACCTAAGAGAAATAGCAACCTTTTTTAGTTTCTAAACTAGCAGACTCATGAGCAGCTATAGAGCAGCTTCTGCATGTGAACATGTAGTCCACTATGAAACAATAACTCCAAATGCCTAAATCTTACTTCCAACATTTCGACTGGAAATTTTCTTGAAGACGCCAAAACCCAATAAATAGGGCACAACAGAAAGAAAGCCATCATTAACGATGTTTAAAATATCTCTTGCTAAAATTCCAGATTAATCACATTTTATTTACATTTGAACACTAAAACAAATCCACTATTCCATGGCATTGCTTTAGTAAGAAAATGTATACTATCAATATTTATGGCTACATCATGAAAAAAAAATCCTTCCAGCCAAGACCAACATTTGAGAAAGATGCTGTGCCTGCAGGAAGTGAGCGTTGTCACATGAGGAGATGTACCTAAACTGATCGTTTCAGGGATCTAGAAAAATCCTAGGAAACATCTGCTGCTGTCCTCTTGCTAGGAAGTTGCCATGTTACTGGGTTTACCTGTTTTGTTTTTTTTTTTACTGCACTGAATTGCAGCATATGAAGTCCTCTGTAGGCTCTATGTTCATTACAAAGATACCCACAATTTTCCAGCAAATTATGATAGAACTTTAAAGAATAAGAAGCAACATTAAGAAACAGACTAAAACCTCAAACTTGCATAATTAAACCCTATTAGGAACTGTATTTTATATGTGTATACATACTGTATTTATGTATATGTGCACTTTGAGAGCTGTAATAACCAAAAGGCTTACTACATACAAGTAGCACCATTTCCATGTTTATAACCACTGCAGACTGTAATAGCGTAACATTTTCATGGTTTTGTTTTACTAGAGATGACTAAAGGCAGGGAGACAAGGACAGATAAAATTTTGGGGCTATGCTACCCGTGGTATAACTTCTGACATCTACTGCATAACTCCAGACCATGCTGCCTTGCCATGCCTTTGCCATGATCAGTATTCCAATATTTAAAACTTCATACCACCTGCAAGCTGTATTTTGGGCTCACTGATACTACTCCTATCATCTTATCGCGTTAACCAAGGCTTTAATCTCAGGGGCTTTTGGCTCAAAGTACATCCCCAAACCAAGCTCCGTTCAGCCATACAGGCTGTCCTAGAGCATTGCTGTCTGGGCTCAAGGGAGCCAGAGCATTCCTTAGAGTAATCTGAGTTCAGAACATGCAAAACAGTCTGGTTCTTGGATAGCATTACCCAAAGTCTTAAGAGGAGGGACTGTGACAAGCTCAGCAGTACAGCATACAGTTAACACGTGCTTATAATCCTAAGTAAAAAATAGTGTGAGCTCAAACTTTTCCTGATTTCCCTCCAGAGCCTCAGTTATTCAAGACACCACGTCACCTGCTGTGGAAAACTGTGGAATACACGCTGCTGCTGCTGCTTGCAGTCTAATTAGCCTTTTTCTTTTGATGAAAAATGAGTCCAGATATCAGTGTTTGAATGCCTGATTAATTCTTTTAGAAGTGGCGAGAATCTCAACTACAATATTTATTTCTAAGAACACAAACAGAACCGGTCATGTAGCACGATCTGGTGAAGAAAACCTCTTTTCTCCCCATGAGCTGCTCCACGCAGACACGAATCATACCCAGTCAGCACAGCAGCCGCAATCTCACTTTCAAGGCTTGCTTGCTCACTTGCTTGGTTAAACATGACTGGCAGCTGCAAATTGAGTTGTTGTTAACTGGTACATCTGAAGAAATAAACTAAAGCATTCTTACTAATTTTGATAACTTATATCCTTCTACATGAGTGAAGAGAAACATAATGAAGGAAAATTCATCTATCAGCAGCTGAATTGCGTAGCCTTGATAGCTTACAGAATAGAGATAGCTTCATGACACTATGAACAAAACAAAGAAAAATTTTTCCGAAAATGGCACATTCACAGGCCTTGAATTCATTATGTTCTCCAAGGTAAATTGAGATAATTTTCTTTTTCTTTTTTTTTTTTTTCTGCAGATACATAGAAAAGACCCGACAAAACAATATACACATCAACCCCCCTCTGCCAAATTACAATAAAGGAAATCATAATAATCAAGCATTGCAAAATAAATATCCTTTTCTTCTCTAAAAATTAATCTTTACTTTTGTTGAGCCAAATGCTTCAGCTCTGAAAGTCGCTCTGTTCTGTTCCCCTTCCACAGAATATCAGTCACTTAAGATATTCTAAATTCTTGCTTAGAAAAGATGCCTCTGATTTCCACATTATACTGAGATGACAAGCTTCTAAGAGAATAACAGATAGCAGCCACCTCTGCTTCTTTCTGCACACCCAAACCTTCACTCCCTCTACATGCTAAGACCCAATGGAATGTTTCTCTGGGTGACAGAGCACTGGACCAGGCTGCAACCACAGAGGTTGTGGGGTCGTCTTCTATGGAGATATTCAAGACCCGTCTGGATGCCTACCTGTGCAACCTATTGTTGTATTATTGTACCTGCTTTAGCAGGGGGGTTGGGCTTGATGACCTCATGGGGTCCTTCCAACCCCTGCAATTCCCTGAAGCAGAAGCAGCTGGTGCAGAACGAGTGATGGAGGGGCACTGGCTCTGTGAAGCCCTGCTCTCTCTTGTAGAACATTCAAATCCTGAAGCAGAAGTGATCATCAGAGCCCTGCTTCCTCTTTTGCCTCTTCAGTAATAACTTGTAACTTTCAGGGCATCACTTGTTGAACTTTGAGAAGTTAAGATTAACCCATGAGCTGGTTGTGTGCACGTGTGTATGTATGTGTGGAGAGAGACACTTTTCACAATGGCTTCAGCAGAGTAAGAACTTTTTTTCAAAACCTTGAGGTGACTTTTTTTTCAAACCTTGAGGTCTTTGTAGATATTTCTTTTTTTTTTTCTCACAACCCCTTTTGAGAACCTCCCCAGATTAGACCATACAACTTTCCAGAAAAACTCAGCCAGAAACCACTTTTGTTACCAATTGCTGGTGGAAAGCATCTAAACTCTAGCCTATGATGTGGCAAGGCTTTGATTACCACAGCTTGGATTTTCTATGTAAAAGTAGGAAAGAAAAGTAGGGCAGGCAAGGTCCTTTGTGGGTCGCCTCCTTTAGCCTCCCTTATTCCAAGGGGAGATCCATTATTGCATTCCTAAGATTTTTACCTAGCCTACACCAGCAGTTCTGCAGTGATGGAATTTCACCTCCTCAACATGCTTTCACAAGCTAAAGTTTAAACACCCTGCTCACAACATATTTATATATTTAATTTTCTATTTGTATCACTATTTGTAATCTCTGGGTTGAAACCTCAGGAAATGATTCCCAATGGGAGATGAGAGATTTAGAAACAAGCCAGCTTAAAGCAGGGGGCTTTACAGACTTCTGGACACAACTCACTTTGTAACTCAGCTTGGGCTATGCACTTGGCTATTATTATTTTTCTTGGACATTTTATTTAACTTGTGGACAGGTAATTGTTTGTATCTTCCTCCAGCAGAAATCCTCAGTGTTGGCTCCTACTGTGACCAGCTGGCCATGATTTTTCTTCTAGAAACTTATTTGAGGTAAAGCAGCATTTTCAGATGCATTTTTATAAATGATAGGAGCAAGTAGTAGCAAGATTTCTGTATCTTTCTTCCACACCACAGGAGAATCTGCCCTTCTGACATTTCTAGCTCAGCTGGAAGGAAGAACAATCAGGTATCTCAAAAGAGAAGTTGAGCTCAAGATCCTCAGATGGTTAGAGATTTGAAATGAGCATCCCATCCCTTGAGCCAGCCTGACAGTGGACATTTTGGAGATTTTCCCATTTATGAGCTCAGAAATCTATTTGCAGAAACAAAAATCCAGCATGCTGTTAATCACAGAATCATTATAGTCAGAAAAGACCTCTAAGATCATCAAGTCCAACCCCAACCCATCATCATCATGCCCACTAACATTGTCCCTAAGTTCCACAACTTCCTTTCTCTTGAAAACCATCAGGGATGGTGACTCCATCACTTCCCTGGGCAGCCTGCACCAAGGCCTTACCACTCCTTCTGAGAAGAAATTTCTCTCAATACCCAAACTGAACCTTCCCTGACACAACTTGAGGCCATTACCTCTCACCATATCACTAATTACCTGGAAAAAGAAGCCAACTCCCACCTCACTACAACCCTCTTTGAGGGATTTACAAAACAATGATCCAAATGATGGAAGAGATTTGATCTATCATAGCTGGACATCTGAAGCCTGATTTGGAAGAGCACTTTCTCCAGTGCCATGCCAGCCTACTGTCCTCAGCTGTATACAGGCTGAATTCTGTTAGGTGGAGTTTGGAGCATTTCAGGGAAACAGCTCCCTGCAGCCACCCCATCCACATTACTATCCATCTGGGGGGCATACTCTTGCCTCCTGATAAATCCACTACTGCACCAGCTTCAGCTCTGCCTGCTCATTAGCTGACGTTCTCATTTGCCTGGTCCCCAGTCCAGCAACCCTGACACAGAGGTGCTTCCTTTAGGTCAGTTATAATAAACAGCCACAGAAACACATGCACACACAACCCACTTGTTGCAACAAGTATGTTTCAGAACCAGTTATTTATTTCCCTTTACCTTTTAGATCTAGATTTAGAAGAGGAAGAAAATGTTGTAGGGGCTGAACAGTCCTGAAAGTCTCACAATATAAATTCTGGTGTTATAATTGCTGCCCAATTAAAATTCAGTGTTGCTCTCTTCATTAATTATCATCTCTAGTTTTACAAATAAGTTGGGAGAGACTGCTGTTTAGTAGGTCATGTAGCTACCCTCCTCTCTTTGACTTGGCAGAAACCACAGCCTGAGGGTTCAGGAGAGCTGTGGACAAGACAAGGAGGCACTCAGCACAGACATCAAGGCTGCACAGACACTGAATCTGGACAAACACATTCTGCTGGCTCTGAACACAACCCTTTCCTGGGTTAACTGCATACCAGTAGTCTTTGTGCCATCTCTAGTGTCATGTATCTCATTACTCTAACCTTATTTGGGAAACAGGTTTCCTCTGAGACTTACATAAAGCCACAATAAGCTCCACAGCAGGTCTCAGCCACCTGGGTCAGGCCCACACCGGTATGTGATGGGGTAATGCACAAATCCAGCCTTAAGGACTACACTGCTGTGAATTCAGGCTGTGTTTGCAAACCCACTGTAATTTAGCCATTTAGGAATGGGTCATAGGGAATGGCTTATTTCCTTCTCTTCATGTTAGTGCTTGCTTGGAGTACTGCTGCCAGGTTTTCTCTGCGTGCCATGCACCCAGTTAGCAGTGATCAGGCTAACGTGAGAGCATTGTTCAGCCACAGCCACTGCAATGCTTGATTGTACAAAGTGAGATGCGGATTGTTGCCCAGTGCCATGTACATTTAATGGCCTAATCAAAGCTTAAAATTACCCTTCCTTGCAGAAAATACATAAGGCCATAAAGCCAGCAAAAACTTCATTTCCCTTATATCCTCCTTATTCCACAACTAACTCAAGCTTCTCTTTAGCTTGTCAGGCTCATAATTTGGATTGATGACCTCCTGTGTCACATAGGTGCTGGATCATCTGAAGTAGCCGAGTACTGATTCAGTGCTCACTGACTTTAATAGTCCAAAGCGTCATTCCATCTCTAGCTCAGCAAAATCATAGCATATTATCTCTATAATGTCTTTACCTCTCTTTTTTTTTTTTAAGTAAGTAAAATAATGTAAAAAGTATGATTCTTTTTTTTTTCCTGTTAAAGCACAGTGTGGGTCTAAACTCAAGTGAGAAGTTTGCCAGCAGCTTGGCTCTTATTCAAAAGTAGCAATCACATGCCTTGTATAGATGCTAAAAATGCAAATTCAATTATCATTAGAAAAAAAACACAAGAGCGCAAAGTTTTGCAAAAGAGGCTAAAATTAACGAACAAACAAGCAGACATAATTTAAAGGATCCTTCTGCTTTAATAACATCTGTTGGTACTTCTTTGTGCTTAGGAACTAAAGATGAAATATTTCTCACATGTACAGATTGGTGATGGGAGCCACGAGAACCCACAATGAGTGAACTGCTTCAGGCACAACACTACAGAGAGGAGAGAGTACTGCAGTACCTACTTCCATGTCACAGAACAAATGAAGAATGCCTCTGAGGATGCTTCTGGAGAAGACTTTATCATTCCTCATACTTCTCTCAGAGGATTGTCCTTTCCCTTCATGCTGGCCAATATCCCAGTGCAATATGTCATCTTTCAGACTGCACCTGATGCATTAAGCATATTAACTGTATTCCTTTTTTTTTTTTTTTCCCCTCCTGGTTTTATTTGTTGCTCCATACTCGTGCTTTAAATATGCTTTCTATTCATCAAAGGAATAATAGCTATTCTGAATTAAACATGAATCCCAGGGATTGGCAGAGCTTTCTTCTCCAACAGGTATATACAAAACAAAAATAAAGCTCAAAAGAAACATCAGGGCTAATTAGACAACAGTGTCATATACACTGACAAAAAGAGACCCGTTGGGTAGCATATGTAAAGTGAGATTCCAATTCATCAAATGACACGTTTCCCATCACAAACTGATTTTCATTCCTCCTATCTGGCACCAAAGCAACAGGCCTTGGAATCTTGCTGCTTTTTCTTTTAACTTTACACTGGTTGTATTTTTGGGCAACATAAAGGTTGATTTTAAATTTCTTTCAGCATACAGCCAATCAACAAAATCAGCATGTCTTCCAAAACCAGAGCTAGCTTTCTGTTTTTCCTCAGAAGGGCTGTGAAGTGTAATTAATGTTTGCAAAGCCCTAGAATATTCTCACAAAGAAAGTGTTATCTTATTGCCAAGTATTTAATACAGGCAGCATTTGTTCTGTCAAAGTTCCCAAACAAAACTCAGGGGCAGATTCAGAAAAGGAATACCAACATAAAAAAACCTCCAACTGTTGTGGACTTCTGATCTGTGATGACAGGGCCCTCAGACGCTCAGGACTATCCAACTCTGCCAAGTGCAAAACACCAAACATTTCCTTTTGACTTCAGAGATCTGCAGGCTACAAGAGTTGGCTTCTGAGCCCCCTCTGAGCTGCTCAGCTCTGGCAGGAGGAGCTGTGAGTCCATCTCCCAAACACCCAAAGGGTGGGCAGGCACCCAGAGCAGACTCAGTCTGAAGGACAAGGCCACACATGACAGAAAGATGATTGACTTTTCAAAATACAGTGTACTTATAAGCAGACACACTCACAGATCCTGAGCAAAGTTTCACTTGGAATCTGCATAAAAAACAGTTTCACACAGAGGTCTCAGGACTGTTATGAGTTGTAGGTTGATAGCTGATGTGTCCTAGAAAGATAACCTTTTTCTTTAGGTGCGGTACGTGACCTTTGCACTAACTGAATAAAGTGGAAAGAAAATAGCACAGACTATTTACTAGAGGTCACATTTTTAATCACAAAATATTGAAGACATCTGCCCTAAAGTTATTCAGCCTTTCAATCAAACAAACCACACAAAAAAAAAAAAGTAAAAAGAAGCACTCTCACTGAAGATTCGAGCTCTTTGTCTTAAAAACAACAGCAGAGAATAATGAAAATGCACACAACTGAATGTGTTGGCAGGCTATCAGCATTTTTATCACCCTGGGGGCAGAGAGTCTGTTGGAAAGATGGAGATCTTTGTAAACCCTTCATTAGCAGTGGACTTAAAAAAAAAAAAAGGATTATAACAATTGCCATACCCATCTAAGTCAGAGGCCACCTAGTTAAATGGTTGCCATCAGCTGCATCCATAGAAAGCCTGCAGCATTTCCTATGCTCATCAAATTACTGTATTTGACTTTGGCCAAAAGGAAAGTAGAGAAGCAAATCGTAGGTGAGAGAGGTCTGTTTTATTTACGGAGAGAGATGCTTCACTGGGTCACCAGCAGTGCTGGAAAGCTAAATCACTGTAAGCTTTGTCTATTGTCATTGAAGAGATGGAGTTGCCTGGAAATGTGCCCTGGAGGAGCCTAAGTTCAGAGCAGCAGTTCTGTGTTGTTCTTCGAGGGGCTGTTTCTTTCCTCTGATTTTATCAGGAGGTCAGTGTCCAAAGCACAGGTTGGGATGTTTTCAGAATGCTCTGCTTGCTCCCTACAACCAAGCAAAGCCCACACAGCAGACAGTACCCAAAACATGCACAGTCACTGGCTCCCAGGCTGTAGCATTAGGCATCACCCTAACAGCTAATGCAGTCCAGGGAGTTCTCTGATTGCTGGGAGCAAGGCCAAGGTAACTACTTGTTTGCACCCAGGATTTACAGTGAGACACAGACATGTCATTACTGCCATGATTCAACAAATACAACTGACACACTGCAGACTGTCATCATACTCTAGAAATCCTTCCTGAAAACAGATGAAGGACAACATTTAAGTACGCTTATGTTTGAGGTATAGATATTTAAGTATTATGTTGATAAATCAGTATTTAAATTATATAACAACCAAGGCAAAGTGAGGGAGGAAAATTAGGAAGGACACCATAGATATACTGTGCCAAGGATGTGAAACAATATATTAATATCTCAATCGTCCTTTTAACAATCACATAAAAATCATTTCCTTTTTTTGCTGTTCAATAAGAAATTCTTCTGATATTCATCGTATAAAACATGAGCAAAACCCACCAACACCTATATATTCTATTTATTGAGTTTTATCTACAGAAGCTCAGCATGACTGTTAAACACCTTGCCATATCTTTTGACCAGACAGGATGATTCTTTGCATTTGAGGAAATACTTCACATACAGGAGAAAAGAATACGATTTCTTTAATGTAATTTTGCTTCAGTTTCTCCTTGTGTAATAAAATAAGGCTTTGCCCAAGCTTTTGGAGGATTAGCTATGTAAAATGTATTTATTTAGAAGTGAATACTTCCTACAAAATTTGGGTATTTTTCCAAAATTGATGTTTATTAGTTTTTTATATACTTGCCTACATATCACTAAGATTAAGGGACTTACATGGCATGTTACAGCAAAAGAAATGATAACCTGACAAGTTTTAGCATGTAAATAGAGTCCACTTTTTGACCATCAGATTGTTCTCATTTGCCTTGTAATGAGATTTCTGAATCAGGCTGAAACAGACCATTAAAAACAATGACCCATTAAGAAAAGTGGCTGCATTATATCCCAACTCACTTATACCCCCAACCTTGCACAGATGTAGAACTTGGAAGATGTGGGCTCTCTTACAGGAAGACGACTGTGTTTTTCAATAATATAAAGTAGAATTGAAACAGTATTTTGAGATTTGGAAGTTAAAAACAGATTGTCGTTCTTATTCAGTGCATCCAATATCTGTAATAAATGGAATATCTGAGCAGTGAGGAGATCATCATAATGATGGGTCTGCTTGCTTCTGCCTAGAAAACATATGCTTGAGGCAGATGCACCATGTTTGCTGATGTACAGGTCAGGGAATTCTGAAAAGGTCATTGGAGCTGGTAGATAGAAAAGTTTGACAAATATTTCAATACTTCAGAGATGGCCATTAAATTGTCATTTTTTTTGTTCACGTATATACCCAGTGACTCATTGTTCGAAGGCAGCATCTGTTTTGAAATTAGCAATGCGACCAGCTGATTTTAAGGGGCAGGTGAGGAAAAAAAGAGTGGTGGTCATTATAGCAAAACTTGGGATTCCTTTAGCATTATATTCATGTACTTTAGTTTGACCATGCATAGTTAAGGTAAAACTGCCTTTCTTGATAGAAAGTAATATAAGCTAGAGAGGCTGGTATTTTTACACTAACGTAAAATCCAGGTGAAGACGCAACGAAAGAAGCACTTCTCAAACCTGTAAAGATGTTTACTGGAACATTAAGGCATTAACAGTCCATGAATGCTGTCAGAGTGTTAACCAAAAATGAGCTCCAGATCACAAGGTAAACAGTAGGTCCACGTGATCAGTCTTGCTGAGATATTCAAAATTTAGCTTCCTGATTTTGTCACAGACGTGTTTTTCCCTGGTCAGATTTCTAGCCACTTCTGCTCATGAAGTTGTGTAAAATTCCACCAGAACTGTGGAAGTTAAGGAGGGACAAGACAGGAGTGATACACGGCCATCTAGGCCAGAATTACTGAAGAACAATGGTGAATTGCAGCCATCTTTCCTTGCCAAAGATGACTACAAGTTCTGACCTGGAGAAAAAAATAGCAATCTAGCTTTACAGTCAAGGACTGTGCTGCAGTTAAGGTCTGGAGTCTGTATAAGGTGTGAAATGGATGATGTTCTGGTATGGCAAAGACGAGAGAAGGTTTAGGCAACGTTACAAAATACTGCTAGTAAGCGCTTTGCCCAATCCATTTTGACCAAGTGCCCATTCAATTGAGAAATCCAGCTGAGGATGAGATGTACTCTCTGAGACAAAGAAATCATCAATGCCATAGAACAGAAGTGCAACATTTTAAAATGTATTTTGACTTTTCATACTAGCAAGTAGCAAGCAACTTAATCTCTTTCCTCCTAATAGTCCTGCTGGATGAAAGACAAAACAAGTATCTTTAAAAGACAAATACTGATTCATAACAGCACAAGTAGTGACTAGTACTACCTTCTCAACTCAAGAAAAGCAAACAAAAAATACCCTTCACCTTCCAGTCAGCACTGGTTTTCACAAAGAGACATAAAACATCTAAAATACTAGGACAGAAAGGATAAATTTGCAGCTTCAAGCCTATTGCTAGGAAACTTGGATTACTGGGACATCTTACAGAATATACACATCTGCCTCATACAACAATTAGTGAAATCACACTGCCCAGTGGTTTAATGAGACGACTATTGTAAGGTTGTTAGCAAGAGACGCACCTCCAGAAAACATAAGAAATTGAAAAGAACCCATGGCACCCAGAAGAGATGATACTGCATAGTTGTTACCCAATACCAATAAAATGAAAGCTTGCTCTAGTAGATTCAGCTGAGCCAGCACTGTCGGGCTCACAATGCTAGGTAAGCAGTTCCTAATGAATCCTTCACATGCAAGTGTAGTTTTATTTCACTATATTTACACTCCAAAAATACTTGCTCTTCAGAAAACTGAAGAAAATTAATGCTACCTGCATGATTATCAGTAGAGATCAAATTCTAAAACTGTTGATGGAAGCATTTTCAGAAATTAGTTGTAAATGAGCCATCAAGCATGACAGAAAATAAAAGGACAGCTTTGCCTTTGAAATCAGGATAATGTGGGTAAGCAGTAATATAACACCTAACATCACCATTTTGGTTATTTCTCTGTTCCCTTCTAGATGTCCATCAGCTTGGACAAGTATAACAGAGTTCTGATGAGATAACAGAATGTTGGTAGACAATATTGTTAGAACCTGTAATGATTACATCTATTTCAGAGCAATAAAAGCCATGGTACAATTGACATTGATACTGATTTAATTTAAGAAGGATGCTTTTATTAAAATTTAATGCTAAATTCTTGGCCTACAGGTCATTACATGAGGCTTAATCTAATGAAATCAATAGCAACTGGATGCATATATGAAATAATCAGAATATAGCTGCAATATTGCTAGAGGTCCACTTATTAAATTGGTATTTTGGAAAACTTGTGAGACTCGGAATATAAAGAGAGCATTTCATGAGATTGCTATTGTTTATCAATTTTCTCTGAAAAACCATCATAGCTTCTAATAGATGTCCTGCTTATACAAGATACGTGCATTCAATGAGTTACTTATAATGAGGGCAAAGGATATGAAAAACTGCACTGATAAAAATTGCCGAGTAAATGTTAACAATGAGAAAATTATGTGTATGTGTGCTGTATTATAGGCACTAAGAACCTAAATCAGAGAGCGATCTGCAGACGGACACTACACTCAATTTAAAGATGAAGAAGCCACATTAATTAGATACATTAGCTACTGAAAAATGTGCTCAAATCAAAATAATTCTTACATTTTCACACTGGTGTGCAGCTGCCTCAATAATAATCTAGCAAAGTTATCTGAGATTAATGAAATGGCTGATTACAGGAGAAATCTTTAAGATGGTATGGCTACACACAACAGGACCTCAGCCTGAATATAACGTAAGCACTCCCAGCCAACCCAGCTGGGGCATGGAGGGAAGTCCTTCTCATCACTTCTGTACTACCCTTCAACAGAGTTTTTCAAGCTCAGTTTGTTTCAGGATAGCAGAAATTTCAACTAGAGGAAAGAGTTATTTCTCCATCATCATCTCAGGCTCATCTGTCTGGATTAAGAGACAGATTTAACCTATGTTCCTCTCAAACATAATTTCTACTCGTTTAAGATGAACACCATAATTCACACCTCCAGCAAGGACACACTAGTTACCTCCAACGGAGAGAAAGCTGTACTCTGATAACCAAAACTGCTCAAGCACACAGGGGCTCATTTGCACAACCCCAAATGGACTTTCAGTCTTGCACCATACAGAACACAGTTAGCAAAAGCCCATCAATAAGCAGAGGTAAATGCCTGGCTCTCAGACGGAACTAGAGACTCAGGCCCTCACATGAAGTTTCATTCCCACTTTTATGGCATGACTGACCTGCTTCATTCTTTCTATTTGTTTGTTTTTAGGTTTCATGTCACAAATGGTCCCTCTTTTTTTTTTTTTTTTTTTTACGTTGCACTAACAGAATATAGGAAAAGCCCCCTGTATTCACCATCTTCTCTGGGAAACCTGCTACACATCTCAGGCAGCTGAAATGCAGCTCTTCAGGCTCAAGGAGCTCATATTTTCAAGCCTTTTTTCTTTTTCCCTTTCTTTCCTTTTTTTTTTTTTTTTTTTTTAAACAATTGCCAGAAGCAAGAAGTAGGTATTTATGCATCCTGTTAATTAAAAGAAAAAAAGTTCCTGATAATTGCCTTATTTCAGAAGATTAGGAAATCTGTGCCACATGAGATACATTTTATCTATAGACTAGAGAGTCAGAATCATGCTTTCCTGACATCCCTGGTCTGAGTTTCTGTAAATACCTAAAGCAGTCTGAGCAGGCAGTTCTTCACAAAGCCAGTGATGAGCACAAGCATGCATGAAGTTCAACACATCATGTTAGTACTCATCATGCGACTTAAGAAATGGAATGAAAACAAGGTTTAATATAATTTATTGCTTGATTTTGTTTATCCTGTGACAGAATGAAATTAACAGCCTTAAGCTATATATGGGGCAGGATCCAAATTAGCTACAGGTCTATGAAGGAGAATGTATGCTTCTGATATCAGATGCCTTCCTGAGCAAAGCATTTCCCATCAGAGATGTACCAGCTGTAAGTTTTGGGTGGGCTGCATAATGAATTGGAAATATTTGTATATTTTCACTAACTATAAACAAAAGTCTAGATGAGTAATCGAGATATGCAGTAGGCAATTAGTTAGGGTCTAATTAATAACACAGTGGCCCCAGGTACCTAATGATGATACCCCTAAGAACATTCCAAGGAAAAATATAAACCCAAAAACAAATACAAGTGAAAATTCACGTTCAGGCAGAGAGACTGATGAAAACACTTTCTGTGCAACTGATGAGTTGTTAGAGGGTATCGTATAAACCCCTTCCTTGATGAGCCTAGTTCACAGAGGAGCAGAGCTGAAGAATACCAACATCTTTGACAGACTCCCTTACTTCAGCAATGAGAAAATATCAGAACTTATCCTGTTAAAATAAGGGCCAGGCAGAAGGAATAATCTCAGAGAAGAACAAAAATCTGTGATAGTCAAAATGGGTTATAGCATCATACTTGTGATATGGGAAGTGCACAGCCTTCCTACCTTAAGTAAGATTTCCTGTTTCAATTCTTCATTAGATGACATGAATTGCTCTCAGCAAAACAAATTTTTACATAGAGTTGCTGTAGGAAAATGTCTAGGAGAATTAAACAGCTCACTGTACTACGGTAGCATCAGATCAGGGACTGCTAGCAGCTGCAACACTGTATGCCTTTAGGGACAAAAAGGGGGAAGATGACAAGAAAAGAAGTGGAAAAAGAAAAATGGTGCAGAAAGGACAAACAATACAAGTAGAAAGAGTGCAGCTGGGGACACAGAAGGAGGTCTTCAAGCACTACAGCATGAACATTTTCAAGGATAGGTAATCAGTACAGAGACACCACAAAACCACATATTCACAGGATTCTGTAAAACTGGCTGCTTTCTACAATCTGTGGGATGAGAAGTCTCATTCACGATACCTTGAACTGTGGTTTTATGTACTCTTTTTAAGGGAAGTCCTTCACATGTTTGACTGGAGTCTGAACTATTCCATTTCAGAAAAAAAAAAACAACATGGCTGAACACAAGTGATGCTGAAGTTACTTTTTAGTCTAGCCATGCTATGTAACCCTACTGATTTAGGAAACAATACTCTTTCCACAGAAGATGGACGTAAGTATTAACGGCTTCCAGATGTTCTTTTCTCTTTCTACCTAGGGTAAAATAATTACAAGTTTCAGGGGAAGATTTTTTTTAATTATGAAAGTATTTGGTGTTGGATAGTCTAAAGATTCAATACTAAAATTTTTGTTAAGAAGCCAGTCTGAATTTACTGTGGACCCACTTATCAGACAGGTAGGACTAGATGATCTCTGAAATCCTTCTCAAGTGAATTATTCTATTATTGTCATCTCTTGAATTGTTCATTTTGCTGATGTTTGATAGTTATCTTCTTTTCCTTGGCAATATAAACCTTCAAAATATTGGAGAACTACGTGTGTGTACAGAAAGATAGGGCAGCATAATCCTGGTTAGACTCCAAGCAGGTCATCTCAGAGTTCTTCATCTACTGTTAGTTCTCAGAGCAGTAAGGTCCTTCCTACCATGATTTTGATGCTTTAGGAGAAAACAAGCTTACTTGGCAAATTTCAGGAGTGAAGCACACTTGTGGACTTCAGTAGAGACATCTTAGCTACCTCATTGCTTCATGATGTAATACTCTGAGTATGTTTGAAGAGTAAAACATCACTGGGGCTTTTTGCTTCTCCAGATTAAAAAAAAAAAGGCAAACAGAAACATTACATTCACTTCTTTTCTGCATTTCCTGTAGCTCATCCAGCTCTGTATTTCTGGTCTACCTTTAGAAGCGTTGAGCCTTCTAATTACTTAACTGGGGTACTGATTTGTTATACCTGATATCCAGTTTGACTAGCCACTTTATTCTACTCATTGTGTATGAACAGTCTGACATAATTTAGGGTTTCATCCCTTAACCTTCTTCTGTCCACATCTCATTCTACTAGGAACACATGGACTTTTCTTTGTATTTTATTTGCAGCCTGTCTTAGCAACATACTTATCAGGTGCCTTTGTCTTTTTTGGGGGGATGCATGTTTATTGCATTACCAGAATTCAGTGATTTATTCTAGGTTCTGTCCTCCCTCAGGTTAAAGAAACAGGAATAGCTGTGTGCTGAGAAGACTACATTTGAAGCATAACATCCTACCAGGCTTCCTCCCCCCTCTGCTATATCATTGTACACAATCAGATCTAATTTAATGCTGGCAATTCCTCTCTCTCCTTTTCAGTATTACTTACTCATTTCCAAGCTCCTCCTTGACAGTGAATATCAATGTTTCAAATTGCATCCCTTCAAGATAGCAGTGTTTCTCATGGGAATAACAGTGGCTGGTTACCACCTGCTGGCCAGCCAAGTACACATGATTGAACATCACTGCCTTTTTCATGCAGAGCTCTGTGAACACAAGATACTGAACTACCTTCATTTGGCAGGTATATCCAGACTTTTTGAAAAGTTCTGAAGATACAAACTAAAAAAGGGTTTAATAAAGTTCCCATATGTAAAAAAAAAAAGTCAAGTTTTAAGAATGCTCAGATAGTTGCTGTGCGAACTTACTCAGGTCAGACAATTGGCATGTGGCACAGTCAGATCTAAGCGCAGGAAAAAGTGATCTCTAAATGTCTGGATAACTTCCACACATATATAGAGAAGTTCAATGCAAAATCAAGTTCATAGGAGGATGAATGGAGGGAGGGGATGAGATCAGTAGTTACTGCAGAAAAGATGCTAATAGAAGAGGCAGTGCAGAGCTGAGATGTAGGGCATGCAAACACTAGAAATATGATCTGGAAAAAAAAAAGCCAGGAGAGGATATTCTGTGTAAAGCAGGGGATGGAAGAGGTGTGAAGATCTAAGGGAAAGTATAATTCCAGGACTTTGTCTGCTTTTCAGTGTTGAACAGCCCAGTGTAGAAGCATTTACTTACTGAGGATTTACCTGTGTGTGACCGGGATGTCTATAGACATGCTATGCTTTAGTTTCTGTTTTGGTTCCCTGATTTTTCATGCTAAATGCACGTGCAAACAGAAAGTACATGAACTGTGAGGAACACCCAGCATCTCTATTTAGCACTCATTTTACTACTTGAACTAAATACATTTTCTGACGCAATAAGACTGGAGTGACCTGATGAGGAGACAGTCTTACTGAACTTCCAGGAGGGTGTTACCTCTAGTTCTCAGTAATCTTTCTCATGGTCTTTAGCAAAAAACAGCTGCACGTTTGTTTCACCTCTACCTACTGGGATAACGTGCAATTTTCTCATTAGTTAAATTGGTGTTATTGACATAGACCAAACTATATT
Organism: Phasianus colchicus; assembly: GCF_987193195.1. Taxonomy (NCBI): domain Eukaryota; kingdom Metazoa; phylum Chordata; class Aves; order Galliformes; family Phasianidae; genus Phasianus; species Phasianus colchicus. Next base: position 7,400,758 of record NC_143443.1, read on the forward strand.
CCCAGTGACTGATTCCTACATCAGCAGTGGAGTAACATTTGTTGCTTTCTCATTCCTTAAGTTTTCTGATCTATGACTCATAAACAACTTTACTGAGGTATGGAATAACCTCCAGGGAAGAATACTTAACAGTCAACTGCAAATTAGTGGAAAAACAATACTTGCATGAATAAACGAACTGAAGGATGCATTTCCTCAGTCTCAGCTCTGTTATCGTATTCTGATTTCCCCCAGTTTTTGCAATTTAATATTTTTGGTTGATAAAAGGTTCATCTTAATGCAGAAGATTGATTTAACTTATGTGAGAATTACCTATTAATTTGGGAGACAACTTGAACTATGTGAGATTAAATTAGAGCTATTAACATGTTTGCAATCGCTTAGACTGTGCAGAAGCCTTGACACTGTCAAATCAGTTGCCACAGACAGCCTTGATGTCTTTGTCAGATCAAGCTTCCTTTTCTTGCCACAGAGGAAGCAGACAGGTATTCCAGAGCAGGTTACAATCTCTGACACCCCCGTGGCACTCTTCCAGAGGTGTCCACCCAAACTTGATAGTCAGCACCCAAATTTTAATCTCTTACTACCATAGCCGAATGATGTCAGTTTTGTACAGAAACAACACACGCATTCCAGAAGCACACAAAAGGCCATGCAAATAACAGTGAAAGCAGTGCCTTTTGAAGTAAGGTGGCACTGCTTTAGAAAATGGCTACAGATCTACAGCTCTGAAAGAGAAGCATGAGAGTTTACATAACAGTTAAGACTACAGCCCTTATATCAAGGCACTGCTCCCTACTCTGCTGAACTACTACCAGATGGCCCAGAGACAATTCTGGTGCAAATACAGCAATCCATGAGCACAACTCCTGTGTAATTCAGTGTGATACAGAGAAGCAGCAGGAGCTCCTGGTTCCTAAGCTATCAGTGTGGTCCAGGCCACACCACAGATGACGCAGAGACTCAGTTACAGCAGAGTCCCTGAGCTGTAGGGCAGCTGGTGTGAGAGACTAGAAATGTCACATTTCAACATTAAAAAAAAAAAGTGTTCTACTGAAATCCATGTGTGCACAAAGACTGTAGTCGAGGCAGGAACTCCTCAGCATACAAGGGAGTTATGTGGATATTCTGTCACATCTTTTTCCTTCTCTCCTTTTATTGTATTCCTGTAGTTGTATATCAGACTTGCACTGCAGAAGTTGTCAAAGAGCTTTGAACAGATTGGGGATAGATGAACAGCTGCTATCCAGAGTTTACTCCAGCTTTTACCATCCTCATAAAAAACAAACAACAAAAAAACACCACATGGGTTTCAGCCAAGATTTGAGCAGGTCAAAAAATTCAGCATTTTGGGTTCATAAAAACACAAAGCTTTTCATATGTTTATACTTTGGCCCCAGCCATACCCGTCCACATAGAAACAGGTATGTTAGCATTTCATTGTCACTGCCAAGCCTTACACTGGAAATCCTCTTGGCTCCACCCACGTGTATTGGGGGTCTTGTACCATAGAAAGTTTTCCACAGCACATTGGGATTTTCTCCCATTAAGATAGGTACAAACTCCACCCATGAGAACAGTAAGACACTCTCACTGTAGATCTCTGTATCTCCAGAACCAGAAGAGGCTTTAAAATCCTTACCAAGATGACCTGAACTTTTTTGTAATCTTGTGAAGTTTCTGTCTTAATAAAGTTTTAAGAGGGTCTCAACCATATAAAAGTTCATTTTCTTTATCTTAAGTTTTAGCCCAGATGTCTCACACCCTTCCCATACATCTTTTTTTCCAGGTCTTCTCTGGAGACTATGTGAGCTTTCTACAAAACAGTAATTTTAGAATGGCTTTATCCAAGTTTTTGAATTGCAGAAGAAACAAAAAACCAGGTTGAGGACATGTAAGAAAAAAAGAAAATAACACCTTTCAGATTCCTTCCAGAAATTGTGAATAATAATATCACACAGTTTTCAAGAAGAGAATGAGTGACTGTATATGTCAGATTTGCTTTATTCTTTGGGGAAAAACACCACATGACAGAGAGAGAGACTTACTAGTGTAAATTTAGAAAAGGGAAAGATGGAATAGCACACACCAAGTGAATTCTCCATTTTTCTCCTCTCTCTTGCCAGTATTACTTAGACAGGGGATCACTTCTCATCAAGACATCACTCCTCCTTGGTGTTCTTTGTGCACTACCAATCCTGAGGGTCCCTTTGGGAAGGAGTGCAATAAACTTGTGAGGCTAAGTTTTCCTATACTTACACTTCCTCACGTGGAAGCCAGCTTTTTCCCCTTATCACCTGCTCACATGGGCTTCAGCCCCATTTATCCCCGTATATTAAAATGTAACAGCTACAGAAACCATCAAAAAGCAATTCTGCACTCCGTGCACTGGCAAGGCATGCGTTACAGTTTTGTGGTTACCTTTCATTAAAACATAAAAAGTGATACATACAATGCCACTGGGAGATAATGAACTAAATGTTATCCTAACTTTACGGCCTTAGAAAATGAGATGTCAAATATGGGGAAGTACACCTGTAATTGGCTTTAGTGAGAGACAGCTGGAGCTGATCACTGCTGTTTCTCCACAACAGACTGGATGAAAAAATCCCTTTGGCTCTCACGACTTCTCCCAAAGGGTCAAATTTCACTTCAGCTGGTGTAAAAACCTCCCACTGGTTTACACTACTTATTAATTTCTTCACAGTTCACCTTTCTTAATCACTTTGCAGCTAAAATAAAATCTAGAAGCAGCCTTAGAGTGCCACCTTAGGAAAATTAAGTCCAATGGGTACACCAGGTTTCTGGGCTAGCAACTTGTATATCAGACCCACCTGAGGTTACGTTAATAAGAAAGTTCTCAAAGCAGTGGGATAGAAAAGGAGTAGACTACTCAAGTCCTATTGATAAATGCACACTCAAGTCTCCATACAGTCTTTTGTCAACATATGATTACTATATATTAATGGGAAAGGCACTTTTTTCTTCTTCTTCAGAAGATGAGCTATTATATTTCCATACACTGCCAAATTCATTCAGAAGACGTTAAAATATACAGCTAAAATTAACTGCAACCCTGTCTTTCCAGAAAAATATTTTAAATAGATACTATTAGATTGCAGCCAGAAAGTGACAGGTGTCAGCTTTCATTAAAATCTTAGAATATGCTCAACTGAATGACAACCTATATGGGATGTTGAGAAGTTCTGTTGCTTTCAGTTATTATTTTCTGGCCTGCATGATTACGACAGTAAATGAGTCCTGTTACCTGAGAAGTTAGGTCCTTCCACCCACAATGAAAATGCTCAGTTCTCATTTATACCAGGGTTCCTACAATAAGGAACAACTGACAGATCAACAAGGAACATTTCTTTCAGATTCACTATGACAATCAGAAAGACCAAGGCAACGGAATGGTGATATAGGAGGCACAAAGGGACTAGCACAAATAGAAAAGCATTAGAAAGAAAAAGTGCTCACCAACCTCTGAAGATCTGGGCTCACAGGAAAGACTCCACAAAGGAGGGATCTCCAATCAGAAAACCTTCCCCTGGGGCAGTCTGCTCTTAAATGGGGTCTAAGAGAGGTGCAGCCAGGCTCCACCCCTTCCAGTCCCACAGCTGAATTGCCTTCACCTGTGCTAGCAGGGCTGAGCTGGTCCTTTCCCCAGCTGCTCCATCAGTGGTTCAGGCTGTGACTCAACAGTACCATACACTCACCAACCTTGGGACTATGCCAGCTCCCCCCATTTTCTCTTCCTTGCCTGAAATTTGGACCGTTATATTTGGTGTTTTACTTTGCCTAACTATATCTGATTCATTATATGGGGCCAATTTTAGGTTCATTCTGGATTTGGCAGGATTATTTTTCATTCTCCTGCCAGAAGAGAACACAATTTTCTAAAACCTCTTAAGTATATTAGAGCACAGCATCAAAACCATGTACTTCACACCACAGAAGAAGAAGAAAAGCCTCTTTCCAGCCTCATGCTGGTGTACTCCAGCAATCCAGCACCTCTATGTGAAAGGGCCAGTTTTCCTATACAAAAAGTTCTTCAAAGGAAGCTATGTAGTCTGCAGATTGCATCAGGTCTTCCAATGCACGCTAAGAAGCTGTGCAGAAATTGTACTCACAGCTTTTGAACTATGGGCACTTGAGTGCTTAAAAACAAATGTTCTCCCCTTCCTGCTCCCAGCACTGCCCACATCAGCCTAGAGAGCAGCTGGGCACCCAGCAAGGACAGGATGGCAGCCATACATCTGCCTCAGCCTGCTGCTTACCTCCAGCAGATTTTCTGGCATATTGGTAACAGATTTTATCATTTAATTGAATCAGTCACTGTCTATTTCTGTTTACACTGCCGATAGGATCATCAAACACTTCCCAAACTTCAAGATCCATCTAGAAACAAACCAAAGCACAGAACCAACCCCCTCTCTCATGCCGCAGGGCTCCAGGCTTCCATTCTGCTCGCTCTCCTGCGCAGCAGGAATCTCCCAGTGCCTGACACACAGAAAAGTCTCATTGCCTTGCTTTACTTTGTTCAGGTGGGTATTTCTAGGGTCACTCTCCAAGCTGAAAGAGGGCTCAATATATGGCCAAAAACTGAACTTGGGGTTCTGAAATTAAAACTAGAGGATATTCACTTTTATGAGAAGAACTGGAGTGGATCACGATCACCAGTTCTGGGTGGAGTGTTAGGGAACCACTATAGCACAACTGTTTGTTGACAGCTGACAGCTGACTTGGTACCTTCTGTTCTTTTAAACCAAAGAGCACCAGCTTTTTGCAGTTATAGAGGTGAACAGGATACAGTGAGATACATGTAGATACATGTCTACATGTCTTCTTGCTGCCCTGTCCAGCAGCAATCCTGTTGGCAGCAATGCCAAAGCTGCCTAAAAGGACTGAATGCATTTTTGTTCCAGAACAGGTATGTGCTCGTAGTTAACACTCTATCTTCAAAAAGATTGAATCCCACAGCTGAGGATACTGTGGGCTCTTTTCCAGGACATATACTTTACCTCCTGGTAAGGTCTGGCAACTCCCCTGCCTCTCTGCTCCTTCTCAGAAAGACAGAATGTTTGACCACTGGTCAGGCTACTACAGACAAAGATGACTCCGTTATTCCACCAATTGCTGATGAACAATGTGCCAGTTTCTTTAACTGTTCTTTTCTCTAAAAACTTCACAGAACTAGCTCCAGGCTACAACATCTACTGAGGCTTCAGTCTAACAGTTGTCACCCTTTCCTTTCTATGAGAAAAAGTGATCTCTTCATTCTTAGGCAACTATATTATCCACAGGGTCATCTGGTCTTTTTGGTTTTCATCTCATATCTCTCACCCTCTCTCTCCTCATAAGACTTTCCTTTAAGGAAAGACAAAGAATAAAAACACTACAACCTTTCCCTTACTTTAACAGAGAACATTAAACAATCCTAATAAATTGCATTTTCCTCTGCGGTATTAGAGGTTTCTTTCTATCTTTCAGAAAGCAAGAGAAGGAAATTTGGTTTGCAATTCAAAAAATAGCCTAAAGAAGAAAGCTCTGAATCTTTTCCCCACTTTGCTATCAGCCACAAAACTATCCCATTAAAATCAGCTTCTAGGCAAACTGATGTTTTCCTAACATATGTTCCTCAAAGCTGTGCCAGCTGCAGTGCTTTCTGTAGCCAATCACGGTGTTAATTGAGGTAAGCAAGAAAAACATAAACACCTAAGGTACAGCAGCTCTTAAGACATTCAAAGTGACTTGGAGAAATTATGTGAAACTCCTGAGGTTGTGTCTCTTGTCCTTGCATTTTTGAAGTAATGAAGGTATTATTGCTGATTTTGTTAGCTTGTCATAGTTTGTGGCTCATAGGGATAACGGGTACACCAAATGTACCTGTGGTTTCTGCTTCTAAACTCAGAATGGCCTCAGTAACATTTACTACAAGACACAGTGTGATAAATATCCTTAGTCACATCAGGTTAAATAGGCATTAACAAAAATATTGCAGTTTTTCTCAGCATTAAGAAAGTCAGGCTTACTTTCCTCTCCAGCATTCGACTGTGTTTACAAGACTTCACATGCTATTGAAAGAGATTCTACATGCGTCTTATAATTCTACCTAGTGGACCGGATGTCTATAGGGCAGCTGCTGATCAATGTTTAGGCAACCTGGCCCAAAGGTGGAACTAAAAATAAATAATAAGAAGATACCAGGTTTTCTGTCATACATGTCAAAAAAGAACTAAAATCCAGAAGACAGCTACCTAGTTCTGCTGAGTGAGAAAACAAAAAAAGAATCCTCTGCTAGGCTGCTGACCCTCAGGTGTGTTAGCAGCATGCAAATCTATATAAACCAGAGGTTTTGCTGTTCTGATTCTCTCACTGCTGGCATTTTCCTGTTCCTCCAGTTTTGTAAGCTCCTGGATAACTAAGCAAAAGATAGGTTGTACTGTTACATAAAGCATTGCTTGATTAAAAGAACTAGACAACTTAATGATAATTTTATGCATGCAAAATATTTTTCTTGAAAATGCACAAAATCCCTCTTTTTCATCTTTTTTAAAATAAAGAGTATTGTCCACGCTTTTTCAAAAATGCATTTAAGTCCAGTAAATCTAAAGAACTTGTCTTCTATATCCTATTAAAGGCGAATGATTGCAACACAAGGGGTAGCCTTCTGTCTTGCAGATAGACCTTTAAGCCTTTATTTGTTATGATCTCTGAGATGCTGTGCCATTTTGAACTGCAAGAAGGCATTATTAACTTGATGAGAGAAACAAATGGACACAAATGTTGTCCTAGTCCGTTGGGTTCTTTGTTGTTGTTGTTTTTCTCTCCAGCTTCTACAGTTCCTAAAGAATATGGCTTTAAATTAGGGTCTTTGACAGCAAAAACAGAGCACATTTTATAACTCCCAGCGCTACAGGAAACAGCTGTATATGAGCATAAACCCAGACAGTTTCTGTCTTAAATTGCTCTAGGACAGCGTTGGCCCAGTTCTCAGTTGTATTCCTGCCCCTGTTGGGCCATTTCACTTGCGCATAGAGGCTATAAGGCCATCTTCTGCAGAAATCCCCCCAGCAATGGGTCAAACGCTGAGCACTGCACAGCCGGCGTAGCTGCTTGCCGCCTGCCTTCATGGTGCAGGGCCTCAGGAGGGGTGCAGTTCTGCTGCAGCATCGCTCGTCTGCGTGCCAACAAACTGGGCTACTGAAGTCTTCAAGGTATTCTCAATTTTGTAAGAAGAAACCCTAGTCTAGGAGAAACAGGGAAAGGTGGGTTTTTTTAATCACGTTGTCTTCTCTCAGGGAATTGTCCCTGTGCCAGAAATTCTCCTGGCACCAAAGCTTGGCATGTTTTGCTGTTTTTTTCTTGGGCCCCTGTAGTCATTTGTTACTAATTATACAGTAAAGGTGTTTTTTTGTTGTTTTTTTTTTCTTCTCCACTAGTGGGTTACACATTCCACAGTCACATGTTCAGCCTACATTAAAAAAAAAAAAAAAAAAAAGCAATATGACCTTGCAGGCAAGGTATTTTGTCACACATAGCACAGAAGAAACCCCAAGAATACATGCTGTCATCTCACAGCTTACATGGGACTGGCAATGTGTCTGAGCAGCTCTCGCTCCGGCATGGACACAGCTGCTGGAGCACTTGTGGCAGCTTTTCAGGGAGCACACAGATGGCCTCGTCGTTACCCGAATGGAAGTGCCTCAACGCCAGAGCTGAGAGAAGAACAGGACCTTTCAGTAAAGATGCTAACATAAATAAGCTTTCCATATATTTTCCCTTAAATATTTCTAGAATGATGCTTGAAAACAATATTTTGTCTGGGAAAAAAAAAACGGCGATGTCATCTGTTTCCATTTTTAATTCACAGAAATAATATGGAAAGGAAATGTTTGTTATGAGAAAGAAAATACATCCACTGAAAACCCAATTTTCCAGTACATGGCAGTTCTGTTAGAAAATTTCCAAGGAGACTTCATCAGCTCAGCTCAAGTTCTTCTACAGGTTTTCTTAATGCCTCTGACACATCACTTCATTTTTCTATCCCAGAGGCATATTTGAAAATAGGTAAGATAATGCTTTTTCATCAATCTTCTTTTGAGGGTTGGCTATTTATGTTACGTTCTTTTGCATGGGTTCTCTCTTTCTTATTATTTTATGTAGGACATAAAATTATCACCTATCATTCAGAGTTCCTAGGGACTGCCCTAATGCCAATGATAAATTAGAGTAATTCAGACTAACTGAATGTTTTTCCCCAGGTTTACTTCTGATTTTCCAAAACTATAAATACATAACAATAGAAGCACAGCTCTATGAGGATAAGTTGTTTTTTAAATTGAATCAGTCTGTTCCCACAGTGTCTTTGAACATGTTCTCGTACTTGTATTTGAAAATTTACAAAGTGAATAAGTGAATAAATTGTATTGCAAACTGAATAAAACTCACTAAGTTGAAAATTTAAACAAGTCAACCTTCAGGGATAAGAATAATAATTTAGTTTTTAAGTTACATCATAGAGTTTTTATGCCTTATGTAAAAACTTATTTGTTCAGCTTATTTGCTGCCAGATGAACTCCACGATGATAGTTTATCACGGCTGGCTGCACATAGGAGCCCAGCACATATGCTTAAGAGGCATACTTCTGATGGCATCTTGCTTCTGAAGGCTAATCATATTGGAACGCAACTTCTTATTATGAAATAGAATACAGTATTTGTTAGACATCTGTGAAACCGGCATGGTTACCAAGGCAGCCCATGAAATAAGCTTCTCCTATGAGTGTCAGATCTCTGGCAGGGGAACCATCCTCAGCATCACGCTGCAGTTTGGAGACTGCAGATCTGCATCCAAACTGCGGGTCTGCTCCTCCTGGTTTCAAACGAGAAGGTCATGGTGGGAAGGGCTGAGCAGCAGCACTGCCATCTGCCTGACTACACAGGGCCCAGAACATCCGGGATCGAACAGGGAGTCTTGGAGTGCCAGAGAGGACTTAAAGAAAAATGAAAGCAAATGACAAAGCAAACACAAATCCTCCCTGTTAAAGTATTGCATCAACAGAATTATTCAAAAACCTTACTTTCTCACCTGCAACTTCTGGAGCAATCTCACTAAAATGAAGCCTAGCATGGGAAGCTCCTTCTTAATGTGGTGGAGGACTTGGCGCTGAAGGTTTTCACACTCATCCTCAGTCTATGTGTGCCTGAACACACAGCTGCAACTGTCTTTGCTATAGGAATGTATTTTGTTGACAAGTGCTCAACAGGCTGCAGGAAGGACATTTGGCTGTCATGTCAAATACCCACAGAATATGCTTGGGTGCTACCATCACCTCCCAGATTTGCTGTCTTCACTTCCAGAGGTAGCTGTCAGTTCAGAGAACTAGTGGGACAGAATTGCTGTGTGGAACGGCTGACAAGCCCCAAATAAGGACAGACAGGGACACCTCTGTGCCTGGTATAAAAAGGCTATTAGTACAAATCTCCTGGTTTACACTGCCAGCAGCAGAAGCAGGCATTGGCACAAGACACTGCCAACACCAGTGGTACAGTGGAATAACTTCTGTAGTCACAAGAACATCAGCAATGGAAAGTTTGTAAGTAGACGCAATTTCTGGCATTGTAAAGACTTGGAAATGCCTGCAGTGCCAAACTGCAGTGAAAAGCAATGAGACAGGCCTACAGAACAGACACAAAGCTCTTCCTCACCCAGAATGTCCCTGGGAGCATGAACCCACTGCATGGTGCAGAAGGGAGCAACAAGAATTGCAGACAGGTTGTTTTGTCTCCAAAGCATGATGAACACATGATGTTATGCTCTCTTCCATCCAACAGGTCCTCCTGCAATGATGACTGCAGTATGATCCCTGCACCCTTCCTTTCCAGTGTCCAGCCTAAGCAGATCTACCAAACAACAGCTTTGCTCTGTTGTCCTTGCAATTTCTTTCAAACCCTGCTTTTTTTTTTTTTTTTTTTTTTTTTTTTTTTTGAGCAACTATATATTACAAAAGAAAAAAAAAAAAAAACCCTGCATGCTGGTGCATTTCTCCTGTCACCACAAAATAACAGCTCTACAGTTTCTGTGTTTCAGCCTCGGTTTCCTTTTTCTGCAAAGATCAACAACTTCTGCAGTAGAAGGATTCAGTATAATCAGGAGATCATCAGCTTGAAATAAGTATAAATCTTGCAAAAATAATGCACTCTGTGGAGAAACTTGATGCTGTTTTTAGCATACAAGTACACATACTGCAAGGCCAATTTCATCCATAAAATAAGTCAACATGAGCCTCTACATATCTCTTACTAATGATAAAAATATGTGTACTCTTTTCCCTTGAAATGAGTTTTTCGAGTAAACTCCAGATGATTGGCATTTTTCAGGTGATCTGGCATAGCTGGGGCTGCTTTTGAGGCTGCTTTGTTTCACAGAAGCCACAGCAGCTTTGCTGAGCCTGGTTTCAGGCACTTGCAACATCACAGCCAGCTCAACACATTCTGTCTTGTGTTTTGGCCAACTACTCAATACTCCAAAGTTGAGGAATTAGCACTGATACAGAAGTGAGTGTCTCACACACGCTTTGGCATTATACTGCAGAACCATAGAGCTTAAACACACTTTTCTCTATTCACCTAATGTTAGGAATAAATTGTTTTCAAACCAGGAGCCAAGTCTATTCTTTATGCTTTCAAATAACACTGTGCTTTTCATCCTCCAGGAAAGGGGGCCCATTTGCCATTGTCTGCAGCTATCTTAGACTGTCCCAGAGCTTTCTTAAAGTGCTTCTCTCTTTTGAAACTAAAAGGATGGCTATTCCAGCTTTATCATTCAAAACCGTTAGAGCCGTCTGCTGGTTGAAACACATGGTCATCCAAGGGACTGCAGCACCACTACCAACCCATGGGGACTAGTACATTCATTCCAATGAAATTAAGCTTTGGTAAAGAAATCCAACAAAGTGCTCTAACCCTAGACCTCAATAGTTTTGCCAGATAACAGTTTCTTGGAGTGTCTCATGACTTGCTGATGAAACTACATTCACGAGCAATGAGCATGAACAGTGTTATCCGGTCTGCCCAGATGATTCCAGATAAATCTAAGAAGAACGCTGACAGAATATATGGCACATGCTTTTGAATGAATCCCCATGCCTACTGAAAATCTCAGCTGTGCTCTGAGTGAAGAAGTCAAATAGGACAGACTGGAAGTGTCCCAAGACAGCAGAGAGAAACAACCTTACTGCTCAGGAAACAAAGCAGCAAGACAAAACTTCACCAGTAGTCAAAAAAGCATCATTAATGTGAAGCAGATTTGACAGGAGTTACGGTAGACTGATTCAACATTAGCAGATTTTTTCCTGGCTTCCTTTAGAGTGATAGCTCCAATAACATTGAAGAATGAGCAGGAAAAAATAAAGAATAGCAGCACCAAGGAAAAACCCTGCTGGGGTTTAAGCTCAAGAGCTTCTTTTTTTTTTTTAAAGTCAATTATATTTAGTTTTTCAATGCCTTGGAACACTATAAAATAATAAAATTTCTTTCATCTACAAATTAAATAAATAGATAAAGTGATTTCAACCCCAACCTGTAGGATCACCGTAGGTGAGTGTCGTGCTTGAACAGTGAGTGGTATTTTTAAAGGCAACAAGACCAATAATATATGCAGACTGGTTCAAAAGATATGCAATTACAAACATTTCCTGTGGAGCACATAAGGTCTGTAGGTTCGTAAGTGCCATTTAGCTTCTATATTTTAATCACTGGTTTTGAAATAGCCTGAAATAAATCTATGTCCAACAGAAGAGCTGAATGTTTTTTATGGAAGTGGAGAGACGATTTTGTAACCTTACCTTCTCGAAGACAAAACTGTAGTCTGCACCTGAGCATTGCTGTTGGTCGCAGGCCTGACACCAGCAGACTGATCTCAGGTAGGTGGATTTACAAAGCCAGATACTCATCATATATTAACAAGTGACCTTCCACTGATGTCCTGCGTCGCCATGTGGCACCAGTTGGCTGGCCTCAAGCTACTAGTTTGTAAACTCAAGCTGCTACCGAGGAATTATTTGCAGAACAACAGGAGATTGCTCACTGATTTCTCAAACAATGATGAAGGGCAAAAAAAAGAAAAAAAAAGAAAACAAAATTCTAACTGTCCCAAGCTGCCACAGCAGAAACAGTTCTCCCCATCTCTGCAACACCTGGAAGAGGTGATTATTACTGTAGATCCCAATTACAGTGACAATAACACAACAGCTCAGATAGTTGTTCAAAAACGAACAGAGAAGAAGTGGTGTTATTGATCACTGTTATTAGCATAGTGGGTCAGCATAATTTAAACCCTTCCATTAAGGCACAAAGATGGGTTTTCAAGATAGGGCATCCGTGCAATTATTGAGCTGAGTAGGAGGCAGAAATGTAATTATGTAAACTAACTAAATTAAGAAGATTGCACAGTTCATTAGAGTCCTTTTTTTTTTTGTTTTTGGTCAGCATTTTGGATCACCAGCTGCTATAGAATTTCATTTCCATTAAAAAGCATTAATTGCATCTCTCCTGTGAAAGCAGAGCAGTGTGCTTGCACAAGCAGCCCAAGTGCAGGTGCGGCAGCAGCCTCCTGCCTCCATCCAGCACCAGTCCTGCTGCTCTCAGCAAGCCCTGGTGGGGACGATGTGCTCCCACAAGTACACCTATGGTCCCACTGCCTGATAGGAGCCCATCTCATCAGCTCCTATCAGGATTTAAAGTGATTTATTCAGGAAATCTGATTGAAGGGAGCATTCCGCTTTAAGTCATGGTATTCGTGACTTCCTCCTGCACAGTGGCCCCTCCTGTGCCCAGTTGCTGTGACACAGGCATGGCTGGCTGGCCAGAGCCCTCAGACAGGGCAACAGGCAGCAAAAGGCAGACATCAGCCCATGCATCCCTGCCAGTGCTCCCTGTGGGTTAGTCTGCTTTAGATTTTGTACTGTCTGGAGGTTGGTTTTATTCCTAAAGACAGGATGCTATTGTTGCAATGCCCTACTACGTTTTGCCTCACAGATTAGTCACTCAAGCTCTTTACATATGACAGTTAATGCTGAAGAGCTTCATAGAGAGGAAGCTCTCGTAGGTGTAAAGAGTGTAAAAGGATATAACACAGCCAAGAAGGTGCTCAGGCTGGCCTTACTTGCTCAACAGTAGGTTAAAATATCCTTGATCTCCTCTCCTCAAGAAACCACTGAAAGCAGACACAGATATCTGCAGGGACAGAAATGCTTCTTCACTCTGAAGATTGTTTACATAATACTTTTCCATATGCAGTGGCAAATAAAAGAACTAATTTGGAAACCCATACAAAAAGATGCATGTTGTAGTGTGCGAGGGTGGTATAGGAGCGCATTTTGCAGCAAACAGCTTCTGAAAAGGCTTTTCCTGCCTTGAGCATCAGGCTCCATACTTGCTCTTTACAGATGAGCATCCTGCAGGTGACTAAGCAAAAAGAACCTATGGAAACATCCTCTTGCAGCACGTAAATCATTGCTGCCACATTGGCTTTTCCCCTGCTGACTGTATTAATGTGTTGTTTGCACAGATAAATTAGGCACTTGAGAGCAGCACACTCAGCAGCCCCCAGTGCCCCCACCTACGCACACATCACTTCGGCACAGGGAGGACTGCTTGCGCACAGCAGAGTTTATTGGGATGACTCATTTGTAATATACAGATGTGGTCACACAGAAACCATCATGGTACAGCCTACAGCACCAGGATCAACACTGCAGGCTGCATTCTGGTGTGCTGAAGAAATTTGTCAGGCCATGATCAGCAGTATGCTGCCATGTTGGGCTCAGTGGGCAGCTCAGCTCTGCCAGTACTAACCTGCCCAAATACCTCTTAACACTGTAACCCTACCTACTTATTTTCACAGGATTTCTTGAGACAAGCACTGAAAGTAAGGGAGCTGAACTGCATTTTCTTTTTTCAAAGTAGAAGCTAGGAACAGCTGAGGAACAGCAGCAGGGATGGTGAGCTGCTGCCTCTAAACAAGATGACCCGCTGCTGGTGACCCTCATCTCTATGTCCCACAGAGGCTCACAGCCCCATGGCCACAGCAGCAAAGCAGGAGAAGAATTTGGTGGCTGCTCAAAGAGCAGTGCAGAGCAGCAAAGCGAGGCTGAGAAGCCAGGAGCCACATGCTGACTGTTGCACGTGGAACAGAAGGTATGGCACCCTGGAGCAAAGCGACAGAACCTGGCCAGAAGTGAAACTTCTGCTATGCTGGAAGGATCAGAATAAAAGAGATAAGAAAGAATTGCCTTAAGGAGCTGTATTAAAAACCTCAACATAGATCTTTCTCCAAGTGAAAAACCTCTAATAGTTATAAGGATGTCTCATTCAACATAGTCTAAGTTCATATCACGATGCATCAATTATCACAATGAGATTCCTTCTGAACTAAGTAAACAAGTCTACTTACAATATAAATCAGAGAATGACAGTAAATGTTACCACCCCTCCTTTTGCAGACCTAAACATTGAAGATATCAGTGGAATAGATCGAGACCTTTCTGACACTCCTTCAATCTGTTACATCTAGTCCCCCTTATGCTACTTATGCCCCTGGCAGGAAAAGCAAGTAGAGCAAGACATGGTTTGGTGTCAGTGCCATGCCTTGTGCAGAGAGGTGCAGTGATTGAGCCCTTTCTCTAGGGCTGAGCTCCAGAGGGTGCCTTCATCTCGTTTCCCACTGAGTTTCACAGCAACTGCCAACTCTAACACAAGTCATACATGGCCTCTCCTATTTATCATTCACATCTGTAATATGATGCTCGTAAGCTACGTATTATCTATTTTTTGGCTTTGTTAGCACAAGAAAACACAAGTTACCACATATCCTAATTTTGCCCTCTTAGTAGTCACAAGAGTCCCTTGCATATGAAGAACAACTTTCCTTCTGTCATGGAAAGCTGAGAGCCTCTCTTTTTGCTTTTAGGCCTGTAAAGGTGTGCAACCCTCCCGGCCTGTGGTGAACTTCTAAAAAATAGTTCCATAATTACTTGTGCCTTTATTACTAATTCAATCGTTCAGAAAGCATTCAGTCTCTGTGCTTTTTCTGCTTGTTTGTCTAGTATGTGTTATTTTACAGTGGTATTGTTCCTCCTCATTTAGCTCCTCATATAAAGCTTCCCAAATGACTGATGCTAATGTAGCAGCCAGAAATGTTGAAAGTATTTGACTGTCCTTTTCGCTAGCCCAAATCCATAGTTTTACATGTTCTGGATCTATATCTTCATCTCAAATGGTACAATGAATAATATTTCATTAGGTTAATCAATACACTCCTCACCTCTAGCAGTACAAAGCTCCCATACAGTTAATTAATCCATTCCGAAAATGAAACAAACTACACAAATTGTGCCTACTTCTTGACATCTTTCCCTGCTTTAAAATCAAGATGAGGAAACAATCTGGCCTATCAGCACTGCTGACAATATTTTACATAACCCTTGACATTGAAAATATGTGTGGTGCATCCAGTTTTAATAGTTCAAGGGTAGGAAGTTTTTCCACAATTCTAAATTCACATAAGGATCAGTCTTGACCATTCCCGTACATTTATAGACTTGTAATAACTAGATATTTCTTTCACCTAAAAACCTTATAGCTACATTTTCAGAACCAGCTGGCTACACTCCACTGTTCTTACTTGCATCCTGACTTTGACTTTACTGCAGAACTTTTAACTTTGCATTAAAAGCATTTTCAGGTATTTTTCATATTTGTTCATTAATTCCTGTTGCCTTTCTTTTCATTCCAGGATATAAAGTACAAATTTTAATCTATTTTTATTGTTGTCCACACATATAGTGCATCAAAGAAAATATTTTTGTAGAAAACTTAATTATCATCTATTTCCAAAACTGAGATCTTCACCATGTTGGGCCTGCTGGACAGAATGCATCTACAGGTGTCATCATTATGATGCCATTATGATTATGAGATATCATATGGCTAGTCTCACAGAGATGTGTCCTCTCTAGAGGTGGAGAGGAAAGAATTCTGGATGAGGAACCCAACAGAAGTGCTAAAGCAGTAACTGTTCTTCGCTGGTAGAAGTACCTATACTAGCCTTACTGCTTTCTTTCTGTGTGTTCTGTGGGTGTTTGAGGGACATGCTGCACATTGCTCTTAGTGCTGCATTGTTAGCTTTCCTCAAGGCAAGGTAGAGGAACATACATGCTACATTTGCCATATCCTGAGTTCACGTCAGATGCAAGTGAAATGATGCACAGGATTGGCCACACAACCTGCTGCCTACCATATTTTGCTGTAAAACTCTCCCACTGTACTTCACAGTTTTCGTTTTGCATCACTGACAGCATCAACAAGTAGCAATTCCTCTTCCCCGCTACCCACTGAATACATACTAAAATAATACTTACAATTTGCTTCTGTATAAAAGTATCTTTCTGCTATTCAAACAGCACAGTGCAGACCCATAATGCCAAGGCTAGTGCACTCAGAAACAACCATGACAAGTCACAGCCTTTGTATGCCTAAATGACAGACACTCTCAGCCCCCAAAACTACTGCAGGAATAAAAGCCCTTGAAAATACTTATGAAAGTAAAGGCCATATTGTGCACAGCATATAAATAGATAATTATTAGGCCATGCATTAGCTTAAAATCCCAGGTGAAACTAAACAATGAAATGTAATGTAGATGGATATTTTTCCTTGCTTGTACTGTGTTCTACTTACTAAAAATGTCTGAGAACCTTTAAAATGGTTTAAAAGGTAAAATGAAATGATGCATGTGAGAAAGAGGCAGAATATCAACTCCAATAATGCAAAATAAAGCCAAATCCTTTACTTAGTATCTTGAACTAAATTAAACTGGATTTGCTGTTCAAAATTCAGCTCCTGATGTTTTTATACTTTCCTTTCTCCAACTCTTACTTACTGCATATTGGAGCAGAAATGCATCAAGAAGAAACACCTAACTGGGGCATCGCCCTCCTCAGTGAAGCTGTGACAAACTGGAAACAAGCCTTGTTATAAAATAAGAATCTTTAATCTGCTAATTTCAACACTTCAGATAGGCAACTGGGTTTCTGCTGCCTCCCACCAATTCTCAAACTCTGCAGTGGAATGACATCTGTATTGTCCTATTAGTTTAACTCTTCATGACAAAGAAGGAACGGTCACATAATGTAAAAACAAATGGCTTCAGAAGGGCACAACAAAGATTCCCTAGAGTCTGTTATCTTGCCCCCAGGAGATGTTAATAAAAGATAATAAGGGAATAAGCTAATAAATAGTATTCACGATGAGTTACACAAATTCAAAAGAAGAATAACCAAACTGCAGAATATTCTTACCAAAACTGTCAGATGAATTTCAGAATTGGCTCTGTGTACATCAGAGAAAAGCCCCCAGGAAGCGTTTATCTCATGCCAGTGGGATCTGGTGTCCATCCACATCAGGGACTCTGCAAGAGCCTGTAGCTAGTACTGTGGAAAGCCATCTGCTGCACATGCACAGCGTGAGGTTCTCAAACGCTAATTTTGCAACATCTGACACAAATTTCTTCAAGTCAGTCAAAGCTACCCTTCCTCTACTGAGGAGCAAGCTCATGGCAAGACTGAAGTTCTAAAGGAATCTATTTCTGAGTTACCTATGTGCATTCATAGCCCCTGAAGATTTTTTAAAAGAACAGAAAAACTTCTTAAAAGAAAGAAAAAGAAGAATTTTACGCTTTGGATCAGTGAAAACTGGACAAACAGAATATCAAAAAATGTAGCAAAAAGAAAAACGAAGTTAAGACATTTGGAGGAAAAAGTTGTAGAATTTGGATAAAGTACTTTAAAAACTCTTAGGAGACTATTAAACTAATGCATAAAAAAGGAAAATTCTTATACAAAATCTAACAGGAGAAATTACTGCAGGTTTTCAGCTTTTTGCTTCAAAGGCTGAGTTTTGGCATAAGAAGCTTAGCCTATATTTTCATTATATTAATCAGCAACAGAAATCCTTCCTTGATCAAGGCTGTAGTCTTCCTTAGAATGTAAAGGAGCTCAGATCCAATGGCTGTCCCTACAGCACAACACTTTCTGTGCTTTTTTTTAAACCTGGTAGGTGAAGCTATACCATAAGACACTAATAAATGCCCAGTTGCTTGCTGTATGTGCTTAGGTATTTCTAGTAGTGAAGATAGCTGTACCAGAACACTGATTAAGAAAACATTATTCAGTTGCAATGTAATGTGCAAACTTTATTTCCTTCTCGTGTGATACTCAGAGCACCATGAAAATAAAACAAAATGATAGAAGGAAATCCTCATTCCAGATACACAACAACAATCCCAGCCAGAATCCTACAAACTCACTCTCTGGTGCATAATATTTTCCCCAGTTGCTTTGGTTGAGACATGTCCTCAAAAGTTATTGTGAATTATTTTGAAGAAGGCATAAAAGCACCAAGTCTGTCACAACAAGAGCAGTTCTGCTGCCAGAGTCCCTAGGATCCCAAATCCAGTGTGTACCTTTTCGTGGGTTCATAACGAGGCTGTGGATTTCAGTTGTGACTTGACAATGAAATTCGACAGGATATTATCTGAATACTGAACCAGATTTCTGGGGAGGCTGCCTTTCTGCCATCAGTGCACTTTTATTAAATTTGATACTACATGTAGAGATAAAAATAGTCAGCGGTTGCATTTTGCTGTTATGGTAAAAAGGACTGCTTTAATACAAGGCTTGCACACTGTCCAAAGGTCCAGTCTGTGTTAACAAAACACGTGATCTGCTCTTCAGATAAGCTTGTTGGAATAAATGAATGCAGACAAAGACTGCTGAGCACAGGTGGTAGCAGCACAACGTGCCAGCAAGCCACTCAGCAAGCTAAGGCGTTACTTGGAGCAAACAGAAGCGTGGTACAGCCTTAAGCAGCATGGAAGTGGTACAGTAACCTGGTCTACAATCCAGGCTACAGAGGAGGCACGATGCTGGTCTTAGAGTACCATATTCTATGCTCTTTGCTCACGAGAGCAGTTTGTTATGCACCAATTCTTGGAACTGTGTTAATGTGAGCAGTGACAGTTCACTGCCCCTACAGAATGTAAGTGGCACGAACTGGTTGTTTGCATTACCAAGCACTAGGTGCCTCAGTTTCTATAGTCTCATTAACTAAGTTCTAGTACTCCATGCCAGACAGCTCTCAGCTGGAGAGGCAGCTGAGGTGGTTGTTTATTTCCAGCATTAATTCCAGTAGATAGTTCCCAGGCATTATTAAATTCCTACTCCCTAACAACTCATTCCCCATTATGAACGTGCATTGACGGCCCACTCACTACCTGTAAATGCACAGTGCATCTGGTGCCAATCAGGCTTCATTTGCTGCCTGAGAGTATGGATTTAGGTTGATGGACACTATCAAAAACAAACTGAAGAAGTGCCTGGGACAAGATAACACAGATAAGCCAGTGTAAAGTGAAATTTCATCTAACAGCTGGAGAAGTCAACTGGACGTCATCATGCAGTGCTGCACAGTATAAAAAGACAGAAGCAATTGACTGTATTTCTAGCAAATTACAGTGTGTTTTGCAAAGATTTTCCAGTCCATTATCAAACAAACAAAAACATGATTGTGAAAAATTGAGGAACACGCCTGTATTATTTCCATGAGTATTACAAATACATCTGTTAAGCTGATTACTGATGCACGACTAGTTAATGCAATGGACCATTAAAGTGAGAGGCCTTCCTGAGTACCCAGAGCTGTCACCCCATTTGCATGCCCACTTCGTGGGGCTCCTCCAGCAGCCTTCTTGCCCTGCTAAGATAGTCAGCCTGGTGAGCAAAGCTGCATCCTGGCCACGAGAGAGGCAGAAGTAATATTTGCAAAAAAGTTTTACATAAGTTAGTCATCCAGGACCTATATCAAACCCAAGAGTGCATTGAGCCTACTTAAATTCTAATGAAAAACAAAACCTGTGCTGCATCAGGTACTTACCTCTTCCTGCTGGCAGCACATTATTTCAAGGAACAAGCTCTTTCTCATTCAGTTTCCATATTTGCTACCTATGAAGGGAGTCTGTATCGGGAAGTAAAATGGACTGGTGATGGTGAGGTGGCACAGCTGATTAGCGGGAGGCACTCAGATCACAAAGCATAACCTAAACAATAAGTGAATTTTCAGGTCCCTTTGCCATGATAAGCACAGGTAATAAATAAGTCCTGTACTCAGGAAAGGTTGGGCTTTTTCTGGAAAGGAGGTTCAGACAGAGAACTGGCAATGTTGGTATTGGGATTACTATAATAATAAAGGCAGCTATTACAAACTGAGCTCTTAATGCCTGCTGAGAAAAATCCAATATTCTTTGTTTTTAATTTTGTTTGTAGAATACAGAAAGAAGTGCCCTAACTTTTCAGCCAGAGGAAAATCCCACAACGTTTTACTCAAATTTCCAGTAATGTGAACAATCAGTAAGTGACCGATTTTAATGAGACCTGCAAGAGTCATTAGAAAGCTAATGGTTTCTCAGATGATATTGCTTTGTCAGTTGATTACCTTATTTCGTGTTGGGAGTGCACGCACTTACTGCCTTGCAGGGCTGAGTAGCAGCACCTCCCATAACAGCAACAACAGGCTGTGAAGTGCCCACGTACCCCTGCTGCCAGTCCCAGGCTCTGCCCTGAGCTCACTGCCAGCAGGGCTGGTGCTCACTGCAGCCCTGCAGCCTCCAGCCCGGGTCAGCTGCAGCCAGCAGGATGCTCCTGCTTCTCCTGCCTTGTCATCTCCCCCACCAGGGCTCTGCTCTTACTGCTTAACCTGAGCTGTAAGAGACTCAGGTGGCTGCTGGGGCTGGCTCAGTGAGGCCACTAGTGCCACTTAGTGGGCTTAAACCCCCAGAGGAGAATAAATGCTTATGCTAGTAAAGAGGAATTCATTTCCAATAATAAATTTCCAGGTACTGCTCACCATCTACCATCTCCTGTGGTGTTTAATTCATGCAACACAGCACTGGCATGCATCTAGTATGAAAATAAATTATTTGGAGTATGTACAACCACGTTTTCTTTCTAAATTGAACCCCTAATTCAGAAAAATAAAAAAAGAGAGAGAAAAATAATCTTGTAACCCACACTGATACCATTTTTGAGGGAAGAACTGTAGAAGCATGCAGTCCTTAGGAAACACCATTTGCTCAAAAGGTGAGAAAGTGCCTTTGCCAAGGGACAGGGAGGATGGTACTGAGACAGACTGAAGTCCAGTTACTATTAAACCCTCTGGAAATAAATGCACTGTCTTGAAGGCTTTCCAGGTTAAAAGTCCTCACATTTATTATGGCAGAATATCATCAAGATATCTGTTTGCAGATCTTGGCTAATAGCTGAAGAACTGAATCAGCTCCATTATTGCCTTTATTGCTGACATCTGTTTCTCCCTCAAGATGTGTAAATAGCTGTGGCCAACATAGCTGACAGAGAGGAGAGAGATGCAAACCAAAAATGAAAAGTGTCTCTGGGATATTTTCATACCCACTGATAATAAATTTTGAAGACTGCTGCTTTGTTATGGCATACACTTAGACCTTAGGCTAAGAATGCAGTACTGTAGCGAAGATGCCTCTTTTTCTAAGAGGCAACCTTTGTATTCATACTACAACTGGATTATACTGCTAGTGTTTGTCTTGCTAAGGAAATGAAGAATACACGCTCATCCATAAAAGCCATCATGATTTCATATTAAAGGTAAGAACCTGAAGAAATGTAAAAATAGGAGACATAGCAGACAGAATTATCCTCCCAGTCACTTGTGCTGAGAATGCAAGGAAAGCAACTTTGGAGCTGTACTAATCTGTACTAATATTGCAGTGAAACAGCTTCAGCAAAGCCTCTTCTGCACATCATTTGTTGTGTACATTTGGAATATCCCATATGGTATTTTCTACAGAGCAGAATTTGAATGTATTAAAGACAACTTTCCTCACTCAGACCCATCTTCACACATTACAAGTGAAGAAGTGACAGTGAAAAGGAGAGCTCAATCAAGTGGAAGAAGATGGGTAAGTTATTTGTTTATTATGTTCGTTACAGTCATGCCCAGGGACACAATGATTCTAGGACTCTGTTATGCAAAATCACTGAGAAACACAAGGCAAGAGCTGGTGTGAGTCCTGAAAAGCTTGTAGCCACACAGGCAAGACATGCATCAACATGGAAAGAAAGCCAAAACGACTGTGAACACAGCAGTTGTGATAAACATCTTCCCAGTGCCATGGGAATTGTTTTACTGTTTTGTTTTTTTTAACTTCACATTTAATTTAGGCTGAGTCAAAGGGTGAAATTCAATGGGAAAAGACTAACAACGTGGAGAACCAAAGTGACAAGGTAGTACAGAGAAGAGGGAGGAGGAAGAGAGCAGGAGCAGGAAGCAGCAGAAGAGAAGACACAGTTGCATGGGATGCTGTGAGGTAGCACACAACCTACAGACTGGAGCTGGGAACAGGCATGAAGACGCTTGGCAAATTGTTCACAAAAACTGTAGACCATCACGTCTCAGTTAGCCTCTCTTACTGTGTGTACAGCATTCCTGTTCACTAATACACCCCACGGGGCTGCGTACAAAAAGACAGCCCAAGTTTAGCAGCCTCATCCCCTGGGCTTTTGCAGCTGTAACACTGCTCAGCCAAGGAGCTCACTGCTTCCCTAAAAAAGCAAAGCAGCAGGGCTTGCAGGTGAGCTACAGTATCACTTCCTGCCACCAAAATGCTCTTTAAGGGACTGCTGTTCTCATGATATAGACACTTTGGAGAAAATATTATTGAAAACCCATTGGACAACATTAAATATTCTCATTAAACACTGTCAAGCTGATAACGTTAAATTACAAAGATTGATCAAATATATTTGAAAGAACTGCAGAGCAACAGAAGGCTTCACAGTCACTGCGTGATTTTCTCAGGCTCCAAACTGCACTGGGGATATTATACAGTGACTGTTTAAATGGTTTTAGAGCTGTCTTTGAACTACACACAAATTACTCTGGGACAGTTGGCAATAAAATGGTGAGTCTCTAATTGCTCAGGTCTTGGGGGAAACAAGAACTAGTTTTGCACACAAAATCTGGTAACTTTCCAGTTCTGAGAGACAAATTAGGATAGCTTAACAGCAAACAAAGAAGTACTATTTGCTTATGCCAGAATGAAAAAAAAAAAAAAAAAAAAAAAAAGAAGAGTAGAAAGAAAGTTGTGTGTACAGAAAATAATCATCATTGCCATCCCCCAGACCAAACCAGAAGCAGTTCTGGTTGTACACACAGGAGTATGAACACATGAATGGCTGTGGCTGCACCACCAGGGTCAGGGCTGGATGCTGCAATTGCTACTGCAGCATCACAGGGGTGACACCAAGGGCCAAATGTGTTTGGCTTCATGCTGGGCTTTTTTATATCCTCTCAGTGTCTGCATTTCCAAGCCTCACTTGTGCTTTCTCTCATTTGATTGGTATTTGACTTGGATTAAAGTCAAAATTCCTGAGGGAGAGCCTGGAACCTGGAAAAGGGACCAAATGTGATTTCCAGTCTGGGAATTTCCCACTAAAACACCCCTTGATAAATTGTAGAAATTGATCCTAAAGGTAAATACTTTTTTTTTTTTTTTTTCCCCAAAAGCCTTTTTATTTGGGAAAAAAAAGTGAGTGAGAGAAGAGAAATTTCAGTTACTTCTACTTCACTCGGCACGTTAATGAAGACAATAGAGAGTGCCCTGCATCATCTGATGCAAGGCAGCTCCTTTTTCTCAGCCATTTATCTTAGTGTCAGTCCCTGCAGGTTTCATCCTTCTCTCTCTCTGGAAATATTTACATTAGCTTTCAAACTGTTTGAGTTTAGGAAGAAAAGAGCTTATCATTTTGTGGGTAATTTGGGCTGACAATAATTCCAAAAAAAGATGTGGTGATACATACTTGAAATCCAACTTGCATTGCAGAGAAAGCTCCCCAGCTGCTGCTTAGGGAATGGACAAACCAGCAGCTCAGTGGCTGCCAGCAGGCAGGGAATGGGGCTGTGCTGGGGGTGATGCTGTGGGGAGCAGGGAGCAAGGCTGGTAGTGGGATCCTGTTCACTATGGTAGCTCCTGCAAGTCCTGATGTTGATGCCATCTAAAACATCCCTTCAGCCCAAAGTAATGAGATAACTAGTTTTGCTAGATGTTAAATGCAGGTGAGACTTCAGGGAATTAATTATACTGCTGTTTCCAAGTGACATGGAAATTCTGCATAAGAACCTCTTTAAGCTGAAGTGAGTTTGCTCTAACTGAAGAAAATGGTCACAGCCTTTCCCCCCAGGCCGAAACAAGGTAACTGTATGCCAAAATCCACAGAAGGGGAATCATTACTAAGTTTGAATTTTGTTTGGACTTTCTTTCTGCCATACAAATACACAGTTCTACCTCGAAAGCCACCCAGCTTAGGTTGGCTGGCTGCAGCGCTACACAGGGCCTCCTCCCTCCTCGCAGGCAGCCTGGCAGCACTGTGCAGTCAGTGCTTGGGCTGGAGGGAGAAGGATGCTTCCCAAAACAAAACCAAACAATAACAAAAGACAGCACAATATGAGCCAAGTGTCATCAGGGAACAACAGCTGAAGACACATTTCAGATTCAGCATCAGATAGAACACTCACTTGTCCACGAATGCAGCAAAAGAAGCAGAAGACACCATGGGAAGAGCCCCAGAGCCAGTGCCATGAGCACTTAACGTGAGCCAGCAATGTGTGCTTGCAGCAGGAAGGCCAGTGGTACCCTGGGCTGTATCAGAAGAGGGGTGGCAGCAGGGAGAGGGAGAGGACCGTACCTCTCTATTCTGCTCTTGTGAGGCCCATTTGGAGTACTGTGTCCAGAGCTGGGGCCTCCAGCACAGGATAGATCGGGAGCTTTGGGAGAGGGTCCAGGGGCCATGAAGATGGTCATAGGAGCACCTCTCCTACAAAGACAGGCTGAGGAAACTGGGCATGTTCAGTCTGGAGAAGAGAAGGCTGTGGGGAGACTTCATTGCAGCCTTCCAGTCTTTAAAGGAAGATTATAAACACAAGGAAAATCAACTTTTTACAAGGGTAGTGATAGTGACAAGGAGGGATGGTTTTAAAGGAAAGGAAAGGAGATTTAGATGAGATGTCAGGGGAAAGTTTTTCACAGAGAGGGTGGTGAAGTGCTGGAACAGGTTGCCCAGAGAGGTGGTGGATGCCTTGTCCCTGAGTGCTCAAGGTCAGGTTGGATGAGGCCTTGGGCAACCAGGTCTAGAACTTGATCTAGCCACTGGCAACCTTGCCTGCAACAGGGGAGTGGGACAAGATCCTTGAGATCCCTTCCAACCCAAGCCATTCTATGATTCTATGTTTCTGTGATTCCCTTGCTGCCAAGGGGCAGCAGCTCCTGCTGCAGGGAATAGAAGATGAAGCATGTTTGGCAGCATCTTGAGTGTCCCATGCTTCCCCCTCACCCCACCTGCCCAAACACTCTGTGCTCTGTGCACCAGGTTAATGAGGGTGAGAAAATCAGGGTTAAGCCATGCCAGTTATGTGGGCTGTGCCATGCGCAGAGTCCCAGCACTGCGTGGGTGCAGGAGACCAATCTGGCACGGAGCACAGCCTGCTCCAGTGAACACACTCTCACTGGATCTTTTCTTACTCACCATGAATGTTAATTGTTAATGCTTTGTTTCCAAGCAATGGCCCACTGCATGAATTCAAAATACACCAGCGCAACACAGCCACAACTATCTCCCCTTTATATACTTCAACATCCTGTGTCTGGTACGGGGAAAATCCTGATATCACACAGCTGTAGGCCTGGAGGACGCATGAGTAACTATTCCAAAGCAGCATGTTCACAGCCTAACCAGCAATAGGCACACTATGCTGCACAGGGATGCACACAATGGTTGGAAGCTGCACTAAAACCCATCACAACTTGGAAGTGGGAGGGACGCACACTGGGACAGCACATAGGGCTGAGCTCTGCCTGCACTGCTCACCACTGGCACCAGTGGGTGAATGGACATGGATATACAAAAAGTCTGCATAATAAAGGGCTTTGCCAGAATTCAAAGCCAAGTTTTTTGTCTCCAATTAAGCAATCAGCCACCATACATACTTCAAAAGTTTTTACAGAATATTTGACACAGTAATTAGCAGTACCACTATGGATATTTTTGCTGATTCCTAACTGTATGAGAAGCAAATCTTAATCTCTGGAACTCAAAAAAACCAGCAACATCGCCTGAGCAGTTCTGCCACTTCTGAATGCTTAGCTCTGCCAGCATTTGTTTCCCTAGTCTGTAATTAAAATGCAAATACTGTCTTATTTTCTTTCCCCAGTCCTATCCCTAGACTGCTGTGAGGCCTGGCACATGTTTTCAGGCAAAGTGAAGGAGCTTCTCCTTGTTGGCTCCTCTCAAAACAAGGCAAGAAGCAAAGCACTTGGTCATTTTAGACCCCACAATTCTACTCTCCAGGTGACTCAACATACGATGTTCTCTCCTGGAAAGACAAGGATGCTAACATATAGATTTATTAGCCTGCAGATTAAACACTCATATTCAGAGAGAAGAGATCAGAAATTGCTAACAGAAGTAGCCAAAAGCTATTAGAAATTTCTGCTTTAGTACCTAAAGCTGAAATATATTCCCAAGCCTTCTCTGTTTGCAGTGACGAACTCATCTTTCTTCTAACCTGTAAAACCCTATTTCCAGGCTGACAGTTTTCCCCGTGTGCTCTGAAACATTCCCTGCCCCCTGGGAGTGCATTTTTTATGTCACCACATAGCAAACACACATCTAATGTCCCCTGCTAGAAGAGGTGGGTTATAGGATGCCACACAGCAACAAATATAAGGTGATTCAAAGGATGTGCATGACACAAGGTCCTGGAAAGTTTTGCACCTCAAAAGATGGGGGATGATCACAGAAACAAGTGAAGATGCAACCAGAAGCTGCAGAGGGTGGAGAAGAACGATAGGCTTTGAAATGTTAGAGCAGAACAGGAGACTGAAACATGGTGGGGATCCTAACCATGTGGGTCCAAACTGTGTGGCACACTGGATTTGAACACTAAGAACATCTTAGGGAAAAAGATGCTCGCAAGACTACAACCTGCTAATCTGTATCCAACTCTCCCTGACAAGATCTTAGAAAGCAGAGGAGACGTGTGAAAGGTAGAGCAAGCAACAAAAGTAAGTAGGTTGCTCCGAAAGTAATGTCTCCTGTTTATTTCCACGGAAACTATAGCAGATACAAAGAGCACAGTAACACTATTTGATAAAGCAAATCTGCAACAAAACACTCTTTTTCAACAGCAGTGAGCTAAGAGCCTGCATGCCACTCCTGTAAAAATCTGCACCAGAGAAGCTGACCCACTGTCAGTGTTGTCACAGCTGAAACGCTCCACCCACTGTCAAATCCTTCACACCCACTAGTTGGCCTCATAAACATTCAGCAAACATCAATGAATTCACTGGGTGCCATTTTTTCCACATGGAGGAACAGAGTGACACCCCTTTGCTCCATCCACACTTCCATGTCAGACATCATTTTGTCAGGCTGCCCCCCTGCTGCCATCCGTCACACAGCAAAAAAATGTAACAGAATATTGGTGGGAAGGTTCAATCTCTACTGTGATACCATCAATATCTGCTTTTGATGTTGTGGGCCAACATAATAAAATAGGAGGCATTACTTTTGAAGCAGCTGTTCTACCTACAGGAACTTGCTAACAAAGGACTGAGTTGGAGAGAGACCCCAAGTGGCTGCTGGAAGACAGCTTTGGAACAGGCCCTACACCAAGAAATCAGAGCCACACTTTATGTATGTGCATCATTCTTGTGACTGATGGTGTTGTCAACAGATCCCTCAAGGGCTTCACAAGATGAGCACGTACAGTTATGCTGTTGAATCACAGCTGTTATCTCTGCGACATGGAGTTTTCTCTAAAAGAGCACCAAGTACATAAATGCCCTGTATGGGCATTCAATAGTTGGGATTGCGTGTGTTACATATGAGCTAATATATGTATCACATGAAGTTTTTCAAGGTGATTGCAATTTGGATCACAGATGCATGAAATACATTATCCGGTTGAAGTAGATAGATCAAGGGAGGTCTGTATTTTCACAAATCTTCACTTTTTCCCTCATCTTTTGTAATGCACTTATATATACCACAATCCCAGAAACTCTTATTTTTTAAAAGAATTCAACTTCTTCATTGCCAAATATTTTACTATAAGATATAACTATTAGCTATAAAGCAATTTATAAACTTCAGAAAATGATATATAAAGGATCAAAAATATGTTTTTTTCTCTGATACTACTGCTCCATCCTAACAACAGAAATCATCACCAAAAGTAAACTGATTATTTAAACAAACCCTCAGAACCATCCCACAAGAGCTAGTAAAAAATCAGTGATTTCTGGTTAATACATGGAGATTTTAACAAGCAGCTCAATTTTGCAGAGGGGTTCTTTATTATCTGGATTCTCCTGGACTGGAAGCACAAGGAAATGATTCTCCTGTGGTTTATTTCAGCTTTAAGATTTTCAAAGGCCAAGAAAATGAAGACATATAAAAAAGAAACTTTTTGTAATACGCTTTTAGATATCAAAATATGTTTAGTTTGAGTTGTGAGCATATGCTAGAGGCAAAGTGTGGCCTATTCAGAATGGTTTCTATGTTCCAGAAGTAATAAGCCTTATTCTTTTGATACTAACAGAGACGTAAGGAGTAACCACATGAAAGTAATGAAGCTACACTGGTACAGCATGGAAGTAGAACCCAGTTGCATTTTTAAATTCTCTGCAATTGTAACTTAAAGTGAAAAGAGAAATTAAA
This sequence comes from Phasianus colchicus, assembly GCF_987193195.1. Taxonomy (NCBI): domain Eukaryota; kingdom Metazoa; phylum Chordata; class Aves; order Galliformes; family Phasianidae; genus Phasianus; species Phasianus colchicus. Next base: position 7,429,629 of record NC_143443.1, read on the forward strand.
ATAAATTTAAAAAAAAAAATTCAAACAAACAAACAACAAAAAAAAACAACAGCAAAAGAAAATCAGCTATCTCAGTTCCTGCATGACATTTCCACCATGTTTAAAACTCAGGCTGATATGACCAGGAAAGGAACACTAATGTTTGGGGATGCTACACAACAGCTATGTCAGGACAGCTAAGGAAGATGCATGGAACATCCCCACTTGACCCGATGTGTTGTCACAGCAATTTGCATTGATGGCAGTTTTGAAATCTGAACAAAACTTTGTACCTTGACACTACCTGGGAAGTTGAGATGCAGTCAGAACAGCTTCATCCAACACTCACCACTGCTCAGATTAAATTAGTTCCCATCCATTACCTTCTATCCTTTAGGTCTCATATTATGTGCAAAAAATAAGGTCAGTGGTGAGGTGAGGCATTTCATAAATAAAGCTGATTTCCTGGAACAACTCTAAAATGGGACCATTGAGAGAGCATCAGTGATCTAGCACAGATATACAGAGTGCTGTGTGCACATTAACCTCACGCTCAGCATCCTTATGGAGCTCCAGATTTTTCTCATCCATTTCCTTTCTTCCTTTCCTCTCCTTGTCTTGTTTGTTTCTGTGTTGTCTCTAGGTTCTGAGAATAAATATATGCTCAGAAAAAGAAAAAAAAGAAACGAACAAAAAACCCCAAGTGAGACCCTCCTGTCTTTGCCTTTGAGGAAAAAGTGGAAAATTTACCTGAGGATCTCTGGTTCCTAAAGATTCAATTATGTATAGCCCGTTTTTCCACAGCATGAGGCTATGAAGAAAGTTAGCCCAAAGAATAAGCTAACCTAGTGGAGTTCATAAGCAAACAGTTCATTCTCCATGACAGGCTTGAAAACATGCTCTCCTTTTTAAGGGAGGATGGAGGACTAGAGAAGGAGGCAGTGCTATGGTTAAATGCACCAGGCCAGCCACTGCAGCCAACAGAATATATGTTACAATTAAATTCATTCTGAATTGCCATTGCACAAGGAAACCTATAGAGAATAAGAAGAAAATACTATTTCCTAAAAGAGCCTTTACAATCACAAGCTCCCATGAAGTGAAGGAACTGCTGCACTAGGTACAGTGCAGGATGGGTAATTTGCAGTGGCAGAGAGTGAATACACATGGTGGGAGCCAGGCACAGCTCTCGTGCTGTGATGCATAGCCATTCCCAGAGGAGAGCACACACACAGCGCACAGCCAGCCCTTCCAGTGTGCAGCTGCTGAGACTCAGCACTGAGAGAGCAGCATTACTTCTGATTTTCTCAAATACAATTGTCCTGGTTCTGTTTTGTACCACAGCTTAGTCATTGAAGTCTTTGGGAGTTTTTCCCTCAGTGACACCAATTTACTGCCCTGTATTCATTGCCTGCTGGCATTTGAAGTCATCTGTTTTCCCAAAGCACGTATGAGTGGCACAACAAACACAGTCGTACCAGCCTACATGGCACCTGTGCTGTTTTCAGCCATTGCTTCCATCACAGATGTGCACAGCTGCATCTCCATGAAGCAGCTGCAGTTCCTGGGACCTTAAATCACACTGCATATTTTTGTTTTGTCTTAACTGTCACTTTGAATATCTACAAGTACCCACTGACTCTGATGTCCACTGCTAGGAGCCCAGACAGCCCTGTTTTCAATTTGCTGTTGAACAAGATGTCAGCAGATGACAACCCATACTCCACTGATGCCCTTCTGTAATTTAACAGCGTTAAATATGAGGAAGAGTCTGACCCTCCCCACCTTTTTAGGAGACATTTTATTATTTTGTTTTCTATCAACCAGTTAGACTGGAGATAACAGCGACATGCTGAGCCATAATTCATTGCAACAGCTTAAGCATATGCTCATGGAATGGCAGCTCATTGTCAGACATAATTATGTCAGGTCTATCACGGCTAGAAGAAGCAGACTTAGTACAAACAATCAGCTGCTGAACTCTACAATCATCTAATACAACTATTCTAAGAGACATAGACAAGTAATAGCTGATGATAAATAAGCTGCTGAGGTTTGCTCCTCCATGTTTTGTACAAATAAATCTGCATCATTTTGTCTGGTGGAACGGAGCTTCTATTTTGTAAAAGAAACAGTGATAGGTCTCTGACTTGGAAATTCAATCTTCTTTACTAGGACATACGACAAACCTCAGCCTCCTTCTGAAGGTCACTCTTCAGAGGAGACAGGTACAAAACTTCTGTGGTCCCTGTGAGAATTCCCAGCCATTACCTGACCTTTCTGCACATTTTGGAAAGATACTTGCTTATAACACCTTCAGAACAACCACCCTTGTGCCCGCAAACAAAGGTCCTCCTGGTAGAGACAAAGGACCAAGTCCCCTATCTACTGTAGATTTAACCCGCTAATCAATCATTACTGCTAATAAGCAGAGTTCTTTTACAGATGAGCCTTTATAATAACTCAATAATCCAACAATATAAATTGTAAAAAAAAAAGTGTAGGAAAGAAGATCAGCTACAGTGCCTTTTGTACAGAAAGAGCTATTTTTGTAAGATTCATGGCAAAGAGCAAATCTTACTGTTTTCACCTTAACCTCAGGACTGGATTGACTGTAATGACAAAAAGTATCTGCTATGTCCCTAGTCTCTTTTATCTGGCTTTTAATAGATGATTCTGATGAAGTTAAAAAATATCCAGGTGACCCTGTGATAATCCTTGAAGCATACTGGAAGCTACTTTATCTCAGAGATCCGAATTGGGAAACTGCAATACCAGCCTCTTCCTGAGTTTAAAGGGAAAAGGAAGCACAGGCTGATGTCAGTTCTTGGCTCCACTGTAAGCCAGTGGAGACTGGCTTCCCTTCAATGAAGAAGGAAGTCAGTCTCAGGCTCTAAAATGCAAACTGTAGTAATCCAAGAAATTGTAGTAATCAGAGAAAAGCTTGCTCTCTCAGAAACACAGGCATGTAGAACTGTGAGCAGTAAATGAGATCATTCTTTGTCTATCCACTCTTTCATTCCCACTTGGCCTCAGAAGAAGATGGAATGAATCGAACCCCTGTGGGAATGCCAGGCAGTGGGAAGAGCAACCAGAGAGAACTACAGAACCCTAAGAAAACTTTGTGCAGAGTGCAGTTGACTCTTCCTTGCTGGCAAATTACACACAAGTGCCCCAGGAAGTTTGCAGAATATAATCACACGCACATGTCAGCTCAGGTACTCCCCTACAATGATCAGGGGTCAGTTGTCTATTTTTTGCTCAAGTATCCTTGCTTTTTTTTCATTATTTCCTTCTTTCGTAGTGGATCTCCTAGTAGGGTAGCTTACTTCTTCTACCCCTAAACTTCCATAATGTGGAAATAACCTGGCATGTGCTGCTGTCAGTTTTTCCTTTCTCCAAGTCAACTTTGTGGTCTACTCTTTCCTCTGTGGCAGCCTTCTCCCTTGCAGTCACGAACTGCTCCTTGCAGCAGCCCGCTCACTGACCTGCACCCAGACATCAGGACTGCTCTAGTAGGAGCAAGTTATGACCATCTGGGTCATAGCAACAATAATAACTGCTATTTGCCTATGGAATATAAATAATACTTAACTGCCACACTTAGATTCTGCATCTGCATTTTGTAGCTAGATACACTTGCACGTGTACAAGATGGCTGTCAAAAAATCTGACTCTTTAAAGACAAAGGATGCCAACAGATGCAAATTTGGGCTGCGCACAGCAGCAAGTGCATTCACCCACTGTGCCAGAGCTTGAGCGTGCTGGGTGTCACATGCCAGCAACAGAAACAGTTCCCATTGTACAAGTTGCCATGCTGGTGTTATGCCCAGAATCCGCTCTCATTTCATGTCTTATTTCCCTTGAATTAAAAGTTGAGTGGTGTGTGAGGCATTATCCTTCAGGAGTCTCTCTACAGTCTCCAAGGTCTCCTCCTTTAGTGGAGTACTTCAGAGGCTGTAAATATAGCCATTAATTTGTCTGATAAATAAAATAACGACATAGGAAGAGGGAAGAATTTGTCATCATCGAGGCAGTTCCATTACTTGGGAAAACGATCCCGTTACTCTCCAGAGCACAGAGTAGAGATGTGCATCCTAAACCCTGCAAGCTTAATTCCTGGCCTCCCTTCTTGTGCTGCAGCTCAGAGCTGGAACTGCCAATCACTAACAGACAGCAAATTTGGAAACAGCAATGCTTGTTTTTAATTTCTCTCTCCCTGGCTGCTACTTGGAAGGAGAAGTAGTATGTTATGAATTTTCCCTTTTTTATCACTATCATTAATCTTGTTTGAGATCCTGTATTAAAAGGTTAACATAGAAAAGTAAGGAGCTTTGTAAAACCAGCTGTAGAAACATTTTTGTCCTTAACTCAGCCCTGTGTCTACAATAAACTCTCATAAACTACTATTTTAATTTCCTTTAACTTCTTTTGTGTCTTCAGTTTTCTTCCCTTCCATTCATAGCAGTCCTAACTTTCAAAGGAAGTATTATTTTTCTTTTGATTGTATCCTATTGAAAACATTGTATTTTTGGATGGAGGTGATGTGAACTTTTTTTTTTTTGCCTGACAACACATTCCTGACATGTACCCTTGTGCTGAGAACCTGCTTACTTTTATGCCAATTGAAATGTCACTGGCAACAGGACTGCAAGAATATTTAACTGCAGTAATTCCAGAGCTCTTTAAGACAACATTTCTTTAAATATCATATGTTTGTCTGTGTGTTTGTGATTTCACTTCGACCAAATCAGTGAGAAATAGCTTCCCTTTTTCCAACAAGGTAATGGAGGAGAAAAGGAAAACTGGAAAATCACCTTTTTGTCAATATTTAAAAAAATACTCATGTTACTGTTTTACTTGTATTTTCACCTAGATGAGCACAATATAATGGAGGAAGCGTCATAAGCTCAGAGCACCAAATTAAAATCTGCCAGGGGTTCCTTAATACGCTGCCTCACAAATCAAGTAACTGGCAGCACAATCATTTTCCTGCCATCCACGGAAGGGCTTTGGAGAATGGAATATATTTAAGTTTTAGTTCTTAAACATAATTTGCACTAATGACTGGTTCACCCAGTGTGAATTACTGAATGCTGCAATTTAACAAAGAAGAGAAGATACCCAATTATTTTTAAAGGGCTAATGGATTCTGAAATGTACTGTTTATGTACTTTAAAGATGATGTGTTGTTTTAATTATTCATAATCCCAATGTAATAGCAAAGTATAGCTGGGCATATTTGTACTGATAATGAGGCTAAATTGTCCCACTCTACCCCTGCCTGTGCTGTGATCTTAGCTCAGTGAAGCACAGGGTACAGGGGTCATCTGCAGTGCCACCAGCAGCAAAAGGAAGCAAAAGTCAGGAGAAGGAGGCTAGCACTTCAGGGCAAAGCAATGCCTGTGCTGGAAACAAATCACAGCAGTTTCCAGTGCCTCTGTTCCAGATCCTTCTGCTACTGCTAAAATCAGTTTCGGACCAGACACCCCCTGTGCAGTGCGTGTGTGCACTCCCACAGGGCTCTGCAATGTCTCCTAGAGGCTGGCTCCTGCTGTCACCTCCTGAGCTGCTTGTGCCATAGCATGCTGGCAGGACTGCATCAGTGGGAGGCACAGTCCTCTTCAGCAAGAGCAACTCCTGCTGCCAGCCAGTGGTATCTTCAAGCAGCCTTTCCTCCCAACACATCTCAACTGAGAGACAAGAACTTCTGTGCCCTTGATAAAAGCAGGAATAACTCAGCACCATTAGAGGGTGAATTTCCACCAGATAAGACCCCAGCACTGCACAGGGTGACACCAACTCACCCTCAGCATGTTCTTGCCACTGACCACCAGGTCTGTCCCTGGAGCACCACTGCAATCACTACTGACAGGCGTGGGATGGCACAGCTGGGTGGAAATGACAAAAAACATGAGTTCACATGAGTGAATCTTTGAGGTCACGCTTACTAAAAACTACTGTTTGGGAAGGACAAACGTAGCATTACCCAAAGTCCCTACCAAGGTGCATTCCGTCCTGCTGAGCTTTCACCACTGCAGTGACTGCTCAGATCTCTTGGAATGTTCTGGTGCCTGGTACGCTTGAGATCCTTTAGTGCAACACAGGCATTCCACTTGGCTACTACTAGTTACCATTATTTTCAGTAAAGTCCGACACCAACACTTTTAATGCATTTCCAGCTGTGTTGGAGTGTGTTCCCAAAATGACTCCAGTTTCCTAAATTACTCCTGTTAAGGTAAAAATTGTAATTTTTTTTTCTCCTTTGGCAAGTACTGCATCTTATAGTGAAAATAACTGTTTTTACTAGCAAGGAAAAAAGCCTGATATTATTGGCCTCAGTCATCATTAGCAATTCTTGGGCTATTTCAGGGCAGGGATGGCTATTAGCAGCTGCTGGGAGCAGTGATCTCCTTACAGAAGGTGAGCCTGAGCTGCACTTGCTGCATGGGGATACCTGCTGGCTTCATGCTCAGAGCCACACAGGACTAACAACACATCTAGCACTGGCGCAAACAAGGAGCTGCGGTTTGCTTGCATGATTTTGAAGTTGTGGAGATATTATTGGAAGCTCTGTAATCTTCTATTTTTCAATTAAGTTCTATAATTTTCCCAATTATTTCTTATCCTGTTTTCCTCTAGAGACTGTGTTTGTGCAAACCAGCAGGCATACACCCAGCCCCTGGGCCCAGGAAGCAATTTAAATCACATCTGAAGGAAAAGTAGAGCTCTCAGCCTGGTTTTGAGAAAAAAAGGCATTTGGGTGGAGGAGAGGGACCTGGGGCAGGGAGGTACTGGCCTCAGCTGCTCCACTTTCATTTCAACACATCCATGCCAGTCTTGTTTACACTTGCTTTGTCTTCATCTTGTTTATGCTTTTGCTGGGTTATTCCATCCCTCTCAGAGCTCCCAGCAGAGTCCTACTGTCTCCTACTACTATTGTTTCTCTTTTCCTTGCACCAGAGTAGCTTACTGTTTTTCTTTCAATCTGATCTGTCACAATAACTGCTGGTTTTGGTTTCATCAAGGTTTCTTTGTTGTTGTTGTAGCTTCCTTGGTGCTGTTTTTTTGTACATTCAATCAACCAAAACAATCCCAGCAGACCCTACTTTCTAGTCAGTTCTTCAAATTCTGCTTTTGAGAACCATTACATTTATTTTGCAGTTCCCATTCCTTCATTTTGTAATCACTGTCACCCAAATGATTTCCCACCACTGAAACTAATCAGACTGTTACTCTCAATGACAAAAGTGAAATCTGAATGAGTCACTGCTCTGGAATCCCTTTGCCTGCAGTACAGAATCATCTGTGACACAATACAAAAACCAAAGGAGTCATCAGTACCCTGTCATATCCTAACTGATATCCAGTTAATTAACCTCATTACCTGGGGTTAATTAACCCCATAATCCTTTTAGCATCTCATTCTGCCCCTAGGAGGCTTCCCTCACATGCTCAGAAGCGCCTCTCTCTCTTCCTCCTCTCATCCTCTTAAAGGCAGCAGCACCTCAGACACAGCACTTAGCAGATGAGTTGAATGAAAGCTCTAGCACTTTTTGGCATATGTCACAAACTTTGCAGCAGAGCCATGTCTGCAAGTTTGTTGTGATCCTACGTGGAAAGGTCACCTGAAAAATGCTGTCAATGTTTTTGAGGGCGCCAGGGACTGGGGATGAGGAGGGTGAGGGAGAGAGGAAGCAAACTTGCTCTTTCTCTTTATTCTGAAGGATGTTAGAGCATCTCTCTTCTTTACCTCCACTTTCTTCCCACACACTTCTCCCAGTTTTCATTTTGATGATCATAACTCCTGAGTTTCTGAAGCTGCCCAAAGATTTTCAAAGCTTAGCAGATATACAGAGCAGTGTCAACCAAGATGTGGAATAGATTGTCTTGTAGAAATCAAAACAATGATGTCTTATGTCAAGATCCCAATTTTACAGTCCCAGCCTTTAATAAGAACAAAATTGGGTTACTGTTTATACAACATCAATTTTGTTCTCCTCCATTCTATGATACAGGCAATAATTTAATAACCTATCTGTACATGACAGGTTTTGAAAATAACTATAGGCACCCTAAAATTTCATTTAAAATATTACTTTAAATTGAGCCAAGTAGTATTTTTTAAAAGTCCTGTACAGAATGCAAGACAACAGTGTAAAGAGGGATCTATATGCACAGTCCTTCTTCCCTTTTCTCCCCCTCTTTATACCACATATGCCACGGGGCAGGGATCCAGCTCATGATTATTCTCTGCCCATGTAGGCAATACACAAACCTCCAAACCACCTAAGGCCCTTATATTAACAGCATCCTTTTGGCACAGACTTTGTGTAGTGATGTTAATGGGAACTTTGAGCTTACTTCACTTGACGTGAGGCAGCTTCACATGAAGTCAAAGTCCAGAAGTTTAATGCCAACCATGTTATTCCATGCTATAATTACGGAGCACCACTCAGAGACAATGTAGCAATACAAGATAAACTAAATCTATTATGGAGGCATCAACTATTAGAGAACTATGTCCGTTAGCATGCTTAAACTAACTTCTTCCTCTATAAAAGAATTTCAGTCCACTGATTGGAAAAAAAAAAATTATATGCGATAGATTAAGACAGTGAAGACTATCCCCTATCACAGTGTGCTAAGACTACATCTTATAATCTATCAAAAAATTACAAAAAGGAACCTCTGCCTTGCAGATATTATGACACATTTACCAATAATCATATACAGTAGTTTCTAATGTAAAAGGATTTAATGTCCCAGCAAAGGAGCTTTCCTTCTTTATGAAGTCTTAGCTCAGCTACACAGAGACAAAGCTGAGCTTTTGCAATGGACATTATGTTACTTCACTGCTTCATGAAGAAAAGCAAAATTATGATGCACTTGAAGAAATTCTTAAGTGCAGTCAGAACTGAACAGTGAACAGCTGACAGTCCTTTCTCACAGAATTCATTCCTGAGTTCTCATCATGTTCACCATCAGTCTGTGCTGACTCAGCCCTAGATCAAATTCTAAGATGATGCAAGAAAAAATGAAAAGATGGCAGATTTCATGTAAGTTTGAAATTCTGATGTGAGATAAGATAGATTCATTGGTTGAATGGTAAAAGGAGAATTATTCTCTATTATACTGAAAAAAAAATTGCTAAAACAGCTTCACCTAATTCTCATGAAAACATCATCAGATGCAACCTCCTGCGTATATATATTATTCTATATGCTGTTAAGAATATTATTTGGTGAGAGTTAAGACACAAAGTAAAACCTTACTCCTAAAAATATTCTGACTTTCTGCTGCTTTTGCAGTTGACTAAGACATATTCAGATTTGCAAAGAATGTTGTGGGTTTTTTTTTTTGTTGTTCAGCAATAGTTTCTTCCTACTTTTTATTCAAGCAATTCTGTCACAGAAGATCTACATTTGTACATCTTCACAGGACAGACAGATTTTCACATTGGGAGACCAACAAGAAGAAATTAGCATTTTCTCCCTAATCTTACATGTAGATTAAGTTTAATGCTGTGATTTTATCCTAGCCTTACAGATAATTCCATTGTATTTTGCAGAGCCACTGGAGTGTGGAATTGCATGTGCTATTAATGACTATCCTTACATACTTATTAAAGTGCTATAAAGTGATAATTCAACACCAGGTCTGCACACACACACACACACACACACACACACACAGAGGCTTGTTCTCAAATACTTGCCAGTTGTTTCTTATCAATAAATAATATTTTCAACAGTTAATCTATACTACATTTACTGAGGAAAAGTTGTGCCTATTTAAGTACAACTGTAAATCTAACTCCCTATTACGTGTGCACTACATGAACACAGGGACGATGCTCCCACCTAACATCTTCAGACTGTGCACTTAACCTTGAAATAACGCTTTCCAGATCAATGGGCCCAGCATCTGATGAGAGGTTTGATCTGGGCTTTGCAGTGCCCTTCCCAGCTGCTGCTGAGCAGCTCCCTTCCACTCACACCAAGGGCTGGGCTGGTGTCAGCGCTACAGAAGCCCAGTGTAAGTGCAGCAGAACAGTGGAGCCTACAGGTGGTCAAAATTGCAGTAAATATTACTTATACCTGTGATGAGGGCTCCTACAAGGCTTATTTGCAAGTAAGTCCATCAAAGAGAATTTTTCTTCCACAAATAAAATGTTTTTATTTACAAATGCAGGCTCTGCTCCATTACCAGGTGATCCTTAGCCAATATTCTCCAGCATCTTCATGCTTTGTGCCCAGGTGACCTCCTGCAGATCGTCCCATGCTAAGACCACTGAATGGAATGATACTGTACATTACATCCACCCCGTAGTTATGGGAATAACTAGAAGGAGGTTAGAGATCCACAAGAGGTGACCTACTGGGGAAATATTATTGCTTGACAAAACAGATCAGCAGACATTGAAGTGATTTGCCTTCAGTTACACACACTGTACCCAAGCTTAGTAGATGACCTCAGTGCAGTATCTCACATTATAAAGTTACTACCTAAGTGCTTCTATTCATTCTATGAAGGTAATAGCTTATTGGATGTTTGTCTTAATTTTCACAGTATCTTCTTTCAGATGACTTGATGCCATCTGCAAACATACTCAGGGTGCATTCAATCCCCTCTTCGAAATTATCAATATAGATATTAAACAGAACTGGCTGGAAGACTGTGTCAATTAAATGGATCTGGGCTATTGGTTGATGGTCAGAACATGGGCCAGTAACATGGCCAGGTGGCCAAGAAGGCCAATGGCATTCTGGCTTGTATCAGAAATAGTGCTGTCAGCAGAGGCAGTGATCATGCCTCTGTACTCAGCCCAGGTGAGGCCACACCTTGAGTACTGTGTTCAGTTTTGGACCTCACTAAAAGAAAGACATTGAGGCCCTGGAGCACGTCCAGAGAAGGGCAATGAAGCTGTGAGGAGTCTGGAGCACAAGTCTTATGAGGAGCAGCTGAGGGAGCTGGGATTGTTCAGCTGGGAGAAGAGGAGGCTCAGGGATGACCTTATTGCTCTCTACAATTACCTGAAGGGAGGCTGTGGTGAGGTGGGAGTTTGTCATTGTCTGTGGGAGTCTCCCTTGTAACCAGTGATAGGACTAGAGGGGATGCCTCAAGCTGCACCAGGGAAGATTCAGGTTGGAGGAAACTTCTTCCAGCTGCTTGTAGGACACCTCATCCATCTCTTCATCCTGGTTAGGTGGTCTATAACATATCCCCACTAGAAATTTAAAATCATCTGATCTTGTCCTGTAGAAAGATTACTGGGTTGCCAAGAAATGAGGAAGTTCTTGGAGTGGAGGAAACTGAATTTTTATCTGAACCCAGATAAATGATATTTTTCTCCTCTAATCATCTGTGAAAGTTAATACTAGGCAAACACAAAAACCCATGTGGTTCCAATACAAAACCATGCTGCACCACTACACTCATTCCATAAGGGTTTTTATTTTTGTTTGCTTGCTTTGTTTGAAGACCTGCTTGCATAGTGTTTACTTGGAGATAAAGAGCAAATCATTTCCATTCATTACTAGGATGGGCATTAGTAAATGAGAGTGCCTGGAACAATGTTAGATAGATGACCTGCACATGACAAGACTAAATAACTGTCCTTACTGAGCGTTGCCAGTCCTGGTAAATCCCAGAGCTTATGTCACCCTGATGCTTTGCCATAGATTCACAGTTACAGTTTATATTCAACATAAGTACTATCTTCAACAGAGAGATAACACAGCTAATTCTTGCTTCATGAAGCTATTAGCACAACCTGACCCCACCTAGCTTTGCTGCTAACCTCCTTAGCATCAACTCCAATGCCCTGATTGCTGCCTCTTTGCAGTCGCACAGCCATGGGAATAGAGTGAGGAGTATTTCAGACTCCTACAGGCATAATGCCCAGGGCATGACTGATTTGGGACCTGAATCAGACATCACCTCCATCAAAGCTGCTTTCCATTTGGGGTAGCAGAAGGAAATTCACTCATCCTGACTTCCCAGGTCCAGCCCTTTAGACACTGACTCAAAGAGCAGTTGAATTGTTAGGGAGTTAACATTTTAAGATTACTTTGGAATAGGCATGCAGATCAAAAAGCTTTGAACTATTGGTTAAGAGTGGAAATATGATCAAAGATACCAAGCCTGAGAGTTTTAGAGGGAAATGCCAGTGCAAGAGAAAAGTCCATAGACAAGGCCTTCAAAATAAAGTGAGATAGATGAACAAACATTGGAGAAAAAAGTACATTGTTAGGAAAGCAAAAATGCAAGGCAAGAGACAAACAGGTGCAAGGCAGTAAGGTGCAAGTAGGGAGAACAAAACATGGAAATACAAAGCAGACTGGAAACCAAGTACCAGTGCAAGGATGGGGATTACATTACTAACACAGCAAGCTAGATGGATGATTTTATCTCTGTCATAGATTTCAAGGGATTCTGGTAAGCACCGAGCAAGTCAGAAAGACAGAAGATTATAGTTTCCCAGGCATTAAAACCAGGCAATTTTGGTTGAACAGGAAAAGGACAAATCTTCCATTCTATCACACTGATTTATATCTGGAGCAGCTCAGCTGAAGTCAGTTGTGTCTATGGAAAATTAAACTAGGGATATGAGGACAAAATTTAGCTCAAAAACTGTACAACCATCATTTAATGGACAGGTGACTTTTGAAAATTGGATCTCCAGCAATAAAAACACCTAAGGGCAAGTACATAGTAGGAATTGGTTACAGAAAGGAGTAGCTCCATGAAGATGATAGATCCCCAAACACTCAGAGTCCATGTGAAACTTAAACCTTGAACAGCTCAGTGTCAGGGCAGTGTGCTCTGTGGTATGTAAGGCTGCAATTATACGCAGAATTATAAGCAGAATGATCCATTTTCAGAGAGAAGTAAAAAAGCAACAGAATTATGCAAGCCAGCAGTATGTCAGAACAAACAGCGTTGCACTCTTGGCAATGGACTTGGAAACAACCAGTATATTCAACATTTTCCTATTTTTCTTACTACTCTGGCAGTTATTCAAATGTCAGGCCATTCCGAGAAGGCAGCAGTGCAGCACTTTGCTGCAGGCAGAGCTGGGAGCGCCACACACAGACATAAAGCAGTGGCAATGGCCCGAGAAGCAAGATGTTTTCATGTGCAAGCTTCACAGGCAGCACTGAAAAGAACTGTAACAGATGTGGAATGTGCCACACACAGCGTGTGAAATGGGCGTAGGAAGGTTTGTGATGGTTTCCATTTCCACCCAAGATCATCATGGTGGTAGTCACAGCTGTCACCAGCACTGCCCCAACATCTCTGAGCTGATCCTGCAGCAGCAAATGCCACTAACTCCTGGCCCAAGGTACAGCCTGTCTGTGGTGACAAACGTGCACATCCCTTTTGTGACCAGCCTCTATCTTAACTGTGTATCAGCTCAGAAGCCCCAAGCATCCAAGTGCTCCCCGCGGTGAGAAGCACTCCGCATGTGTACAACGAGAAAACAAGAGGATGGCATCAGTAATCAAGCAGCTATGTCATTAATCATAACACTCCCAGTCCAATTTGCTCATTGAACATTTGCTTATTATTTTTTTTTCCTCTTAGGATATTTGTGGAGACGCTTAGCACCCAGAGAGTCAGCCCTGAAATGGCATAATTTAGCTAAGTTATTCCTTGCACATCATCTGCTGAAAAAGAAAGGTGAATGCAATAAAACTAGATCTTAGCTTTGCCTACGCTTACAGCAGCAAAACATCCCGTTCTTTGTTCAAGCTGATGACTGCCAGTCGTGGGTGTGGGGGGAGCAAAGCTTGTACAAACTGCCTGTGGAGCAGGCATTGCTGCGGCAAGCACAGCCCCATGTGGACAAACAGAATTCTCTAGTTCTGTGTTAGGGCTTTGATGTCAATGAAAAAGATATTTCTGAAATCTAACCAAAATGTTGAACTCTTGTGAAAATCTGAGTGCATATTTGCTTTAAATGGCAGTTCTTGTGTTATGCAAATGTAGCCCTACGTGTAATTAACGCACAATGTAATAAAGCTGCCAGTTATCAATACAAAGTTCTGAAGGGAATCAGAAGTCTATTTGGCTGTTTTTCTGTAACTGCCTACATACAATCAGACACTGCCTTAGAATGTCTGTTCTTAGCTGAAACAACAACAGGTCTTAAAGTAGTGGTACAGGACGTTTTGTCTTAGCCTACGTGCTTCTTCCTGGTTGTTATATCCTTCCTTTTAATCTGCTTCCCAAACTTTGGGTTTTTCTCATTAGTTCTACAACCATAAGCTTTGGCACAGTGAAATATTAATTATCTCCTTCCACAACTGCTTCATACTCAGAAAACAAATGAAGGTTGTACTGCTGGAGGACCGAATCCCAGTGACCCCTGTTATCACTCATATTGCACATTTTCTGTTACAAGTGCTTCCTGCTTTCCCAAAGAACATTACAGCAACCGAGGCATGACCCCCTGTGTATTGCTTTCTGCATTCTGGTAATACTGAAGGCAAACATTCCTCCTGCAGCACTGCCCAGCCAGGCATAGGATGCAGCCATGGTTTGTGGCACTGTGTGAAAACTGAGAGAGGCAGTGGGTGCTGATGGTCAGACTGAGCCACTCCACCCCGAGGAGCTCCCTCTTTCTGAAGCTCCCCGTTTTTACCCTTAGTCTCCTCCTCTTTGTAATCTTCCTCCATTCTCATCCCAGAACAAGCGCCTTTCTCACAGAAGCAACTCTGCCATAGAAACCCCAAATCTGCAAACAGTGCCCCTGGCTCTTTGAGGGCATTTCTCCAAAGTCTGGAGAAATGCAATCATGTAGACTAGCACAGAATGTCACCCTTCCCTGCATTTCTTTTCCATTAAAAAAAAAAAAAAACAACAAAATGGTGTATCTGTACTTGTAGGAAAACCCAGATTTCAAACCAATCATGCAGCATTATTATACCAGACTTGTTTAAATGCCACTTGTAAACAGCAATTCACAGCATTCATAATAACTTTGCCTTTTTCTGCACTGAGTTAAGGAAAGAGTTAAGAAAACCTGAGACAATAATGAAAACAATATAAAGAGACAATGTTTTCTTTTTGTATTGGAATGTATGTATTTGTTGTGACACAATCAGAGATCGTTTTAGAATTAGAGATTTCCATTTAATTCAAGAAGCACTTGTTAAAAAAGAAGGTGGAACTACAGGCATCTAAATGAACTCCCACATACATTGAGCTCTACCACTGTGTCTCATCTTAATGATGGTGAAATGTGTGAGTGCACTTAATTAGCACAGCTAGCTTGGAATAACTTCTATTTCAATCGTTCTTTGTGACCTGATTTATTCTGCGATCGCTTTTATCACAGCTCTGCAGCACACTAGCAGAAAACATGACTTGATTATTCACTTACAAACTTATTCCAAAACTGATCATTGTAATGGACTACATCTAAATATGCATCAGACCTGTTGATGCATACATCCATCTGTTTGACCAGCAGACTTCACCCTCTGATGGCTACACAGTGCACCCAAGCACTGCCAGACCATTTGTTTCTCCAGCTGCTCAGTGCACCCATGCTCACCAAACGCAGCCCTGCAGAACCAGAGCCATTACTAATTGGTACTGCACAGAACGGAAACCCCATGTTCCTCTTGCTTCCTGTGGCACACCCAGGGCACCTTCCAGCCTTCACCAGAGCTGGAATCAGAGCATAACATCACAGAAACCTAAAAGAGCATTTACTGAAAAGCAAAACTTCATAGCTAAAGGCTTCAGCAATCCATCCACCTTTCTGTATAACCCCCTGCTTGAAGTTTAAGGTAGCAGTCCTCCCCTTCACACAGTGTATCCCTAGCTGTAGCTGTATCCTGTCACCAAAGTCCAACAGACCAGGGAAGAAAACTGCCTTCCAGGGTGCCTGGCTCTTGGAAGAGTCAACCATATTTGTGCTGTTCTAGTGAGAAGGGTTTTCAAAGAATCACAGATAGCTTGGCATGTAAATGTCACAACTATGTGGTTACAGGCTTCACATTTGAAAATATATGCATTATGCTGCCTTTGGTTGATGATAAACAAGTCAGTGTTTGAATCTGTTGTTGCTACATTGCAGTCACTATATTGTGGCATCACAGAATGCATCCTTAAGTTTGTAGTAGGCTTCCTCTGTGTAAACAGGAGCTCTTACTAAGGAACAAGTATATGCATCTTTTGGAGCAGAGAGTCCTGAATTTATTCCTTTTTTACAACATCTCACAAATCAGGTTCCCAATATGCTCGGCCTCAGCGCGTGTGTTAAACTATGTTAATCTGCCTCGAGGTTCTTCATTTCACTTGGGAGCCGTGTGTTTCCTGGAAAGTTATGAAGTAAGAGAACGCTGTCAAATGCCAACAGATCCTTGTGCGCAATGAGATCTGATAGACTGGCTGCAGGTAGAATCCATTCCTGACCGGGGCTGTGCCCAGCAGTGCCCTTGTCACACCCAGCATTTACAGACATCTCCCTGCTCCCCGGTGTGCCCCTGCACCAATGAGCCTTCACAAATTCTGGTTTGCATTTAGTCGCTTCTGAACTCTTTATCAAGTCCGGTATCCTCGGGTCGAGAAGCTCACATTGCTGTCAGTTCTCATCTATTTAAAAATTCCTACTTTAATCAGCCAGACAGAGGGAACCTACAGGTGCTACTGCGACTACTGCAGAACACCTGGCTGGCCCTTTACTTAACCCCCCCTGAAATATAGACCATTTCAGAAATATGTTACTTACATATTTCAGAAATGAATTCAGAAATAACTTACACTCTGTTACCTGCACGAGCTTTTCTCCATCCTTCCCTTCTCCCTGTGGAAGCTCTCAGCCCAAGTGGGAACCACAGCCACTGCTGCAAAACCAAGCAAGCAGCACACTACTGTGCAGAAAGCTGCTCCACTGCCCAAACTTGTATTTTACATCGCATCAGGAGAATGGAGAAGGAAAAAATTAAAAGGAGAAGACTGCAGTTAGGGCCATTAATGTTTCATGAAATCTCTCACATCCTCCCCACAAGTGGCAGGATAAAAATGATGCAGTCATTAAAATTCAGATTGGTGTTCTCTATATTAAAATTCTGAGCTAAACTATTGCTTTGCAGAAATTTGTGTCTCTCCATATTCTCATACATCAGTGTCCCAGGGAAGATCTTATACACCAGCTACTTCAGCATCATTAACAGCTGCATATATTGCTCAAGTAAGGCTTTTTGTCACCTTAGGGGCAAACGTTTTGTTAGGTTATAGTGGCATGAGTCTATATTGCTTTAAAGGTTGCTATAGAATAAATATAAATATATATTATGGGGCCATTTCCTCCTTTTGTTAACAATAAATGTAGTAAACACAGTTGGAGGAAAAGACTTAAGTGCTCATGGTAAAGTGTTCCTCTGTCCTTGCAAGTTCCAAGAGCCATTTTGCAAAGGAAGAATTTGAAGATCTGGAATTGGGATCTACATTTCTCCTGTGTTGCTTTTAAGTACTATTACTAATGTGATAAAGAGGTAAGGTAAATAAACATCAGAAATTCTGAGCAGAACTTGAAATTTTTGAAGCCTTAATTCAATCTGGCTTTTATGAAATGATAAAGGTTTGCTTTGGCTTTGTTTTCTACACTATTCCCTTAGGAAGCATAGGAGAATCAGTAAATGCCTTTTCATCATATTAAGAAAGCTTTATGTAGTATTCATGTTTAGAAGCAGAAAAGATCATGAACGAATAAAGCATTTTAGAAAACTTTTTATCTGGTGAAAATACTTACTGGATGTTGTTGAAAGAAAAACAGTAACTTCTTTTTGTGATTTTTTTTTTTGAGAGTTTTGTAACTTCTCCTTGCTCTAAACATAAGACTGTGATAGAATACTGTAAACGAGCAGAATGATGCACTCTGTCTACTTACTGTTTAACTGAAGTCCATCATTTATCCTACAGATAGGTAGTCTAGGCTGATTCATTATCATGGCACTAATCTTCACACAACCAAGGCTTGGCACACCTGGCTTTTCTAGTCAAGCATGAGTATTAATTACAAAATGATGTAGAAGGCAAAAAAAAGGAAAAATAAAACCTTTGTTTGTCTTTCTTTAGAGAAAGTAGGAATGTTTGTTGGACTTGGAAGCCAGTTTTATCTTACATATGGAATAGGTATAACCCTTTTGGGCATCAGTGGAATCCCTGAACAGGTCCCAAAGGAAAGATGCTAGGCTGGGCTCCCTGTATAACTGTTAGACTTCTGCCTGCACTGAGGCAGTCCATTTGCAGCCATTAATTGTAAGTGACTCTAAGAAAAAGCAAAGGGAACTAAATGTGTACCTTTATGTTTTCGGTGTTTCTTAGCTTATTATCCTGATATACTGGTAGCTTAAACAACATAGCATACTTCTACAGCAAAAAATAAACAAACAAACAAACAAATAAATAAAATAAAATGCATAATGTCTAAATAACAACAAAAGCAAGCAAGCCAACCAGCCATTTCTGTGACTTACGGCTGTATTTTGATGATGAACTTGGCACATGCCACTGCTTTATAAAGCTTATGGAAATATGCAACCACCACCTGCTGCATTATCATCAAGTAAGAGCAATGATAAAAAACCTCTGCCCAAGCTATTTACTGCTGTTGGAACACATCACACCATCTTCCTTCCAGGCCCTTCCTGTGACCCTGCACTCATGTAAGTGAACAGGTGACTGTTCTGCTTCCACTTCCTAGCCAGAGACTGTTGGGAATGTATTTCCCTCTTTTACAGATTATGCATTCTAGCATTAGGACCATTCTAGAAAAGCTGGAATTGTAAACAGAGCCTCTGCAGCTATATTAGTGTGCAAATGCTTTATGTCTGCTTTAAGGTTCAGGGAAAACTGCAGCATTCACTTAGTACACCTCATCCTCCCTGTAGCTGTTTAGAGGAGCTGTGAGTAGCAATCAAGGAAATTTATATTCTGAAAAATTCATTTTTCTCCAAAAAGTGTGCTTGAAAACACTTTCAAGTGTGCCTCTGAATATATGAGAGTCATTTCTCATGGGAAAAAAAAAGCTTTCCCCTTACACTACACATGCTATGTATTTTATGCAATTAAAAAGGTGCAGCGGTTAAAATGCAGTTGGATAGGATATTAAACATTTGAGTTATCGAGAATCAAAAGCCTATTATCATTAGAATACAAAGATATTGCTTTTTAAAAGAAGTGTGGCATTAAGTATACAGGGAAAGGAAACTTCATTTTTATCTACAGTAACCTGACATTGCCAGATAACTCCTTGTGTTTAGAGCCAGACTCATATGACAATTAACACTTCTGGGAGATCAGCATCAGCTTAGGACACCCATGTCAGGGAAGTGGTGATGGCAGCACATATTTACAAGCTTGTGCAAGATATATGAACACACACACACGCTTCCGCAATTCCAGTCTCTCAAGCTTGCAGTGGCTTTCCAGATTTTTCTTCAAATCTTAGCTCACCTTTTACTTTTGCCACTGCAACTTTCCAAGAATAAATAACAGTTTGCTGCTGTGGACCTATAAAGAGCTGAACCTAGAAACGCTAGGTCTGAAGAGTGCAGCAACTTGAAAGCTGACCTATATTAAAATGATAAATTGAAGCCCACATCTATAGAAATAATAGATACTTTCTGGTCAAAATCAGAAGCAGTTCAAGTTTGCAATACTATTTTCCCAGTTGTGTTGCTTTTTCCCATTAGAAAACTGTGTCTTTGAGAGAATGGCAGATACTTGCACTACTCTTGGCCAGACTTTTGCCCTTTTTGGTTCTCCTGCACAAGGAGGAGAGGAGACCAGAGCCATGATGAAGCCTTGGCAAAGGGCTTCTCAGGGCTCCACAGCTGGCCAAGGGCTAACCCTAACTCCTGGCCCTACTCCAAAGTGGGTGACAAAAGAAAGAACTGATTTCAACTTTGTGCATCTCTGTGTCTGTCTTTTAGCTCTGTTTCTATTTATTCTTCCTTCTTATTAATTGAAAGGTTTTGTTACACCAGAGGGGAAAGTATCAGAAGAGCCTCATCTCTTACAAAGGAATGAAAACAAAGTAATAATGTCAACCCAGTGGCAGACTCTAAAATCTACGTAGATATACTTTTCCCTTTGTTTTTCCCTCTACTGTTCTACATCCTTACTGCTTTGGGATGTGACATTGCTTTGGACCCCCATGGTGCCTCTCTCTGCTGCTTTGCGCCTGTTGGTACCACTGCAAGCAGGAGAAAGCAGGAAGGGCTGGCGCTGCTGGTGGAAATCGAAGCTGAACGGGAATGAAGCAAAGCACAGGCTTACCCACTTCAGTCCATGAAATGAGTTCCCAGTGGAAGACTTGTTGCTTGAGACTGTGCAAATTAAATCTGAAAAGGTCAGAAAAACTTCCTGGTTCACAGTTTTTCAAATTAAAATGTCAGAGGAGACCATTACGAATGTACTATGGAAAACAGACTGAGATTAGCACAATAAAGCATGTACTGAATAGGAATTTTCTGACCTCCACCAAACCTTACAATGTTAAAAGCATTCCCACCATATCCATTTGCATTGCTGGGACCCACTCATAGCATGTTTTCCTTCCCAACATAATGGAATGAAATGTAAATGTACATAGGCAAGGTGTACCTGAAAACATAACGCCCAAGTTCTCTAAGTCTTAATGTCCATAACTCTGCTGCTGCTTCCATATACTGCCTGTAGCTGTCATTTCCAGTAATGTGCCCATAGCAGCTGTGCTTGGGCCAGCCTAGCCGCTGTGCCATCACTAACACCCACAGGGCAAGCCAAGCAGCCAGCACAATGCCCCATTTGGCTACCAGTGCCATTTGATCTCTCAGTTCTTGGACATGTGAAGGCGTGACTTTCCTTCAGAGACCCCTCATCAACTCTCCCCGGTAACCCAGCTTGTCTGAAGATCTGTCTCTCTGTCTCAGATCCCTGTCTGCCAGCTCTGAACTGCAGCCTGCCCATCTGAGAACCAAGATTAGCTTGTTCAGACAGACACTTGCTTGGAAAAATACATCAAGACATTAGAGAGGGAAGAAGAAACGTATCTTAAAGCAAACAAAATAATCAACCAATGAGCAAACATAACTGAGGTCAACAGCAGAGCAAGTGAAAATGCAAGGCGCCAGATGCCTTTCCCCAGACAAAACCAAGAGAAAAAATAAGTGTACTCTATCAGAGCAAATTACGAGAGGCCGTTTTTCATCTGCATGCATCTAATACCCTCCCTTCCTCTCATGGGAGGAACAGCACAGCATTATCCTTCACAAGGAAAAAAGAAAGCAGAAGCAGCTATTTATCCCTTCCCCAGAGTCTGGAACAGCAGTGCCCTTTCACCAGCGAAGCATCCAGGACAGCTCCTTCACTACCAGCTAGGCTGTACTTCAAGTGAAGCACTATTGGCAATGCAGTCACCAAAACTAACATTGAAGGCTACCAGCTTGCCTAGAAAGCTGTCTGAAAGGAGTGCTGCACCATGCCTGACTGGACTGTATGGCCAAGCTTCTTCAATCTGGTTTGACCAGCCCTAATTAACACTCCTTTTATTGCTGACGTTATTAGTGCTGAGTGGGTTAGTGACATGATGGTGTATGTTCATGGCACATAACTGCTACTCTCCAGGCTACACAGTAAAATTTAATCACCCAGACCCAGCAAGCTTCCTCTCCAGTCTTTCAGTTTTGGATTTATCCCCCCAAAATTGCCTTTCCTGAGAATTTTACAGCTAGCTAATTGACTTTCTGTTCCTTCTCTTGCACTGCGCATGAATAAGGTCTCTTCAGAGTTCTGCTAGCAGCTTTTTCATTTAATAAAAATAGTGTATCATATTCATAAACCACCCAAATGGAAGGAAGGTTTGCAAAAAGCACAACAGTATTTATAAGAGGAATTATCATTGAAGTTATCAAGCTTCATATAATCTTCACTAGACAAAATGCCTGAGACGTGGCTGAGGAGGACCACATGCTGAAATACCAAATGAAGCTTCAAGGAAGACTGATAAAAGAAATTTATTTTCTCATCTTTCCTCTTCGCTCTTTTTTTTTTCTCTTTTCTTTTCTCCTCTCCTCTCCTTTATTTCAGTGTTTCATTAAGTCTGGCACCAGATTCTGTAAAGGTTTTGATTGCTTTTCCCCACTTTACACATAAATTTACACTTTTCAAACATTATGGAAGGAAGCCGTAAAGTAACCCACATTGCAGGCCATCTTGTATTTGCATATGACTCTAGAAATGAAAAAATATAAAATGCAAACTATTCATTGACAATTATACAGTCATCATCATGCTTCAGAACCTGAGCTAAAATGTGGCTGTTCTTTCCACTGTTCCAAAATTTAATTGGATGTTTGCTGAGTCTGAACACTGAAACCGTTATGGATAATTTCACATTTGGACACCATTGCTGCATCCATAAAAGCTGGCTATCACTACCTACTCAGCATCAGACACGCTGTATGTGGGTGCATCTATGTTTCTACATCTATTTTTCTTCTTTATTAGTATATATAGAAAGAAACACAATATAAAAATATATTCTATATAACGATTTTTAATGAACAGTTTCTCGATCAATGTTGTACATCAGTGCTTCAGTTCTGTGACTAAAAGTGCATATTCTGCATGGATTTTCCCTGATAATTCTTTCTCCTTCCACTGAATCAGAATTAGAGAAAGCATTCTGTGTGGCATTTGGGGCTCCTGTTTACATCTCAGTTTTATTTAAAACAAGATCTAAGCTGCATATGATAGAAATGTAAGCAACTAAGAAAATGTTCTGCTGCTTCCCCTTAGTGGCTTCCACTGTCCAAGGCAGGCTGCCACTGCATTCAGAAGGCACAGAGAAGCTGGATCGTAATGACATTTTCTCCTAATGTGGACATTCAAAATGAGGTCTGACACCGTTTTTCATCTGTAAAACCTGGACCTCCAGTAACAAGCTATCAGCTCAGAACATCTGAGCTCTATGAGGGGGCAGGTTATTTCTGACACAGCTCTTTCCCCCTTCACCGCAGGGGTGGTCAGAGGCCCGTCAGAGGACATGAGGCTGCTGCTGCCTGAGAAGCACAGAATCACAGAACTGTAGGGGTTGGATGGGGCCTCTGAAGAACACTGAGTCCAACTCCCCTGCTAAAGCAGATTCCCTAGAGTAGGTTGCACAGGAAAGCATCCGGGTTTGGTTTTTTTGAATGTCTCCAGAGAAGGAGACTCCTCAACCTGTTCCAGTGCTCCATCACCCTCAAATAAAAGATGTTTTCTTTAGAATCTTAGAATCACAAAATCATGAAGGTTGGACAGATCTCTAAGACCATATAGTCCAACACAACCCATCCCCACCTACAGTTTCTATCAGTGCCACGTCTCCGCAGTTCATGAACACACCCAAGGAGAGACTCCACCAGCTCCCTGGGCAGCTTGTGCCAGTGTTTAATCCTCTTGCTGAGAAGAATTTTTTCTCATATCCGACATGAACACCCCCTCGCATAACATAAGGCCATTACCTCTTGTACTATCACTAGTCACCTGGGAGAAGAGGCCAGATGGGTAAGCTTGTTGTAAAATGAAATTAGATCAGTTAAGCAGGACTTTGCCCTCATGAAGCTGTGTTGGCTATGTTCCTTCACCTTAAAAAAATCTTTAAATTTGGAAGTCAGTTATCAGATATAATTGACTTTAGAACACATTCCTTGAATGGGTGTTTTAAAAACAGACATTTCAGTTACATCAAAAGCTGGAAGAACAAGCTTTTATTTTTTAAAACATAAAACCAAATTGGAAATATTTACTTTCCTTACTATTAAGTCTGAAGCTGCACCAGGCACCCATGGGAGCAGCAGGCAGGTAAACAGGAAGGAGTATTAACAGCCCAGGGAATGTGGAAATGGGGTTGTGCCAACCGAAAGCATTCAGGTGTGCATTTACTTTAAAAGAACAGAGCCCTCTCCACCCCAAAATCAGAAAAAATGTTGGAGCCCTTTCTCCACTCATGCTGCAATTTTAGCAATTAATGTCTCTACCATAGCAACACATTTCAAGCTTGAATACATACAGTACATTTATTGTTCTTATAAACTCAGTGCAATTATTTGTCTTTTCTATATCATATTCACAACAGATGTTTTTCCCCCTGTACAATTATTACTTGTATTCTATTCTCATTAGGTACATGGAAGAAAATGATACAGAGGAAAATGCTATACAGCTTTTAGCATGAGTACATTTTATTCTGTACATTTCTAATCACTATATCATGGCAAAATAACATGGAACAAACCCAGAGTAAGGGCCAGCCATCAACCTATAGACAGGGACTGGCAGACCTGCTCCTGATACTAAAGCACTGCTCATGAAGTCAGCATTAATTTCCTGTCATAGAAAAGCACAACATACACACAGGTTGAGGATTTGGACAGGCCTCATAAAATTGCCCGTCAGCCTAGATTTTCTCCTCAGTCTCAGAGATTGCTAGTGTTCCCATTCTCTCTCCTTCCTTTTGTAAATGATGTTAAAGACACGTTACATATGTTTCCTTTCTACATAACCAGCAAAGCTCCTGAAATTATTGCAATATGGCTTCGTCCAGCTGAAAGCAATACGTGTGCCTTAGCTATTCCATCAGAGAGAAGATTATTTCCTGATGGCCACACTCCCTCTTCAGCCCTGCTGTGAGCAGGGTCTGGGGGCTGCTTAATGTGGAGCATTCAGCACTCATTGCAGGGGGCCTGATGCCAGGAGTGTACTGCATGCCTGCAATTGACTAATACAGACGTGGTCAAGGAGCCTAATAGTAGAGTGCTACATTCTGTTGCTTCATTTCACCTGTTCCTCTTCTGGTACAACTCCTGTCACCCGCAACAGCTTGTTTCCAGTGACCCTCTTCTATACACACAGCTTGTATAAATCTGCTCAGATGAAAATTAGAGTAAGTTTCTATAAATTTTGACGAAAGTGGGACTCACTATTCAACCTTATTGCTGACCCTACTGCTTGGAACCCAGCAAGACTAAAGCCAAGGGTTTCAGTGTGGTTATTTGAGTCTAATACCAGGTTCTGACTTGCACAGCATGAAAAATTGCAAGCCAAAGTTGCTTGCTGCCTTGTGTAGCTCTCCCTTCATACTAGGCAAACAATACAAATCATGGGCAGGGCTTCCCCGTGCACCCCATTTCAGCACAGGTACCACTGGCCTCTGGCCTCTTGTCACCTCTAGCACATCTGCCTGCTGAGCTTGGTGCTGGAGACACCCACAGAGCTGCCACAATGGGGAGAGTACAAGCCTCCATTCATCAAATCCAACCCTGTACTCCAAACATTTCTACCCAGATGTTACTTCCCACAGGAGGCGTGAGTCTCTTTTGTAGTGCCCTTCTATGTAAACATACTTAAAAAGTAATGACAGTCCATCTGTTTAGTCCTATGCCTTCTTTTTCATATACAACACTGCAACACTGCTGAGAAACTGCTGTAGAAAGAGATACAGAGCAGGACCATTATTTTTAGTCTCATAACATTTACCTTTAGAAGGAAACTTCAGCTTTGTTCAAATGCCTGTTAAAATGCCCAATGGCACTACAGACAGGAGCTAAGTCTGCTAAGTCTACGCTTGTCTGCCTTCTTCCCCTTCCCACAGCCAGTTTTTCAGTCAGGCTACACACTTCCAGTGAGTGCTTTTATCACAGGCTCTCTGTGAAGAGGAGAGGTTTCTTCTCTCTACGTAACGTAAATATGAGTCATATCTTGCTTTTATCATCAGCAATCTGTATCAATATTAAAAGGGAAGACCTTACTTGACACCGCTGGTATTTCTATAACAGAAAAGAAGGAAAGCTAAAAAGCATATTTCCTTAAAAAAAACCATACAAGCCCAAGCCATTGCATTTCTAACATACATCAAAAACAAACAAACAAAAACCAACACAGCGAATAAAATGAAGTGCGTTATTTTTCCCTGGAATTCCTTTAAAAGAAGAGTGATTAAGGTATTAGGACTTACTCTGCAGAGTTTGAAAGGGTTGCCAATGTTAGGACAACCCAAGACAATCCAGAGTCCCTGACTACAAAGAAGAAAACCAGCAGTGGCACATCACCCCGATGCATTGCAAGCTCTTTAGGAAAGTCACCTTTTGTGTTTGCCTATGGATGAGAAATTAGAACAAAAGCCTGACCAGGTGCTGGATGGGGCACAAATCCTGCGCTTGCGTGCAGCCTCAGATACCCTGTTCTCATCTCAGAGACATAAAATAAATGGGAAAGATGTTTCAGCTCATTAAATATGCTGACTCCAAAGGATTACCTGTGGAATTCAGAATGGTGCAATAAAGGAGGCAAACCTGAACTTTAAACTCATTTCTGCAGTCTGAGGTCCCTTCGCTTCTATGAGCTGTAACTCAGTGCCTCATGCAAAATAGGGTGGGCTCTGTATTACACACTTGACAATTTTCCGAGCACTTTGGCAATGAACAAGGCAATATCTTTGGATAACACTCAAGTGAATGACAAGGTGTTTAGCAATTACTTGAAGACTGGAAAACGGAGCTGTTAAGAAGTATGAGCAAAGGAACAGAAGAAACCTAGAAAACTAAGCAGGGCTTCAGAAAGTAGACACTGATAAGGACAAATAACAGTGATGAAAAAATCCATTTGCCTGCATGTCATATGCTGCAATTAGAACAAATGCCTCACGGATTCCTTCTGAACAAGCACCACACTAGGGCTACTATCACTGGCTACATTAAGGTCAGTCCTCTGATTCAGTGTCTCACTAATTTAAAAATGTACTTTTTAAAGGCTGCAGATGGGAATTTTCATGGCTGCTATCAGAGCACATCACCAACTGAGGGCAAATCTCTGTGTTGTCACTCACAGAAGAGCTCCTGTAGAGGTCCTAGTGCCAGCTCCCACAGGCTGGGTATATTTCTTGATCTTAAAAGGCCATTTAATCTAAATGCTTTTAGTGACAGTAATTCCAAAAGGGAACTGCACTAATGGCTTCTCAAAATACTGCCAAGCCCTTCAAGTATATGCACATAATATTGGCCAAGAGAGATGGAAAATTTTTTTTCCACTAATTTCATCCACACTGTGTTTTTTCCTTTTGAGATTCCCGTTTTGGGTCTTACCTGCTCTGACCTCTACTTGCTCCAAAAGTTCACAATCACAGATCCAAGCAAACCCAGGTCTAAAAAGTCCAGGGTCACTTAAGCAAGGACGGCCCAGATGAGACCACTGCTGCCTCTATGGAGTGTGGGAGATGCAAACAGGAGCTACTGGGAGAGAGTGGCCTCCCAGTCTTTCCTGTCACTTCACGTCTTAAGAAGCTATCTTGATGTGACATAGAGAACTTAAATGGCAATTAATTCCATTTAGAAAGTACTCTATTATTCATTACACATCTTCTGTGGTTTTCTCCTTTTATTTTTAATTCCAATGAAATTGGGCCATTTCTTAATTATTTTTCCTTGGCAGCTTATCCTCCATCTATAGCTATAAGTTTCAAGTAATTCATAACAATGAAGTTTATTCATTTCTTTTTTGGGGGGAAGAAAATGCATTTTGGGGAACACAGTTGTTATTCAGGACAATTTGCAAATATTTCCATTTTATAATTTTCTGCAAACAGCTCATTATGAACTTTGAGGTTTAAAATGATAACAATAAAACCTAACTTCACCTCAGAGTACAGGGTCACCACTGCTTCTTACTGTTCAATGGGATGGAAGCATGATGTATGAGAGAATCACTCTAGAAAAAAACTTTTCTTTCACACTTCTTTGATATCCCAGTCTTGGCTCCCACTGATTTGAGACAGGAGGTTTTCAGTAACTCTAAAAGCTTCTAAAATAGCTGCACTTGTCATCCTTCCTATTCACCCTGTGAAGTTTACTTTGACCTTTGTAGCACAGATCATCCCAGTGTTGGTTTAGCACAGTCAACATCCTTGTCACAAGTCTGCTGCCGAGGTCTGTTGCAGGGGAGTGAGCTTTCTCAGAGGAGAAGAGATGACATTTTGAGACAAGCAAAGCAAAACAAAAATAAATAAATAACAAAGTAAAGAGAAAAATATTCTCTCCAAGTTTTGATCCACCAGGTTTGGTTTTGCTTTCCTCCCCACATAAAGCGAATAAAACACCATGCTCTAGCTATAAGGAGAAGCAAGAATTACTGTACAAATGAAAATGTCTTTTCACGGCATTGTCACAACAGCTCTGTGTCACCAAAAGCTCCCCAGGCTCTCTTTATCTTTCATTAAGTGAAACTTCTGTTAAAACTGAATTACTGAAAAAAACATGAAAATCTTTATCATCAGGCCATATTAATTAAAAATAATAATAACAAAACTCTGTTGTAAGGAGATTTATGATTTGCTTTTACAGCCACAAACATTTCTCATTTTCTATTTAATTTAATGGGGAAAAAAAAAAGAATGTTTTCCCAATATTTTCCTTAGTTATGGGTGTCTATAATATATTATGTACATTTATACAAACCTCTTATTGTTGTGCACATCCTTCCATTTTAACTATATTAAGAGAACATTACCAGTAATCTTTTTCCATTATCTGTATTATTTCTTAAATACAATACATTCATATCCGGAACTCTCTTAGCCATAAAAAAGCTCGGATGCTTTGTATAGTGACATAATATGAGATTTTTACTCTAAACTCATGGTGTAGATGGGGGGACTTTACTTTGTTTTAAAAATGATAATTTTTATGGAGTTAATGCTTATGAAGAACTCCACATTCTTTCAAAGGATATCTCTAGAAAGTAGGGATAGACCTCCTTCGTTTTCATTAATAGCAATACAGCATAAAATACAACAGTGAAATAGCAAGAGCTGTTTATTTTAATGTCAATCATTTGAATTAAAAAACAAAAAATAGCATGGGGGCTGTCACAGACAGCTCTTAAAACCACATCTCTAAAGACCTAAGTAAAATCATCCGTGTTGGCTTCAGTAAGGTCAGGAGTCTGCTCTAAGCCCCTCTCCACCTCTGTGCTTAAGCTACAAGGCTTAATACACATTGCTACAAATTACACATTGAGTATAGCTGTAACAACAGTACAGGCAATTTAAATCTGATCTAATTTACTGCAGTAAAGCACATCCATTTACACAGAGTAAATATTACTCTTTTGTTTCATTGTTCCTCACGGTGACATAAAAAGAAGCAAAAATTATAACCAGTTTGCAGAACAGTATCTAATGAACTTACCTAGCTCTTCTAAAATCAAAGCCTTCCCATCCTCCTTCAAATGAATCAATGGTGTTAAGCAAATGCCACTTCACAAACACACAAAGACATGGATGTGCACATGCATAAAAATTTCCACTGGTGCAAATGAAATTTTGGGTTTTGAGTATCTCTAGAGATAGAAACAGTACAGCCTCTCTGAATTATCAATATGAACTGATAAATTGAAGAGAAATAACTTCACTACCACCTTTTACATTTCTTAAAATATATTAAATGAATTAATTCAGTGAATACATTGCCCATACTAAATTATAGTCTTTCCTCTTCAGAATATATGCTTGTGCAAAGTGCCAGACACTCTTAACTTTGGAGATGGGAACATTCTGTTCTTCCAAGAACACTGAGAGGAAGCTTCCAATCACAAAGCCAACAGTCACACACAAAAATCCCTTGCCTCCTTCACTTCTCCTCTCCCATGCATGCATGCACAAGGCCATTTGCTTCTTCTTCTCCAAATAAGCACAGTTTTAGACACCAAATTGGAGTTGAACACCTTGGCAGAGTTTAATGGGAGCTGGCATCTTTTATAAGACCTGCTCAGATGGGAGAAGAATACAAATTGTTTTTACCACAATATTTTTTGGTAATCTGTGAAAAATGACTGAGCAGTCTCTATAATGGAATAACACTGAGGTTTTCTCTTGGCATTTGAAAGTAATGTTTTTCTGTGGGGAAAAATAGCTCAGCATATAGGAGCAAAAAATACAGATAATAGTTCAATTTTTTGTGTGTTAAAGTACGTAGAATGCAATAACTTCTTCAATAGAACCCTTTAAGGGCAAGTTTGAATCATGAAGCTGACACAGGCCATGCTTTTCAGCAGATCAAGTGCACCAGTATCACTTTCCAGATGGTGCAGAGTTCAATATTATTATTTCCTCAAACCAGAGCCCTAATTATAGCACTTCGTAGGTGACATCTGCTCAGGCATATCTGCACAGCACAGGTGTGACAACCTGCGTTAACTAAGTCAAATGAAATTACAGATAAA
This sequence comes from Phasianus colchicus, assembly GCF_987193195.1. Lineage (NCBI taxonomy): Eukaryota > Metazoa > Chordata > Aves > Galliformes > Phasianidae > Phasianus > Phasianus colchicus. The sequence continues at coordinate 7,459,869 of NC_143443.1, forward strand.
ACAGATAAAGGTGATGTTTTCTTGAATTAATGCTTGAATTCAATAATGGCTTCAGTCTTAAGCCACTGTGCAGGAGTTAAATGCAAGCTATAGCATCTGCCCTGCCATTTAAAAAACCTGTCACTGCCATGGAACAGCCAACATAACCAACAAATAGAGTTCTCCTGGGTAACACAGCAGACACTCCTTTGGAATAGCAGTCACAGATTGAGCCTTACCCTTTTTCCTATTACTTCCTATTATATTATTACTATTTTCCGTCCTTACCTCTTTTCCTATTACTGAAAAGCCTCTTTCTTTTTCTTTCTTTTTTTTTTTTTTTTTTGTTTGGTCATATGGAGCTTTAATTAAGCAGAATGTACCATTAATTAGTTGTTGCACACACCAGTAAGAAGGGATGGAGAAAGAAAGCTGGTGCTAAAAGAAAGCTGTAGAGAAATAGAATCACAGCATGGCTGAAGCTGGAAGGGATCTCTGGGTCTGCTCAGCCCAACTCCTGCACAGGCAGAGCCGCCTAGATCAGGGTGGTAGGGCCATGCCCTGACCTCTCTTTACAACATCATCACTAACTGAGGACTGAGAACGCAGCAGAAATGGTTTTATGTTTTCTTTTTCAAAAGGACTTCTTCAGATTTAGGACAAGAAATGCTGAGCTGATGTAAGGACCCTTTCACCACCACTGATCAATGTTTTATATTGTATTCAGTGGGGAGCAAGAAGATTTCAGCCTCTTTTACTCCCAGCCTGGCATTTTTCATTAAAAAAAAATGAGAAAGGAAAAAAGTCACCGACAATAAAATCAATCCATTCTGAAAAGGGAACTAAAGCATTGTATGACAATACTCAATACCTGCATCAGCTCAGTGTTTTCACCTCAAAGACATGTACGGTAAATACAGAATTTTTATTTGAGAGCCAAACAGTAGGGAAGAACCAAAAGGCCAAATTAATGATAAATATAACTCAAGAGCACAGCTGCTGGGGCATGCATGCAGGCATACATAAAGACTGCATTGTGCAGCCTCAAATTTTCCTATCTTCTGAAAAAAAGGGACAAGGAAGGTTGATCAGGAAGAAAAGAAAATCAAGGATGTGCCAAAGTGCTGTGTGAAGGCAATAAGATAGAGAACAATCAGACATGTAGCACAATCATGAGCTTTTGGGAAGATCCTGGGAGTCAAAGAGACAGTCACTGTCTGAGGAATCTGAATGCTTTTAATGAGGTACTACAAAAACAAATGATGTATCCTATGTCACTGCAGAGGTACTTCATGCTAAGTTCCTTAGCTCTACCAGTAGCACTGAGCATATCTGCTTAACATTCAAGAATGGACATTCAGGGACATCTTCTGAAGTCAAACAACATAAACAAAGAGAAAGTAAACAAGGAAGCAAAAAGTTAATCTGTTTCAGTTTTATTTCTGCAGGGACTTCAGAATCTCTAGTAGTACTGTCACTTATATCTATGAAGCTAAGGAAAGCACTGCACAAGACTTAGTACCCTTTTCCTCTCTCCCTATGCCCTAGTCTAAATATTAGGTTAAAAAAAAAAAAATGCTCTAGATTTAACACCAAATGTTTCATGCATCAGGAAAACACAAATTAGGGATCTGGAGTTCTGCCCAGTTTAATAATGCAGTGGAGTGCCATGGTAGCATGAACTGTTAGAAGAATCACATCTTGCTAATCTCTACTGCTTGCATAGACAAAAATTAGGTCTTAGTATAATCTTGATGTCAACTGGAAGCTTCAGAACAGTACTGAAATATGGATTTCACATGCCATATTAGTTTTGTGAGCATATGCTGAATAAACCTGCCCTTTCCCTTTGCCCCCTCCTCAGTCTGCTCAGCTATCCTTTATATGCTGAAACTTCCATCATGGCATTTTCTCCCTAGAGCTTCTGCTTCAGAAGTGCTGAAACCACAACATCAAACAACAGCAATTACAGCAGATGCCAAGCTTTTGTGGCAACAACTCCAGCACCCTATGAATCAGATGTATCTCTCCATTAGCATTCACTGCATTTTATGAATGCGGGTTATTTTCCTTGTTTTGTCTTCCAGTATTGTTGCCCACGGATACAGCTCTCAGAGCTGAATCTATTTTTCCAATTCTCAGAAAAATCACAGAAATCCTGGAGAATAGATCCAAAACAATAAGGCATAAAGCTTAGGTGTGTATGAGATCTGATCTCACTTTTCATTCCCCACACATGTTGTCCTTGCTCCATGAAGCAATGCTAAGCCAAACTTCCAGCAATAGCATCCTCTGGTTTCTCATGCATAGCACCACTAAAAGATCATCAGCATGCTCTGTTAAAGCCACAAACCACTCTTACATTTAAATTTCTGCTATCCAAAACAAGGGAAATGAAATAATACTAAATTAGTGTTTGCTAGATTCTCTTACTGCAGTTTCCTACCTGCACTATTGCAATGCGCCAGTTCTCACCTCAAGGGAGGAGGAAGTCTTCCCACAGTTCTGAGATACACTCTAACCTGAACTCAAGGACAGTGAAAAAAAGGAAAAAACTGCTGAAGAAAAGTGACCAAAATTTAGAGAGCAGCAAGGAGGGTAAGATGACATTCTCATTTCTATCCTACCACTTTTGTAGCAATTATGGAAGGAACATCCCAAATAAAGTCAAGTACAGTCAGCTAAGCTTTCACTTAGGGTACAAGCACCAGCTATGCGTCATCACTAAATAGGACCAGCAATTCTCTGTTGACTCAACCCTGAGTCATTTTTCTCTGGGTTTCTACCAACATTGACTTTACATCAGATTCATCTGAACAAGCAGCCCCTGCCCTTTCAACTAATTCTCACTGCTACTGAGAAGACAAATCCTGGGAAGAAAGAGGGGGTAAAAATATTATGGCTAAAATCTGTCTCATAACAAAATACTATTAAGGTTCTGATGGAGTACATAGGCCATTTCCTTACATTATGAAGAAGTTTAATGATGTCTTTTAAGAGTAATAAATACATGGGCTGCTCAAAAGCATTCTCAAGATGGTATTGCTTTTCTTCTGCTAAGACTGCTAATTATGACATTTTTCCAATAATTAAGAACTTGAATTCCTTACAAGCATCGTTGAATCAGTCCCCTGAACTGCACTCGTTCTGCAGAGCCACACCATGGCAAGAGTAACCTCACCTCACAGCCAGTGTCCTCTCAAAGGACAGAGGTCTGTGTCTGAATGTAATTCAACTGCACACGACACCCTTTCAGGACAGACCAAGCCCTGGTCTTCAGTTTTTTGCTAAAAGATGAGTGACCTGGTCATTTCGATTTCCACAAGGAATATTGCTCATAGCACTACATAAGAATGTTTCACTAGCTTGCTTTCCAGGTACCAGAAGGTACGGCTTATGCTGGCATATTTCTATTTTATGAGTATCTGAAACAATAAAGTCAGAAGCAATTTATCAGAGGAAGCTATAGAGAAAAAGTAAACTAGCATAACTGTGCTAATTCCTAATGATAAAAACTGCCCCATGTCATCACATTAAATACTTAAATCCATCTCCCTGTGATACACTTGCATCAGATGTGATGTATTACATGCCATTAGTGAGAGTCTGTCAGCAAATCCCAGCAAACTGGTTTGCACTTTCTCATCTATTCTTAGCCTTCTTGTTTATTTATTCTTACACATACAACAATGCCTACAAATGTGAGCCCACTCTGTCAACCAGGCTTGTATCTACAGGATACATGCAAAGCTAACTTCAGAGTGAATTTTTAATCATTTCTTTTTAGGACTGAGAACAGAACGGATCAAGCATTGAATATGTTGTATTTTTCCAAGTTCTTTTTATGGTTTTTTTCTCTGACTGAAGGGAAGAAAAAAAGATATTTCTCTGTCTTAGTTTTTCATCTTCAGAAATATGAAATTCTCCTTGAGACAAGATTTGTTTTGCTGCTGCTGCATCTCAGTAGAAAAATAAATAAAACAGGAGCAGGTGGAACAGTTATTTTCTTGTTACACGAATATCATAAACTATTATCATTATTTTTAATGGTTCTTTAAAACAGCATATGGGCTTCTATTGTAATTTCAAATACTGAGAGCAGAGAACCTTATTTCTTTTGAGCCTTTTTAATAGACTTCCTTCAGAATGCATAGAAATCATCAGAAAACATATTCTAGATTTCTGATCTTATCCTGAAACTGTTAAATTGCGGGTGCGAGAAAATAGTCACCCTACCTTTCATCCAGTTATGAACAACAACACAAAACAAGCAAAACACCCCTGGCAATTTCTCTCTTCCTGCTGGCCAGCACTACAGCAATGCGAGCACTTTGAGATGACATGAGCAAGGTATTTCAAAAGCTGTCTGCTTTGGGATAAAATTTGGATCATAAAAATTAGCACAAACAATAATTTCTTCTTTGTCTTCTTAGAAATACAGCATATCTCTGAAAGCACACACATGTGCTAAATCAGCCAGTTAGGAATGCTTAAATAGCATATTACCTTGTTCATTTATTTCCTGTTTTATTGTTAAGCGACAAGGATAGAAACTCATACCATGGTATAACTAAAAATGTATATATAAAAAAAAGTAAAGCAAAGCAAAGTCTCAAAGATTTTTTTATGAAAAGATTATTTCAGAATACTTCCCCCCAGGTTTTTGCAAGCAGTGTATACATGAATCTAATTTTTATTCTTTGTGTATTTAAATTATTGGAAATAACGTTTCTCATTAAATAACTTTTTTGAGCTTGAGAGGAGAGGAGGCTATATTTTGGTTTGTATTTTATTTCTTAAAAAAAAAAAAAAGTGAGAAAAATGTGGATTTTTTTTTTCCTGCCTCCTGGGATTCTTGATGAATTATTTTTGTGTATGCTTTTTTCTTCTAACAAATACGCAGAAATGCAGAATAATATCGTACAGGGAACAATTGATTGAACTGGCTGGCCACTGATGGTAAAAATGAGTCTAGCAACAGGAAATCAGTGAATTCGAAAATGAAGGATTATGAAGTTAGTAATTATCGTTTCAAGCATAGTGCCTGAGAACATAGAAGTGAAGAATTGAGATAGTATAAAGATAAAGAAGTATATCCAGTTGTACTAAATGCCAGTGTAAAATTTCTGCCTTTGTGTCAGTCTGAAAAAACTATCGTGAAAGCTGAATACACTGAGAAATGAGAAATTAAGGATTTTCTTGAGATCTTCAAAGGCGAAACAATGAATTTGCTTAAGGAATAAAACCCAGATGTTGAATGGAAAGACACAGGAACACTCTGTAGTAAAATGTCTGAAATAGAACAAGTTTCATTTAGATTTGCCAGGAAAGTGAGTGAGAGTTAAGAACTGAAGAATCACTTGAGTCATACTTCAGAACTGTGTTACTCCTTGGAATACAAACAGCTCAGAAGTATGATGGCACTGAGTCAGGACTGGAGCTACAAAAGGCAAATAAATATCACTGTCCATGCAAATTCAGCTATTCACATTCTTTAATGTTAGGATGACTTTCCCAACATCCCATGATGGAAAGCAGTTATTAATTATAATAAATATATTATTTATTGTAATAAATAAATATAATAAAATAGTGGAATTTAATGAAAAGAACTGAAGCCCGGGGAGGTCAGGATAAGAAGAACTCTGCTGAACTGCTGATATTTGGCTGCTCTAGATACCAACATAATTGTGACACACAAGCTCTCCAAAAGGAAGACACAAACTAGCAGTGCCCAAGTTCCTCAGCACTGCTCTACACCCAATATAGTGAGCAACACTGACAGCACAGCTCTAGGAATCACTTGGGGTAGCAGCTACAGAGGACTGGAACTATACACTCCCAACTATAAAGGAAGCAGTAGACCACTGTGCTCCTTGCAGTCCCTAGCAGTGCCCAGACCCTGGAGAGAAAAGCAAGGATCCGATGTGAGAACTGGTGTCTCTGAACGTCTTCCAGAGGGCAGGACAGCTAGAGTCTGTCATCACTAGAGAGAGCTACAGAAGTCAAACACTAAAAGAATTCCTAGGACTGGACTGGAATTGAGGGAAAATTCCAAATTACACCTTTATAATCATTCTGTAATAAGATCATCTAATCAAGAACTTCCACAGAATTTGACTATAAACAAGTCTATAATGTGAAGAAGCCAGACCATGGTGAGTCATGTATTCAGTACATAAACCTCTACCCACTGAGCTGAGCTTCTGAGCAAAGCATCTGGGAGAAAAAATTTGTTTCAAAGACTGTGAAGGAAAGGAAAGCAATGCCAAGTGTGAAAGCAACAGATCTCAAGCTCCTCTTCTGTTCTGGTAAAATACTACTATTCTGTATATGAAATATATGTGTATATCACCGGAGGCATTAAGTTTGGAGGTATTTGATGATACTACCGATAAGCCAAGATTCACATTCTCCCACATGTGGTTGACATGCTACCTCCAGCAATCCCCTCCATCCAATGTCTGTTACCATCCAAGGAAATATGCTCATTGCAAAATGATCAGTTTTAGGTGTGCCAAAAGGAACCTGAAATGCAAGCAATGCCAACTAGGGATATGCGTGGTAAAACATTTCAGTATTTTTTTGGAACTGTTCCTATCGGCAGGACATGAGTACAGCTGCCATTGAAGTTAAAACCATCACCATCTTGGAAAGAACAACTTTGTAAATTGCACTGATGGAATTCTACCTCTGTTCATCTAGACCTATTCTGTCTGCAGACTAATGCCATCATTGAAACAAGAAGCTGCCTCTCCCCTCAGATCATGCAATGACATTCATGTTGCCCCTGCCATTGTAATGCAAGAAAAAGAAAAAATCACATAACCTACATGGAAATCCAGAACAATATATAATAGATAACCAAGAGTTTCATCAAGATGTTGAACAAGTATTTTTATGAAAATTCTGCTTATCCATCTAAATCCATTAAAAAAGAGATCTTGAAACAAAAGTAATAGTATTGTCTGAATTCTCATTTTGTAATAAGGAAGCAGAGGATATGAGAAAATATAAGACTTCTGCTACTCCATCTTTTTAAGACCAGCAGTGGCAGGGTAAGCATGATACGGCAAAAAGCAAACAAGATCCTTCTTATCTATACTTTGAGTTTTAAATCCTGAAAATTTCATAAAGTTTGCACATCCACCCATACAAATATATAAGAAGAGATCCTTGAGATGGTGGTCTCCTCACCACACCCTACCAAAATAATTATTTTACCTTATCTTTCTTACCTCTCTTGCAAAACTGAGTATCTTCATGGTTGGGAAACTGACAGCCTCAAATTCTGAGTCTGTAATGAAACTTGTTAGTTGTAATGATTTCTGTGGAATCAGAATTTATTTTTTTTTTATTATTGTTTACCCAAAATTCAAAAGTGCTTAACAAGTGGGATGTCAGATGCATTTGCTTCATGAGAAGAAGCAGCAATTAGAATGTATTCTGCGTTGGTTAAGTCTCTGACCTCTCTTGAAAGTTGAAGGAAAAGTAGTCTTCCTGCTGTTACTGACAACTTCCAAGCCAACTACTTGCACTCATATACATTCCTTCATCAGCTCCACAAGAACAGTTTCCTCATTCTTTGTGAGCATTCAGACTCAGGAGGATGACTAGAATCTATTTTTAACAGATGTCTATGAATGAGTGCCATGACAATTTGGAGAGTTTGTACAGCTACAGCTTACACACTGACCAGTACAAGGGATTCTGTGCAATTTCAAATGAAATATGAATATGCATTTGTTCAGCTTCCCCATTGACTGGTGTCTCCATCATGATGAAAAAGCAATGGAAACATCCAGGTACCTGGCTCAGCACTACTTAATCACAGATGACCCACAGTGATAAACCATTCAAACACTGTGCCCAACTGTGGAAAGATGGGTCTCCTCATACCTCTTCCTTCTAGTCTCAGTTCTGAGGCCCACATTACTTAGAAACAAGTGATGTCCAGAATACTGGATGCTTGTCAAGGCTGATCAGAAATGCAGCCGACACAGTGACTGGGGTAGTACAAAAAACTATGGCCCCTTCCTATCCCTTTAGAGGTGAGGGCGAGACATGAATAGCATAACTACAGGACCACAGATAGGCTCTGTGATTGAGGAGAACCTCCTCAGTGTTCCAGCTCACTGACTAAACGAGATAGGAAGATGTCCAGCTGGCCCTGTTAGCTTAAAGGTGCCTTTTGGAGTCACTACAAAACCAGAGCTGCACTTCCACTGTTGTTTCATCGTAATCGGACTGCTGAGAAATGCTGTTTATTGTAGTGCAGACATGAAAGAAGAAAAATGAGAAAAATCAGAGCAGCTACCAAGCTGCTGGCAGGGACCCATAGGATGCACTGTCGTGAAGGGGGAGAAACTTCCCGTATGGAGCTACTGTGACCAAGTGGGAATTTAATGGTGCATGGTTCTAGCAGATACTGTGTTCAGGTCCCACTATGAAGGTCTTTCCTTCAACTGAAGTAGAGTCATGCCTCCATGCTTCAAACAGAAGAATCCCTTCGAAAGGACGACATTTAAGTTGTTCAGTGAACCTCTCCTGAATGTCTTGCTCAAAAAGATGCTGCTCATCTGTCATAAAATTGAAAATATAAATGTGTTCTCCTGCACAAATAATCTCTAAATAGGAAACCAAAGGACTCATCTCACTTTGGGAAGGTCATCCAGGCAAAGAACTGGCACATGGTAGGGCAAGCACCTTGGTGTCCTGGAGTACAAAGGAGGTAGGAACCTGTTTGTATTGTAAGCACCTAGAAAAATGGATCTCACTCTTCTCAGAGCTCTGCCTGAGGCCAGGCAGTAGCAGATGTGTTCTGTAAGCTATTAGGTACTGGCATTACTCTCTATTCTAGTCCTCATGATGCTGCATTCACTGAGTAGTTTATTGAAAAATGGCAGGGCAAACAACAAACTTCAAATCTACATTAAGTGTTCTTGAGCATCAAGAGAGAGACAAACAAGACAGGAAACAGCAAGAAAGCCACATTAAAAGGCCTTGCTAGAATATAAAACAAACCACAAACAACCACTCTTGATTAATACAAATAATAATACCTATGTTTAACTTGAGTGATAATTGCCAGAAGTGAAGTAAACTTTTCCGGTACACTTTCTTCAGCTGTATATTATTCATAAGGTCAAACATTTGCAAAAGGGATATTTTGAAACACTGGATTACACCAGAAATATTAACCTTATCTAAATTAGTTCTGCCCACACTCTCAACCAGTAAATTTCCCCACATGTTTGTATATTGATTTTTTCCCATCTTTTATTTATTTCAGATTCCTCAGGGGTGAACAGAAGTCTATTAAGTTGCTGACAGGAAGTTTGGGTTCTGAAAGGGTTTTTTTTTTTTTTTTGCTGTCAAATGTCTCTCCGGCTGGATCCCTTTACAAATGTAAATTAAGAGGTTTAATAAAATGTAGTTATCCAGCATAGAATTCTAATTTGACTTAGACAACACATTTCCTCATTCAGAACACAATATGCTGTCTTTCTATTCTAACATCCTGCTGATGTGGATCAGGACCCATTAGCTCTCAGCTCTATTCTGGTAAGCCGAAAAAGTATTCTGTTTTTCTAATCATTCCATTTTGCTTCTTTTTTTCTGAAAGAAATGGCGCAATACAACACACACTTATCAGCCCCATGGACCTCAGCAGGTAAGGATGAAAGCAAGAGCCAACTGCTGTAACTGAGAGGTTTACAAACAGGAAGTTAAATAGCCTCTCAATCCTTCATTTCCCCAGTTACCTCTCTGGATTAAAATGTCCTTTGGAGAGACTGACAGTCCTGTAGCTCTCACTGGCCAGGGCAGCCAACCTTTAATGCTGTTTGAAACAGTGCTGCTTCTCCATGCTTCTCAGGTGATAAGTGATTTAACCCTGAGCATTTGACCTCCCACACAAGTGTGACTCATCAGGGAGATCAGCAGCCTTGTGTAACAGAATGAGTACCTAGACAGTACTCAGCTGGTCACTTATTAACTAATTTACAACACTCTGAGATTAAGTTTAATTAACATTTATCTCTGATGAAGCTGTCACTGTACAAAAGTTTTCAGTACAAAAAAAAGCAATGTTTTTTTATTTACTCCTCTGATGAGACCCAGCTCACATGAGCCAGCTTTGGAGTTGCTGGTAGATCTGAACCCACCTGAGGGGAAGGCAGGCAATTCTGAGCTAGGGAGCAATGTATGCTGGGCAAACCTCTGGTTAGAAGCAAGATGAGTACAAAGAGAGCTATGCCTTAACAGGGCTGTAACTAATCCCTTTGGCTCCTAAGGCAGTGCAAAAACTCTTCTATCCTGTTGTGGTCCTATTTCTGAGGACAAGAATTTACACTGTTTCTAATCCTGGCATGGGACTATGTCCATATCAGAGACAAAGCATCTTTAGCAGAGATGTTTATGAAAAATCAGCAATTTCAGCAATTCCTACAATAAATGAATACCTAAATAAGCAAATGACAAAACTTACCTGGCGATTGACTACACTCTGAGGTAACAAAACATGCTGGAGATACTGTTAAAAAACACCGTCCCACCCTAGATCTCACATACTGGCTGGTCTATTGTACAAGTGCTGCTTCTGCCTGAGCTGCTCAACTCCAATGGTTTGTCCAAAATAAAGATTCTGAGGATTCACTCCCATCACAAGTGGGAAACAGAGATGGAATACATTCAGAAAAATATATTGGCAGAGAGGCCTGTATTCAGTGTAACCCGCTGCCTTCCTGCTTAGGTTTTAAGACAAATTGTATTATTTTTATTTCTCATACTCAAACATTTTAAATGAATGCATTTGTATTGTTTTACAAATGGCTGCTACAGCACTAGCTATGTGTATACTGAGGGAGATCCAGTTCCCTCCTACCTTGTATGCAAAAATTACATGAAACTGGAATAACTTTCTAGCCTGCAAGTATCTTGCCAGAAGCAGAAGTTTCCTGAAATGGTGTATCTCTGATTGCCAGTCTCTGGCTAACAAGATCATTAATTCATTGACCTGAAAGGCTCATTGGTTGTCACACAGTGCTGAAGTGCTCCTAGGCAGGGATTTCGTTCTAGTCAGGACAGAATCAAGGGTCAAGAAACTGACATCAAAGCATTTAAAACAGTGAATGATAAGGTCAGAGCAGTCCTATTTCACACCTGTACTGAATACCACTACTGGCTACAAAAGAAATACAATTCTGGAAGAACTTGCTGAGCTGAGTTCCCTGTTGTACTAGGCAATTGTATCATGCACGCATTTTAGGCTGACTGAACTACCTTGCAGCAAACTTGCTGTTTTTGGGTTTGCTCCCATGGCACCAGCAGAACTACTGCTGCATCCTTCTGTGCTGAGGGTTGAGACTTCGCTGTGCTTTGAGCTAACAGCTTTCACTTCAAATCAGAGCAGGTTACAGATGGACACCCAGCCTCCTGAGATGCTGCAGAAGACCTTGCCACAGGTTTGAGCTTCTGCTCCAGTTTGTTGTGACACAGGACTATGCTACAGCAGAGTTCCATGGGCAAGCCTGTCTTCAAACTGCTGAACTGTCCCATGTGCACTCCTGCCCTGGTCATGTCTCCACCTCACCAGCTCTCGCAGTTTTGTTCTTGGGTTCAGCAACAAATACTCCTTTTATATAAATACTCAGCACCACTTTAATTTGGGCTGAGCATAACATCTGCAGCCCCCTCCTCTTTTTCACTGACAAGCTTAGGGCTATTGTGCTATGGTGAAGTCCAACTCAACATGACAAAGTAATTACCGCTTTATCCCCACTCTCTCTGATGCAGCCTAATTTCCTGGTCAGGCTCTTCTGCATTACTGTAACTCTTCACTCCTGATTTCTATTTCAGTGATTTCGTAACTCTTTTGAGCACACAGCCCTTTGCCTTGAAGGCTTTTTCTGTTGTTCCTAAAATAAATTCCAGATGGCTTTTATACCTGTAACTTGAGGACACTGCTAGTATTTAGTTCCCTCAGAGTAGCTAACATTTTTTCAAAACCTTTTTCAATTCAAGAACCTTAAAACAATGAGTTATTCCTCAGGTCTTTTAATCAACCTTCTGTTCCCAAACACTGACAGCCCAGAGCCCCAGCTACTAGCCTTGTAATAAAAGAGATATCCCAAAAAGTACTCAAAATGTCCTTCTTTATCCTGTTAATTTGCTAAGGGATGCACTCAGCTAAGTCTGGCACACCACATAGACAGAGATGCTCCTGCAACAAGCATTTATCCACTTGTGTTCTTGTGATTTTCTCCGCCATTCTAGGTCATCTCCCATCCCTGCTGCCTGCTGTCTTGACATCACCTCAATCCTCTCTCTCTCCAATCAACTCTTGCAGTGGGCCCTGAAATATTTTCCTCCTGCCCTCAAACATTTTGGTCCTGTCCCACAGCTGCCAGGTGTATGCTTCCACTTTCCCTCAGAGGCTTTCCCTATTATTCAAAAGTTCAGCAGTGTTCTGTCACTATTTTAAATGCCCTTTCTAATACAGTAGACTTTTAAATTAGAATATATTAGGTTTACTTATTTATTTAAAAAAAGCAATTTTTGCAATAATAGTTAAAATATGTTGCATTATTTCTGTTACTTGCTTTGAACATACTTAACAGCCATGACTAGGGTTGATGTTAATTGTGCCTGCACTGCATGACACTTGCACACGCCTTAAAGTGGTAAAAGAATTTAAGGAGACTGGATTTGCTTTCTGACTTACCTTCTACCTTCAAGAACATTTAATAAGTTCACCAAAAAGACACAAACTACTCTGTTAAACTTTTCTCTCTCACTCACTCCTCTATAGAGATGACAATTTCTGTTCCATCTCATTATTTCTTCCATCACAAAATACATACAAGTATAGTTTATTTCTGCTTTGTCTCAGAAACAGAAGCTGCTGCGTGTCTTTGCTAAGCATGAGTAATGAATGAAATGGACTCACAGACCAGGAGGCATGTGTCCTGTGTAACACAAGTAGAGAGACCGATGACCAGCAGTTCAAAATCACAATCAAATTAATTGTGCATTAAAATGATGACCATTTTCTAGAAAGTTGGTGTGTCTGTGGATTGTGTAAAGTTATAAAATACAGTCTCAAATATTCTGCCGTGCTATGAGCAGAAACTGCTAAGGAAATTCCTTGCTTTTCAACATTATTGGTGAGACTTTTATGTTCACATGAAATTTGAAGAAATGTTTGTTCTAAGGAGCTGGCAGAGTCAACAGCTGAAGAGGTTTGTCTGCGTTTACTACAGAAATGTTTTGGTAGAAGCAGTGGACAAAAAACTGTAAACTTTACCTTCTGCTGATTTTGAAGTCAGGTTTCCCAAATCAGAGAAAATGTGCTTCTTTATATATTCTCCTACTTTTCCAGTTCTGTTTCATTTTTAGCAGATGCAGGTGTGTGACCTGATGATACCTCTCCTTCTTTGTGTGACTGGAAATTGCTGGCCAATACAATCACAATTACAGATGAAATAGGACCTCTCTTTCATGAGTACACAGTTTTCTACCTACTCAATCAAGCTCAAACATTATTTTCTCACCATTTCAAATTCCAAATGAACAGATCAGTAGAAGAGCAAGCACCTGCCTTTTGGAATAAGATCATTACAAAGCATTCCAAAAGAGACAGATATGTGACTTTGTCAGCATCTGGACCTGATGATAAATTTTTCTTCTACATTATTTTTCAAAGATAAAATGAGTTTTAATTGAATTTGATGTGGAAGCATGCAGAAATACAGTGATTCTATTCTTTGGCAAAAATGTAGCAGGGTTTCCTATTTTATTCAAAAAATAATATTGTCTTCAGGGATTAAAATAAAACTTCTATCTAACAGCTGGAAAAACCTATGAAAACCCATGAGAGATTTCATCTTCATTTTGTATAATGCAAGCAAGTGGACAGAAATTCATCATGCTAGATTCACTTACATAGGAGAGAACTTGTTTTGGTCCTAAGATGATATCCCAAATTACATTTCAATATGAAAAAGAATACATTTTGTATGTCAACTGAATATTTTGGTAAAGATGATGCAAATATTACATTACTAAGAGTTTATACTCCATGAAAAACAGCAGCAAAACATTTCTGATTATCAGTATTTATAGTGCTATCATTTTACCCTATCAGCACTTCCTAGAATTTCAAACAATTATACAAGCAACTGTCTTTTTGTCCTTGTGTCAGATGTAGCCAGGATTTCCCTCATCCTTTCCCACCTCTTGTTTTAATGCATAATGAAGCTTCTCAACCAAGACACTTGTAGTGCAGCTCTAACAGTAACACAGTTCACACTGAAGGAAGGCTTCTGTGTCAGAGCTGTTTCAGCCACAGTGCAGCATTTTCCTTCTCAAAGAGCTCATATCCATAGTTGCAAATTGGATAGACAGACTCCTTACCATGTCTGTGGCAAAACTTATAAATGCCTGACAAGGACTCTTCAGTACAACACAAACTAACTCCAGTTTGCACTAGCTGCAGTAATACCAAGTGTGTGGTAGAGGAAATACTCTGGGTCTTATGCTTCCCCAGGTAAGAAAGACCTGTTATAATTTCCTCTGAATTCTACATATGGAGCAGGAATGTTTAGTTTATAACACAAAATGCTTGACAGGTGACAATAAGGAAGAAGGAACAGCTTCTGCTAGGTGTAATGCTGGGTTAGCACAGGAGCCAGCCCCAGCCTGCTTTCAGGAGTAGTGACCCCAGAATAAATGTCAGTGAGCTCTGTGCCTCCGAGGGGATACCACTCCATTCAGGATCTGCGGGCTATGCATTTCACAAACCACCTTGTTCTGTGGCCAGTTACCCTGGGCTTTATGTTAGTGCTGCTTTATTATATAAGTACAGAGGAAGGAAAATATTTTAGAATTGAACTATGCCCATTCCTTTCAGCAAACATTTTTATTTAGAAAGAAATCCTATGCCTTTCTACGGGGTCTAGCTGTAAAACCAAAATATTTATTGCATATAGCTACTTAGTGGGAGGGATCAATAAAATATACTTTTATAGCCATTGTGTTGATGCAGTAGGGATTGCTGAATTTGCCTCTCTCTCTGCAAGCCTGCACATTTAATTTGGAAAACTCCAGCTTGCTGTAAACAGCAATGCTACAAGATAGGGATTTAAGTGAATGCAGACAATACAATGAACATAAGCCAACATACAGAAAAGTACACACTGAATGCTGCATTTACTGAAAGAAGCACAGTACTACTCTAGCTTGTTTCTTTTAAATGCTCTTTTTAGGTAAGGTATGCCATTTTTCAAATTGCTTCACGTCTTTGTTGTACGCATCACTGGTAACTATTCAAAATCATTCCACACAGCAAAACAACAAAAAATTCCATTGTCCAAGCCAAATTTAATTTAATGTATTCAATTGTGTTACTGCAAACTCATTCATCAGTTTAGCATCACAGTCTTCAAACCAGAAGCAAAATGGGTAACAGTATCAAGGGTATGAAAGAGCACAAAAAATGGTATTTCCTTACTGAAGACAATGCTACAGGATTGTCCCTCAATTGGGAGATACAAAAACTAAGTGGAAAAACTGGAAAAATCCTGAATTTCTGGCTGCTGTGGCCATGTTTTGAGGGAGTTTCCTTTTCCTCAATTCTCCTAAAAGCAGAAAACAGATGAACCATAGAAACAAAATCAGCTGTGACAGCAGAGGAACGTGCTCACTTGGATCTCTTTGCTTAACATCACAAAGAGTCCTACATCCCTTCTGGTCTGAAGAAGGTCTGCTTCTTCCTCCCACAAAGCTACACCTGCACCATTGTCCAATGGAGGTCAAAGGGAGACACAGCGATGTCGATAGAAACCAGCACTTTGCTCCAACTGGAACAATGATTCAAGACAATCATCTTTGCAGTGGAAGCCCTTAGATGGCTTCATCTGTAGCTGTCACCGTATATGCCAATATGGCTTTATTTAAAGAGGAGAAAAGTGAGCTCTTGAAAGAATTCACACATTTCAGTAGAAGATGAAAATGTTGGAGCCAGGACACTGTAAGGTTTAGTTGCATAGTACAGCATCAGCAATGACAAAACTCAGTGAAATCCGCCTTAGTATCTCAACTTTTACATAACTGACTGTGCTAATAGAGAATGCTGAGAGAAAAAAAATAAGAGGAAGTAGAATATCTAAGGCTAAAACATTTCTATTCAACATAATGGAACTGCTTCCAGAAGATGCCAGCAGCTGTTGAAGCATAGAATCATAGAATCACTCAGGCTGGAAAGGACCTTAAAGATCACTGAGTCCAACCACAACCTAGCCATACCACCCTAACTCTAACAACCCTCCACTAAGGCACTCTACTTGACATTCCTAATGCAGAGACAGTGATGCTCTTGGCAGATGTTTCTCCGTCACACCTTACATGCCCCAAAGCAGATACATTGCCCAATTAAACAAAAAGGCTCTGAGGGCAGCTCTCGGGTCACATCTGGCTGGCTAACGGCAGCTATGTACTTACAAAGGTAGGAACATTGCGTGGTTATGTAAACAGCATAAATCTCCTCTGAAACGTTAAGATGGGAAATTTGTTAAATTAATTATGGTTTGGTTTTCTCTCTCATCCCCTGGAAAAGAAATGAATTCATTTATCAAGCAAAAATTAGTTCTAGTGTTGGGCTTGGGTTTTTTTTGCTTTTGTTTGTTTCTTTGAGTTTTCTGATTTAGCCTAATAAAAAGATACAAGAGACTGGATTTGTGAATTATCTACTTCAGCTGCTACATAGGCAACAAAGGAAAGGAAAAAAAAAAAAGACAAATGTAAGAGGCTAAAACTGGGACAGAGAGGGCAGCCAGGTTAAAAATGAGTTTGGTCATTACATCTCCTAAAAAGTATGGAAAAGAAACTATTACTTGGCTTATTAAACCAAGAGTGAAGCAAGCAGCAGAATTAAAATTGCAAGTCATATTCCAGTTCTCAGAAGCAAGGCTGTCCAACTGTTACAAAAACCAAACTCTGATTTCTGCTGTGTGTCAGCACAGGGCTCCAGAGCAGGGAGCAGGGCAAGCCAGGGGTGCATCAAGTGCCACGGGTTCTCTGCGTCCTGAAGAATTAATTACAGATGTGCTACAACAGTCAGAAGCCTTATTACAAAATATGAAGTCGCAGCAGTGCTGGCTGCCTACACTAATATAACCACTTCACCTCTGACAGCAAAAAGAGGAGAAATAATTCAGAGCATCTATCCTTCCTCCTCTCTGGGGTTTGTGTGAAAAATTGAGGACTGGAGGAGGGGAAGAGATTTATATTTTTTCCATGTCCCATTATCCTATCAGAAGCTGCAGCCTTGCTAAACTCGCTTTTGTTTCCATCTCACTTAGAAAAGGAACAGGATGCTTTCCTCCACCTAATTTCTCTGATTTCTCACGGTCCCCTTCTTCAGTGTCAAGTGGCTGTAAGAAGGGTAACACCTTCGGATACTCTGAAGATTTAGACTGAGGAACAGTGCAAAACATCACTCCATCAGCAGCTAAGGGCTCGAGAGCTTGGCCACGGAGCCCCAAGTCCTGCTGTAACTGACAGATGTACTCAGTGACAGAAGGGCAGTTAGCTGATACCAGCACGCAGTTGTCTTTTTCCTAGTAAATGGCTCTTCAAGCAGAATTGGAAGACAGAAATGAATTTGTCAGTATGTGTTAGCTGATGCCAATAGTCACTTCATTTACCACTCCTAACATGTTAGGAACTCAAGGATAAAACATAAACCCAGTAGTCAAGCTTAGGTCTGAGAACCCAAATCATTGCATACAAAACCTGAAACCAAACCTGCAGACATTTCCAGCTCAAAAGTAGCTTCAGAAACAAGCAGCTGGAGCCTCCTCTTGCCGGAGGATGCAAGTTGGGGCTTTCAAATACACCCCACAAAATGCTTCCTTTCCTCCTCAAGCTTGCTATCAGCTGCCTCTTTCCTCCTACGCTCATCTGCAAATCTCATCCCTTTACTACAAAGAAGAGAACAGAAATCAGAGGCTGTATTTTGCCTTCGGCTGGAATGAGAAAGACTCTTTACAGCAGAAACCCGTAATTTTTAATCATTACCATTTGTAATTATTATGGTCACATACTAACATATCCCTAAACATCCAAATGAAAGAAGAATGATTGGAAAAAGACTGGAAGGCAGATACCACCAGCCTAGTGGGTCAATGAAATCAGCTAGTAATTAAAGTTTCTGAAAGACCTCATTCTTTCTGATTTCTTTTCAGTAACTTGAACAGACAACACAGAGGGGGTCCTTCCTTTAAATGCAATGATATTTGTCAAATCCGTTTGTAAATATTAGTGCAGTTAGAACAACACATAAGATATAAAATGTAATTAAGTTCCGTATAGATTTCACTTTCACGGGAGACTAGGAACAGCAAGGAACAAATGATGTTATTCTAGCTGTTTCTAGAGCTCATTGGAACCAGTAATGATCTCACAAGCCCACGACTCATCAGCCACGCAAAAAGCAAAAGTGACAGCAGTGGTGCCACCAGAAAAGGAAAAAAAGTGACATAGGCAGCAAGCAGTAGAGAAAGATGAAGTTGGAATAGAGAAGTTACTGATTTGCAGGACGTCAAGGAGAGCAATTCTTCAGCTGTTTTATTTCTGTGTACCTTCTAACTACACACACAGTATTGGCTGGCCAAAAAAAAAAAAGCAATTCCAACTCACTGCACACCTCCAACGCTGCTCTGCTTTGGAAAAAGACATCTCTGCAGATGCTGATGGAAGCAGCACAAGCACAGCCCAGCAGCATGGATCCTGGCCAACAGGTGACCTGGGCGCTGCACGCAGCTTCTGGCTTCTGCATATCTCATTCATTAATATACTAATTTACTTGCTGTTTCAGTAATACTGGGCAAGGACAAGCTAGTTTCAACAAAACAGCTTCCCTGGGAAAAGTAAATAGTTTTGTACAATTTTCTTTACTGCACCATGATGTGTTGCTACCTTTGAGTAGCTGAAGAAAAGAAGAAATATTTCCAACAATAAGTTCAGTTAAAAAAAACCTCACCAACCTCCTTTCTCACTTTCTTCCTCAAAACCTTTGTTCTGAATATCATAATCTTCTGCAGATTCATTCCCCTCATCACTTGCTAACTCATCACAGGCTTTGGCACCACTAAGCACTATTTTTTTCCACAGGTGGGACAGGTTATCTGCCCTTACATCGCCCTCCTTCCTCTTCCAGTCTGAAATTTGCAGCTTCTTTTCTCAGAAGCCTGACAGCATCCTTGCTGCCCTCCCCTGTGGGACATTTAACTGGGATGGTTATTTTCTCTTTGCCAGTTAAAATGATTGTTCCTTCTAATATGTCACTCACAGCAACAGCCAGAGGAGCCACACAAAATGGCTACTATGACAAAAACATCACCAAGTTAAATAGCTTTGTACACAAAAGAGCTTGGAAAATTGCCTTCTAAAAGCCATTCCCCTCCCAATACCTGCTGCTGAGCTGCTGCTGTAATCATCCCCTCAGTAATTCCAGTGAAGGCGAGCCACATTTACTGAGCCCTACTGCCTAGGCAAATATGACTTCCTGACCAAAGCAAGTCAGCTGGCAGAACCTTCTTTGTGATGGATTATTGGCAAAGAGGAGCTCTCAAAGAGGGATAAAACATCCCTGCCTCTGATCAACTCCTGTGTGAGTGAAGCCCAGCTGCACAGTGGTTTGCTGGTCAGCCAGGCTGGCTTAACATGTTCTCTTCACTTTGTACCTCTCCTTTTACTTTCTTGATATGTGCAGGATGTTACAGGGGTGCTCTGAGTCCTTCAGGAAGGGAAGCTAACTAGCAACCTCAAAGAGGAAAAAATAATCAGAATTTTGAAGTGTTATGTTTTTTTTCCTTCTACCTTAAATTTGATACTTGTCTTTCTGACTTGGTCGGCATAATCTTTATGGCTGAAAGGAAACAACCTGAGCTTGTTTTAAAGATTCCAGGTTGAAATAAATATAATCCAGCAGCTGAAGTACAGACACCAGCTGTGAAAAAGCATGAGAGGCAGGGATTATTTTCTGAGCACAGACTACAACATTAATCATGAATAACCCAAAGGCTCCACGAAAATAAACTCTGGGAAAGAAACAGTGCATTTCTTCCCATTGTTTCTTGGGGTTTGGATCACTGTTTAGATGTTCACCTCAAAACATCTCAGACACTCTGTAAGACTGCAGTAAAAGCTGCACAGGAAATAAATCTGATCGCTAATCCATGAAAGGTTTCTTGCCTGACACTTTTCCAACTGAATTAATAGCTGGACACCTAAATGTATATTTTAAAAGCTTCTTCTTAATTGCCTTACTCTCTACTAGTTTCAAAATCTCAAACCAGACCAGCAGAATTGAAAACTTTTACTGTTACTCAGATACAAGTTTTGCATCCAGGCCGAACTTTCTGTACACAGAATCACAGAATTGCAGGGGTTGGAAGGGACCTCCAGAGATCACCAACCCCCCTGCTAAAGCAGAAACCCCACAATAAGCCACACAGGTTGATGTCCAGATGGGTCTTGAATATCTCCATAGAGAGTTATTTCACTACCTCTCTGTGCAGTCTGTTCCAGTGCTCCATCACCCTTACTGTAAAGAAAACAGTTGATGAATCAAAAATGAGATCTGCTTAGGGCTTTGTTCTCCAGTCTGTTTTATACAATGCCTGTACAGATACTGCAGCAACAGGTGGCAAGACAAAACCTGAAATAGGTAGTCCCACAGCTCCCTGATACTTTGAGGCAGTTCTGAAAGGCAGCTGCTGATGCCCAGTTCCTTGAATTCTTTCTTGTCTCTAGATGAGACCTGCAGTCTATCAGCGGGAGGAGATTACATTTTCAAACCCATGTTGTATGCATCAGCATGCGGCAAGGGAAAACAACAAATTGTACAGTTAGCTCTGTCTTTACAAATCCAGGCCCCCATCTGGAGACACATCATGGCTCCTAACCAGACGGTGCTGCTCCGGGAGCAGAGCAGGGGGAAGGAAAGGGGCTTAAACAGGAAGAAGAGGGATGTAATTACATCCATCCTCTGCCTGATGCTATGCCAAGCAACATAAATTAAGGCAGAATTTGGCACTGCACTATACAAGCTTAAAGCTCTCCCCTCCTGGCATTTAATAACACATCCTGGATAACCAGCACACAAAGTATGAGAAAGTTCTGTGAGATTATTACAGCTATCAGGGGAAGCAAGCAAGCTTGTGGCACACAGAGCAATAGGGATGTGGGTTCTTTCCTGGGTTTTGATAAAGAAAACAAACAAACAAAAACAAAACAGACCAGAACAACTCAGCTCTGCAGCTGGCCACTGTGCTAGCGCTGGGCTTGCCCACAGCTATGCAGTACTATTTCCTGGTCAGGAATGACAATAGAATATTTAGATAATATTTATGCACTTACTTGCAGGAAAAAAACTCTACAGTTATTTATAAAATGAAATGGAATGTTTTCAGATTAAATTAGTGACTTGGTCATATAAACAAATGGACACAACTGAAACAAGGAAGCTCATTCTGGGGGTCTCAGCTCCTATGCCCTACTCTTTCCTTAGATAATCCCCATTATTATTTCAATGCCTTTTGGCAAAGTTGTTTTGTGTATTTCATCTTACTATTGTTATGAATTCCCAATGAAGTTTTTAACCAAAGCTGTTCCCTGGCCAAAAACAGACAAAAAAAAAAGCCAGCTACAATTACAGTATCTCAAATGTTGGCTTCCTTAACATCTTACTTTAAAAGCCAGCTAAGGTAATAACCTTTTGACTAAAGCATTTCCTTCAGAGTGATTTCTCAATAGAAATATTAGGTAAAAAATATTTGGATCTAATAGGAAACAAATGTTGGAGCTGATGTCAGATGTTTTCACTCTACTGTTTCATATTTTGGACAACTCAAGAAAACAACTAGATGTAAATATGGGAGGTGTACCTGCAGTACTCAGCAGACAAAATTAAATCCAACGTGGGCTTGAAAAGAGGCAGGCAGGTTTGGTGGAGGGGAACGTTGCCCACAGTGGGTGAACTGGCCTCACAAAACGTAGGAATAGGCCAGGGCAAATTACAAGCTAAGTTCTTAGTCTTTCCAGTCGTATCTTTTTAGTTTTGAGAAAATGCACATAAGTTCCCTGATGGGTAGTAAAACCTTTCCAGGATCTTTATTGCTCTGGGTGATGACGAATGAAATCTGGCTGGAATTCCCTGCTCAGTATATCCTCGGCTTCTTTTTCCATTCTGAGACAACTAACTTCTCATGCTCCATATATCAAGTGGAGATACCTTGCATAGGCTCAAGGGTGCCAAGTCAGATGCCTAATTACTATGTGCCATAATAAATAATGAAAGGGACCTGGCCTCAAGGCACCAGTTCCACCCTTAGTATGAAGTGAAGGGATAAGAAAGGCAAAATGAAATACAACACAAGCTCAGGCACAATCCCCAGGCCGAAGCCTGATCGTACATGATATTTGCTCAAGCAGCTGGAATAGCAAACACATACCTAAGAGTACTGCCATTTATCGCAGCAGTCATTTCACACTAGCACAGCTTCAGACTAACAGACAAGCCTCTCAATCAAAGCTGGCTTCAAATCTCACTTTCCATACGTGATATAACAGGTATCTGCCAGCTCAAAGATGTGATAAATTTGGTTAAAAGTATTCATCTAGAGCAAGAAATACATTCAGCAGAAATTGTTTCTCTTCTGAGCTCAGTCCCTCATTTGTTCATCTGCTAAATTCAGGTCCTCTTTCTTAACCTGCTTCCTTTCTCATGTGTTTGGGGAAAAAAAAAAAAGCATAGTAAGAAAAGGCTTCCCTTTTCCTTTCTGCAAAGACTCCCAAAGAACCCGCTACTCAAGCATTAAATGCTCTGTCCCATTGTGCGTTCATGGCAGCAGGGCTGCCTTCTGAAATGAGCAGTAAGCAAGAGCTGCAGTGTTGCACTCATTATCCATTCATGGATTGCGACAACTGATTGAATAATACTAGTTTCTGTTTCTACAAAGTACATAAAAGCCACCGGGCCATTCCCATGGACATGGTCTCAGGCATGCTTCCCACTGCCCTCTGCCCAGCACAGCTGCCAACTGAGCGCTATCAGGCAGCAAGCGGAGCACGGCCAAGCTGCAGGGGAGGGGAGCAGTAAGTATGGGGAGCTGTGAGGGAAGGAAAGAGCAGCTGGAGAGGGCAGGAGGCTCCTGTCACCTTGGTACTTTACAGCAGAGCTGTCTCCCAGGGAGATGAAGCAGAGCTGGGCACTTAGGGCTGATGCTGGAGGCTCTTCCCTCCCTGCCCTACACAGGCTGGAAGTGGCGTCCAGCTTCCGGATACGTTTACTTTATCATCTTTCAACAGTAGCCTCCATTGGAAAAAATGAGGTGTTTTTCTTTTCGTCACCTATGAGTAAACCACCTTAATTTACTTTCCACATGATTACACACTTTCCACTTCAAATACAAATGAAATTTAAAAATGAATGATGATAAAAAACAAACCAACCTGGAACAGACAAACCCTTTTTCCTTCTTGCCTGCTTTTCTATTGGCATTTTGCACCTTTAAATGCTTTGTCCACAGCGTGCTTTTAAATGTTACAAGCCAGAGCAGGCTTGAAAAACAAGAGAACTATGCAGCTGGAAAGCTGAAGCACAACTGGCATACCAATAAATGCCTTGATAGCAACTTTCAATACTGCTGCACTGCTGTGGTTTGCTTTCACAGGCTTTCTCCCACTGCCTCTCTTTGCAAAAGGCCCTTCAGCCTGGCAGGGGATGAACTCGCCGTGGCCCTGCCTTTTGCAGAAGAGCAGGTAAAAAGGGCAGAGGCTGTACAAGGCAGCCTTGGTCGCTGATGTCAGAGATACCCAGCCAGTACTATGGACTGTGGCTGCATCTAATCCTCTTAAAGCAGGGTAAATATCACCTGCCAAACGAGTGCTAAACACTGTTCTCCTGAGGGATCCTACAACCCTTTTCCCTCTTTTTGATGGATCAGAGAAACAGCATCAGAAAGGAAAAAGCAAAGCTGTCATAGTGCTTCTTGATGAAGGTAGAAGGGAAGGGTTATGTCCACACTTCCAATAGCTGTGCTTTTATGGTACCAGGACAGAAATCTCTGTGAAATATCTTAATTGCACAGTGTTTGATCCTGCAACTCTGCCAGCTCCCATCCAGGTTTTGCTGTGCTTGTCCGAGGTGTTATTTTTGCAATTCAAAGCAGATGTTAGGGGCAACATCTTCCCCACTGCACTGTGTCATACAGCTACTGGCAACACAGAAAGTTGCAGACATTTTTCTGTAAATCTTCTGAAAATTAAAAGCTGCTCCTCCAACTCATAGCAAGATTTCCACACCATCAGTCCCTGCTCACACGTGCGTGTTGCCCCAACGTCATCAGATCAGCCACAGCAGCAGACAGGAGTGGGGACATTACCCTGCACAGTGCTGGATTCAGAGAAGTGTTTCACTGAGCAGAAAATTTTGCACTGGTATTTTCAGCTAACTTATTTAAAGAAGGAAGCAAAATGAGCAAAGAAGACTAATTATGTTAAAGGAAAAAAAAAAAAAGATCGATAATGAGTGAAAAGTATTGTTTTCTGGAAAGCAAAATGAAGAAATAAAAACCACGCTTTGTGACTCATTTCCTTTCAGGATTTTTTCAGGGATTGAGTTTGCTGTTTGTTTTTTGTGAGGTGTGGAAGAGAAAGGCTCCATCTGACCTGAGAATTTCCTGTGGTGTGACTGCACTTTTTAATTCTAATTTTTAAAGTTCTCACCTTTCTTTTAAAAGTAGCATTTCAAGAATAAATATCTTCAAGAAAGACCTTGAAACCATAGGCAATTTGATCCAGTCCACCAGGATGAATCCTAGGGCTTGACTCGTGAGCTCTGGTGAAGTGTTTAAAGATGTTCCCGTACCCTGCCGACCTCCCTGCTCCTCTGCTGGCCTCCTGCCTGCCTGAAGAAAAGCAGCAGAAGCAAATGTGTGCAAACTTCTCAGCCTTTCACACTTGTGGGCTCTTTCATCAGCGTGGTCTCACCTCTCTGGCCTAATTAGCCTGAACAGGCAACAACAGTGTGTTTGCAGATACACAGGAGCTGCTGCAGTCACAGCTGAGATGCTGCTCGTCTCCACTAACCCACAATGGCGGTGGCAGGCTCTCGCTAAAGGGCAGGGTGCCCACAGGGCTGGGGAGTACTGAGCTGCTTCTGCCATATTTATACATTTATTGAGCCCCTAGTCCTGGTCTCAGCCACGTATTTATGACAGATTGCAAGAGTGAGAGGAAAAGGAAGGACGGGGTTTTTATTTTGGGGAATATGTCGCAAAGAACACTTTTGCCTTTTCACTTCTCTGCTGAGCCTGGCGATCATTTAGCCTTCTGAAGTGAACTGATCACTACTTGTTACTTGCCAGAATCCCCCTGTAAGACAGGAGTCTGTAAGTTTTTCCAAATCAGGAATATTCTTGCAGTGGTACATCACCACTGGTAACAGAAAGAAGTGATGCAGAACAGCTCCCTACCTTATAGGCAACATTTCTATGCAGAGAAATCCTCATTCTCCGCTCAGGAACAGCAGATCTCATCGTGCCCCACGGCAGTTCCCTATCTGCTCCTGCACGCACTGAGGCAGAAAGCAAATAGGAGCATCCATCTCTGTAGCCAGCAGTCAGGGCTCAGCTGGAAGACCTCAGCCAGAGAGAACACGGTGATGCTCCTCAAGGCAGAAAGCCAGTCCGACTCTGTGACATCGGGCAGGGAAAGCACTTAAGTAGTGCCCCAGGTGGTTTTGCTTGCTGTTCATGAGGGGAATTTACGTAACCCTCACAGCTGTCTAAAGTATCAGAGATGTCAACTTAATGCCATGCTGACACTTGACTAGGCTCTGGAGCTCCAAGTTGGCCCAATAGCATTGAATTTGGGTTGGACACAGCACTGAAGCACCTCACTTGATGTTAGGGCACTGCTGGCCAGATGCAGTAAATAGACCTCTTTCCTTTTTACATTCTATCAGCACAGAAAATGATTCTTTCTTCTATCTTATACCAGTGTGTGTCTTTTCGTTTCCTTGACACTTGATACTTTTGTTGGTATTAGATCGATCTTTTTCTTTACAATAGACTTTTCAACACTAACTATATCTTCCTTAAGTTAGGGCTGAGAAGAATTGACAGATCAAGAGATACAGTGTGTGAATGGTGAAACCAAAATGGAAAAGGGCAGAAAATCTGTTCCTGTGTCCAGAACTAATTAGATTTTGGGGAATAACAGTGGGTTTTCTGTTTTGGCTGAGGAAACTAAAGTAAACTAAAATCAGCTTAGATTAAATCCAAACTACAATTTTTATTTTAGTTTGTTGGGGGAGGGTTAATTAAGAGAAGCAGAATACTCTGGCTGTGATATCTATTTTCTGAACGTTAGGGGATTTTGATCTGTTTTTTTGTGTGTGTGTGTGTTTTGCTTGTTTTTTAATTAGACTAGCTTTAAAGGAACATCAAAATGCCTTTTGCAGGAGAAAGAAGTTCCAGTACGTCTGGAAAACAATGTTATGCATTGAAAATAACTAAGTCTACAGACAGTTTTTTCTCCTGGGCTCATTTTGGCCTGGATCCCAACGAGCTGTCCCACAGCAGCCCCGTGCTGCTTTCTGCGCTTGGCGGAGCATTGAGCATTCCTTGCAGCAGCTCCAAGCCCCGCTCTAACCTGCCACAGCCCTGACAAATCCCACTCTGTCCAAAATCAACAGCTTTCATCCACTCCAGAATGAACTGCTCACTCCATGCTTTTTCTGCCCCATTACCCGTAATCCCCATCCTGTGGAGTATTCGCTATGAAAACCTATGCTCCTCTTTTCCAAGCTTTTTACTTTCCTGCAGGTTTCTCATTTCTGTGTTCTGTGTGCTTCTGACAGAGCAATTCCTGGAGTTTCTTGGGTCACTTCTGATGGCCAGGATTTGTACCTCTCCCATTCCTGACCCTGGGCAGTATTAGCCAAAGGTAAGTAGAGGAGAGGATGACAAAAACTTCCACAGGAATGAAAACACCCAGGAAAGCTTCATGGCTCCAGTCGGGTCCAGCCTTCCTATAGCCTGAGCAAAGGCTTTCCCCTGTACAGTCCCACATCACCAGGCTCATGTGGAAGGGATTCATTTCAGGAAGCCTGTCTTACAGGCCACTTATTAGAATATCACTTGCTTTTGTTTCTTTCACAGAGATCTACTCCTACTTCTTGTCATGTGAACTCTTCTATATGTAATCTGTCTTATTAATCAAGTTCCCAGCAAGACAAAGCCTGGAGTCAGCCCAGCAATCTGATTTCACTAAAACAAGTGTAAAACATCATCCTTTACACAAGATAAAGCTTCTGTGTCTCATCCTGCCATTTCAGGATTTTGGCTTTCAGCAACACATGCATTTATCAGGCACATAAGAATTCTGTGCTCCTCCTCTGCTTCATTCTCTCCTCCAGGAGAGCAGTGATTTGTTCACTTTTTTTTTTTTTTTTTTTTTTAATTTCTTCCTTCTCCTGGAGAGGTGTTAAGGGGCCTGAAATCCCAAAAAAGGGGAAAAGGGAGAGAAAAAAATGACTTAATTTTTCTTCAAAGCCTTTAGTTACCAGAAAACCGCCTGGTTTTATCAAAACTAACATAGCCTGAGAATTCTGGGGTTAAGGCACAGGCATCCCATAGGAGATGGCATATCAAAAGGTACAAGCATTAGCCTGACACCAAAAGAGGAGAGAGGGAAGGGCAAGACTGTCAGGATTTCAGAAAGCCAGATTGTGACTCTCTGTCAAGAGACCACAGGTGTTCAAGCTTCTTCCTCTGAGCTGCTATTAAAAAAAATCCCCAAGCCCCAGCCCCAAAAGATAACACCTAATTTAGAGACCTAACTCTGTTTTTACAAAGTGACAGAAAGAAAAGAAAGAAAAGAAGCAGGGACTAGATTTTTTTTTTTTTTTTTTTTTTTTTTTTGCTACTGCTGATCTATTGAAAAGGAAGTGAATCTAAGCAGAAAAGGGCTAGACAGACAGAAACCTCTCCATGGTGAAAATACATTCTGAAGTTGCTGCTGTTTCTGCAGGTATCTGGGGGACTTTGCTGGGGCTCCCGAGACTAAAATTAAGCATCTGTCTGGTTATGGCTCACAGGTACCCACATGCATCTCACAACTTCCTCCTGCTGGCTGACCAACAAGTTAGCCTGCCTTCCTCCTGGCTCCAAAGGCATAAAAAGAGAGGGAGTAATGTAGCAGCCCGATGATCAGTGGTGAAACTAAACCAAGATGAACTCCACAGAGTTTCCCAACAATAGGTTGATATCCCAAGGATGTTGCTGGAATCATTTTTGTTGTAGATATCAGGAAATGTTACAGGAAAAGATTGGACCAATTTTGCCTATATGTTGCATGAATCCATCAAACGTGTTAAGATGTCCCTTTGTGCTACAAGTTCTATTTTCAGGACAATTTTATTCACTTCATAGCATTTGGTATGAAACTGCATGCCAAGAGAATTTTTCTAAACAGCATTATTGTCATTTTAGGTCTGACAGCTTTGAAGCTTACCTTTAAAATGAGGAGGAGGAAAGCATTTCATATAATGCTAAAGCAAATACAGTAGCCTTATTTGAAGCTAAGTGCACATCAGTGACTGGGTTATTATATATATATGTTGTGGCTTACTGAAAACTTTTAGATGGAAAAAGCCTTATATCATCTTACTTGAAATTAAGTGCACTCCTTATCCTTTTTCTCAGCACTAATTATACCAGAGACACACTGAGGTACACCTCAGTCCAGAACAACAGCTGGCAGTAGATCAGGCTGCAAGATGTTTATACAAACTACCGCAATGCTGCCCAAAAATTTATAGGTCTCTTTCCTTCTTTGAATGAGCTTCAGATCCACACAAGTCTGGACCCCCACTGAAATTCAGCTCAATCACTGTGCTCACCTGCTTATTCTATGGGAACACTGACCTACGCTGATCTGCCCAAGAGCGTCTCTACCCTTGACAAAGTGCAGTGATTTGAATTCTCTCACAAGAGCTGGAAAGCCTGTGTGGTTTAAGGCCCAGCCCCAGCAGAAAAAGGGAAAAAAATTACAGATATATAGTTGCTAGCAATTTACATACCATAAATACTTTCACTAATCCAATTTTACTTAAAACCTCTAACTGCATTCAGGTTTACAATCTATTTAGACAAATCTCCCGTAGGCAGTGCTGGTAAGGTGACTGAGATTAGCTGAGCTCTCATGACATTTGAAAGTGTCTGAAGATCTGCACAGGAAGGCACGAGGGACAGCCTGAGGCCAAGCGCTCCCAGTGGTGCCATTATTTCAGTGGGACTGCTCAGTGAGGTAGGTGCTCACTGCCATGGGAAGCACTGACTGTTGATAGCATCTGGCCCAAGGTTATCTGGGCAATTACAGTGGAGAGCTCTTGAACACAATATTTGCATTTTTTTCATAAGCTCTCTTTGGGCGTTATTAACCTTTATCTGTTAACAGGAATTAGTGTTCAGTGTCCCATTTTAAGCACAGTATTTATAAGTACATTATTAACATCTGTTGCCAAAAAAAATAAAAAAGACAGAGAGCAGTTCTCTTGGGCTGTGTGACATTACGTCTGCATTATTCCGTGTTTGTACACTGCAAACCTGAAATACATCTTTACTGGAAACAAATACATGGATGCAAGCAGATCAGTGATGACACACATGGATAATTTGCCATCCATTGTCAGGGGAAGCACAATGTGCTGACAGCATCATGCCCAGTTCAGCAAGACTGAACAGTCTTGCTTCCACACTCACAAGCACCAACTGCAGTGATACTACATTGCTGGGCAGGACAAACAGGAGACAGTCTGGCAAAAGCTCACTGCTACCCTTCTCCAGAACCTTCTCCAGATGTTAAAGGACAAGTTGTTGCTGGCATCATACGAAGTTCAGAATGGCAAAGCCAGGCCTGAAAGAAGTGTGGTTGTATAACCAGACTTCACTGAGCAATGGGACACTGCACTCATTCAGGACCAAGAAATTTTTACAGCTTACAATTTCATCAGCTCAAGATTTATATCTTCTGAAAAGGCAAAGGAAAAAAGTACATGCTTAAAGCAGATTTTTTTTGTTTTCATTTTCCTTATCCTGGAATGTCTGGCAAAGCAGGAGGTAAAGAGAAACAAGGGACTGAAGAGATAAAGCAACCATACAAGCTTACCTGACAAAGATTTACTCTGAAATTCAGCCCTTCTGCAATCTGCACCTTCCCGTGGAGACATCGCTTAAAGGCGCAACAGATGAGTGGGGATCTCCTGCTCAGTGTAATGGATGTGAGGCCAACATGCAGAACGCACTTTTAAGGTCTGTTATCAAATATACAGTCTTTGGTGATCATCTGTCCTTGCACAACAATACAATAGGCTGGTAATTAGAACATCAATGAAGTAATTAAATTCATTCACACCAAAAGGCAGTTGGATAGCGTAGCAAGTAAAACTACATTGGTACAGAAGAAAGAGATACAGAAATCCATCCATCTCTCTGTCAGATGAACGCACTGCATAAAACCATATAATTTGAATGCATCCTCGTGGGTGAATTAGCACTTCCCAGTTCTACATGCCTGGAGTACAGACAGATACGAATGACTAAGCACAGGACACACTTCAGTTCAGCATTTTCAAACAGGGCCTTCTAAGGCAATCCAATTTTTCTTATCTTTGATAATGATTAGAAGATTCCTTGCATTTTTCTTTGGGGTGATAGCAATATGTAATTACCACATTTAACTGAGGTCAAAGAACAGCTCTTCAACAGAGCAAAGCTTGCAAGTCTGACAAGACTGAAAGGAACAACATTACTCCAAGCCAAGCTGTTTGGTTCTCGGTTTTCTTTTTCCTTCTTCTAGCTCACACAGCAACATGATGCTTCTCCAACAGTAGGCTGTCCTTAACTAGTGTGTAAACCGAAACCGCCTTAAAATACTGTCAATAGTATTTGCCAGCTGAGGTGCAAAATCTTCTCATCCATCTCTCCTAACACAATGAAGATAATGAAGCAAACTAATGATACTTAATTTCTCTACCTAAAGCATTATACTTTGGTTGAGTAAGCTCGTAATATTTTACCAAGCTGTAATAAAAATCACAATATCCATCTGTATGCATCTGTTATAGGTGCTCCTATGTTACGAAGGCTTAGCACTTTGTATTCTCAATCCAAACTTACTTAAGTGCTCTACGACCCCATGATTGAAAGAGGAACATTTTATGTTCATAAAGTGA
Organism: Phasianus colchicus; assembly: GCF_987193195.1. Classification (NCBI taxonomy): domain Eukaryota; kingdom Metazoa; phylum Chordata; class Aves; order Galliformes; family Phasianidae; genus Phasianus; species Phasianus colchicus. Next base: position 7,491,154 of record NC_143443.1, read on the forward strand.
GAGAAAGGTTAGAAGAGAAATGATGAGTGCCCTAGTTCATTTAATGCATTATCTTTGCAAGTTTTCATGTATTGATTTTGGCAGAAACACGATCAAATGTTGCTGTCACTTGCAATGGTAAGAAAGCTCTTAATGCCTGATTAGGCTTTAGAGCTCAAAATGAAATTGTCTGGTTATGCTGATGGCTATATTCTATCATAGCACAGACTTAATAGACTAATATGGCAGTAAAACAAGTTTTATCATGCCACCAGTTCATCACTAAATCAGTGCAGGGCTGGTTTTTTTGTGTGTGTTTATTTGTTCTGTTTTTTAAAAATGACCAAAGAGTACAAGCAAGCATTTATCCTGTGCCATCCAGGAAACGCTGACTCACATACTCTCTCAGATTAAAGTGCTTGAACAAGTCAGGTCTTAAGCAAATAAACATGTTGCTGCTATCTGTTTTCATCTTTTTTCCAAATTTCATCAATGAACTCCACTTACAGATGTCACCAAAAGCAAGTTTCAGTGATGTCGTGAAATTGCTTGTGTCCTCAAACTGAAAGTTTCTTAGATTTACCTTGCCATGGAGAAGACTCATCACTTCATCTGAAGAACTGCCTGAAGGCACAGAAATACAGTGACTTCTGTTCCCCTCACTTTAGATTTTCCAGTCAATTTCAAAAACCACACCTTCAAGAGATTTTATTTTAAAGAGTTCAAATTCTGGGGGTAATTGTGGCATAATAAAATGCATCTCAAAGTCCTGTCACTACAGATGAGCTCAGCATCCACCCTGTTACTGTGGGTTTGCAGTTCCTGTTAGGTCCTCATTACCCAGCACTGATTCCTGTTACCAGTGGCATGCCATGCCCTGACTTCTTGGATTGCAGTCTGGGAAGTGGAAATTAAAATAAAACCCTGACTTAAAGGATGCAGACTGAAAAAGGTGGCCAAGCTCTGGCTTTGAAGCATTCTTCAGTTCTTCAAATATGCAGCTCAGGGTTTTCAATCCATAAGAGGTACCAGGAACATTTTGCAAGCACGGGTGCCAAGTAGATCCCAAACACAGATGTCTGAGCCTCAAAGTTGTGCTCACTCCCAGCTTTAGCTCCAGGCCACAACTGTGCTAACAGCTTTGTATTAATGAAGGAAGACTTTGCCAAGGAGACTAGTACCACATTTCTTTATTTTCTAAAACTATTAATTTATCAGGTAAGATCATATCTGATTTCTGCTAGTTACTAAAAAAAATCAATGCAATACCTGATGATGAGTTCATGATTTGCAATTTCTTTCTCTTTTATGTAATCATGCTTGCTGTGTGTTAATAAATCTAAAATGGAAGGGGAAGCCACGCTCCCTTACTGTGCAGCTGTCGAAGTTACCAAGTTACTCATAGTGCAAAAGGAAACTCAAACCAAATGCAAAAGAGACAGCCACCCCTGAGGCAAGTGAAAATGGAAGAGGGCAAATCCATGAGCGAGCAAACGGTCTAATTGGTATTGGCCACTCTGGCTTAGAGAACACAGGTCCACACATCTCTGGGCAGTTCCAGCACTATTTTCTCTGGCTACCTTGTACTTGCTGGCATAGACATACTCAGGCAAAGAGCAAGGGCTTCTTTTGGATGCAGAAACAGTTGCTCCTGAGAAAGCATAATACCACTCGGCTAAGGTGCATTTTATAAATGCAGTTTGGTTGTTCAGTATCAGATTCCTCATATCATTGCTTCTCAAACAGGAGCAAAACTGCATTAAACAAAACAACAGCCCTCGGAACCTCTGTAGCTATTATCACCCTCAAACCTCACAAACCTGTTCACCCACATTTTCTTTAGCAGCGATGCAGAAAACGGTGCAAGAAACTGCATTTCTACCACTTGCTTTTTCCCACCGCTGCCCAAAGATCTCCCTTCACAGCATCCCGATTTATTTCTTGCTGGGGGACAGGGTACATCCTAACGGATGGGATACAGTGCCCGGAGGCCACCTCCCTCCCGGCAGGCAGCAGAGGCAACGTGGTTTCACCAGGCTGCTGGTGTCACTGGGTGCAGACAGCCTGCTTGCCATTTCTCCATGTTTGGTGCTACACTGACATCTTGTGGCCCTTAACCCTGACGAAACAGTAAACAAGGCCGCAGATTTCCAAATGTTTAAGCAAGGATTCATTAAAAGTAAGTTTGGGAAGGCAGCACTGCTTTTCTTCTTGCTTTTTTCCTGTTTGGATGCACAATGGAGCTTCCTGTGTCCCATGTCGGTGACAGGCTTCCACGTTAAATATTGATGACTGAGCACCAGTCCAGCCAAGCGCAGCACCAAGTGCTTGTGAAGACAACCCAGCGTTGCAGCCCCCTGCGCAGAAATGAGCTGCTGCTCTGTCTGGGGAGAAAGCAAACACCAGAGAAACCAGTTGTGTGGTGTTGGCAGGTACTGCATTTGAACTCATAAATGTGACTTTCAAAATTGCTGTGGCTGTTCTATTGCTGCCGTCAGGCAGGAATTCTCCCAAGGAAAACATGGATACCACGTACTATTTCACTGCCATAGTTGCTGCTCATAGTAAGAGTAGTAGCAAAAAAAAACCTGTTTGGAAACAATGCCACAAGGAATATCCATAGGTTAAACCTATATGAGATGATGTCACGTTCCCATGAAGACAAGAGTCTGTCACATTGGTGGAGTACACACAAACAAAATGAGACTTTTCCTGGTCCTTTAATCTATATAAGCACTGGATGAGTAAAAAATGAGTAACAGTGCCACAGTAGGTATAAACTCCATAACCCTCAGGTAAGTTTTACTACAGCTACAAACTGAAGTATAAAATGAAAAGCAGTATGGGTACTACCGCAAATAAAAAGGATTGGAGTATTGGAAAATATAAAGGCTCACATTTCTCCCCAATCTCACCTCTCTAAGCACACAGTCTTCTCATCTAAGCTAGGCCCTGAAGCTGGCTCTGCACAGAAGAAACAGATTCCTTTGCAGGATGATTGAAATTTTTCATTAGGTACATTGAGCTTTGGAGGCATATATCTTTCTCTTCAGTGCTTACTGAGTTGTTTAACTGGATAGATTTAAAGCTATGAGCTAAAATATTTCAGAAAAGCATCTAGAATTAAGGCTTCGTGCCTTAATTATAAACAAAATATCACAGCTTAAAAAAAGTATACAGAAGAGAGTGAAGGAGAGAGCAGAGGGATTTACATGCATACCCAAATAGCTAAATTCAGTTTTATCAATTTCACATTCCTATAATTATGCCAGATGAAGTTGATTTCTTATCAAATTATGGGTGCATGCCACTAGACAGATTATAGCAGATGCAGTGTGAAGACATGCTAGGAATCATAGGTCCTAAAAGAGCTTCTCTATATGGAAAACGAAGAACAGTCTCCCCAGAAAACCCAACCTAAGAGATCCAACTTCTTTTCCTTAAATAACGGCAGAAGAAACCAAAATATTTCTAACATTCAGCATTGGGCCCAATGCTGTCACCAGCACAAGAGACACTGCAGGGGGACATCTTCCCCTCCCTGAGATGTCACTGGCTGTTTTGCCAGAGGATTTGCATTTCTGTATGAGAAAAGTAGAGACACCCAGAAGTGGGAAAGCAGGAGAAAAGAAGGATAGGGCTGACTTGGCTCAGATTCAGAGCAAGCCCAAAACAGCAACAGGAGATTAGCTTGTCTAGCCTGGTCCCTTGCTACTGTAGACAACCTATCAAATAATCTCCCACCGTAAACCTGTCAAGTTCCTCCTTAAAAGTCATTACATTTTGTCTCTACTGTGTCAGACTTTTATTCCTCTAAGGATCTGAACTTACTTCTCCATTACAGCCTACATTTAATTCATAGTCACTGTATCTGCTCTTGGCTTTTGTGCCAACACACTTCTTTCACCTGCCCTGTGCTTGTCTCTTCCTGATGTATTTATAGACAGCCACCATCCTGTCTCTCAGCCTTCATTAGGCTCAAGCGAACAGACAAAACCCTCCTAATCTCTTCTCATCGGGGCTGTCAACTCAGTGCCAGAGATGCCGGGTCTCTGGGCATTCGGGCTCTCTTGTTGCATGTGGGTAATGGGAATTGCGGGCAGGATCCCAGACAGGCTCATAACTGCTCTGTGCAGTGCCAGTAACACTCTGCTGCCTGGGCTTGTCCCAAGGCAAGGAAGACATTGCTCACCATCTCCAAGGGCAAAAGCCAGCTGGCATACAGTCCTGACTGAGTGGGATACTGCACTGACATCGCAATATTGAGAATATGCTGGATGAGAGTGTTTGTGTTTGAGTCAAATATCCTAGAAAGCATAAAATGAAAAAAGTTGGTGTACTCATGCTACCTACCTGGTTGAAAACTGGCTGAGAGATCAGAAATGTAGGCAATAGCAAATCATCATACAGTATATTAAGTGGAACATCAAGGACTGTTTGCACAAAGTTATTTATAGCTATGCATTGGGCTTGTAGCCATTGCAGAAGTGGAAAAATCTTCATTTGAATGTTTTAAAACAAGTCAGTTAAGGATTAATTATATTTAAGAGGTGACTTCTGGGAAAAATCTTTCCTTGGCAGGCATATGAAGTCAGTTATCCAGCACAGCTTTTCCACCTTTGATGACTACGATAAGCAGCCAAAAATAAGGGAAGGAAAATAAACAGGAGTAGATCAGAGCATTTTTGCAGGTGGGCTTGGAACCACTTCCTCGCTGATAATGCTGGGAAAATGACTCTGCCTTGCTTCTTCTCCATCACTTGTTCCATGAGGTCAGCAGTTTTGGGGGAGCTAAAATACAAATTAATTTACTAACCAACTGAGCATGTAAAAAAATTGGCACCCAGATGCACTGACAAATCCACTGTCATGCTCTGCTCCTCTGCTCCTTTTGCATTACTCAGCAAACTCTGATGAACTTCTGCAGACTATAACCTTGACACAGAGAGAAGTTTCAAACAAGTTTATAGGAGAAGAAAGCTGACCTTCCGTTGACACTGGATGAAGAAGGAGGTGTAAGGAGAGTGCAAGAACACTGCTTATCCCAAGCTGGATGCTGTGGAAGGGCTGTGACCAGCTGGTATGGGTTAGAACAAGCCCTGTTCTTGTTAGATGGAGACATAATGGAAAGAATGTGAGACGTGTATCTCACTCTGACAGAGCTGTCCACTTCTCTTTTGCACTCCAGAAAACAGCAGAGCAATAAATTCGGTAGAGTGCATTAAAATGGCCCCAGTACTGGACTAATTAAAGAGGCTGTAGCAGGTGGCAGGACTGGTGGTGAATGTTACAGACAGAAAATAACTGGGCTTGATTTGCAAACCTTATGCTTTCCGTATAGGGATTTAACAGCCATTCTGTTCTCCGAATAGCTGCTAGACTGACATAGGCAGAGGTGCTGCTGTCTGACACCCCATGAATCAGCACAGCAGCTAAGCCCGCTCCATGTGCCCAGCCTGTCCCCAGGACAGGCGGGGAGCACTGGCACACCTCCAGCACAGCAGGGCTCTGTAACGTAGTACTTGTCCCTGAGCCCAGTACTGGCAGAGGCACCACCATCTCACCCATCCTCTTTATATAAGGCAAGATGTAAAGACTGAGATCAAAACAAGGGCAAATGCAAAATCCCAGACTCCCAAGGAAAAACACAGTGATGCTGCAGCCATTAGATTTGCAGAGGCGAAGACAAGCACTTCATTAGGAGGGAATAACTCCCAGCATAGGCCACTGTCAGAAGCAGATGAGGTGAAATGGGATTCTGGGGCTTGGATGTTTTGCAGCTTTGTGATTGCCAGAAGAGTCAGACTAGAAAGGAAATCACAGCATGGGAATGCTTCAATTCGCAGGGCCACCAGCACCATCAAGACATGCTGCTGCTTGTGAACTGCCCCCCAGCATTAGAACAACGAAAAAAAAGTGTCCTGGAATGATTTCACCTGTTATGTATCTCTAATTGCAATATTTTTGGTGAGCGCTGTGCCTGTTCAGAATCAACTCTGAACAATCTATTTTATCTCCCTCCTCTTTAATTAATTAATTAATTAATTAATTAATTTTCCCTGTACATTTTTCTCTTACATCGGTTTTATTTCTGTGTTCACACTGCTTGTTTAATTTAACAGATGGAAACTTCCACAGAACTTCTTAGTAATGTATCTGTACCATTCCAAATGCATATTCTTTTGCACTATGCAAATATGTCCCTGCAGGAAGTGAACCATAAGCCTATTCTTATTTATGCTGTGACACCCCCAGTGTAATATAACCCCCATAACCAGCAGAAAGTCAAATTCTGAAATCCATATGGAGGGTCTGACTTCAAAGGAATATCAGCCTTCTCCAACCTCAAAGTTTCAGGACATCAGAAAGCTGACTCCAGGCTGCCAGCATGGGGCTAATGGTCTCAAGTTGCACCAGGGGATGTACAGTGCGGATATAAAAAAAAAATTCCTCTCAGAAGGAGTGGTGAGGCCTTGGAATAGGCTGCCCAGGGAGGAGGTGGAATCACTGTCCCTGAAGGCTTTCAAGAAAAGGGAAGTTTTAGTGATTAGGGACATGGTTGGTGGGCATGGTGGTGATGGATTGACAGTTGGATTAGATGGTCTTAGTGGTCTTTTCTGACAGTCATGATTCTGTGATTTCCAACTTCCAGAAATGTTAAGTGATGGTGAAGCATGCACAGTCACCTCTCAACAGCAGCACAGCCACGACAAGTTGCTGTTTATAAGATGACTATTTGCCAGCACTGCTTCCGGGACAACCATCTTACTAACCTATGGTTTAATTCTACCTGAAATTCCAAAAAGAGGGCAATGGACTGATCCATATTGAGTTAACTGTTACTCTTCATTCTAGAAGAATTTTAACCAGGAAGAGAAAACTGAGTAGATTATATATGTCATCACAGAGATGGCGAGGATTTAGCAGATCAAGCTCTATTGATTTCTTCTACAGCCATTTTGTAATCAGCAAATAAGACAGTCAATGCCCGAAGCACCCTCTGCTTAGCTTTCTCAGTTTTTGAAGGAGATTTCAAGATTTATAGCCAGGGCCATCCATATCGGCTTCTGGAAATGGGTGACTGCTGCCCAGATCCACTGACCCTGATATTTCAAAGACCAGACATAGCTTCAACATCCTTTAAGCATTTTAAGCAGACAGAAGTACCAAACAACTCATTTATGGAGTAAATTCTAATCAAAAGAGAAATATTCCCTTTTTTTTTTTCATTAAAATGCACATTTCCATTTTGTTCTTTAAATATTTTTCACACATTTATTTTTTAAGTAGGCAGGCTTATCCCAACATAAGAAGTCTCCTACTGACCCTGCTGTGTGGCTCCAACACAGGGAATAGCAGGCATCAGCTCAGGACGTTCAGACAGCAGCTGCATTGATATCCAAATCTGTGCTAAGGACCAGAAACTCCCTGGGAGTTAGCAGAATGAAAGAAATGTTTTAGAACAGAATTCAACTGACTTTCATACAAATACCCCAGGAAAAGGAGCTCACACCCTGGAAGTTTTCATTTCTTTCTGGTGACTCAAATCAGCCACTGATGTCTGTGTTTGGCCACCACAATCCTGCCCCAGTGGCACTAATCAAAAGCAAGCGGGGAGGTGAAAGAGGAGGACTCGAGAAATGCTAGAGGGGATCTTAACACTAAAAGACAGCTCCTAGCTTCAAAAAACTGCAGTGGATGAGAAGATAACAGTTAGCTTCGAGAGAAGCTTCAATATTGCCTAAATCTCACACAGCACTTTACTCTCTTGTGGATCTTAAAAAATATTACAGGAGGGAGTCAGGTTTTCCAATCCAGAATAAGCATAGTGTTTCCATGATAAAATGAACTCCCCTAGCACTGACTGTTCAGTGATTCACTCTAGAGTACTTTACCCCCCACCGTTGGCACCTAATGTCAGTTATCAGCAATGGGATATGTGTAGTGTGGGCAGCTTGCTTCTAAATGTAGTTTTTTTGGCTCAAAATGTCCTAACCAGAGCACCAAATTATTTCTAAAAGAAAATGAAAAGGTAACAAAAGGTCATTCAAGTGCTTTCTAGACTTTTAGACCTGTTCCTAGAAGACCCACAAAGAAAATCAACTTGTAATAATCTATTTAATTGTTGCTCATCTCATTCATTTCATGATAATTAAGACAAAAATAAATCATTCAAACAAGAATTACATCTCATGTGACTGTATCTCTACTAACTGAAAGTGTAGTTATCTTTGGTCCTTGAGATCTGCCTCAATCTTCTTGCAGGTTGGGGTCAGTGAATGGATGCAGAGCAAATTCAGGGCGGTGGCTCATTAGCCCTATCTAAAATATACACACTACTTTACGCTGCTTTAGAGGAGGTTACAAAAAAACAACTCCCTTGAGTGACCAGCTTGAGAGCCAGGGAAAAATTTAAGTATGTCCATAAATGTTTGAATGAATCAATGCATTTATTTCTATCTTCTCAGAGCTGGAGTGCAGCCATTACTTTCCAAATCTAAAAATAGTGTCAGCAGGCAGCCCAGGTAGCTACAAACCACCTTCTTCAGCTTTACTTAATAAATCCTAAGTGAGGATCAACTCATTCTTCTGTGGTTTTACAGAAAATTAGTGGAATTACACCAGCACTGACAAGGTAAAAACCTAAGGAGATTATATTCGATTAGGTATTATTCGTTTGAAAAAAGCCACTTGGCTGACTTGATCTCTAGCACTCCTTACTCCTAGACTTTCAAAGGCACAAATAAAACTCTTCCTTTTCACAGACAACAAAACTCTACATGTCATATTTCAGGATAAATTATATTTCCCTGCTTTAAAGCAGTGTTGTGTCAAGAAATTCTGTGTGTTTGATTACACTCAGGGTCA